>NC_136662.1:18361530-18973613 GCF_903797595.1 Erithacus rubecula | reverse complement strand
TTAGTACCCCTATTCCAAATCAGCTTTTTTTACCTATGTGCCCACTTCCCAACCTGCCTTCACCCCTAGTATCTCCACAAACCCCAATTCCTCCTGCCTTGGTTCAGGCCCCTCCACCAATAGGTGTCCCTTCACCTCCTTCCAATTGGGAACTGAGTCTATCTCCATCCAACAGTAGCTCTTCCTCCAGTAATCAACAGAACCCTGTACCGGCACAAGCAGAGGGACCATATTATAATACGAGGTCAAGGGCAGCAAAAGCAGAAAGGATGTTTCCACTCAGGGAAGTCCCTATGGGAAGAATAGAGGGCAGACTTGGGTTTGTAGACGCACCGTTGACGGCCTCAGAAGTGAGAGGATTTAAAAAAGAAATTGGGAATTTAGTGGAAGATCCCGTAGGCATTGCCGAACAGGTAGATCAGTTCTTAGGACCTAGCATTTATACTTGGAGAGAAATGAATTCAGTTATAAATATACTATTCAACCCAGAGGAAGTTAGGATGATTAGAGAAGCCGGCCTACGCATATGGGAGAGGGAAAACCGGCAAGGACCACCGGGTGACTATAAACTACCTCTCACAGACCCGGGATGGAACCCAAACCAAGAAGAGGGGAGGCGGAATATGATTGACTATCGAGCTTTAATAGTTAGGGGAATAAGAAAGTCTGTTCCTCGCCAAAGTAACACCAAATTGGCCTTTGGAGCAGTACAAGAAAAAGATGAAACCCCATCCGCGTGGTTAAATCGGTTAAGGAAGAATTTTCAGCTGTACTCTAGTATAGATCCTAATAGTCCGGATGGCCAAGCAGTATTAAGAGTACATTTTGTCACCAAATCTTGGCCTGACATCCGAAGGAAATTAGAAAAGATGGAAGACTGGCAGGAAAAAGGGATAAATGAACTACTTAAAGAGGCTCTAAGGGTGTATCTGAGAAGGGAAGAGGAGAAAGCGAAATCGAACGCCCGAGTGATGGTAGCGATAGCTAGAGAATGTATAAATGCAACTGGAAATAAGCTAGAGAAGCCATGTGGATCTAGAGAAGGAGAACCTAAGATTGCGCCAGGCGCAGGAGGTTCTAATGCCAACCCTTGGCAGAAGGTCGGAAAATTTCAGGGCAGATGTTATTACTGTGGTGAAGTGGGTCATCTCAAAAGGTACTGTAAAAAGATTGCCATCGATGAAGCAATTGAAAAAGAACAGGAAAATTTAGAAAAGATTCTGAGAGGGGAAGATTAGGGGTGTCAGGGGCTCTTCCCTTTAGGGGACCCAATGAAACATCTAGATGAGCCCTTGATAAACCTCAATGTTGGTCCCCAGAATTTAAGTTTTGAGTTCTTAGTTGACACGGGAGCTGATCGGTCCAGTTTGAAAGATCTTCCAGTAGGAGTCCATATTAGTAATCGAACATGCGAAGTAATAGGAGCTGAAGGGACACCCTTCAAAGCACCAATAATTGAAGGAGTAGAGTTAAAAGGAAACTTTAAACAGTGTGTGGCAGAGATGATTTATTTACCACATTTAGAAAAGAATTTGTTAGGGAGAGATTTACAAGTTAAGTTAGGAATAGCAGTTATTCCAGAAAATGGGAGGATGGTTGTGCGTATTATGAAATTGACCGAAAAAGATATAAGTGAAATCAATCCCCAAGTATGGGCAGAAGAAGGGAAAACTGGCTTTTTAGACATAACGCCAATAAAAGTGCAAATGCAAGAAGGAACTACCCCAGTCAAGGTAAAACAGTACCCAATATCAGAAAAGGGTAGAGAAGGACTAGCCCAAATTATAGACCACCTTCTGGCGGAAGGTGTGTTAGAACCATGCATGTCCCCCCATAACACCCCAATTTTAGCAGTCAAAAAGGCAGAGGGAAAATATAGATTAGTCCAGGATTTGAGAGAAATTAATAAAAAAATCATCGCTAGACATCCTGTGGTGTCTAACCCTTACACTCTGTTGAGTAAAATTCCCAGGGAACATGCATGGTTCACCACCATAGATTTGAAAGATGCCTTTTGGGCGTGTCCGCTAGCAGAAGAATGCCGTGACTGGTTTGCATTCGAGTGGGAGTACCCAGGAGGGAAGAGAAAACAACAATTAAGGTGGACCCGTCTACCTCAAGGATTTACTGAGTCCCCCAATCTTTTCGGACAGGCTCTAGAAGAACTATTAGACCAGTTCACCCCTGAAAATGAGACACGAATCCTCCAATATGTAGATGATTTGTTAATATCTGGAAAAGAACAACAGCTAGTTAGAACAACTAGTATAAAACTCTTTAACTTTCTGGGAGAAAAGAGTCTAAAAGTATCCCGGAACAAATTGCAGTTCGTTGAACCAGAAGTGACATACCTTGGTCATATAATTGGAAATGGATACAAAAAGTTAAGCCCCGAAAGAATTTCGGGCATACTAGCCATTTCGACCCCAAAAACTAAACATGACATTCGAAAACTTTTAGGCTTGTTTGGATACTGTAAATTATGGTTAGACAAATATACTCAAAGTGTAAAATTTCTTTATGAAAAATTAGTAAACCCTGAACCCATAAATTGGACTGCACAAGACGAAAAACAATTAGAAGAATTAAAAGAGAAATTATCTTCGGCCCCAGTCCTAAGTTTACCAGATCTCACAAAGGAGTTTGAACTATTCACGAACACTGAAAGGGGAGTAGCTTACGGTGTACTAACTCAGGAATGGGGGGGTTTTCGAAAGCCAATAGCTTACCTCTCTAAATTATTAGATCCAGTAGCAAAAGGATGGCCACTATGTCTCCAAGCAATTGCGGCTGCAGTAATTTTGATAGAGGACGCACAAAAACTGACATTTCAGGGAAAACTTAAAGTATATACTCCACATGATATTAAGACTATCCTCAGCCAAGGGGCCCAGCAATGGCTAACAGAAGCCAGAATACTAAAATATGAAATTATATTAATGAATGCAAGTAATTTAGAATTGGCCACCTCTAAAAGTATTAATCCGGCTCAATTTCTCTCAGGGGAACCCTTGCCAGAGCTAGAGCACAATTGCCTGGAGCTTATAAATTTCCAAACCAAAGTAAGGGAAGATCTACAAAGTACACCGTTGCCATATGCAGAAGTATTGTTTACCGATGGTTCATCTAGAGTAGTAGATGGAAAAAGGGTATCTGGGTATGCAGTAGTAAAAAGAGCAGAAGGAAAAGAGCTAGAAGTGATAGAAAAGGGGAAGCTACCATCCAATTGGTCTGCACAATGTTGTGAGATCTATGCGTTAAAAAGAGGTCTAGACTCATTAGAAGGAAAACCAGGAACCATTTACACTGATTCAAAATATGCATTTGGAATAGTCCACACATTTGGAAAAATCTGGGCAGAACGCGGGTATTTAAACTCAAAGGGGAAAGATTTGGTACATAAAACCTTAATAAAATCCGTATTAGAATCCTTGCTCAAACCAACAGAAATTGCAGTTGTGCACATAAGAGGGCACCAAAAGGGAAATACCTTAGAAGAAAGAGGAAATCGGTATGCTGACAAAATAGCCAAAGAAGTCTCATTAAGTTCCGAAGGGCCTATAGAAGTCTTTAAATTAAATGAGATACCAGAGAAATCAGAAATTACAAAGCCCATTTTTAGTGAAGAAGAGTTAAAGATAATAAAAAAGTTAGAAATACATCAAGGAAATCAAGGAGAGTGGGTAATGAAAGATGGGCGCAAATTTTTAAACAAAAGTCTAGCCAGAAAGGTATTGGCAGAAATCCATGAACTGACCCACTGGGGTGTTCAAGGATTATGTGACCACTTCCTCAGAGAAAATTTTTGTATTGGGATATATAATCTGGCTAAATCAATAACTAAAGGGTGTTTAATCTGCCAAAAAGCTAATTAAAAAGTTATGCGAAAAATTGAATATGGGGGAAGGGAATTAGCATTAAGACCATTCCAAAGTGTTCAAATTGACTTCACCGAAATGCCCCCAGTTCAAAAATATAAACATTTATTAGTTATTGTGGACCATCTTACCCATTGGGTGGAGGCCTTCCCCACTATTAAAGAAACCTCAGAAGTGGTCATAAAAATAATCCTTGAACAAATTATTCCTAGATATGGATTAATTAATCACATCGATTCTGATAGAGGCCCACATTTTACGTCACATATATTACATCGAGTCATTGAAGCACTGGGAATAAAATGGAGGTTGCATACTCCATGGCATCCCCAAAGTTCCGGCCGAGTAGAAAGAATGAACAAAACCTTGAAAAATGTATTAACAAAATTAATTGAAGAAACCCAAATGAATCGGCTCAAATGCCTACCTCTTGCCCTATTACGCATTAGGACCAGACCGCGTGCAGACATAGGAGTTTCACCCTATGAAATGATGTTTGGGCTTCCCTTTTTAATTACCCCTTTTAGCTCTGCAAACTATCTAGAAGGAGAAGCTGCCACCCAAGAGTATTTAAGAATCATTGGAAGAACAATAGAGCAACTAAAGAAAAAAGGATACCTGCCCCAAACCTCTCCCTTAGATTCAAATGCTCATCAGATCAACCCTGGGGACTGGGTTCTTGTTAAATCCTTAAGTCACACATCTCTATCTCCTAGGTATGAAGGCCCCTTCCTAGTCCTCCTAACTACACACACTGCTGTAAGAACAAAAGAAAAAGGTTGGACTCACATATCACAAGTTAAAGGACCAATTCCACCTCCCCCTAGTGAATCGGACTCCACAGTATTTCAGCCAAAGGCACCTGAATGGACCATTACAAAAGGAGCTACAGACCTCCAACTTAAGTTTAAGCGAAAAGAAAAAGACAGCTGAAAAGACTTAAACAGTTCCAATTTGAAAACAAAGTGTTACTGTAACGCAGTTTATGTTGACTCTAGTTGTTGTTATAACGTTGTTGTTGCATACTTGCAGTAGTCTTTCGAGTTCCCAGTAGTTCACTAAAGTTCTTGTTGTTACAAAATTGTTGTATCATACATCCTTCTCCGATTGTAAGTATCATTCAATCCTCTGTCGAAATCCTCAAATTAGAAGTTTGCCAAACCATAAAGACCAATTCCCCTACAGAACACTTTCTAAAAACACCTAAATTAGTATAAAAAGGGGATGAGAGAACTCTGGGAAAGTAAAATCTTACCTAAGGGGACCCCCACCTCCAAGAGGCAAGCCCGGGTGAGACTGAAAGCAGTTCATACCGGACTCTTGAGAGGAGTGTTGCTGGCCTTGCTAACAAATAACCTGATAAGCAGCGAAGAGGTTAAATGCAGCAAGTGTTACCATCTGATATATGATGGGGAGACCCAAGAGTCCCTAATAAGAATTCACACCAACGTGAATCCCAGCTGTTTCAATCATTCCCAGATCTCCACTTGTCAAGAAAGTGGAAAAACGTATTGGATTGCTAAGAATACTGCCACTTTTCGGCAGCGGTTGCTCGGAGAATGTCCTATAGGGGAAGCCTGGTTTTGCTTTGAACATGAGAATAATCAAGGAGAATTAATAGATTTGATCAAAGAAAAACAATTAGTAATAGATACCAAAAAGGAAAACGAATTGGAAATACCTTTAGGGAAAAATTTATTCATAGATTTAGTTGAAAGAATTAGTAAAGAATTAAATATAACCAATTGCTGGGTATGCGGTAATACACAAATGTCTGAGATTTGGCCATGGGAAGGGATCAGTTTAAGCCCATTGGAAATTCTAAAATGGAAGCAAACTAACCAAACATCTCAATTACCTAAGCAAAAACGAAAGAAAGAACAATGGAATTTAAAATATAAACCTATTGGAGAAGAATGTATTAAAAGAGTTGGAAACCCATATAGAACATTTGTAGGAACTATGCCCTGCAAAAGGTACCTAACTATAAAAAAGTCAATTATAAGGTGGATACCTAAGGAGCCAAACAAATATTGGACAATACACCAAAAGGAAAAAGGATGTGTTTATCACGAAGGATATGATTTACATGAATGTGCTGGAAAGAAAATAAATCCCTTTTGGGGATTAGAGGAATTATCCAAATATTGGTCATGTCCCACCGAAACCAACCAAACCTTTTGGACAGCACCCGAGTATCTATTCTGGATATGCGGAGACACTGCATATACCAATCTTCCAGGAGATTGGGCCGGGAGCTGTACAATTGGGATTATAAAACCTTCATTCTTCCTACTTCCCAAAAATTCGGGGTCTAAATTAGGAATTCCCTTGTACGATGATTTGAAAAGGGCTAACCGAAAGAAAAGGAGTATGATTAATTTAGAAAGTACTCAAAAATGGAAGGGACAAGTGTGAACACCTGAACGCATCATGGAAGTATATGGGCCAGCTACGTGGGCACAGGATGGGTCGTGGGGATACCGTACTCCCATTTATATGCTGAACCGAATCATCAGACTCCAAGCAGTATTAGAAATAATATCTAATCGAACAGCCCTCGCATTAGACCACATTACCGAACAGTTAACTCAGACCCGAGCAGTGGTCTATCAAATTCGGCTTGCAGTAGATTATTTATTGGCTGATGAAGGAGGTATTTGTGGAAAATTTAATACATCCGAATGCTGCCTGGAAATTGATGATAAAAGCGAAGTAATATGAAACATATCTAAAGAAATCCGAAAAATAGCATATGTAGGAAACCAACAATGGACCCCTCTAATGGACACTAGCTGGTGGGATGACTTCTGGTCCCTAAAAAATAAATGGTGGAAAAAAGTAGTCTTTTTAGTTGCAAGTGCAGTCATAAGCTTTTTATTTTTACCATGCCTACTCCCATGCCTAATTAGGCTTATAAATACCACTATACAAACCAGTATAAGGAATATGACTGATCAAACGAGAGCTAAAATTTTGATGATCGGAACCCAAAACCCAGAACATGATTCAGCTAAAGAAATCTTAAACCAATTTCTAGAAGTACAAAAATTATACCCCCAAGAAACCGAAAATTGTGATTTGATGCGGGTCAAAGACCCGATCAAAGAGAAAGAGGGGGGATTGTGGTAAAAAGTCTTAGCTGAAAACCATAAAACAACATTGCTAGAAGAGTTAAAAAGATTGTTGCTTACCTTATCGTTCTATCCACTCATTCGTTTGTTGGTTCTTTGATCAAGTTGTTATGTTCTTTTCCCCAGTTAAATGTAGTCCCTATGTAATTCAAACCCTGGTTTATTGTATTTCCCCTATCCCAGTTACTTCCTCCTTCCGCCCTTTCCCTTACCTCATTTCCGGCCTTACCATTTCCGCCCTTTCCCTTACCTCATTTCCGGCCTGCTGCTGCCTGCCTATCAAGTTAGCCACACCCTATATGTAAATCTCCAGAAGTTTCCCAGTACCACCATTACCGGAAGTTGTTGTTGAAGAAAAGATTCACAAAAATAGTCAACCAACACCGAACCCAAGTTCACAGATCATCTCAACTAACAAGCCAAGTCACCTGCAATATGTCCTTTGTAACTGTTTAATCACCGCAACCTAAAGGGCAGTTAAGAAGAATGACACCCCCAGACCAATGAGCCACTATTGAGATCTCGGACGTGTCCGTGAGGCTGAGACTCCCATCCCTACGTTCGTCGGGATCGGCAGGACCTCCTCCCGGCGTTGCCTGGCAGCAGCAGCAGCAGGCGTAGGGCCTACTCCCTGTGACCCCCCATTAATAAAGAGCTGTTTAATAAAGGCCTTGGCCCTGCTACATTCATTACACCCTTCATTGGTTGTTTCACTGGTAAACCTGGAAAATAATTGCAAATACTTCCTTGTGTCACAGTTGCCCAGCTGACCTTCTTAAACATCAAGAAAGCACCTTGGGCAGCATCCCCACCTCAGTTACATCCTAATTCACTATTCAGTTTATTAAACATCTACATTAATACAGTTATGTACCTTTACAACAAAAATAAATGGAGTGGATACAAGACAAAGCCAAATTCTTGCATCTGTAGGACTTGAGGTGTAAGTGGGCATAGATTCCCTGCAAGCATTTTATACCCCCTGAATATTCAGTGCCTTAACTTTACTTTTTCCCTCTGTCTTTTTCAAGTCCACCCATTTGCCAGTATTTTATTCCCAAAGTACTTTCAGAGCTCTGTGATGAATGTTAAATGTTGCAATTACTGGCTCACTGGGCAGAGAGTGGTTCTATAGGAAAGTAATTGGGTATTTTTCCTGGCATGAATAATATTAACAATAATAGCCTCCCTCTCCATGGCTCTGAGAGCAGTTCTGCTGTGTGCTTTTTTTTTCCCTGCAATGGGAGCAGACACACTTTATGGCCCAGACCAGGCTGGGTCAATAATAAAGGGAAGGGGAGGCAAAATTCCTGCTCCATGTAGAGCAGCAGGAAGGATCTTAGTCATCTTACACCCAACACAGAACTGCTGTGGGTTCCATCCTGTGATTGCTTTTCTCTTTTAACCATTCATGACAAGTCCCAGAGAGAAATTTGGGGTGATGCCAATGTCTGTGTGCAGCCAGTCCCCTCAAAGGCACCCACTCTGCAGGCCTGGGGCAAGATGGACATGCAAGTTTCTTCACAAAGAAACTGGCCAAGAGCTCCAGCACAAAGAAATATTTTGTTCTTCCTCCAGAAGGGAAGATCAAAGGGCTTGCACAAAGCAACAGGAGCAGCCAGGGACCAGGTCAGCCCTTTCCAGGGCTGTGGGTCCCTGAACAGACACTGCTCAGTGTTCTCTTTTCCACTCTCCTCCCCAAACCAGCACCTTCAGGCAGAGGTAAACTGCTCCCCTCTTCCCCTTCTCTAATTACACAATTTACTCCTTTTCTACTGTAATCAGCTCCCATTTATACAGCCCTGAGAGATCACAGGATAATCACCATGGGGAATAATCCTGTCATTTCCCTTGCTGTCTCTGCAGGATACTGAGTCCCTCCAGTACAAGCAAGGAGAGGGGAGGATGCCAAACATCTTCCTCGGGGACTTTAGAATTAGGCAAAAAAAGGCAGTCAAAAATATTTATTGCTTATATTTTTTGTCCACATCAAACAGAGCTATCTTCCAGTCACCACCATGGTATGAGCCCATGGCACTCCCTGGGTGTCACCACCACATTTCCCTGGGACCACTGTTGCACTCCGAGATTCTGTGGATGCTGTGGCTTTCCACTGACCTGCCTGACTCGTGGGATTGCCCTTCTTTTACACCCTCCCCCTTTTTTTCTTTTCTTTTTGAGGCTCCTTTTCTGTGGAATGCAGGCCTCCCCCAGTTCCCCACAGAAACTTTTAAGAAATGTTTTGGAAGAACTGGGGCCTCTTACCCAGCTCTTCATAGGCAAGAGAACTTGTGACCTTTGTAGCAGGCAGAAAATAGCATGAGGGAGAGATAATGTAAGAAAATATTTCCTAATGGAAGGACACCTTAGACCTTGTCTAACAGCTCCAACCATTCTGCAGTGGAAGGGAGAGGCGAAAATCTGTAATTATGACCAGAAGGGCAGAGGTACAGCTTTAACAAAATTCAACAGGGCCACCTGGATCTTCTCAGGTGAAGCTGTGAAGGGACCAGGACTACAGATTCTTCCAGTTAATTCCTTTGCAAACCACGAGAGGGAAACTATGATCATACCAAGTTACTGCCAGCTGAAGTTGTGATCCCATCTCATCACCACCAGAGACAGCTCATCTGCCTTCCAACAGAGCCATTTACCGAGAGGGAAAACACTGAGTGCTTTGAAAATATTAACTTCAGGGGGAAAAATCCTTTTCCTTTCTGGAGGCCAGGTGCCATTCTACATGCAGCCAGGTCACAGGCTGGAAGGAGACAGGAGATGGGCAGCAAAGATGCCAGCAGTGCTGCTGCTCTTGGCACGTTTGCATGATTACCACCCAAAAGAACAGAGGCAGGAGCGCAGAGCGATGTGAGTCAGGCTGAGCCACATCCCACCCCCGGTGTCTGGATGCTGAGCTGGCACAGCCTCCAGCTCCTACAGCTGTGCCTGGCAGGGAAGGGCTGGGGGGTGGTCCTCATCCCACCCCTCACCCCCTCCATCACCCCCTGCAGCCTGAGCACACCCAGGGCACAGCTGTGTGTCCCTCGGCGGGGTGGCACAGCTGGGTGACCCTGTCTGAGTCACTCTGGGGCCCCTTCACCTTCAAACATTACATACCAGACTTCACTGTTGCTTTTGGTTCGCTTGACTTCTGTCCATTTAGCTCCAGTGGTGCCTAATCCTTATTACTGTTAGAAGGGAAAAAATAAATCTGCTAATAAGAAAGAGAGGGAGAAAGAAAGAAAGAAAGATCCTATTTCCTTAAAGCAGCAAAGGCAAAAGGAGCAGGAAAAAAAATCTCCCCAGCCACTGTTCCAGTGAGCTCTGAGCCCCAGAAATGCTGCAAGCTCATTTTCTTGTCATGGGTTTGCTGCATCCCTCTCCAGATTCCTCCTTGTCCCTGTGCTGGAAATCGAGGACAGAGACCTGCACACCATGCTGAGCCACAAGCCATGGCTTGAGAGCCATGAGATGGAGAAGGCACAGAGACAGGAGGAGAATGTGGGATGGCCTCCAGGTAAAGCAACAACTGCCTCCAGAGGCAAAGCCCTGGGCTCTCTCCTTCTGCATTGTTCCTGCATCCACCATTAGTCAGTGTTTGGCACTAATTTCACATTAATCAGCTGATTCCTCTTCAGGCTCGTGGCACTGGCTGAAAAGTACCTGTAAACAGAGGGTCACCCACCAAGTGATGTCCCCACCACTGTGAGAAAAGCCATCAGCAGCTTGACTGCTTCAGACATTTTCCCACTAGCTGGGACTGCTTTCAGGAGCCAGCCCTTCCTTCAGGAGGAAGGCAATCCCCACAGGGTATTTTCTCCTGCACCACCTTTGTGTCTAAATTTTTTTTTTTGCTAGAATGTTTTTAAACATGCATAAGTCTGACTCAGCAACCCAAAATATTTAATTTGATGCAAATCAAAATGTCCTGTTTTGTTTACAAGCTAATTATCCAGTCTTATCTCGCTCACCTTTATAAGCACATGCAAGCCAACAACACAACCTGTGAATATGAAAAAGTCTGGATTTAGGGAACATCACTTCCAAAAACACATCCCTCATTTCTTATGGGGAGGATGCAATGCTGAAATGACTTCCCAAATTCAGCTTGATTTTGCAAATTGGTTTAGCCCTGCTGAAGGTCCATTTTTGCAAGAAATTCGCAATCAGTTACAATTTTCCTTGCCAAGCTCAGATACTTAGAGAGCACTCAGAGAGCTGCAGTGCAAATCCAAGGGCAGATCTCAGCCTTATGGACCATGGACAGCCCCTGATCCTGCTGGGTGCTCACCAGGTAATAAGGGATGTGTCACCTCTAACCATGTGGGACTGCTCTCCCTAACCTCTTTGTCTTTGGCAGGAGGCAACATAGTATTCTCTCTGCCCCTGATTAAATCTCAATATAAAATAAAAAAATCTGGCTTCTATAAGTAATGGCTCAGGATAGAGGAAACATCATTTCACTGGGGCAATTAGAGCAGTCTAATTAAACCTAAGTCTTCCGATCAGACTCTGCTGGTTAACTGGGTTACAGGCACTCTGGATTATATTAACAAAATGAATCAGTTAATTATATGACAATCAATAAGAAGCAAGAAGTAGGACAAGCAATTTGCCTTTAAATGACCATCTAAATTCATCAGCATGATACATGTTTGTAAGTGTTAAGGGAAGGGGCAGACATGACAGATCTCTTAGGCACTATGACAATCATTTCTGATATCTGCAATTCCTGAAAAGCAAAGAGCTGAGAGCATCTCCTTGGAAAAAAAAAATGCTTATTTATGCAGCTTGCAAAACAAACAGGGCACCAGTGAACAAAGCTACTGGAAAAAAAACAAACAAACAAAAAAACAAACCAAAATGTCATCAAACTTAGGGCTTTAATAAACTGAAAGTCTTGAGTTTAGAGTTGTGAGCTCAAATGGTCAGCACTGCTTTGAATCAGAGACATTGTGGTATTAAATGATTATCTGACTTAGAGTTCCCATCCAAATTGAAAACCTTGGTGAAGTGGGAGCTGGAAAATGACATTGTTAAAGAGGCAATTTTTGCCCTGAAAAGCTCCCAGCCTGAATGGAAAGACTTTAAAAAATACAGAGGAAAAACTATTCTGTGAAAAATACAGAACTATCTGTTGTTCTCATTTTGCTGGGTTCAAAACAGGCAGACTGTGAGGGGTTTTTCAGCATTGGAAATGAGGGCTTTTAATCATTTGGGGTTTTTAAAAAAACAACAGAAAGCGTTATCAAGATGGCTATTGAGAAGTTCTCTCTGAAAACAGGGTTTTCAGTCAAGCTAAAAAGCAATAACATTTTCAGGAAAAAAAAAAATCAGTGAAAGTGTCATAAAAAATGAAATGTCTGACAAGCACAACAATCTTTCCAGCCTTGAAAAAAGGGATTGGGTATTTTATTTTTGACTTTCTGCTTTATAATTTCAGCTGGATGGGTAATGCAGAATCAGGAAGGTGACTCTTCCTCTACTGCTGATGGAGACCTCAGGATCAGAAGGATGAGTTTTACCCCAAACCTGGCTGCAATCACAGTCTCATTTAGGTAAGGAGGGACTCTGGCAGTCTCTGGCCCAACTTCATGTTCCAGTTTCCAAGGACAAGCTTCAAAGATTAAATCAGTTTGCTCTGGGCATTTTCTGGTCAGGCTTTGAAGACCTCTGAAGATGGGCACCCCAACCCCTTATCCCACTCACACTAACTCGAGTTTTCCACATTCTGGATCAGTGCCCCAATGAAGAATGTCAATGAGGAATCCTCAGCGCCCTGGGATTGTCATGGAAGGAGATCTGGGGTGTGCAGTGGCACCTACAGCCATGAGGGAAGTAGCCTCTGAAGGGAAAAGGTGTGGGCCAGAACTTTTTGAAACCTTCAGGTTCTGCCCACACCCAGAGTGTGGGTGCCTTGTCCAGCTGTGCTGGACACACTGAGCCCCACCACAACACAGACTTAAAGATGAACTCTAAAGCTCTGACACCTTGTTTGTCATCCTTGTTTTCTCCTCCTGTATGAGAATATTTATGAATCTCTGCAGAAAAAAAAACAAAAAACCAACTAAAAACAAAGAACCTCAATGCCACAGCCTGGACTGCTAGGCAAGGAATTGACTTGCCAATTTTGAGCAATCACTTCCATCTTGCACAGGCAAGTGGATCAAGCTACTGGGGACTTTCAGCTTAAAGAAAACACTATAAAAAAGCTGAAACTGCCAGGAAGCAGAGGAAGGTGGATTGCAGTGAGATGGCTCCACTGTCCCAGTGGCAAGTTTTAGTGGCAGTAAGAGCTCCAGGCTCCTGGAATTGCTTTCCCAAATTCTCTCCAGCTGGCTGCTGAGTTGGAGCCTACAGAGAGTGAAGGCAAATACCTTTCATCTTTTTTATGCTTTATTTTTGAAGGAAGCAGAATTATTCTGCTGTTCTTTTTCTTTTTTTTTTTCTTCCTCTTTTTTCCTAATAACTTTTAAATCCTTGGCTGCTTACACCAAATTTTTCACAGGGGAGCCAGACGTGCCATTCTGACAGGTCTGAAATAAACAGGCAGCTGAAGAGAGGAGAGAGAAATTCTACTAGTGCAAAATGCCTCTTGACAGCCACACCAGAGCATGAAATATCTCATTCACAGGACACCATGGACTCCAAGCAGAGCTGAGCATTCAGGAATAACTCCATGGGAAATGGACTGTGCTCAGATCAGCCCACATGTATCCCAAGTAACTTGTCCTGCTTTACAGCAGGGTTTTGCAGTTTGCTCTGAGCAATGCTTGTGTGCAAGCAGTGATAATTTCTAGCATGGATGGAGGTTGTGCTCAGGGCTCCTTTAGTCCTCAGCTGCTGGAGCCACCACATGTGCAGCTGGTAAAGAGCTCAGCTGCATCCTGGACTGTATCATCAGGCATTGACCATCAGAGGCCACACTGCATCCTTTCCCTCAACACTGCAATTCCATGTCCAGTTTTGGGTCTCAGTGTGTTAGGAGGTGAGAAGTGACCAGCATTATCAAAGCCCTTGAAAATAGGAAGTGCAGAGGGAAACTGAAAAGGATATGATTGTTTTATTTTGAGGAAACGGGAATGTGAGATCAATCTGCAAATTTGTAGGAAGTTCTTGCAAAGTAGGGCATCTTCTCTGTGATGAGAAGTAAGAAAGGAAAGTGGTAGGCTCCAGCTGCAGCTCAAGAGAATATGTATGGGTCAGAAATTAGGGAAAACCTTGTCTGGACAGGGGTGAACTTCCACCACTGCAGTTTTTAAGAGCAGGCAGTACACCCTTCAGCTGGGTTTATGGTTTGCATGAAAGTGACCCGTAGACCTCCCTCTTGACTTAATTTCTAGTTTTCCATAAGAAAGCACCATCTCTGAGGAGACCACCAGCAGCTTAATGCTCTGCTTTAAATAGATGGGCAGGACACAAATCTTAGAAGAGAGGATGTCATTTTTTCAGCTTGCCTGGTGTGCTCAACACTGCACAAAGTCCAAGGACAGCTCCTGCCCCATTGCTTCAGACATTAAGGATGCTGCAAATTCCAGATTATCATTCATGCCTAAATGTCTTATGTGATTCAGGAAATTCTTAGGACTTTGCTTCATGCCACAACTAAACTACAGTGAATTGTAATTTTAAAAGCTCCACTGAATCCATATTTGGTAAGAACAATGTGATTGTAGTCAATTTAAACTCAGTCAAACTATTATCCCACTATATAGTGGTCTGGATCGGGACATTGGCATTTCTATCCAGGACATTGACTGTGCAGTAAATCAGCCCTTGCAGCTTGAATTACAAACATTACTCACATAGGAGGCACCTATCACACAGCCCCCAAATCTCTCTGCTTGCAGGAGCAAAGAAGCCACTGCACACATCCAGGATGTATGAGCAGTGCACGTGGATGCTCATGCTGGACACTGCTGATGCCCCTTTGAAGATTAGGAAGAAGGCTTTTCCCCTTCAAAAGCCACTTACTAACTTGTTCTTCTTGGAGGGTCTCTTTGAAGGCACAAGGGCTCTGATTGTGCCACACACAGTCTAATCAGCAAACCTGGCACGTCTCCATGCAGGAAAGGAAATAAAAACCACCTTGATCACTACTTGCCTTTTACCTTAACCAAGCCTGCCTTGATCTCACAAAACCCAGGGTGCTTGGAGTACAGAGGCACAAGTTCAAAGAGACAGCAAGAAGTTAATCTGAAAGCAAAAGGTGCTCTTCAGGCAGGTGGGAAAAAGTAATTAGAAAGCACAGTTATTCCAAAGCTTCAATAAATGACACGAAGGCAGCCATTATACACTCACTAAGGCACAAGGGTCCTTCACTCTTGTCAATCAAGGAAAAAAAATGCTCAAGACTGTAGGCATATGGGCCAGACTGCAAAGGCAAGAGCTCTAGGGCTCCTCATCACCCTGCTCTGCTCAAGGCAGAGACTGCAGGAAACAAGCAGTGTCAGGAAGCCCACGCCTGTCAAGACTTTTCTTTTGTTTCATTGTGCTTCTCCTATCCCCTCCACCATCAATATTTACTCTGCTCCATGAGTTCTGTGGTGCGAGGTTCAGCTTTCCATGGGCAATGTCCCATTTGGTGTTACCCATCAAGATGGTTTTTACTTCAGCATTTTAGTTATTATTTCATTCATCTTCAGAAACTGTAGCCTGTCCCACTCTGAAGCCTGGTGGCAAATCAAAGGACACTTACTCTACTGAGACTCCAGCCCCAGGCAAACGAGCCCTGGATTCAGGATTCTGTTGCTTCAAATCTGCAGTTGCAGAGGGAGGTTCTTTCCTTCATAGTTCTTCTATCTCTAGGTCCTTGTCTATAGAACACAGCTGATCACTGCACAGCTTTTGTCTGTGCAGCTCTTGGGGGCTGTCCAAGGACACCGCAGGCGAGCAGCCCTTCTGTCAGGCAACAGAGGATGACCTGCATGAGCTGCACACAGGCAGGTTGGCAGAGAGAGATTGCATCTTTTATCAGAAAAATTGATTCACAAAAGCCAAGAGGAGCAGTTTTCTCTCTGTAAGCAACATCAATACACACATATGGATCCACGGTTAGTGTTTTTCCAAAGGATTTCACTGCCCTGTTCCAACATCCTTTTCTATCCTTGACATTCAGACAACTGCTTCCCAACTCAAGCTTTTCACACCCCACAGCTGGGTCTGAATCCCACATGGCAGTGATGCAGACCCAAACCCCCTGTTCTACACCAGATGTGTGCCAGCTGCAGCACAGCAGCACGAGCTGTGACCCTCTGCTCAGCTGCCTCTGGCTGAAGGAACAGGCAGAGGTTGTGGTACCCAGCTGCTCCCAAAGGGAATCAGTGCCCTGGGCAGCACAGCACATCCCTTCTGCAGGCCAGCAGCTCCTCCCTCCTGCTCCCCCAAGCCCAGGAGGCACCAGCCACATTATACAGCGTGATGCTGCTTCTGGTCCTTGAGGGCTCAGGGAATCACCTGGACACCAAGTCCTTCCTGGACTTGGGAAGGTGCCCATGTGAGTCTGTGATTCCACCCTCTGCTGTCAGCTCTGCTCAGGCAGACCCCTCTAAGCCCCCCAAGCCACTGTGGAGCTGGGGCTGCCAGCAGCACTAGGAGCCCTTTCCTCTGCTGTAAGCACTGATCCCTCCTAAAACCTGAAGCGATCACATTAATCAGTTTGCTTCGAAGTAGGCCATGTGAAATGTGTTTGAGCTTGGCTGATAAAATGGGGAGAGGAAGAAGTGCAAGGAGATTAGAAAGGAATAATGCTTAATTTGGGAACATCTCTAAAGATTTATTCCAAGGCATGAAAGCCACAGAGAATGCTCCGGCCCAGAGATTAAAGATGCTGTGACTCACATCTCTGAGGCCTGACAATAGCTTATTCAGGAGAGCTGCCTGTAGCCACGAGACAGAGGATACAGTTTTCCCAAGGCATTTCAATTTTCAAGAGGAAAAAAAAAAGATTAGACTTCATTAATTTCACCAAATAACATGAGACACCATTGGCCCCATCTCTCCTAAATGGGCTGTAGATCTCCAGGCTTTTGTCAGCCTGAGAAAAACCAGAGCCACCAGCTGGAGACAACTTCCACCTTTTGGTATTTCATATTGCATTTGGCCTCCAAACAAAAGCAGAGAGAAGAAGCCAGTGCAAGGCCCTTGGTGCTCATGGGGGAAATGCAGCAACCATTGCTTGCCTATGTCTTCTCCTTCCACAGAAATTAAATCCATGGGTCAAAGGTGTTCAGCTGTTTTACCATGTTCTACCTGCTGCTGTGAGGATCACACAACTCCTGAGCAGGTGTCCCCATTCTGTGGGATGACCCACTGCACAGTGGATGGTGCCAGGACCTCAGCATCTCTTTCTCCATAAGCTCATGATGGTCCCACATGATGGTCCATGCCAACTCCAGGTGAGCCTTCATAGGAAAGAAGGTGGCACCTGCAACGGGGTGTGCATAGGAATTTTGGATTTGTGCTTTGCTTCTCTCATTGGGTGCAGAATGGAAGGGGATGGTGAGTTTGGGAGATGGCAAGCATAGGGAAGATTGGCAGAGCAGCCGTGGCACTGCATTGCTGGTGCACAAGAGGTTCCCCTGCATCACTGCAGCAGATCATCTTTGGTACAGCATTACAGATGGTCCTTGCTGAGCAGCTGCCACTGCTGCTCCTTGTTCTGTTCTCCAAGACAGCAGAAGCAGAGACAAGCCCAGCCCCATAAGAGCTTTGCAGGCTTTGTGTTGATCCCTGCTGATGGGGAAGGACAGCCAGAGTCTGCTGAACCTAAAAGGCTGTGTACCAGCTTTAGGCTTGCAGGTAATTGTACTCATCTCCCATACATCATCTTGGGAACAGCAGCCTCTCTTGCCAGATCTAATGCCCTTTATGCCATTTCTTTTGTGGAACCAGCTTGAAATTGATTTTGAAACAGAAGCAAGAGGCTGTATCAGTTTTCCCCTTGGAGGTGTGACAGCCTGCCTGCTTTCTGCCAGGTTAGGTTATTTCTGTTCTCTGCTGTATGTGTGTGTGTTCCCCTGGCTCTGTTCACTGAGACAGGTAGAAAGGATCCCATCTTCCCCAAGTCAGCTTGGGGGAAGAGGAGATGAGTGATGACATGATGTAGCAGAATGACAGCCACCCCCACACTTCACGCTGTGTCCATCTCCTGCATTTTGTTTGACAGGAGAAGGGTTCAAGGCACAGATCTGAGGGACATCCATTCTCTACAGCTTATTCAGATCTTTCCAAATCATGAAATCCATCTGCCAAGCTGTGGAAGAAAACTGAGTTTAAGGGCTAATACAAAAGGTTGCTCACCTGTGACAAGAGGATGCCATCAAAAGGCATCCCCAGATTTCTAAGCAGTGCAAGAAGGTCATAGGATTGCTTCTTTTTGTCTGTTTTTTTTCTTTTCTTTTTTTTTTAGATTCCTGCTTGAGAATTTGTCTCTCTAACTCAAATCTGTAGCATTAAGAACATGCAAGGAGGTGACAGCCATGCTTTCAGGTCCCCCTCTTCTTCTGTAGTTGTGCAGCCTCATGACGATCTTCTAACTGGAGATGGAGTTGCAGAAGATAACCCAAATCATGGAATGGCTTTTTTTTTTCCCACGCAGCTTTCAGTTTAAATATTAACAAAGCAGTCAAGATTTCCTTCATTCTTAAGCAAAAATCTTGTAACACCATCTGTTCTTGACGATTCCTATTAACAGCGCAGTGTCACTGAGCAAACGCAGCTGCTAGATCTGCTCTGGTGGCAGTCAGAGGCACTGCCAGCTGGTGTAGACCTGTGTCAAGATCCTCTCAATCCCAGCCAGAACTCAGGCAGGACTAGGGAAGCCCTCACAAGGTTAGTCCATGCTTCTGAAAGAATCTGAACATATATTTGTTCAACCTCCCCTTTAAAACCTCCCCAGAATGACAGGGTAGAGTGTTGAATGGTTGAAGCTGACAGGGACTGAAGGTCAACTGGTCTGCATGGCTCAAGCAGGGCCACCCAGAGCTGTTTGCCCAGGACCATGTCCAGTCAACTTTCGAATGTCTCCAAGGATGGAGACTCTACTCTGGGCAATCTGTACCAGTGCTGAACCACCAGAGGGTACTGGTGGTGCCTGGGGCAGTCCCTCAGGTGCAGGATTTCCACTCTTGCTGAACTTCACAGGGCTCCTGTCAGCCCATTTCCCCAGTCAAGGTCCCTCTGGATGGCAGCAAGACCCTCGGGTGTATCAGCCACTCCTCCTGGTCTTGTGTGATCAGCAAACTAACTGGGATACACTCTTACCCCATCATCCACACCATTAATAAAGATATTGAAAGGACTGGGTCCAGTACTGAGTCCTGGAACACGCTGTGACCTGCTGGACTCCAGCTAAACCTTGTGCTGATTATGATCACCCCCTGGAATGGCCTGGCCCTTCTGACAGTTTTCAATACATTTCACTCTCTGTTCAACACAGAGATTTTGCCTTTTTTTTTTTTTTTTTTTTTTTTGTTAGCTTCATTATCCTCCCTTCTGAGACTTTTTTCCTTCCTCAATGCCTTTTGAAGCTGATTTTCAAGCAGTACCTCCTTGGACCTGGCTAAGACTTGGTGCCACATGCAGGGGCAGGTGGGAGAGATGCTGCTCTTCACAATGTGCTCTGTCACTGGAGTGGCCCTGGTTTGTAGCACAGGCTCATCCAGCAATGTTTCATGTCTGTGCATCTGAGCCTCTTGTTTTCAGATTACTCCAGGGCTGGTTTTATTAGTGGTTGATTGAGTGGTCTCAGCATGGTTCTTGTGGAATACCCACATTTTCCGCTCACCATGGAGCAGATGGAAATGTTCTCTGTGAGACACTCATGCATGTGCATTATCTACAGAGGAAATATCCACATCTCAGGTCTTATTGCTGCTGCCAACAATGCCCCCTGTCAGCTTCTGGGGAAATTTGACTGATATTTATTTGGGCACTATCAGAATGGAGCACTGGCAGAAAATTCCCCAAGTCATGTAGAAATGCCATTGATTCTCCTGGTAGAAAATCTTCAAATGCTGTAAATACACTATTGAAATTGCTTTTTTTTTTTTTTTTTTTTTTTTTTGTCACTGTGTGTTGAAATCTTGACAAAAAGCCTGGAGAAAAAAAGGTTCCTTATGAATGTTTTGACCACCGTTTCAAAAAGAGTGTGATTAATAAACACAATGGGCTTTTTCTTCCACTCGAGCAGCTCTTTATACCTGCTGGAGTCTTCTGAGTGAACAAGATAAAGGTATGAAAGACTTCATGAAGCAAAACCACCAACAGATCTGAAAAAGACGGAGCATTAAAAGGAGCATCAGACACCCCCATTTAGGGGTATTCTGGTACTGGCATTAGGCCATTTTTGTGCTGCCTGGGGGTTATATGGCTGAAAAAAGGACATGCAAAGCAGTCCCATAATTGGAGTTGTGATTTTGGCACCCTCATGTTAGGAGGAACAAGGGAGCAAGGAAACAAGTGGAACTGTGCTCTCAGCAGCTGGAAATGGATGCTGTGATTGATGCACCTGCACAGTACAAGCACATTCAGATTTATATGTATGGCTGAATGAATGCATATTCCTGTTTGTATGCAGTACAACTGACCATCTTTCCCACCTACCATTCTTAATTATTGCTGGTTTGGGATTTTTAATGTTAAAAAGAGTAATGTTTTCCATCAGTCATGTCCATTCTCTAACCATCATCCTGGATCCAGACTGTTCCTCCACTGACCACAAATATCCTACAGTCAAAACTCCAATGTTCTCAAAAAACCACAAAAGGTATAAATGTTTCATATGAGTAGAAAGAGAGTTTTTCTCAGTCCCTTACATGTAGACACAGGTTTCTGTAAATTCTGCTCTGAATCCTGTGAAATGCTGAGTGGCAGAAACAATGAGGCGCCAGGCTCAGGCCGTGCTTGCATCGATTAGCTGAGCCCCAACTGATGTGTGGATGTTTTATGCTTTGTTCACTAATGTACCTTCAGCTGCACTAATAAAATTTCCTTTGAACAAGCAGGAACAGGTGATCACACAATTATGTGTGTCTTGTCTGTCTGGATGATTCAGCCTCGTGTTGTCATAGCAGCATG
The DNA here is from genome assembly GCF_903797595.1 of Erithacus rubecula. Lineage (NCBI taxonomy): Eukaryota > Metazoa > Chordata > Aves > Passeriformes > Muscicapidae > Erithacus > Erithacus rubecula. Next base: position 18,952,525 of record NC_136662.1, on the reverse strand, counting down.
TCCTCATCGTGGGCTCACACATCAAGGTAGGTTTGCTTTGCAATTTCCAAATAATAAACAAAGCCTGGTGCCCCAATTAGATAGAAGAGAATTTGTTGTGTTGTTGGGACAGTGACTGTGGGAGAGAAAGTGGAGCTGATTCTCAACACCATTAGGACACCTCTGAAAGGAGCTCCAAGGATGCAAACTCAGCCCCAACTGGGACACAACACCAGGCTGTGACAGTGCATGGGAAGGACTTAAATGAGACTTAATGGCTCTCACATCCTGAGAGCCATCAGGTCCTTGGGGTCACAGAGAGAGCACCTCTGCTAGGCAAGTCTCTTGGTACTGCTTTTGAAGGAGCAGCTCTCCTTGCAGCTGATCCCTGCAAGTTCAAAGTGACAAACACAGAGGCAGATGCTCAGTCAGGCTGGAACACTTCAACTTGTTTCATCAAGAGAGGGCCTGAGTGACTGCAGGTCCATTTGAGGTTGATTTTAACCAGTTGTGTTTTGGGGCATGTGTTCAAACAGCACAAAAAGCCAACACACCTGCACACAGATGGGTAAGGAAGAGGAGAGTGGAGACCCTCAAAGAACCCTGCCTAGGACCAGTCTGAGCACCACTAATTTTCATTCTTTTTTTTCTCCTCTGGCAGACAGAGCAGATCATGATTCAAGTGCCTAAGGAAATTTTCAATCATACTGAGAGAGAGAGGAAACTGAAATGGGATGGGATTGCTCTGCGATGCTGTGACCCGTGTGCACCCAGAGCTCTGCCTCAAATTGGAAGAAAAGTGCCAATTAATCTGACACTGAGGAAGTCATAGGCAACAAAACCATTTCATGTCTGCTCATTTCCCCCCATGACATGTAGTCCTCTCCACCTTGCTAATTGGAGAAAGCTTGCTAACAGCAATCTGATGTGGGTTTAATTAAATATCTTTTGAATGCCTCTGAGCTGTGGGAAAAGCTGGTGGAGTCATTCCAAGTTTGACACACTTTAAGAAGGGCTTCAAATCTGGAACTCGTTGCTTCATCGATGAAAAAATGCAGAGGCTGTGGGAGCACTGGAGGATCTCTAATAAAAACAGTGCTAGAAACTAAAGGCTGACAACATCTGGCTGCAAAAGCAGGATCTTCCACATCCTGCAGTTCTCAATACTGCAGAGAAGATGCTTGGTCATCCTGCGGCAAAGGAAGGGCACTGAGGGAGGGAGACACCTCTGCAGGGGACAAGTGCAGGGTGAGGATGCTGCTCTTGTGTCCTGAGGAGGGCTGCAGGCCCATAAAGGGGATGAAGGGAGCAGGAGAAGAGATGAAGATGCGCTCTGGGACAGGGACAGCTGCAGAGAGGAGCAGCAAGCACCAGCTGGGTTGGGGCAGAGCTCTGTCCCAAGTCCATGAGAAACACTTTGGCAGGTCTTTTCAGTGGGTGTTGAATGCTCCAGGTGAAGAGAAGGATTCCTGCCTGGGAACTGGGGCTGACGTGATGAGACCATTTGTACCTTAATAGGAGAAGTCATTTTAAGAAGGGAAAATTAGGGCATGTGTAGATAAAGAAAGAGCATGCCATGGCTAGCAGGTAGGCTGTGGACACATAGATGCCCTTGAAGAAAAGTCAAGCCTCAGCTACTCCACAACTTTTCCTATTACTTAAAAAAACCCCCGTATTCCACCTCCCATCCTAGGAGGAGGTCGGGAGTGCTGCATACAGGCTGAGTGCTGCAGGAGAGAGCTTGCAAATAATCTGAGAGCAACAGAAAAAATTTCAACAAGACCTTGAAAGAGTCTATTTAGCTTATCAGAAAGGAGGTCAAGAGGTGATTTGATTACAGTGCCTAAGTGCAGCCAGCAGAAGAAAACACCAGTTTCTAAAGAGCTTTTTAATCTATCAGAGAAAGCTGGAACAAGAGCCAGTGGCTGAGAGATGAAGGCAGACAAATGCAAATAAGACATGGGGAGCATATCTTTAGCAGGGGGGAGATAAATGGGAAGAGCAAACTCAAGGAGAATGGCCTCAGTATCCCTGGGTGCCTTCGAGAGGGAGCTGGTGACATGCTCAAGCCAGAGAGGAGCCAGTTTGGTTCCAAGGTGGCATTTAAAAGCTTGTGGTACATGGGCATGTGAACAAAGTGCTCTGGTACTTCTTTGTCTCCTAATTGCAAGAAAATCCAAGTTCCTTGGTCTTGTAAGGACAGAAAAATGTTTGAGCACAGGCTTTGGGCAAAGCCTGGTCTGGTCACCAGGAAGAACTCAGCTCAGTATTCATGGTTACTGAGTCAAAACTGAATCCTGGGGGCTTGGGCTTCCAAAGGCTTGGTGGGCTGAGCCTGTTCCTCCTGGCATTGGACCAGCCATGTGCTGGTGAAAAAATCCAGTCTAGTGAAAGGAAAAGCTGTCATGGGTAGGAATTAAGGCATTGACAATGAAAAGCATAAACCAGAAAAGATTACCAGAAGTCCATATGATCCTGCACCTGTATCTGGCACCAGTAGGGAATTCTAGCAGGAAGTTGTTTAAAACAAAAAACCCCCAAGTTTGGAGTGATTGTTCCTTGGAATTGTTTCCTTATTTCAAGCAGTTTATGGCTGATGGACTCCTGAAGTGGACACTGACACACAGCTATTAATAGGCCCTAGTGCTTCTCCTGTGAAAACTCCAGGCAGTTTTTGGATCTATTACATTTTTGCCCAGAGCAATAACATTCATCACTAAATAACTCAATGTGGGGAAAAATATATATTTTTTTGTTTGTCTCAAATCCTCTGATTCTCACTGATACCCTTTATTTTTTTATGTGAGGAACATGATGTATTTACTAATTGCCATTTTTTTGTACTGTTCAAGATTCTTGAGGCTTCTCTCCCACCATTTTATATACACAAATACTATGTGAGAAAATATTATTATTTGGGATTTGCCTTATCTTAGACTGGCCAGGAAAATTCCTATTTTTTCATTTTAATTTGACCTATTTCTAACTCAAACATCTTTGTGCGTCTCTGGAGAACAGACGCTAAGCTCAAGCAAAAGAACTTCTAAGCACTAATTTCTGTGTTTCTCATCTGAATCCCTCCTGTTTGGTGATAAGAGAAGGTTTCTAAGTCTGGATTCTCTTGGGATGTCTGGGCAGCTCCCTCTTTAGTATTGTTGTGTTTTCTCCTTTTTTTCTCTGAACAGCTGTGTTCAATAAAAGAAAACTACTAACAAATAAATAAACCAAGCAAGTCCCTTCTGGCCCAGGGGCTGTTTGCTAGTGAAACCAGTATTTAAATATTTGCCACTTGAATGTGAAGGAAATTTCTAGGTTGTGCTGTCTGGTGAATAAGGCAGATTACTCAACATACAGTTAAAGTTCTGGTGAAGTGTAGAAAATAATTTCCTGTCAGTAATGGGTGTTTATCAGCATGTAAGTGAATTCTGCTGGGACTAGACCCACCTTCTCTCTCCTTAACTCCATGAGTTGTAGTGAGAGTCCATCTACTTGTAGGAAAAATGGGCCAAAGATGGGTCACCCTGACAAATGTTTGCCAAACCTGCTGAAGCAGCTATTTTGTCTGAAGCAAGCAAACCCAAATAAACAACAGCCAAAACCAAAAAAAACCCTCCAAACCAAAAAAGCACTCTGATTCATTCCACATTCCTTCTTTATATGGCCATAGAAATTTTAAAAATCCAGTTTCAGAAATCAGCTTTTTAAAAAATTATTAATCACTTTAATTTAGAAAATAAAAGTTCAAGTAAAGTTTAACTATCAATAAAATAAAATAAAATATATCAGAGTATCTAAAAGAAATATATTATTTGACCCATGCTGAGGGTTAAGTAGTTTGGCAGTGTGACAAAAGTCAATGTTCAGTTTTCCAATCCAGCCCATGCTTGGAAAGTTTTTTTCAGCTCTTGAAAGGTATTTTAGTTGTGACAGCTGTTTCCTCTGTTTGTTTGGGTGGGAAACCTGAGTGAATAATCCTGCCTATTCGAGTCATTAGGGACATATGGGAATTCTCTTCACTGTTTGCTACAAAACAGCATGTGCCCAGTTTCCATCTGAAAATTAAACCAACAATTCCCAGCTGGACATGCTAGGAGGTAATCTTAGTGTGAAAGTGTTTGCAGTGTAAACACACAAACCACAGATTGTTAGCTCTGCTTTACCAAGTCCATAATAAAGGCCAGAGCCTTAAAATCTGGAATTTGATAATTCCAGTAAGGGTTAGAGAGTCTGCACAGAACTTTACTTTGATTTTCTGAATCTGTTTCTTGTTTTGAATTTATCACCCTTCCTGCACAAAGGAAAAAACTTGCCCAAGACATCCCTTAACAGCATGAACGTTTTTTTCTCAAAACCTACTTAGGCATGAGGAACAGACACTGTTAAATGTGGCTTTTCCAGTTGTGATTAATCACTCTTATTGCTTGGCAGCCACGTGAGGATATAAACATGTGACAGCAGCCATCTGGAGACAGACTGTCCCAGTTGTCACTCACAGCTGTGCCACCCTTCCCAAGAGCGTGGCAGGGATGGTGTGAGGTCCTGGGCATGTGCTGGAGTCATTCCTAGGGGGATTCACATCAGGCTGTTTGCTCAGCACAATCGCTGCTGCTTTTCCAGAAAGCAGGAGTGACAAATGCTGCATCATTCACAGCTCTCCTGCCATGGAGACCATCCCTGTGGACAGCGGCAGCATGATTAAATAAACAATAGCTTGTATTAAAGCCCCCAAGTACAGGCTTGTCCTTCTCTGAGTAAAGGAATGACCAGTCTTGGGTTCACCCCTTTCCTCACCCCAGGCAGTGAATTTCAAAGGTTCAAAAACACGTGCATGGCTTCAAAACATACCAATCCACTTTGCTCAATTCTTTTTTCCTCTAAGCCTTTTGGGGCCGTCTGACCACCTTTCTCAATTTGTGATTTCATCTCATCACTGTGAAACTCGAAAAACTCAAGCAGAAAGGCAAGGTGGGATCCTCAGCCTCACCCTGTGACTCCTCAAGGCTTTGCCCCAAGCACTGTTTTTTAGGATTATGCTACAGCTCTCAAGGAAGACAACGCCAGCAGCCACAACATGACAGCATCCAAATGCCATTCATCAAGCCAGCATGGTTTGCTTTCAGCTGCTTTTAATCTTTCCCAGGCTCTCTGAGGGAACAGCTTGGATCCTCCTGTGAATTGGAGAGTTCAGTCTCCCTCAGCACACCCCAAACATGGGCAGTTAACAACGACAGGCTTTTCATCAGCCACAAAATAGAGGCCTGGATTTTTATTTATTTTTTTTTTAATGGATGCTATTAGTGTTCTGGGAAGAGCCTGGATTCATGCTCATTAAGTCAGCAGTTTCCAAAGTATTTCTAGAGAGGAAAAGAGCATAACTGGTTGAAATTCCTATTGTTGTAACAAATGATCAATGCACTTACTCACAGGGTCTCAGTGGCTGTGATTAATTCATAGCCAGAAATAATAGTGGAGGACCTGCTGTGATGCCATTACCTTATCTCTGCCTCGCTGGTTGATTCTCAGGTACAACTGAAAGCAACCCTTAATTACTTGGTTAAAATCCCTTCGCCACTGGAGAATAAATGAACTGATACAGCCCCCTCTGCCACCACCCTTCAGAGCTCCCAGAGATAATTGAATGGAAGGAAATACCAGTGAGAGGGAATACCAGTGGCCAGGGAATGGTCAGCTGCAGGGATGACCAGCCTGGGAGCACAGTTCCCACTGCTGGAGGGCTGGATTGTTCCTGTGGTGATTCCAGGAGCACCTTCATCATCCCATTCAGGTGCCTATCACCAGCTTTGCAGTCTTCAGCGCTGTTGCCTTTTTTTAAGAGAGAAATTTATGCCTTCAGACCTATAACCCAGGCAATACAGCTCTAAGGTGGCCAGCCAGCACCCCTCTGGTACCAGCTAGGGACAGCTTTGTCCAGTCAAGGCTTGAATATCTCTAAAGACTGAGACTCACCACCTTCCTGGACCCCTGTCCCAAGTGTCTGACCAATCCGAGGGTGCATTTCTCTCCTAACATCTAATTGGAATTTCACTGGCCACACATTGCATCCTTTGCTCTCTTCCTTCCACTTGGGATCTCCAAGAAGAATCATGCTCCACCTTCTCACCCCAATCAGTGGCTCTGTTCTCAAAATTAATTTTCATCCTCTTTCCCCTGTGCCTCGCTGGCTATGTTAGCAGCACAAAAGCCATCTCATATGGAGGTGTGCCTGCACTGTGGCTCTTCAGGTGGATTAGGGCATCCTCCTAGAGTCCAGGCTTCCAGGCTGTGTAAATACGGAGCAGACATCCTGATGTCCTTGACAGGGGCAGGCAGACAGGCTTGTTCCTGCTTCTGTAGGATGGATGTCATTGCTTCTGAGCCACTCTCTTTAAGGACACGAGCAAATAAAAATGCAGGAGAAAATCCGCCACTTTACATGGTGATGCTTTTAATTGCCTTGGCTAAATGGGAAATTAAATGCTGGAAACTTCAAGTCCTGTTTGATGTTTAGCATCCCTGTTCCGAGAGCACGGGCTCTCCGGGCTCAGCTTTGGTACGCGCAGGGAGCGTGAAATCACTCCCAAATTGCTCGACGTGAAAGGTAATTGGCCTCCATTGCCTGAAACGTTCCTGCTGCAGGCTCGGGGAGCAGGCAGCACCTCCCAGGTGGAACAAACTCAGGGACCGCCCCGAGGCTGTGTGCGTGGCATGGAGAGCTCCTTGTCCGACTGCTGCAGGGAGCATCTCCTGCCTCTCATGCACAGGAGGAGCTCTGTGCATGGCAAGGTTGGGAGATCAGTCCCAGAGACAGAGCAAGAGAGATGTGTCCTGTTATCCCCCCTGTGCTATGCATTTTCCATTTTCTCCTTGTTTTGCTCAGTCAAGGCACATTTGTTTATATGTTAGGAGCATCAGGAAAGAGAAAAGATCACAGGTTAAAGCAGGTTTCTGCTCCAAGACAGAGCAGTCCTGCCCCCTTTGTCCTGTGCACAGACACTGGTGGCCATCCTTGCTGCCTCCCCAGTCCTGCCATGCATTTGGATTTGTACAGTGGCTCAGAGACATTCCCTGCTCTCTTTTGTCCTTTCCTAATGAGGGGAATGTTACATTTGTCTTTACAAACAAATTGTAGATCTGTTGGTAGGTAAAGTTTGCACCTAGAGATAACAGAAACAATGGGAGGGATTACACTGATTGATGAATGGAAAAAGAGATTTGCCTTTACAAACAAACTGTAGGTTTGCTGGTAAATAAAATTGGGTAACAGAAGATGAAAGAAGCAACAGGGAGGGGGAAAACTGAATTCTACAAGAATTAAAAATTAAAAGGGAGGGTTATACATTAGAGGGGAATGTCAGGTGTCAGGCGTTCCGGGAAGTCTGTGCCTCTCGAGTACCTCAGCCAATGGGGAAAGAGAGAGGGAAAAGCGGCCGGGAAAATAGGATAAAAGGGGAGGCTGCGTCCTCCAAAAATTCGAGAGATCCCAGGGGAATGCCCCATGGCCTCTCCCTTTATTCGAATAAAGCAAAAAGGACTCCTCTGTCTCCTTTTTGGACATAAATCTCTGGTGTTTGTGGATTAATTTCCCTTACACTAATAACTCCTTGCAGCAACAGGAGAGGTCACAAGAGTGCTTTGCAAACCTGTGCAACTCTCCAGGACCATGGAGCACGGCTGAGATCCAATTCCAAGCTCAGGACCAAGCTTCAGAAGAAGTCCCACCCTTTCAGGACCTTCTCCCCACAGCTTCTGTAATCTCCAGAATCACAGACACCCCGCAGGGAATGCAACTCCAGCTTTCCACACTTCTAAAAGCTGTTTCATGGGCAATATTCCTGGACATGAACTGCTGCCAGAGCAGGAAATCTTGGCCCATGGGATGTCAGGGCTTGGGAATCAGCACAACAGATCCTTTCCATACACATCGTCCCCATGGTCTGATGCTGCTGGCCTCTTCTGTTTACTGTCCATATATTTACTTAAAAGACCAGAGGATCAGAAGACAACCTGCAAGATTCATGTACAGCTGTGAGTCTTTTGGCAGAGAACAGGGCCATTGCCTTGAGATGAGTTACTGTCCTGCAGCTGAAAGAAAGAGAAAAGGTGATATTTGCAATCTTGGTGGTGATATTGTTGTTTGGGGTTTTTTGTTTGGGTTAGGTTTTGGGGGTTTTTTTGGTTGGTTTGGGGGTTTTTGTGTGTGTTTCTGTTTACTTCTTGTTGTTGTTCTTTTCTTAATCTTTTTTTTTTTTTTTCCCACTCCAGACACAAAAGGCCAGACGGGTGTAAATAGCTGAAGCTATGTTAAAATCTATTTATAGCTGCTGAAAAATTTCATGTCTTCAGATTATTGCTTTCAATGGTTGGATTATTGGTCATTTGGGGAACAGGGGAAGGATCTTTGTATCAGAACACTGAAGAAGGCAAGAAGGGAAAACATCCTGAGAGATCATCTGACCAAAACTTTTAGAGAAGGCATCTCCACCTCTTCCCAGGAGATAAGAGCCATCAGTATCACAATGCTGATGGGAAAATACAGGTTAACAGGGAGAAATAAGACCCTGCTTCCAAGGGAGGGGGAGGCCCAGGAGGGGCTTGGCAGCACCAGGGAGGTGTCAGGAGCAGGGATGCTTCTCCAGATACCACACATTCAATGTGTAAATTGCTTTTGCTGACCAGCAGGAGAGACAGGAGGGTTTGCCCAGTTTTTCTCCTCCACGAGGGACAGACCCAGCTGATTTCAGCACTGATAAAGATCACCTCATTATCTCCTGCAAAAACCACACAATTGCAGAGTGTCTCTGATGGGAGTGATGATAAGCACCAGCATGAGCTCACCTCCTTCGTTTGGGAGGTTTCTTAATATGCCAAGAGGCAGTGAAACCGCTGCTAATGCACCCCTCAGAAGGATCTTGGCCAGGAAAGAGGAGCTGTCATCACCACCACATCCTTTCAGCCAGACACTAGAGATCAACAGCTGTGATATTGCAGGAAACTCCCATCAGCAGCTCCTGGCAGCTCCAGTGTCTCCTCTCTGCGGTCCTGGTCCTTGCCTGACCCCAGTAACCAACCATCTCAGTCCCTTCCTGTAGCCCAGTGCCACGAGCAGCCTCAAGGACTGGCAGGTCCTGGAAGGGCTCTGGTGACACTAGTGCTTGCTGTTGTCCTCTCCACCCACTCTGCTCTCTCTTCCCAACCTGAATCCTTTCAAGAACAGGTGGGTGGATCTTCTCAAAGCCCCCAGGATTTACACAGCTGATCCAGCACACAGCTGGCAGGGGGCACATCCATCACACATTTCCAAAAGCCCACAGAGCTTTTCTTCTCCCTGTTTTCTTCCTCGTCTTCCTTTCATTTTTTATATTCTCAGGTGAACACAGAATATTTCAAAGAGATCTCTGCCAGCATTGAAGCTTTGAAGCCAGCTGGTGGAGCCACCTCAGGTGACATGGAGCAGGAGCAGGGCCCAGCTGGGTGTCTTCCCAGGAGAACTGAATCAAAGCCAGAAGAAATGACAGCACAAGCTGATCCGACTCAGTCTGTCTGGGCTTTCTCCCTCCCTCCATTACTGAGCCCAGCCCAACAGTCCTTCCAGGTTTAAAATTAGCAAAACCTTTGCTAAGCTTCAGATTAAATTCCTAGGTCACCAGCAGAGATAGCCTGTAGCAAAGCCTTGGATTTTATCTTTAATTATCAGCAGAAATATTATATTCTTGCAGAAACTGAGCTGAGAAGGAGCCAGCATCTGTGATCCCTGCTGCAGAGCTGAGCATCTGCTTGAGGGAGGGCTGGTAATCAGGAGGAGAGGGGTCAATAGAAGATGATCTTCTAAGTCTTCCTCTATAGACTGAATCTCTAATATGTTTACTTAGCCAGATGCAAATCCTTTCCACAAACTCATGGCACTGCTGAGTACAAGCATGCACAGAAAATTAACAAAGCTGGAGCATCAATTCCTCATCTATCACCGGTATCAGACTCCTGGTGACTGCGTGGGAGGAAGGAAAATGTGCTTTTTCCAGTGTCCAGGGAAACAGAGCTAAGTTTCCAACAGAGTTCTCCAACTCATAACCAAGAAAGCCTGTCCAGCACCTCACTGCTTCCATCTCTCTCCTGGCTGCTCTCCTTCCCTGATCTGCTCCTGGGCTGCTCCTTCCTGCCTTCCCAGGGCTTGAGTCTTGCCCTTGTCCACACCCAGCAGCAGAGTTTGCCCATGGCCAGTGGACTAAGGCAGGAGAGCCTCAAACACAGGAATGACATGAAGTGCAAAACCATTGCAGGGCCAGCAGCTGGACTGCAATGATCCTTGTGAATCCCTTTCAACTCAGGACATTCTATGGCTATATGGTCTCTAAGTGTGCTCACAAGAAGATGAAAGAGTACCATAGCAGCCTGGGCTATAGACCCCTCACCTGGGCATCCTGTGCCTACTGGAGACAATCCTGCTTCTTCCTGCCTGCTGGTTGGAGGTTATTTTCCTTGGTGAGAACTAGAGAAGCATCCTAGTGACCACTCTGCTGGAGTAGAAACCTCTCATGGCCACCTTATTTCTTGCTGGGGCAAGGACAAAGTGTCACTTGGAAAGTGGGGACTGCATTTGTCTGTTCACATATGTCTGATCTATGCTGGGGGAGCAGGAGGAGCTGGAGGCCAAGGTATGAATTATTACATGGTTGTGGAGCCACCAGAAATTCCCTGTATAGTATCCTGGACTGGACCAGAAAGGGTGCACTGGCTGGAGAGAAGGCACAGGCAGGAAAGGCCAGGAAGGCAGCACAGCATGGGCTGAGCTACTCACAGCATGGATGGCCCTGGCTTGGGACAGGTCAGTGTATCTGCAGCTCATCTTTTCACAATTCCTTCCTCTCTCTGCTCTTAACAAAACATGCTCAGGTGTATGTGTGGTGTGCCTAAGGTTCAAGGTCACCTTGTATTCAGCTCAGCACAATGAAATCTTAAAGAAACGGGGTATAACAAAAGAGCTGGGTAGCTTTGAGCCTCTCAAGGAGTGAAGGGACTTGAAGTAGATCACAGCTACCTGGAGCTTAGAAAGCCCTCTGTCCACTGCCTTCACTGGCTGCTTGGTGACATCCTGCTCCTATAGTGCAGAGGTCTGGGGATCCCCTCTGAGAGCTGATGGTGACAGCTGAGGAGGAATGAGGCTGCCTGAAGCAGATCCTGTGTAATGCCATTCCAACCCAGCCAGCCGGGTCAATTAAAAAATAAAGACAAAGGCTCCTGGTGCAGGTCTGCCATCCCTATCAAATTCATTATCTCCCCCACCAACAGAAAGAGGGCAACTGTTCACGTAAGGCACAGCTAATAATATCTGAGTACAGGACATTGCTGCTAAATTATAGGGAGGGCTTGGGAAGGGAAATTAGTGTCATTTGCAAGACCAATAATAGGGGCTGTGCAGCATGAATGCCGATGCGGGAGCGGGCTGGAGGACAGAGTGGCTTATGCAACTGTCCCTGTCCTCCTGTGGTGGCACAGCCAGGCTGGCAGCAGGCACTGGGTGGGGCTCAGGAGCAGGAGAGCACGGCAGAAGTGGGCTTGAAAGCTAAAGGCAGGTTAAAACAGAGGGCAAAGCAAATGCCTGTGTGAGACATTGGAAGCTTCTCTTAGGGAAGAAGGCTCAGCCAACCCAGCTGACACAAAACACCCAGAGCAGAGTTTAAGGGCCTCACAGTTTAGGGTTCCCCTTCCAGGGCACCAGCTACAAGGGATGGAAGGCCTGGTGGTTTCAACTTAAGGGGCACTTTCTGTGCAGCATCTAGGAGCAATCAAATCCAGTGAGGAAACTGAGGGACAGAGAGACTGCACAGTCTGTGATATGGCTTGAACCCTAAGGCAATTCTTGAGCACTTCTCAGTGATATGAGATGTGGTGATGCTTCCTGGGACAGCTGCATTCCTGTAGCAAGCAAAGCATTTCCCACTTCTGACTACAGACACATATTGAGCAAAAATCACAGAATCATTGAATGATTTGGGTTGGAAGGGACCTTAAAAATCATCCAGTTCAAACTCCCATGCCATGGACAGAAACACCTTCCACTTAGCCAGGTTGCTCACAGCACAACAAAAGTGTCCCCTTTCTGCCTACTGAGTTATTTTCCAAATTCCTTGACCTTGGACCCCTCTGAGGGCCCCTCCTGTAGCTGATTAGGAAATGCTCCATTCGTGATGAACAGGTGAAGCTGTGATTATATTAATCAGCTGCTCATTAGGCTTGCTTGGCTTCAGCTGATAAAACACCAACCCCATGGTGTATGGCCAACTCTGTCACCTGGGGATGTCAAAGATCCTCAGCTTTGTTGTTGTCCCCACTTGGTTTTGCTCACAGATGGGAAAGGGCTCTCCAGGACACAGCTGGGATCTGGCAAGCAAATCTCATCCCAGCAGCTGTGAGCCTCATGCAGGCCGTGCATTGATCACCACTGAGATGTGCCTCTGACTCTCACACAGGGAATTTTGGACACTGAGAGATGTGACCCCTCAGGTGGAGGCAGCAGGGACCCTCAGTGCTGAAGCCAGCAGAGATTGGTTCAAACTCCTTTCCATGTTCCTATGGATGGGGCAGCTCCAACAGTCAGGCCCTGGGCAGGCAGAAGAGTCACTATTGATCTCATCCTGCCTCCTTCACAGCTGTGACATGGGACAGAAATCACTCTGGGCTACCTACAGTATCTGGAGGCTTCCTGAAGAAGTCACTGCTCTTCTTTTTGGGTCTGTCATCCTGACAGCTGTCCCCAAGGAGATCTCAAAACCAAGACCCCAGTGTGCCAGAGAAGCATACATCACTGTGCTCTGATCTCATCAGCTCCTCCAGCCCTTCTCACCAAATGCTGGGGACACAGCCATGCTCTTCCCCTTCTCTTTATTCCTTTGTTCCATCCTCTCAATCAGGCTCTGGCTCAAAAAGGTTTCATTGCACAACAGCTACACTGGCTTTAGAAAGATGCAATTAAGATGAAACCCACTTATTTAAAGCAGATCCTCTCCCAGCCTTGCTCTAATGTCACCTTTGATCACTGAAACCAACCCAGCTCACAGACTGCCAGGGACATGTCCTTTCATTTCTCCCTTTCCTCCTCATTCCATTCAGACAAAACTGGTCTTTCTTCCTGCTGGTGCTCTGAGCATTTTGCAGAGCAAAGGACGGTCATTTTTTCATTGGGCAGCAGGAGAAAAAAGAGTGAAATGCCCTGGCTGTTGGCCATGAAGGTTGGAAAGGTCACATAGATCATGCTGCATTTTGAGCTCAGACAGCTTGGCCCAGGCACAGCGCTGCAAATAAGGATGGGCTTGGGATGGGCAGGGACCCCTCTAGTAATGAATCCAAAAGTAAGTATCCTGAATATATTGCGGAAGGCTGGACCATTTCCCCCATTTTATAACAGTTCAGCTCAAACCATCACTTAGGCATGGCTTAGCTTTAAATCCCTGGCAGATCCTGCTCAGCAGCCTCCATCCATACACTTTCACACATTTGATTGTCAGGCACTGAAACCCCAGATTTCCTTGTCATTAATGCATCCATCAGGTAGCATTTTCTATTAGACTGAGGTTTCCTGGTTGTCAGTGCTTCCACCCACACAGGCAGGTCTCTTCTGAACTCCATCTCTGCCTCCAAACCTCTCTGCGTCGCATTTTCTTTGGAAATGGAGAGCAAATACATGTGTATCCCTCTGTTCTCTCAGGGAGATGGCAGAGCAATTTGCAGGGTTCCCTGGGTGGACAGGTTCCTTCATCTGAACTGTTACTTCAAACTGTTTTGTTTTGATCTGCAGGAGAGAAATCTCTTCCTGAGAGAAGAGCAAGAAGCTGCCCTGTTACAAAACACCAGTGATTAGCAATTCATCACCAGCCCAGGGCCAGGTGCCCTCCCCACTACTATCTCAGGGGGACACATTTTTTCTAATTCTTAGAAGTGGACATTGGCATGCCAAAAGTTTCAGCACTGGCATTACAGATTCCTTCTGATGTCTCCAAGTATCTCTGATTTAGCAGCTTCTGAGGATTTCTGAGCACAGAGCACATTTCCAACGCACCAAGGTGACAGCCCATGGGCCACATTCTGTGTATCAACAAGTGACACTAGAGTGAAGGACCCCAGCCCCTGGCTCAGCTAAATCATTTGGTCGCCCCTGACAGGGGGAAATTTGTCAACTATCAGCAAAAGCTACAGTTTTAGAGGCATCCCACTCCATCAGACTGCTGGGGGCTGCATACTCCATTCCTGCTTTGATCAGGAGCTGGAGGCAGCAGAGGTTGGATTAAACCTCTCCCCCTCCTGATCTACAATGCCAGCTGAGCTGAAGATAACCATCAAGATCAAGGCTCCCAAGGTCTTGGTCCTTCCAGAGAGAGATGTCACTGATGGCTCTGAGGAAAACAGCAAAGACACCAGCCCAGGTGCTCCTTCTGCTGTGAATCTGCCTGTGAATCAGTCCAGATGGGCCATCACTGACCTGCTGAGTGCTCTTCAAGGCAGCTTGGACACAGATGGGGTATCAGGCATGGCAGGGCTCTTACAGCACATCCTGCTCAGAGCAGCCAGGGAGTGTGAAGCACAAAGCAAATGTTTTCTTGGGATCACTGAGATTTCCACATCCTGCTCTGCCTGAGAGACTGTGCCTGACTCCTCCAGGTCTCTCCTCCTGCCTTCCCCCTCCATGGAGGCTGGCTTTTGCCACTTGAAGTTGTGATCAGGAAATGGAGGGCTTTTAAAAACACTGCTATTAAGAGCAATAAAAATAATAGAGCAGGAACATATGTCTCTCCACAGGGCCATCACCTTCTGCTCACTTGGATTGAAGTGTTTTACCATCAGAGCATGACAGCATGCTGATACCTCACCAGAGCAACAAAACTGAAGGCTTTATTACTGTTATTAACCTGGTTTTCTGAAGAAAGGCAACAGAACACCACGTGTACCCACCAGTGTGTCAGCCCACCCTCATAACTCCTTAATTGGTCAGCTAATTTCAACCCACAGGGCTGGAAAGGTGGAGGCTGCCAGAAGCCTCAGTCTGTGCACATGCCACTGGGACAGACAGAGGGACAGGCAGAGGGACAGTGAACACCCAGCAGGGCAGATCAGCCCCTGGCCAGATACCAGAGAGCACCCTGAGAAAGCATGCAATCCCCACCCCATACCTTTCAAACCCCAGAGAAACACAGAAAGTCAGGCTGTGGGCTTTTCTAAGCCCTTGTTGGTTCCCTGGTCCAGTATGGAGCCAGCACCAAGGTACAGGGCCCAGGGGAGGCTGGGCCTGAGCTCTTGGCTCCCATTTGTCCTGTCACAGCACTGCCAGCAGGCATTTCCCAAAGTCTTGGTTTGATATATGCACTGACACATCCCATGTCCCAGAGAGACTCCCAAGGGGTTTCCAGGCCCTCCAGGCTGGGCTGGCTGAACAGGGATAATTGGACACCCCAACCCAAGCTCAGCAGCTGCACAGGGCTCCTCTCAAGGCACCCAGACCTGGTTTGAGCAATCAACCATCCCTCTTCTTGGTCATTCCTGTAGCACACAGCACAGCCCCACTGCTAACACCACACTTCCCAGTCACCTGTTTGGGCACTGGCTCCATTTCACCCCTCCAGAGAGGTCAGAGCTGCCCATGTCCTTCAAGAGCCGTGGGGAAGAGCAGGGATTTTGTCTCCACACACAACCACAGGCAATGCCACACGTCCAGGAGCACAGCACCAAGGTTTCATTGCCTGGGTGACATCCAAGGCACCATCCATCACCCAGGCACAGACCCAGGCAAGCAGCCAGACTGGCAAGGACAGGGAGGGTTTCCCATGGAAAGCTGAAGTCAGTCCAATCCACGGGCACAGTTCAGCCAAGAGTCCTCACTCCTCACACTCCCTGAGGAGCAGGGAGAGCTCTCCATCCATTTCTTGGAGCTCACATGTTTTGGTCTGTCACTTGAGCCCACTCCCACACAGCTGTGGCCAGGCTGCTCACTCTGTTTAGCAACACACGCGCACATGCACAACAGCAGGTCTGAAACAGTTTGGTTTTGCTCATATTTTCTTCCTTCATTACTGAGGTAAATAATCCATTTTAGTAAACAGAGGGGCATTGCTCTCGCATTGAAAGCAAGGTTGCCCTGGTATCAGTCTGTATGAGACAGATTAAGGTAACTCCATAACTACCCTTTTTCTAGTAAAATCTCAGTTGTTGAAGTTCTCCTGTCCCCTCAATGGTGGCAGGAAGGACAACTTCCCCCTGCCCAGTAGTTTAATCCCTGACCCACACCAAATTGGTGAGTGTTGTGCGTGAACAACACTGTTCAAGGGGAGACCAACTTACTTATAGTGAGAAACCCCATGGGCCTAAATCACCTCTGAGGTGAAGCAGGTCTCAGCACCAGGCTGTTTGGATTGGCAATAAGCAACTAGAAAGGAGTGGGAACTAAAGATCAATCTACACCAAGGGCTTAAAACCGAGCTGAACTTCTGGCCAGGGTTTAAATTGCACAGCAGCACACCCTTGGAGTAAAGCAGCAAAATAAATGAAGTCACTGAAACAATCACACTCCCTGCATCTTTAAGGTCAGGATTTTCACACCACCCTCTCTCCTGTGTTTTGGCTTCCAGAGTCTGTTTTTCACAGGTACAGAGAGTCGCAAGTCTGCAAAGGGGGAAAAAAACCACAACAAAACCAACAAACCAGGGAAGTGACTTTTGCTGTTGTCATTTTTCCTGTCTCCCAGCAACAACAGTGTCTTCTCCACCTTGCTCCCCTTCCAGCACCTCACAGCTGGCAGAGATCTTAGGAACAAACAAGGCTCCCTGCAGCGAGGGCTGCCTGGCAAGGGCTGATGCTTCAGTCTAGCATGAGGACGATCTTTTCACCTGCAGAGGTGACAGCTCTTGGTTTATGTCTAACCATCAGTTCTCATCCTCCATCTGCGAAGATTCCCAACCCCACTCCAGGGCTGAACAGATGGTGACAGTGTCTGGGCTAATGCCCAAGTGTCAACAAGACAGCTTCTTGTTTCCACACAGACTTATCCCTGGGAAGGGAAGTGGAAAAAAAAGCATGTGATAAGACACTGCCACCTCACCCTGTCTAAACAGTCACACTAACCCCAAAACAAGTTTCTGGGTTTGTATTATTGATGTTCCTCCTTTTAGGCCGAGGGAGAGCTTCCCAGGGGATAGATTTTGTTCCAAGAGACCTTTCTGTGTCTCAGGAGGGGAATTAGCAGTTGGAGCTTCCTTCAGAGCCTGTCTTTTTTCCAATTTATACATGAATAATCAGCATAATTTCATGCCAATTGTTTTGTGTTCTGACACCACAGATATTCTGTGTTACTCTGCTACCAAACTCCTCTGCTCCTTTTAATGGAATTGATTAAGTGCTAAACCACGATTTCCACATCCTCAGAATCATTCATACAATTGGTGCTGTGACAGAGCTGGGCACAGGCAGAAGCACATCCTCAGAAGGACGTACCACTGGCACATAAAAGTCAAGCACAGTCAGTGTTTGAGGACTTTGAGGGCAGGGTTTTTGAGAAGTGGTGGTGGCTCTGAAAGGTGTCTCTGAAAGGATCCCATCAGCTTACCTACATGTGTGATAACCATGCCTGCATGGGGACAGGGGAATTTCACACCTCTATAGATGTGTTTGCCTGACATTTTCATCATCAAACACTGATTTCAGCTTCCAGATGGCTTGGAATGCCTGCATGCTGGGGAAAATCCATTGCTCTGTACTGCCTCATGAAACCCATTCTGGAAACACATAGTGGGTGTCCATTCACTGCTTACTGCTCTTAGTGGTGATGGGGCACCACAAAACTTTCTTTCAGAGTACTCATGAGGAATTTATGCCACCCCTTTATCTATCCCAGATAGAAGATAGGACAGCATGCTCTATGCCATGAAATTTCCTCTAGAAAATTTCAGGACAAAAGTCCACAGGCAAGGGTAGAAAACTGTCCCTTAGTAGTTAAAGTCCATAGGGCCATTTAGGAACTCAAGGATCCCACTATGGCTAAAGGAAAGATGAAGCTCTATATCCCTGAGGGCAGACCTGTCTGATCTGCTGTTCATACTGCCACCAGCCTTGGTACCTCTGTGTGCCATCACAGACAAATTTAAAAAGTTACTGTGAGCAAGTGCATCTGACACTCACTGGTCAGGCAGATTCAGGATCACTGGGAACTTGGGAGCACCAGCAAAGTTGTACTCAAAGGAATTGTGATCCATGCTGGATTTATCCAGGGGAGCAACAAAGATTTATGGACTGTCACAAATATAGGACCATATTTGAGTTTGCTAACCCTGTTTCTATTCCAATGGTACATTGGATTCACAATCTCTCAGATAAAGCAAGCTGGACTCTGCTCTTATTACATGTAGCCTATCCCTATTAAATCCAAGGGAATCTCTTTGCTGTCCAGGAATGCTAGATCAAGACTTCCTTACAAGCAGGGCTGCCAGGAGGAGACCAAGGGCTGTGAGCCAGGAAGGTCCTCTGGTAGCCCAGAGCCACTGCCACTTACAGGCATCACTGGCCTCCTCCTGACCCTTTTCCTCTGAGTGCAGAACAGCAGCAGAGTTATTAAAGCACCAGCTGGGCTGGCAGAAATAAATCTTTCCAATCTGCCTGCAAAACCAGAGTGGCACAAGATGACTCTTGACTTGCTCTTGGGTGCCCCTCTGGGCTCTGGGGCACCTGCCATCATCCCTCCCCAGGATTGTGGGCATATCCTCAAGCTGTGTTTACAAAGGGATTTCAGGCTCCTTTAGGATAAGACGTTGCTATAGAAACAGCAGAAAGGAGACTGAGCTCACTGGGGGAAGGCCTGGCCTCTATTGGCTTAAGCAACAGGAAAGCCCATGAGGGAAATGCAATTGTCTGGAGATTGAGCAGGGAGCACAGCCTGTTTTAATGAATACATCCTATTTTTGGAAAAAGTAGGAAACTGAGTTTCCACAGCCCTTTACAACACCAAAAAGTGCAGGAAGAATGTGCCCAACACAGGGAACACCAAGAGACATTTTCCAGCCTTGAGGTGGGATCTCAGGCTCAACCACCCTGCCAGAAAACTTCTACCCAGCTGGAGCTTGAGCTCACAGCTCAGCACTGCTGTCATCACTGCGTGGTGTCTCTGCGTGGCAGATGGAGTATGACTGGCACAGGAAATGCAGAGGACCAGAGACAAGATGCAGATGGATAATTGAAACCTCTTACAACTGATGAGCTCTGAATAAACCTGCAACAGAATCATTAAAAGGATAACCAGCTCTCATCCAGGTGAGAGCCATTTCAAAATGCAAGGTACAAACTAAGAAAACAGTGAGTTAACTCCAGGATTACATCTTCCAAAAGGAAGAATCTGACTATGGAAGTCAAGCTAAGATATTTGACTGCAGGTTGATGCTTTCCCCTTTTCTAGTTTCCTCCTGCAGCCTCAGACAGGAAAGGGAATCAAAAAATACATACTACATACACACACACACTCAAAAAAAAAAAAAAAAAATCCAAAAAACCCCAAACCAACACACACCACCTGGAATAAAAACCTTCCAAAGGAAAACCTTTGTGCAAAGCTCAGCCAGGGCTCATCAGCAAAGGCCATCATTAACTGTGAAGTAGCAGGGCGTTTCCTTTCCCAAAGGCAGAGCTACCACACAGCCCTGCGAACAGCTCTTCACAATCAGCCTGTGTTGAAACAAACCCAATCAGTGAGACACTGAGAATGACTGTCCCTCCATGGATCCCTGCAGGGAGCTGATCTGATTACAGAGTGAGCTGGGGAGGGACCAGAAAGCACCCAGTGGGGGGCTGTGGAGAGGAAAATCAGAGCAAAGTCTCCGAGCTGAGAGCCTGTGAACAATAAACTCCACTGGGTGCAAATAAGAGACACTGGGGAAGAGTTTGCCTTGGAAAAGCTGCAGCTCCACAGCTGCACCAGCCTCTAGTGAAGTGGTCAGCTGGGAACAGCAGAGCACAGATTGTGATTTCCACACTGCCCTGAGTGGCCTGAACAGCTGAGAACCCAAGGGAGGAAAGCTCCAGCCCTGTCAAAGCCTGGTGAGCAGGAAGAGAATCTTTCTGCACCTACCAGCTGCAGCACAAAGGCTGCAGAGCCAAGAAGCACACGCTGGATGGATGGCATGGGCTCAGGGCGGAGGTGTCATTTCCCTCATGAGGAGGCAGGGCTAACAGCTGTCCCCTGTCAGGCTGGGAGGTCATCCCACTCCCTGGTGGGTGACAGGGCTCAGAAGTAGTGGCAGCAGTCCCTGCCTCACGAGCATCTCTGGTGCCAGCTCCAAGGAGAAGCTTTTAGAATTAATTTGGCCCCAGGATGCACAGACACTTGCATGCCACCAGCTGTCCCTAAGGTGAACACCCTTGCAATTCTTGTATGTTGCCATTTGTCATTTGCCTCTCCCCAGGACTGTTTCCCAGAATTTGCCTTCCCCAACAGCTGGGTCACCTAAACCCTGCCAAAAGTCCTATTTCCCCTCCCTCAAATAAAAAACCTGCTGGCAGTGGGGTCTGAACTCAAACACAACTCCCAGGAGATGCCTAGGTCCCCTCAGAAGTTTTGCCTAGAGCTAAGCTCCTGCACGGGGCTGGTGCTTAGGATGAAGCCCTCTCTTTCCCCTTGTCAGACACCCCAAAAAGCAGAAAGGGCCCAGAGCTGGTGGCCCTGAGCCCCCTGACTGTGGGGTGGCACCCACAGTGCACAGTTCCTCCTGTCACACTGCTGGGGGCCAGGAAGAACTTTATGAGACAAGCACCAGAGGGAATATATGAAAAATCATCTGCAAACCAGATGCAAATCTAATAATATTGCCAGCTCCCTGAAGGGAATGAGGAAGTGAAGCAACCTGGAACAACTGTCAAAATAATACACTCCCCAGTGTGGATGGGAATGGGTTTCTCACTAGGTGCCAGAGTCACTGGTTTAACCTTTCTGCTCACCCCTGTCTTCTCACTTTGAAGTAAAATGCTTATTTAACACCATGAAAAAAAAAGTTTAAAAAAGAAGAGCAGAAAACAGAGTCAGAGCATCCCCTGAAAGTGGAGATGAAAGGACACTGGAGGACAGAAATAGACCTGAGAGAAAGGCAGGTGCTTTGGGGAGGAATGTGTGCTGTGCTCGGGGTCAGAACACCCTCCCCTTGGCCAGATCCTGTTACAGACAGCAGGATCTGGATATACACAGAGAAATACAGAGATACAGTGATGGTAACTGAACAAATCCTGCTGGAGTCAGGCAGGCCCCTGTTACTTCTGGAGTCTCAGACAAGGTCCCAGCCAACTGACCCTTAAGTGGAGCTAAAGTCCCTGTAACACACTGAAAGACTTTGGTGTGTCTACACCACACTCATCTTTCTACTGATGCATCCACCCCCCTATTCATCTTTAAACTCCTTTATTCCTGCCCACATCTCTCTGATTTACACACCATGCATCCAGAGTAGCACTGGAGCTGTCTGGCACAGTAATATCAAAACTCAGAAAAAATTCCTTTCTGAGCCAGGAGGACCCATCCAGCCCCTAGACATTCAGGGAATGAGGCATTCTAATTTCTCAAGTCCTGCATTTGGGAAAAACAACTTTCCCAGAGGAGAAATCAATATCAGGGCCATTGGAGAAAGTGAGGTATCTATGGCCTTCCCTAGGATCATCCATCTGCATGCCATGGGAGCACGATCCTGTTGTAATTAAGAATATTCTTCAATGCTAGTGGCACCAACAGGACACAAATGGAAGAAGCTCTGTTATACTGACACCAGTCCACCAGGAGAATCTCTAGGCTGAGACCAGCTCTGTTTGCTTTTCACACAGGGGACAGTTTGGGAAGTTTTATTTGAGGAAAAAGACAGTTCAGGTTTATATCAGGAGGAAGATTAAAACACACTTGTTCTTTCAGCTCCCAAAGAAGAATAACCAAATTTGAAGGTCAAGGTCCAGGTCCTGCTCTCAGGTGAGGTGCAGGACAGCACCCATTTAACTGGTGAGAGGGGCTTAACTAGAGCTCTATCAGGTAATGGGATAGAAGTAACCAAAAAAAGAGGTGGAAGGACACTTAATCCCTTCAGTAAATAGTCACGCTAACATCTCTATTTGTGTATTTGCTGATCACAGTTCAGCTGGAAACAGAAGCAGACAGGGTGGCAGAAAGCACCAAGAGCTCCTGAGGGAAAGGGAGCTGGGAGCAGAGGTGGAGGGAGCCCCAGCACCTGAACAGGAGGAGCAGAGCAGGTGCTGATGTCAGGTCCATTGACAGCCCAGTTAAAGCAAAGTGATAACTCAGGCCCAGAGAGACAAGTAGAAATAAATCTAAAGTAGCAAGGGGTGTTTCCAGATTTTTTTTTTTCATATCTTATTGCCTGCCAGAAATAAGAGCGAGGGAAAAATTCACTTCTTATCATACCTTCTCAGAGATGCTGAGTAGGGTAATGAAATAGAAAATCTGTTTCCAAGGTACATTCAGCCCTGAAATGTGAAAATATTTCCCTGGATGGCTGGAAAGTGAAAAAGAAATAAATTATAATTCTGGCCTCCCAAAGTCATGGCAAAAATTGAGGTGTCCATTAAAAAAAAAAAAAAAAAAAAAAAAAAAAAAAAAAGAAAAAGAAAAAAAAGGAGGGGATATGTTTCTGGAAGAATTGGTCATTCTGATATTTGCCAGACAAATTCAGCCCAGGGCATGCCATGCCAATGAGTAACTAAAGATTCACTTAGCCACTATTTGAAACACTGGATTTGGGCATTCAGGGCAACACCTTCTCTCAGCAGCTTTAAAAGCCAATGTTCAGATGCTCCCAGATGCCCCATCTTGGGCAGCCTGCATAGACAAAACACACTGCTTGTCTGCTGAGCATGGTACAAGCAGCAAACACAGCATCTGACTGGGAGTATCCAGGGCACTTTGCCTTCCCAGTCCTCTTGCCTTACACCTCCCAGCTGAGGCTGTGGACTAGGGAAGCAGATGCAGACCTGGGAACTACACCTGCAAGGTGCAAGCACCTGCACTGCAAGGACAGTTCAGAACTGGAGCTTGGGGTGCAAGATCCTCAAAGCCACCTGAAGACTGGAACAAAGCTCACAAACGAGCACCTGAAGATAAGGAAGGTATTACTGAGCCCACGTGGGAGTGAGTTAATCCCAGGTTTTTTGCTGGCTATGTAAAAAAAGTCCCAGTAGCAAGAAACCAATGTATTCATAAGCTGATCTTTACACTCTGAAAATGCCCCCCTGCTACCCCTGTTTCCAAAGAGGGCAGGGAGGCTCTGTAGCCCAGCCCAGAAACATTGCCTAAACATCCTCACCTTCCTTGCACAAACCTAGCCAAAATTTATCATTATTTGGGCCCCATCCAGCCCAATTCCTGTCAATTTCTTCATAAGAAGAGATCAAACAGCCTCTTTGAGCCCCCATTGACTGCAGGGCACTGTGGTGCCCTTCCCCTTTGGACAGGTCTTCACCCTTTGGTGCTTCTCTCCCCTTTCATGCCATATTGCAGGTTACTCTCCTGATAAAATCTGTCTGCCTGCAGGACAGGCAGCTCCTGACAGATGTGTTGCAAGTGTCCACACTTTCCCATCACTTTCCTGTCTGCCACTGCCTCTTGGATATTAAAAATCACCTGAAGCGATGATTCCTCACTGCCCTGTGCTCCCTCCTCCAGTCTGTCACCGTGTAAGCCACTTGACAGGTGATTATTCGGTCACTGAAGGCAGGGAAGCCGGGCTGAAGGAAATTAGTGTCTCCTTAAATAAACACGATTTGGAGAGGGTTTCTCCCCGGACAGGCAGGCTATTTTGGGATCGCACCACTAAGCTGCATTATGGCTTTGTGGACAGACTGGCTCAGAGCAGCTGCCCTGCTGGCCTTTTGCACCCCTTGTTCCTCCCCTGAGGCACTGCTTAGCCTGAGCCATGGCCCATGGCCATGGCTTTTCTGTGCCTCTTGGTCAGACTGGGCTCCTCTCCCTGCACAGTCACTGTCTTGGTGTCCCTCTTCCAGGAAACACCACTGTCCCCTCTGTTATATAAGATGAATAATAAGCAGCTTAATTTCCTTGGACATGCACTGTGTTGTTCTGATTAAGGCAATGCACTCTTTGGCTTTAGGAACTGATTTGTGCAATGTTAGTCTCTGGTGGTCTGCCATCCCAGCTGGAGACATCTCTGCTCCCTGGCTTAGGTTGAGTTTACACCTGAGCAGATGATCCCTAGATCAAAAGCAGTGTGGAGCTATCCCTGTGGCTGGTGAGTGCATCATCATCTTCAAAACAGCCATGAGGAGCCATGCAAAGTTATGTCTCCCTCCAGTTCTTGGCTTAGTTACCCCTCCCAACAAGGTTTCAGTGAGAGACAAATACTGATTATGCTTCATACAAACCCCTCTACATTCCTGGCTGTCCTTGCTTTGGGGTAGGGCATCTTCAACATCAGAAAATCCCTCATAAAATCAGTGGGATGAAACTGAAAAGATTACTTATAACACTGTCCACAAGCTGATTTGGTCTGAATTATCATCCCCTTTTGCATTCATTTTCCATCCATACTTTTATTTGGTAGTTGGAGAACCAGCCTATATTTTTCACCAGCTGAACCTTCCACTTCCTTGGGCTCCCATTTGTTGGGAGCACCTGGCACAACTTGAGGCATTTCCTCTCATTTTACCACTTACTACTTGGAAAGAGAGATCAACACCCACCTCACCGTCTTTCAGGAAAAAAAATAAAGAGGATATTTTGCATGGTGTGAATGTTAGAGCCTGGGGTTGATTTTTTTTTTGCTTACCAACACAAACCCATTCATTTTCCTGAGACCAAATCTCCCAGGCACTGCTGAGACATAACCTCTGTCCTTCAGCATGAGCATAAAGCAAAGCCTGGGCAAAGTCAGAGCCCTGCAAGCCCCCTTTGAGCACTGTTGACTGTTTAATCCCTGCCCGCTGTGGCTCCTCTGCCAGGTGAGCACACTCCACATCAAAGCTTAATCTGTCATGGCCCAGCTCCTGGAATCACTTGTGTGTCAGCTTTCCCACTAGACCTGTACAGAACACCTTCAACTGGGCCTTGAGTAATTTTGAGTAATTTTTTTGTGTAATTTTGTACTTTCCCTCATATCTGCATCTGGAGAATTTGTCTCCCTGCAGATAGTCACATAAGCAGTTCAAAGGGAATTTGCTCTGGCTACAGGAGCTGCTCTGTGGATAGAGTCAAGATGGATTTCTGCTCTGCCCAGAGCTGCCACTTCTGCAAAAATATATTAAAAATTACATGAAAGTGAGTTTCTGGTTTGAAAACCCTTTCCACAGAGACACTGTGGTGTGCCACCAGAGTTCAGATCAAATGTGATCTATTTTCAGGTGGAAAAGATGGCTCTTTTGCTCGTATTGCTGATCACACCAGGCTCCTCTTGGGTCAGCTGTCACTGAACTCTGCTCATTCCCACAACCCAAATGGTTGCAAAAGTTTGAATTGTTTGTAAATAGAAGGTGACTGTAAAGAGAAGGAGCTGAAGTTTCTTGAACAACTGAGCTGAACATTTCCACAGCAGTCATAGTCAACAACCAGTTGCTTTTCACTCACCATCTGCCTGCTGTCAAGGCAAAATGGAAACAAGCCCACCCCCATTCATCACCTTAATAAAACCCATCATTTAACATCATCCCTGACACAAAGATCTCTTCATTCCCAGTGCTGATGCATTGGTCTCCACACAAGCTGCAGGAGCAATGCTAGCAGCAGCAGCAGTGGGAGGTTTTGAAGTTGGGTGTGAGCTGGACATCCAGGCATGAAGAACACCAGCAAGTCCCCTGAACTTGCACTGTGTCACATCCCTCCCCAATACTCTCAGCTTGCTTGAATCTGATGAGTTGGTTCCACTGTTTTCTGTGCTGTTGGTTGTTTTCTCATCTCATGAGCATTTTCCTGTTTGATGAAAATATTTTGCTCCTTTCCAAATGACTAGGGTTTCTGGAAATAATCACCTGTGCCCCAAACAAAAGAACTATTAGCCAGGATTAAGAAACAGGGAAGGAAAAAATAAAACAACACAAGGTTATTCACAGTTTGATACTCTGGCCTGCTTTTCCTCAGCTCTCTGCCTGTCATCCTCCTCCTGGCCTCCTGAGTTAGATAAACTTTGCCCTGCTGCTGCTATGCAATCAAAAAAATGTCTTTATTTCCTCTGTCAAATTTGGCTTCTTGAAAACTGGTAGAAATCAGTCAGGAAATCAGAGGGAAGGGGAATAATCAGAACTGTTTTTCACACTGGGGAAATCAAGGCTCAGAAAACAGAAAGTGAGTTTCCAGAGGTCATGGGGACTGTCCGTGGCAGAGAGGAAAGGGACCATGGGACTGTGTCCTTCTAACACCTTGGCTATATCTCACAGCCTCTGGAGACAGACTTACAGCATTACATATTTCTCTGGCCCTCTTACAAAGCATTTGCCTGCCAGCAGCTCCCTTCTCAGGGAGGGAGTCCCAGAGGTGGAGACTCACAGCAGCACTGGGAAGCTGTGTGACAGCAGGACAGTAGGTGTAGTCAGTCCCTGGGGACAGGTTCCCCTCAGACAGCACACAGCACTCCCTCTCCCCCTTCATTCCTGCTCTGATCTTCCCATTCATCTTCCCTCTCCTCTTCATCCCCAGATAATCCCATTACTTAAGCTGATGTCAAGCTGCTGCTAAGCACTGTCACCTCTGCCCTTGGCTGGGCTACAAAGCTGCCCCACACATGGGACACTCAAGAGGATGCTCATACTGACATGGGCATTGCTGGAGTCAATCATTTGGCTTGGAAGCTTCCCTCTGGAGCCATGAGGGTTTGAAAACATGACCTTGAGTTGTCACCTCACAGAGAGATCCCAAAAATTTGGAAGAAAATATCTGAAAGCAACCAATGAAATACACAGCACTGCTTCAAGGAGAGAGCCCTCTGGGGTCAGGGCAGTTTGGTCTCAGGTGAGGAGCAGATTCATGAGGACCCCTTGTTTTTAATGGGACAGGGGTCCTGTGCAGGTTTGTGGTTGTGAGCTCCTGGACCACAAGCTTCAAGCTGACCTGCTGCCCACAGCCCCTCCCCAGCCAGCTGCACATCCCCAGGCCAGTGCCAGTTCCCTGAGCAGTCCTGGAAGAGAAGAGGCACTACATAAAAGGCAAAAAGGGCTACAGGGGAGAACATTAAAATGAAACATTTGGAGCTGCCTCTTTCTATTGTGTCTTCCCCCACACTGTCAGCCTGGCCTTTCCTTGCTCAGCGCTGTGGGGGTGACTGGCTCTGATCAATTGCCCTTTATTTCCACATTAATTGAGGCAGATGGGGGATGGATATCTCCCTCTGCCATGCAGCCCCGTGCATAATTTTTGTTAAAAGCTTGTTAACTTGTCCTTTTTACTACTATTATTATTATTATTTCCTCCTTCCAAAGTCTTTGTTTCTACATGCCATTTAGAGAACCATAGGAAAGAATTTTAACAGTTATGAAATGCCAAATTATGCTAAATAGATTCTGGATGACCTTAGCAGAAAGCTGGCACATTGACAGACCTGCTATACCACCCATTGTGTCCAATATCAAGTCAAAGTCCTATCTGAATCTCCTCCAGGAGTGCCACATGGAATCCCATCAGCTCAAGGAATGGTCCCATCTTATATTCCCCAGTGGATATCCCAGTGCACTGCCAAGATCAGGTGCTCAAAGAACCAGAAAATGCAGGACACTCCAGCACAGAACAAATGATGCTCTACGGACCTGACTTTGATCAGTCAGGTGTCTGTTCACATGCTGGGGCTGGTGGGCTTTCTCTCCAGAGTATTAGGCAGCTTCCCTCCCTGGAAAGAGCTGCATCTTGTACTTCCCCATGGCAGGGGAGTGCAGGACAGCACAGAGCTCGTGTCAATGCTTTTAGGGAAATCTCTTCACCACCTTCTCCCTGGCTAGTTGGAAAGCTCAGGGTCACTTGCAGAAAACAAATATCTGCCCCTTAGCATGCCTGAGCACTCTCCCTCATCAAGGAAGGCTCAGCATTCAGATGAGCTGCATGTTTACATCTGCCACGCTCGCCCCGAGAGCTGCACTGCACACACTTGGATGGCCACAACAAAAGGTCATCTGGTTCCTCTGCACTCCCTCATGCATGAGCCTGGCAGGGAGCTGGACAGGCACCTCCAGGGGGAAGGGAAGACAGGCTTTTATCTCTTCTCACAGAGGAAACAGCAGCAACAGCCTTAGAAATCCAAGTTAGGAACCTTTCAGGGATAACACAGTTTCTTCCCCATACCTGCCTGCTACACTGGGAGATGTCACCTGCCAGCAGAGTAGTTGGAAGAGATGTGTGCACTGGCTTCATTCAGGTCACCTCTGTGTGGCTTTGCTTGTAAGAGAACAGCCAGCTGAGAGCTGCTGCTCTTAGATGGAAGAGAGGGAGCTTTGCTGAGCCCAGCAACAGGCAAAGATGCAAAGACACAAGGCTTTCTTCCATGTACTAGTGCTAAGAGCAGGCTGGAAAAAGGGTTTACTGCACAAACCTCCTGGAGATTTCTTTTTTCTTCTCCTGTTCCAGCTGAAGATGAAAATCCCAAGCTCCTGTGAAACTAAACAGAAATAAAGCCACCTGGTTTGGGTCAATTAAAATGTTTTGTTTCAGTAGCTTCTGAACATGCTGTTAATAATCAGCTTAAATTGCACAACAAGGGCGTTTCAAATTAGAGATCTAAAAATCTTGGTTGTCAAAGCAGGACTTTTCAAGAATTCAAGGGCTCTTTTGTAAACCAAGATACTTGTCAAAGCTGTTCTTTTTTACCCCAAAAAAACCAAAAAACAAAGTCCCCTCTTCAATAGATCTGCTATATTTTAGACACAAACAGAGACAAGGAGAGAGAAAAGTAAGGCACAAAGCTGGTTGGAAACCAAGGTCATAACCAAGGTCACTCACTAAATCACCATCACATCAAAGGTTTGAAATGATAGGATGAGTTCTGTGTTCCTCACTGGCATCTGCTATTGCCTTTTGTAACACCAAGATTTCACTAATGACTTAAAATGTCCAGCCCATCTTTCATCCTCAGTCATGACATGGAAGCTACATTACCTCTTTAGGAGATTAATGGGACCCTATTGCACAGGGACTGGTGGTTCCCTCATCATCCATACTGCTGATCCAGCATGTTTTGTAACCACTCTGCCTGGGCAGCTTGGACATGACTGAAGTGATAAATAACTGCCTCTGCTTTGGGTACAAGAAGATAAACACCCTCAGCACTGGTTCAATTGCTAAGGCAGAGCTGAAGATGATGTTGCTCTTCACAGAATGGGCTTGGAACCCCAAGAACCACGTTTACAAATGATGCTTTGTCACCTGAGTTATTGCCAGTGGCTATTGTCAGATTCCTGAGCAGGCAGCAGATCTGTGTTCACTAAAGAACAGGAGAGGCAGCAGTGGCAGAAAGAAATGTGCATCTCTGAGGGCTCAATGAATGCACAAGAATACAGCCAGAAAATAGTTCTCAATGTACACAAGTACACGTCCACACAAAAGTTAGCAGAGGGCAAAAAAAAAGCAAAGTTGGCTCTGTGGAGCCACCTCAACCACTTCCCCATGCCAATTTTGGGAAAACAGCCTCAAAAAAAAAACACATGAAGGAGGAAGGGATCTAGTAAAACAACAAAAATGGATTTTTAGAATTCTTAGAAAGCATACAGGCAAAATCCTATGAAGTGACAACATAGAAAAGAAAACAATATCTTAGTAAACAGATTTATTTTTCTACAAAGAATCCTAGAATAAACTGGGAAAGTATTTGCAAAGTTCCTGATAAGCACTCTAGGGCATTTCTAGAAAGTGAAACAAGAAATGGCTTGAAAGCAACATTGGCATGGTAAAACAAAGGGGAGATTTCTAGCAAGCAATGTGGAAATTTCTGGGAAGAAGCATAAGAAATCCTGGAAAGTAATATGAGAATTTCCAGAAATCGTATGGAGATATTCCTTGGAAGGAACCAAAAAAAAAAAAAAAGTCCTTGGAAGCACCCTGATAAAATTCAAAAGAAATCAAAGGAGAAATTTCAGGAAAAGGAAAATTATTGGAAAACATCTTGGAGCATTTCTAGGAAGCAGAAAAGAAATTGCTTGAAAGTAACTCCTGTTGTAAAATGTCTGCAAAATATCAGGGAAGTTTCTAAAGTTAAATGTGAAAATCCTGTAAAGCAGCTGGGGATAATCCTAGAAGGCTAGGAGAAAAATCCTGGAAAACAACCTGAGAACTTTCCAGAAAGCAATATGGAGCTTCCTAGAAAGAAAATTAGGAGAAAAGTTATGGAAACTCTGGAAAATTCAGAGAAAAATTATGATGTGTTCCCAAAAAGCACTTGCAGAACATTCAGAAAAAAAATCAAAGCAGAAATTGTTTCTGAAATTGCTTCAAAATTGCTAGAAATCAATGGGGCATCCCTGGAAAATGTGCTGGGACATCCCTAGAAAGCAATGTGGAAATTTCTGATAAAAAATGAGGAAAATTCCTGGAAAGAACCCAGGATAATGTCAAGAAAGGAAATGGAGATACCCACAAAGTAGTGGGAATGTTGAAAGCACTGACAGTGCTGATTTTGAAGGGGAAGAACAGCTGAGGGTGGCAGCAGACCTTGAGAGAGGATCAGGGGATTTGAGAAAGGTGTGATATCCCCAAGATCCCAAGAGTGCTGAAGGTGAAAGGCAGGGGAGCAGCACCCAACCTCAGGAAGGTCCAGCTTGGTGCTGGGATGACAGGAGACCAGGAATGTCACCTCAGAGACCAAGGCTCACACATGAGGGCACACAAGGGCACATTGAGTCTGCCCACATGGGCCTGATCCACATTCATCTAGTGTGTTCTTAGAAATCTCCAGTGATGAATAAACCTCTTTCCCATGTCAAGGCATCTCTGTATTTACCTTCCCATATTTCTGGAAGGGCTTTTTTTGTTGCCTCAATCTCTGAATGTCCTCTTTCCCTGTCCTCTTGGGCACTGAGAAGGATGTGTTCCTAAGGCCACAGGATGATTTGAGTGGAATGGGAGTTTAGGAATTCTTTAGGTCCAACTTCCTGCCCAAAGCAAGGTCAGCTCTGAGGTGAGAACAGGTAGTTCAGGGGCTTAAAATCCTGCAAAGGTTGAGATTGCACAGCCCTTCTGGGCACCTGTCCCACTGCTTGACTGCCCTCACACAAAAAGTTTGTGTTGTAAAGGGAGGATGTATATATAACCTAAGGATGTGTACATAACCAGCCTGAACCTCTCTTGTTCCACAGGATGTGCATTGCTGCTCATTCTCCTGCTGTGTTCCACTGCAAAGAGCCCAGGTTTGACTTTCCCATGTGTTCCTTCCAGAAGGCTCCTGAGCACATCTATGGCTGCCCACGCTGCCCTGACAGCCCTCCCTTCCTCTCTGGCAGATGATGGGCCCATCTGCCCAACTCCCTTAAGACCAGATCTGGTTTTTTCCCCCGTGGTTTCTTCAGAAGCTGTTTTTCAGACCATTTCTGCTCAGGAAGAAGAAGAGATCACAGAGGAATTGGTGACATCACTTCAATGATGTTCCTCTCCCCAGCTGACTCAGCTGTCTGGGAGAGAGCCTGGCAATTATCTCCAGTAGGCCTCTGCTCATCTGATTGACTTGCTTTTGCTTTCATGCCTGGCACTTCAAACATCAGGGATAGCAAGGCAGGGGGAAAACTTTCCTAATGGAATGAAACAAGGACTCCAAAAATTACAGCTGCCTCATCTGGAAAACAGAGCATGCCTCAGCCTCCCCCCAGGTTACCATCCACATGCCCAGGCTCAACAGCACTAACTGTAATCATCTGTAAACAATTAATTGTGGAAGTGGAAGAGATAGCACTCACATCACTTGCTGAAAGGCAGCGTGGAATATGACGTGAGAAGGTGAAATCCACTCTTGGAGGTTGCTGTTAGGTGTGGAGAGGGATGTGCCACGTCCTCGAAAACCTGAGCTCCTACTTCTGCCGCTGAGTCCAGGCAAGTCCTTTAACTGGTTTGTGCCTCAGTGTCTCCACTGTTCCACCTGGGAATGGCTCCCACTATGCAGGAGCAGAGCATCCAGCACAAGAGACCCTTGAGCTGTTCTAGCCAGATAAAACAGGCCAGTTCTGCTCGCTGCGGCCCACAGGCGAGGGTCACGCCAAAAGCTCTCCTCAGAGCCGGGTGATTCATCGCTATTGTCACACGGGAGCGGGCCCTGGCCTGCCTGTCCCCACGGCTGGGCACAGTCACATCCAGAGGATGTTACCTGGGAGCATTCTAATGGTGGAATGCCAGCAGACTGCTGTGGGCAGTGCCCTGGCTCCCCCAGGCCTGGTGCAGACGTGGCCACCATGGCCCCTCTGGGCAATCTCTACACCTGGCGGTTAAAGGAGTTTCCTTTCTGTCCCCGCTGTGCAGCTGCAGCTCTGCTTGCAGGTGTCCAACCTGGGCTGAGGAAGAGCTGAGCTGAGGGAAATGGTCTCAGCATCGCTGTGTTCAGCCTCTCCCACACCACCTGGGCATCTCTGTGGGGTGGTGGCTGCTCTCCAAGGGAATTCCTGCTCCAGCAGAGTGTGGGTACTGCTATGAGATGACAGCTGCTGCTGGGGCAGAGCCACACACCCACATGCTGTCTGAATAATGAAAACAAAAATGCCTCGCTCCCACTGGATGCTGTTTTATTGCCTGACTGGTGGCTGCTGCCATGTGAGTCACTTCCAGGGGAGGCCACGAGGCACTTCTGTTGCAAAAAGAAGAAATGATGCAGAGCCCGAGCTGCTGTGCAGTCAGGAAAGCAGATCAATACATGATCAGCAGATCAATCACTGTCTTGGGCAAGGGAATTCTGGCTGGAAAGGCTCTCCTGCTTTTTCTGGGTCATTAGTAGAGCCCCCTATTCTAAAGCAGGGCCTCCATCTAACAACAGCGCTCTACTTGATTAATGCTGATTAGCCCTGCTTTGCTTGGTACGTTGATTAAAAAGCAAGGTTCATTTCCCAGGTTTCCTTCCCAATCACATTCCCTAATTTCTTTTGGCACTGCCACAACCTCTTAATTCTTCAGTCCTTCAAGAAGCTCATCAGACAAGGACAATGCTGAGGCAGTAACAGGCAAAGGTCAGATATGGGTTATGTCCAAAGGGAAGCTCTCTCCTGGGCTGTGTTACTCCATGTAATGGGCTGTCTAGTGGCATTGTCACCTTAAAATGTTGCTCATGACAACTGTGAAGGTAGATAAAAACCCACCACCACTCAGGATGTTCCTACATGCTGTTCTCCTCAGACACATCTGCTTGATTCCCTGAAACTGTAGAAGCAAAGGGTCCCATATTGGCTTCTCTTCAAATTATCAGCTTAATTGTTGTAGAAATGGCTTTATGGCTTAGCCCGATGGTTCAGCCAGACTGGTCAGTTGCTGGAGCAGATGCAAAGAAATCCAGGAAACAGGGCATATACAAAGAGGTCTTGGCCCACTCTCCCCATCTTTGGTGGTCTGTGGTTCAAGGGCCTTCATCAGATGAAAGCCATACTCAGCTTATGGGGTTTAACATCCGCAAATCAGTTGTCAATCACACTGCGTGGAAATGCAAAAGGGACTTGCTTCTGTCTGTATCAAATCTACTGCTTGGCTGCTTTCAGAAATACCTAGTTATGAGGAAAGAGTAGCAATCCTTCCCTCACAGCTCCCCACTGTCCATGATATGAGAGGTCTCTGTCA
Organism: Erithacus rubecula; assembly: GCF_903797595.1. Lineage (NCBI taxonomy): Eukaryota > Metazoa > Chordata > Aves > Passeriformes > Muscicapidae > Erithacus > Erithacus rubecula. The sequence goes on along the minus strand of NC_136662.1, from coordinate 18,918,807 downwards.
TTGTCCCTTAAGGCATCTCCTGTTCTAGCCAGGGGGTCCCTTCTTCACACAGAACCAATTTTGCAGCTTATTGGAAGTTGCTTCAATAAAACAACCATGGCTCAAGAAAACAAACATCCCATTACTGCCTCCTGCACAATAAGAAAGTGGAAATCCAGAGTATCTTTAAAACACAACCAAATAAATAACATTTTGAAGCAGAGAGCAATGAGTTAATCTGACATCTGAATATTCACTGCTATTAAGATGAAGACTTGCCTCCTTCAGCTCTTATGTAAATAGAACTCATCTGCGATGCAGATTTTATTAATTAACTGGCAAATCGAGAAAACCCCAATAGGCTGTAATTGAACTTCGTGTTGATGATAGATGAGGAGACACTTACAGGCCATCCACTGTGTCTGCACAGTCACTTCTGGGTCTGCTGCCATCCCTACCCATCCTCACAGCAGAGGGGCTGCCCCATCCTGAGCAAAATCAGGAATATCTGAGGGGCAAATGCCTGGAGCTGATGGGATGCCTGGAGCTGATGAGATGCCTGGCACATATTCTTCCTGAAACACCCTCTGGCTCATCACATTGCTTTTGTTCATGTTTTCTGCAGCTCCCAGATGCTCTCAGGGGCCAGGCACTAGCTGCTGAAGCTCCAACAGCAGTGAGGATGCTTATAGCTTTGAGGGGACATAATCACCTCTAATTTGAAGAGGGGACACTTGTTAAAGCTGTGGAGAGCTGGGCTGCTCAGATGTCCCCAAGAGTCCCAGGTGACCTGGGAAATATAGGATTTCCCTGTACATGGGGATGGAATACCCTGTGATGACATGCCCTGTAGAAACACACCCCAAACCAGGATGTTAGGTGAAGCACAGACCAGTCAGATTCCTGTGTGTCCCAGTGGTGGCTCTCTGCTGGGTAACATGGATAGTGGCAGAGCAGGCTGTGTGTGGAAAAGGCAGCCCTGGAGCTCTGCAGGAGCACTATGCTGCCCTTCTCCATCGAGGCAGCACACAGCAGAGCCCAGCAGGAAGGAGATTAAGGCATTATTGATGTAGGAGGAGAAGGGATGAATGAAACAACCCCCTGCATGGGTGCTTTGCAGTTCTTGGAGGGGAACTAATTTTGCTTTTATTTTGCTAGAGGAACAGCAAGGCAGCAGCAAGGAGCCCACCCTTGGAGCTGCTGAAGTCTGGGTTCTTCTCAGCGCGGGAAGAGGAAGTGGCATTTGAAGCACTGAGATGTGAGAAGAGTTTCATTATTGCTCTGGATGGCCCCTTCATTAGAGGAAAACACAGTATTTAATGAAGGGGAAAGAAAACTGGAGCTCCCTGCTGCGTCCAGAAATCCATCTCTTTTCAGCTTTGCTTCTTTCCCTTTATTTAAGGGAATGAGGGATGCTGGACCTATCCATCCCCATTGCAGCACATCCCTGGGTCTCATGAGGGATGCTCCAAGGCCACCCCAAGTGAAGATCTCCCTGCAGACAGGGACCCACAAGCACAATTCCTGCTTTGGGACTCCCCAGCTTTGGGATAGCTCCCCGTGCCCACACCCCGGTGGGCTGAGGCTGCTGGCCATGGGTGCAGATATGGAATACCAAGATCCACCCCCTGCAACCACACCCCAGGAGCTCTACACCAGAAATTCAGTGCCATTAAGGAGAAACTGCGGCACAGGGGATGTCTTACACACACCTATAAAGACCATGCTTGATTAAAAAGCACAGAGAATGCTTTCCCCATGGCTTCCTTGCAAAGTGTGTTCAGATTACCAGGGAAGGACTTGGTTTCTCATGACTGGCTTGACAAAGCCAACATGGGATTCACACGTCAAGCTAATTCTTCCCAGCTTGCACCAATTATTTGCCAAGGTAGTTTTGATCTCTCAATTGCACCCCATGAAGTTTTCAGCATGGAAAAGCAGAATATCTTTTCATTCTCTTTCTTCTCTCCTAATAATTGGGGTTTTTTATAGCAACATGTCAACAGACATCAGGAGTGGAACCAGCTCACATTCCCTTTGCTGGGACAACTCTAGCTCTGCTAGGAATTGAGATAAAAGGAAGCTTGCTTTCATCCCAGCATAAGCAGGCAAGAAGTGGAGCATGAACAGAGAGAAGACAAGTACAGAAGCTAGCACTGTGATTTTATTCTGAGTCTCTGCACCTAAAGCTGTCCTTAATCACCACTCATGACTCATAGCCATTTCTTTCACTGGGAGCTCCAGACAGGGTAATTTGGTTTCAGAGGCTCAGAGGCACATTGGCTGCAAGGGACCTCTGGATGTCTCCCATCCAACCACTTCCTAATTTGCTTTTGGAATTTTCTTGGGTTTCCTCATGACCTGTCCTGTTCCCAAAGTGATGAGCTTTGAATGTGTCCTAAGGTGAGAAAGCTTCCTGCAGCAGAGAACGTGTTGGAGGAAGAAGAGTAGTTTCAACAGTTGCCTGCTCTTTTGGCTGCTCTGGAAAATTTCCCAGTCCCCTTCACCAAGTCAGCTGTGCCAGGAGATGGATTCTGGGACCTGTGTGGGTCAGGATTCTTGGAATACAGCAGGAGGAGGGAATCCACAGGATCTCAGGAGACTGAGAAAAACAAAAGGACAGGGGACACAGCTTGCAGGAAGCAGTGAGGTTCAGGATAAGGTCAGGAGCTAGAGAGGGACTGTGTGTGAAGGTTGGATAACCACAGACTCAGAGCATCAAACCTAGCCATAGTCTGACACTAATAATTTTTTCCTGCTTGATTCTCAGCTGCAGCTGGAAGCTGGACTAAGGTTTGACTGGAGGCAGGATCAGAATCTGCCTGCTCTGCCTGTATCAGAGACAAACTCCTTAATCCTGGGCCTTCCTGCATTATTTACAGAGACCACATCCCCTTTTCAGTACCATCACCAGGACATTCCAGTGATTTCCAAGGAAAGGAGCGAGTTTCCTGTAAATTAAATTTCCAGCAAGCATCTCTGCTAATTAAAGATTATGAAATGAATTTACCATTGCGTCAATTAAAATCCATTCACAGCTAATACCTTCCTCTTTTTCAACGTCATTTATTTATTGAGGGTGGGGAAGGAAGGAACCGTGCTCGGAGTCTCCAGAAGTTCTCTGGATTTGGAACAGACTTGGCTCTGCCTCGTTACATGGAATAGGTCCCTGGAGAATGCAGACTGATTGCAATCTAATTTATGGCATTCATCAACATATGAATTAATGCTGGGGTCTCAGATATGAGATCTCTCTATTTGCCTCTCCCTCCTCGCACAGCCTCAGCAGCTCAGTTCCACTGCCATGCTTCCTTCCCTCCCAGTACTGCTACTTTCCTGCATTAAAGAAACAGCCTTGCTTTTGGTTAGGAAAGCTTGTTTATCATGAACAAACTGGGCATCTCACCTAAATTTCTGGGAACTTAAATCAACTGAAACCAAGGAGAATTTAATCCCTGTTTTGAATGAGTTTGGGCTCTGGTGCTCAGCTGCCGTGCACCTCAGCTTCCCCATCTGTGACACAGGGATGCTGTTCCCAGCCTCCCTCTGAAAGCCACAGGGAGAATAAAAATACACTTGTGCTTTGGAGCCCCGCAGAGGAGTTTGCAGAGGGCTTTTGTGTGTTTTACTATTGCTTCTCTGTATTGTTCTTGGCTTTGACCTTGCACTGAGCTGAACCAAAGAATAATCAAACAAAGCACTTATATTTCAGGTGCATGTTGGACACTTGTAAAGGAAAGCCTAAAACTGCAAAGTCTTCTGGTAGCAGCCATTAACCCATGTGGTGACTGGAAGCCCTGGAGGTGCTGGCAGGGTTATAAATCATGCAAGTGGTGGATGAAGGGCTGCTTGTCTGCTCTCTGCTGAGAAGCTGGCACAGACAAAACAAGACAGCAAAACAAATCTGGGGACAGAAAGTCGGTGTGCAGGATGCCTTGGGGCAGGGAAGGCTGGTCAGGGAATAGGAGGAGATGTGCAGAGGAGCAGAAAGCATTCAGACATTGAAAGGGAAGGCTTCTGCTTCGTTGGCATGAGCCAGGAGTAGTTGCATAGGGTAACAGAAAGCAGGCATAGCTTAGGAATGGAACTACAGGATGTCTGTCTGCTGGGATGAGGCTTCCTTTCCTTGGGGTACAACTCCACAGACAGAACTGGTTTTGAGACAGAAACCTCATCATTTGGGCTCTCTCACTGCTCAGATCCCAAGGTCACCTTCAGCAGAGTTCAGGTCTGGAGAAAAGGTCTGGTGCAATGTCATTGAAGCTGTTCACTCACCTGCTCTTCCTGAATTGTCTGGATGTTCATGGACTTAGTGGATGTGGCTTAGTCTTTTTTTTCTCTTCTCTCTGATGAAAGGAATAAAGCATGTAAAGCAATTTTTAGACTTATCTGTAGATTGCTTTGTTCCTCAAAAGTATCAGAGTGCTCCAGGGAAGAAGGGAATATGAAGTTCTTTGTGCTTGATGGGACAGAGAAGATGTGGATTCCCATTGCAGTGAAGAAGACTCAAGTTGGATTCACCAGGAAAAGCCATAACTCAACACTGAAAGACAAACTGCAAAGCTTCTCACTAATGGGAGACTTCCTTCATCTGGGGAACAGTAGGTTCAGCCAGAAGAACACACCATGCAACCAACATTTTAAAGAGCTGTGGACAATTTGATGTGGCATTAGTATATATTTAATCCCTTCATAGCAGTAAAGTGCAGGAGTCAAAGGATTTTGTCTTTGTGTTGTTAACAACCTATTCCAAAAAAATCCTGCCCTGCTCATTAGGAATGTCACTTTCACTCTTAATTTCAGACTCTTTCTGGGGATTTAACTTAAACTTCAAGTGAATATTTCCCTGGCTAAATTACTCTTTGGTAGCAGTGGGCAGGCAGATTGGCAAAAAAAAAAAAAAATAAAACAAAACAAAAAAAAAAGCACTATGCAGCATTTCCATCATTTCCATCACAAAATAAAAAAGGTGGAAGGGATGCAACCCCATCTCTGGTTGCACATGGGTTAAAAGCAGTTTCCATACTTGTTGAAAACATTTTTTTCTTTTCCTGGTACTGCTCCTGACTTTATCCTATCCCAAAGTAATCAAGCGTTTTGCTGCCACTGCCAATCACAGCTGCCTGCTGCTGACAAGAGAAGCGTTGCTGCTGGAGCTGGAGCACCACAGGATGCTCCAGGCAATGCCCCTGCTGGGATGCAGCAGAGCTCAGTCCAGACTGGAGCTGTTTTGTGCTCCTGTCACTCAGTCCAGGGCTCCTACAGTTCAGCAGGAGTTGGCTGACCTTGCCAGACCTGAATAGGGAAAAGGGATGCTCTCACCCATTGTCAGCCTTCCATCCAGGAGGGCTGTGCCCACCTCTTTCCCCTGCTCCAGCACCCACAGTAGCTGGATGTTCCCATCTGGGATCCACCATTGCTTTGGATCCAGGAAAAGGAGTGTTATCCACTCCCATTCAGGACACAGGCAATGTTCCAATCCCCCTCTGCCATCAGTTCCTTTAATGTGGGTGTTGTGGCAGGGATGGTCAGGACGTGGCCTCGGGCTGTTTTCCTACCTGTGAGGTTGGGATCAGTCTGCAGACACAGTTACAAGCTGGGCAGGCAGCAACACACGGCTCAGGCATGCAATGAATGCACTGTGAGACACTGAATGAGTGCTGGGAAATAGCAGGTGAGGGTTCTGAGAGGTGCTGGGGAAAGGGCACGGCAGGAGCACAATCTGCAATGCAGAAGAGAGCGCTGCATCACCTCTCGTGTGAGGTGGCAGATTAATCAGGAGTCACAGAGTACATTTGTAACCTGCCTGGCAACTCAGCAGCGCTTCTCAACCCTACCCAGCTCTCTCTCCACACCTGAAAATCCAGCATAACTTTACATGTCACTCATTAGTAGCAGGTCCTGCTCTGGGAGGAGAAAATACTGGAGCAAGGGCTTGGTGAGGGACAGGCAGCAGGGCCCCTCCTGGTTGTGTCTGTAGGGAATGAGGACTGGCATCTGGGGAGGTCTGTGCTCTAATACCTCTGCCTGCAATGAGGGGGATATTTCAGGAAAGGAGGTAAGTTTCCTGTTTGCCTTCCTCAATTCCTTCATTTCTTTCTTTCCTCTACCAATGTTGACGCTTAAAGTTTCCTCCTGAAGCCCAGATATCAGCAGGTGGACAGGCACCTCAGTGCTGCCCTTTCAAGCTCTCTAAAAACTCCAACAGGTTTGCATCCATGTGTTTTTTTCTCCACTTTGCTTGAAAGAAACAGCAGGTGAGGGGTGGTTTTCTTTGGATCTACATATCCAGCTTAGATGGCAGAGAAGAGAGAAAATGTAGAGACTGCCAGCTTCTCCCTCCAGATCCCTTTGAGAGGCTTTGGGAGGTGTTGGATGCACACAGCCTGGCTCACCTTCTCACTGGATTTCAGGATAGCAAAGCTGTGAGTGGAAAGAGATATGGAAAAACAGTACTTTTCCATCTGCTGGAATGAGGCCTTCCTGTTCTGCTTTGTGTCAGACTTACCCACAGATAACCCCTACAAATGCTTTCCAGCTATTTTTATCTATTTTCTGTCCAAGTAGCACTTTCTAGGGATGCAAACAAAACATGTAATTCATTCTTCCCACCTCACCTCCACTGCAGCTACTCCTGCTGGCCTGGGTTTGTTTATTTGGGAAATGTTCCCCTCTTTTTCATGAAGCAAGCTTTTCATGCTGGATAATTTTGTGCTTGCCTTCAGCCTCTCAAATCCTTTGAATAAGCCAAGCTGTCCATGAGATGGTGCCACACACAGAGTTAAAACCCTACTTTGCTTACCAGAGACAGCAGATACAGAACAGTCTTCCTAGGCACTGCATTTAATATGGCATATTTATTATGTCTATTACTATTATAATCTGGACTTCTTCAGCTTTAGGTACATGAATAATACAGGATGAAAAAAATGCTTTTAAAAAGGTGTTTTTATATATAGATAGATAAAGATAGCTCACTCTGATTCATCTGCTAAAAATTGCTGCTGTTCCTTGTTTGTTTGTTTTGTTCAAGCAGAAATTGCTGGGCAAGATGAATGCCAGGAATGGGAATACAGGATAAGCCTAAATTTCACAACTTCTTGTCATGTGGGAAGGTTGCTGTCAAAACTTTGGTACAGGTCTGGAATTTGCTTAGAAATGAAGTCTCTGCTCTGGGGTGTGGTGCAGCAGCTGAGCACAGCCAGGCAGGGAGGCAGGGAAGAGGATCTGGCCCATCCAGGGAGGAATGAAGGTCAGCATGCCTTGTCCAGGGGAAGGCTGCAGGCACTGGAGCAGGAGCTGTGCAGCCCCCATGGCCCAGCATCTGGATAGGAATGGCACCCTGCATAGCTAAAATTTGAATGGTTTGAAGGACTCCTGTGATGACTGGTGTACCTTGTGCCATATGAGGGTGTAAACTGTTGTGCCTGTTCTTCTGACCAGGTGCAGTGGTTTCTCTGGTGGGGATCAGTGTTTGGAGTCAGCAGGCAGTGCAGAAAAAAAAGACACAAAAAAACCCTTCAGGCTGTAAAAATGACCCTTGGGCAGACAAATGTCTCACTCAAAAGTACAGATGGAGGTATTGCTGCTGGAGATGCACCTCCTGACTACATTTTCAGCCAACTTGTGCATAGCTCTGAGCCAGGGAGAGACACAAAGCCTTCCCAAGCCACGGCACAGTGCACAGCAATAAACTCCAGCTCTGCTCTCCGCCCCTACAGCTCCGTTTGCACCTGACAGGTGCTGCCACATCCACAGCCTGTGGCCTCCTTGTCCCTCACATGGCACAACAGAGGAGATGCAGCCAGCAGGGGAGCTGGGAGCAGTGTCAGATCTCCAGATCTGGTGTAGAAGCTGGGCTCCACTTCTGTAGAGATCCTGGGATCTGGTCCCAGTCGCAGACAGGAATCCAGACTGTCTGCTCTGGGCATCACTAGTGATGTGTCAGAGTGGTTTTTCAGTTCTGCATGGACACAATTATTAAAGTCATGTCCCAGTAGTCAGGTGGATCCTGCCTTGGTGGAAATAAAACACCAGTGCTTTGACTGTAGCTTCACAGAGAGTAAGCCATAAAATAAAAATACTAAGGAAATAGCTGTAACAAACACTTGACATCCATCATGAGGGACAAAATCTGTCTTGACCCACTAAAACATTATTTGTTCTTTTTCCCAGGGGCCAAAACACCGCTCTTCTGCATGAGATATATGTCATTGGATATGTGTGTATCCCTAAATTTAATTTGTCCAATTGCATTAGGACAAGCAGCTAATTCCGAAATTCATTTTGTTCCCATAATCAACCCCTCTGCCAAATGGCATTTGGGTGGAATTGTGGAGATTGTGATTTTTATTTAAAGTGATTTATTGAAATCATTAGCAATGTTCCCTAAGTGGAATCCATGGCAATTCTTTTAATCTTCCCCCCATCACAGTAAATGCAAACATTTTTTTTAATAACAGAGAGATTGAAATAGAAGGTTATTAAAATCCACACTTGTATATTTCTCCATGCTCTCTCCCTCTATAATGGGTTGGAAACCATAATTGTGGAAATAAAGACTCCCTTTCAGACCAGAGATGCAGAGAGTGTATAATGAACAGTTAAGCATCTATTTAGTCACTTTGAATTGATAAGGGTGTTAATGAAAATGAAAGGAGCCAACTTTATTTCCGCTGCAGGGAAATGCAAATGGTGGGGGAGTATTTCTTGGTGTTGCCCTTAGCCCCTTTAATGGAGTCAGTGCCTGCAGCAGAGCTCAGAGCTTCCCCAAGTGCTTTTCCAGCCTCTTCCCACAGGTACTCAATGAAGGTCTAGGAAACTGAGGGGGTTTGCACTGTGTCCCACTGGAGTGAGGTCTGGGCTGTTGTCACCAGCTGTCCCCAGGCACACACAGAGCTGCCCCTGTTGCCCTCAGCTCTGATTAATCTCCCCAGGTACACACACCTTTGCAAACCCTTTACCTCAAATCACTCAGCTCCATCCCCTCCTGGGAATAAAAGGGTACAACAGGGTGGGAGCCTGCCTGGGACAGCCACAGCCAAAGCCAGGCACAGGGATGGGTCAGCCTGGACCAGATGCTCTCCTGTTCCCTCTGGTTGATGCACTGGTGCCATGGCAACTGCTAACACCAAGCAGCTGTGGTGAAAGTACAGCTTTGGAGCAGCTTCAGTCCCCAACAACCATGGCCATGTTCTGGGGGTTGTTCTTTTCCTCCTAAGAACCCCAGGCAAAAGATGTGCATCTGAGCAGAGCAAAGCCAGACTGCACTGTGCCACCCCTGCACAGAGCCCAAAACTCATTTCACATTGAAAAGCTCTTATAAAAAAAATAACCTTGCCATATTTTCCATCTTGGAAGGATAAAATCTGGTGTGGGAGGACTGAGAATTTGACAGAGGAGCCATTTGCCCTTAGCTCCTGACTCCTACCCTGGCCCTCAAAGCAGCTCTGCAGCTTCATGATGTGGAGACAGAGCAGCTCCAACTCTGGACATCAAGATGCTGGGGCAGGGGGGCATCAGGACCTATCCCACTGCAGGATATGTATCCATACAGCTGCCCAGATATCCTTCTGTAACCAGTCACAGCTCTGTCACTTGGGAGAATAAACTGTAGGATGCTGTTCAATGATCCTGGGAATCAGAAGTGACTGTGACATGGTCCATGCTCATTCCAGGGAGGGCAGAAGACCTTCTTTCTCCACATTTTCTTTGCTCTTGGGCTGGTACAATCTGTCCATCACCAACCCAAACCCTGGTGATATTACTGTACAGAAGATGTTGTCATTTTTTTCTATACTCTTCCAACCCCCAGGCAGCTGGCAGGATTGCTGCTGGCTGGTAACACACACATGCACACACACAAAGTTAATCTTTTGCTATTATTTCTCAGAAACTCCATTTGGCTGCTTTCAGGCCTAATGTAGTGATTTTCTTGCCCCTGTGACAGCTGTTTCTTACATAGGGAAGCAGCATTTAAAAAAAAAAAAAAAAAAAAAAAAAAAAAAAGAGAGAGAGAGAGAGAGGGAGGGAGAAAAGTGGGGCTGTGATTTATTTTCACCTCCAAATAGAGAAAGACAATTTCCCCCTTTCTAAGATTTCCTCTTCCTCCTCTTTAAATATGTCCCACTGCCTTCTTCAAACCAAGCCAGCAACTCAGTGATCCCAGAGATCCCACCACCAAGGCAGATGAGGAGATGTACCTGTAGGGAGCATGAACCAGTCTAAGACCATTATCAAGGTGACCAAGGACAGGCTGGCTCTTACCAGTTGGCACAGACAGCTTAGCAGGGAGGGGAGGTGGTGAGGGAGCTCAGCCTCGAGCCCTCCGTTCTTTCTGCACGGAGTCATCCCTCCGATGCCCAAACTTTGCCGTGCGGAGGCTGCGGGGAGGGCGCGGGGCCGCGGGGAGCATCGCTGCCCCGGGATGCCGGCGGTGGGGTCACTGATGCCGGTCATGTCCCCCCCGCTGCCGGCAGCGCCCGCCATGTGATTCCTGCCAGACAAAGGCTGAGCTCAGCGCCCGCCTAAGGCTGGACCCACGCGAGCGCTCCGGCTGCTCCCAACCTTCCCCTGCACCTCGCCGGGAACATCCAGCAGACGGATCAAAGCTCATCTTTTGTCATCGAAAGGATTAACTCCGCGGGGAGCAGCGGCGGAGGGCACGCATCGCCTGCTTCCCAGCACGCTGGGAGTTTTGGAGCCAAGCTCCCGGCTGCTAATCCCCCTCGCTGCTGGGAAGAGCCGGGAGAAGGGACGGGAGGGAAGGAGCGGGGAGGAGTGTCCGCACTCACACGCACACGCGTGCACCGGCAGCCCGCACTCGGCTCCGGGCAGCGGCTCCGCATCGGCGGCTGCGGGCGGGGAGCTCCGCAGGGAGCGCTGCCTGGAGAAAACAAGCTGGAGCATCAGGCGACGGGATCTGCTCGCTTGGAAAAGTCTTTCAGGTAAAAGCCGAGACCGACTGGGTGCTGGGCTCTCTGACTCTCTGCTCGTTGTCTCTGACTTGGTTCTGTTTTTTAAAGGAATCGATCGGGAGATGCCGGTAAAAGAAGTTGCTGAAAGCCAAGCCGGAATGGGCAGGAGCTGCGCATCGCCGGCCCCGTCACACAGCGGAGCAGCTGAACTTTGTGGGGTCTGAACATTTTTCTCCTTTGCGAACGCTCTGGGCAGCGCTGACGGGAGAGCCAGGACCGCACCGCACACCTTGCGCCTGACCGAGCCAGGGGCACAGCCGAGGGGGCACTTCTGTCTTTCCAAGGACCATCGCCTCTGAAAAAAAAAAAAAAAAGAAAGAAAAAGAAAGAAAAAGAAAAAAACTGGAGAAGGGCAATTTATCTTTCTTTTCCAGATGACTGAAAATATCTACAGGATCCTGTCTCTCCGGTTGTCATCTGTGAGTAGCATAAGGGAGAGGCGGCTGAGGAACAAAAATGATATCGGTCAAAATCATTCCAGCACCTACTTTTTCCTAAGGAACTTCATGCCCGTAGGGGTTTTCTGCGGGCATTTGCAGGAGTGAGACCGAGGTACCACAGATGCATCCCTACCTGATCATGTAAGAATTTGCAAATGAGAAACATACCCCATCCAGACCTTCTCTGCCCGCTTTGCAGTACATGGTTTGGTGTAAGCACAGCAATTCTCACCTCTTTCTCTCCCTTTTAAGTCTCTTGAGCTTGGAGACCTCTTTCCTCATTGCAATTATGATTATTTGCAACATCAGTGCCATCAAAGATTGGAGCACTTTCCTTTCCCAAATCCTTCCCAGCGTTAACAAGACTCTGAACTTGGTACAGCAAGTGGAAGCCACCACCAGCTCAGTGGTAAGTGTCCTCCAGGACCCCGAACAGGACAACTACCTGTCCAATAGCCAGTCCATGAACTCCAGCAACTTCACAGCTGGCCTGGACCACTTGTTCCAGTACTCATACTCGGACAATGACCAGCTCTACAAGGAGTACAAACCCCCTCCTCGAGATGCCATTCCTCTGCCCAAGGCTGTCCTCTACCTCCTCATGGCAGCCCTGGTGGTGGTGGCAGTGGCGTATGCCATCGTCGGGCATCTCATCAAGGACCTCATTTACGACTTTGTAGGTGAGTGTGGGCTTCACACTTGTGTGCTTGTGGCCAAAAAGAGAGCGGTGCCAAGCCTGGATGAGCTGCCTTGCGTCTCTCCTTTGATTTGGGTAGGGTTTAGACCAAGCCTTGACCCTTTCACATTTGCAAGAGTGTTAGTCTATTTTGTATGCTGTGTTCTCTAAATTGAGTTCTGTGTTGACCACCTAACCAGAGAAAATCCTTGGGTTTAGCCCCCTTCCCAAAGGAGCAGATCATGTGTCTGTGTTCATGTGTTTAAATGTGTGTGCGTGAGTCTGTGTTGCCAAATGACTGTAAAATCCCTTGGCCAGTTTCTACTGAGCTTGGATTAGAGATCTCCAACACGAAAAGTTTCATGGCAACAGATACCTGAGCACAGGATAACAACCCACTAGTGCATACTGAAAAAAAATCTGCCATATGAGCTTAACCCCTTATTAGGCACCGGAGAGCACACAAACTCCTAGGAAACACAGCTCAGCAGCCTGGTTCCCTTGATGGCTTAGAACAGCCATCAGAACCCCTGCAACAAATCCATGCAATGACAGCCCAAAGAGAGTCCATTTTTTTGAGATTTGGCTTCCTCCTCTTTGGTTTCATCCTCTTGCTGATGAATGCTGTCCCATCGGGGCCGAGAGCACAGACACTGCTGGCTGCTGTGGTCAGGCAGAGCAGAGTGCAGGCAGAGGTGCTTGACTGTTTATGACGAGCCCTCAGTGGTACTCTTGCTCCTTGCCCCATAATTTGTAAGGCTGATTGTGCTGGGGAGTGCAAACGTGCCCAATTCCCATCTGAATCTTTGGTACTTTTGGCCCCTACACCCTGACAGCCATCATGTCCTTTTGGGGGTCAGGACCTTGCTACAGTATCCTAGTGACAATTTTTTCAGCTTGGACAGAGAGCCAGAAAGGATCCCCAGAGGGCTTGAAGCTCCTGGCTCCTGACATCCCCAAAAAGCTCTGGGACCCATTTCCTGCACAGGGAAGTGAGGCTGAAATCCCTTTGCCCAGCCTTGCTCTGAGCCTAACCCCCAGTCAGGGTTGAAGCTCTGCAGGCTCTGTCTCTGCAGGGGGAGGGAGATCACACTCCTCTAGAACAAAATCCACGTGTTCATTCATGATTCTGCTTTATCTCCCTGCTCCTGGGACACAGGGACACACACCAGCCAAAACTCCATCCAGTGCCTGTGGGTGGACAGCCCCCATGCCTTGCTGAGGGGAGGGCAAGCCAAGTCCTTTGGGCAGAGGGTCATGACCAGGCAAGGGCCAGCAGATCCAGGACACAGGGATTTAGAGAGAAGTTATTTGGGACAAGAAAGGTCAAACCTCCTGGCAGGGAGCAGTACTTGGGGTCATGGGCTGAGCCTGGAAAACAGCAGGGAGCTGCTGCTGAGGAGTTTTTCTTCACTCCAGATGGGAGGGAGCGGATATATTGTCTTTAAGTGTTAAATTTAACACTTAATCAGGAGCTTGCTGGGGCTGCAACATCACCTGCTCTGCCACTCATCTAATTTAGTGCTGCCTTCCCACAAAGGTAGGCAGTGGGGACAGCACCTAAAAATATACCCCCAGATGTTCAAAGGACCAGGTCAGTCCACTTCCCAGTGCCCCAGCAGAGCAGACACCCCTGCCCCCATTGCTGCAGTCCCTGATGCAGGAGAGCACAGATGTGGGTGCTCAAAACCACCCCTTGGGCGAGTACTCCAAGGCAGGGCAAAATCCACAGAAATGCCATGGCCCTCCAGGCACTGAGGGGGCTGCAGCTGCAGTCGGGGGGCACCTGGGCCCCTGATATGCTGCTTCCAACTCGGCACCAATGTTCCCTGGTGACCTTTAAATTCATCCTCTGTGTGGGATGAGGTCAGCAGGGTGCCCTTTCTCTTGCAAAGCCCTTTGCAAAGGGACTTCCACAGCACCACGGCCATCCCAGGGGCTGGACAAGCACAGGGATAGCACTGGGGTCTGCTGCTTCCTGCCACTTTGGAAAAAGCCTTTTCCCAGTTTAGCACCCCTTGCTGAGGGCAAAGCATCCTCACCACCCCAAGTGGAGGCAATATCTCGCCAAGTTAGGGTCAGAAATCCAGATGTGAGCTTCTTCCCCCTCCAGGCAGAGAGGAGAAGGCATTTCCCAAACTCCAGCAGCACCCCTCAGTGCCAAAGGCTGCCTCCAGCTCATCCTAGTTAGCACTCCAGGCCCATCTTCACACAGTTTATACCCTTAAAATGATCCAGTCCTTGGAGGAGAGCAGACGAGACCATGTTTGTTAACACTGCCAAGGAACAGCCTTAAAGAGAAGGTTTCATTTGAATGAAATAAAATTGCATAAAATTACTTTAGGGACAGGACAGAGAGACCAAGGGATAGTAAATAAGAAGCTGCTCTATTAGCTGCTTTAACACAATGCCTAGATTTATATACTCAGCAGCAGCTCCAGCCTCTGCTATCAGCATTTCTGCACTAATCATTTTCAGAAATATACAGGGAGAGATGGAAATAAGATGCCAAAGGGCTGGAGCCTGTTTCAGGGAGATTAAAGTGGGAATAGTTAATCGCTGCTTTAAACAGTCACTCGAGGCATCAGGGATGATTATGACAGCTTGTCGGACACGGCTTGGGGGGTCAAAGCATCACCCAGCCCCTGCCCCCACAGGAACAATGAGAAGCAGGTGCTGGGCTCAGTTTCAGATGGTGAAGGGGTTCTCAGGATGCTGCCAAGATTTTTTTCCTTGGGAAATCTAAATGGGTTTTTGAGACACTGACACCTCTCTAGCAGATGCTTCTTTAAAAATCAATTAGAGCTTACCCAGGCATCCCCTGGGGGACATGGACACTGCTGTGATGCCCAGCAGGCTGGGGAAGAGTGGAAAATGGGAGAAGGAGGAAAGATGCGTTGCTGGAGAGTAGGAAGGCAGAGCACCTGAATATGGATAACAGGGCTCTGAAAGTGCTCCTCTTCAGCTCTTCCTGGCCACCTTAATTTCTCTCCAGTCCCTCCTGCTTGCTCCAAGCTGACCAAGTCTCAATTTGGCTCTCCCAAAACTCGTGAGATATCTCTGCCTGGGTTTGGATGTGAGCCCCCGAGGAGGGTGGGAGGGAGGCTCCTGCGTGAGCACAGCTCAGACCCCACCACCAGTTAAGGCAAATTGGGTCGAAGCATTTGGAAAGCTGCTTAACTCGGAAGCGCTGGAGAGCTGCCAGAGCCGGCGCTGCAGCGAAGAGCTGGCTTGGCAAATGACAAGGCTGTCACCAATGTACGAGGCGCCTAATTACTGCAATCCTCGGGAATCAGCCCGCCCTCCCTCCTCCGTGCCCAGCAGCTCGCTGAATATCGCTCTCATTTAAACATTAAAAAAAAAAAAAAAAAAAAAAAAAATTAAAATGGAGGAAAAGGGGGAAAAAATAAAAAGTTTGACTGGAAACAAAGCTGTTGCCATGGAGACTGCACGCGTGCGGTCAGCGAGAATGGGGAGAGCATCTCGCTGCTGCACGGGAGCCGCACGGGAAGGGCCGGACGGTCTGCGTGGGAGCAGCGCCCGGCAGGGAGACCTGGCTGCTGTCACCCGCTTCAGCCAAGCTCACCTCTGGGCTGCTCAGCTCCAGAGACCTTGCAGGGAACTTTTCCCTTGGGAATGGGTCCAAGGCAGATGCGCAGCTGGGGCAGGGCAGGGCAGGTTCACTGACACTGGCAGGACTGTGCTTTGGGACTGCTCAGAACCCTGCGCCATCCTTGGAGCAGGGCCTTTCTTCTCTTTGCCCTTTTGACCCACCAGTCATATTTTTATTTTCCAGCCTTATCTCCAACCTCCACATTTCAGGCTTCTTTAGGAAACGGTCTCCTTGAACAAGGAAACTGTGCATTGCTGAAAATAGCTGCTGGGTGATCCTGCAGGGACACGGGATCCACTTCTAATTGCTCCACACAGAACCACAGGGCTCTGAGGATAATTCAGCCCACGGCAGGGATTGCTGACAGTCTTAGGTCCATCACAGAGGGCTTATATATCTTCTTTTCAAGCTCTGTTCTGAGGATAATTCCTTCGCCTCCCAAAGTTGTGGGCAGAAACCACGTCAGGTTCCCTTCTGTTTCCCATCTCGGTGCTAACCCACCTCTGACAATGATCCCCTGCCTGTTTCCCTTCTGGTGCATGGGGTGCATCAGGAATTCCTTAGGTGGTTAGGGAAGCAGTGCTGCTATAGGATAATTCACCATGCACAGGCTGGGGCTGTTGGCTGCACAATGAGCCACACTGCTCTGGCCCTGCACAAAGGGCTCCCTCCAGGACAGCTGCACTTGCAGCCAAACCTTTGGAGCTCAGAGCTGGAGGAGAGGGACAGCTTCCAGCACACACTGCTGAGCATGGACCAAGGCCTCAGGGATGCAGGGATGCATCCCACATCAACCTTCCCATTCCAGTCCTGTGGTCCAGGGATGGGTGGTGCCAGTCCTCGGGGTGAGGGCTGTGTTTGTCTGCTGCCCTGCAAGGCCTGGTCTTCCTTGAGCTGAAACCAAGCCGAGCTCCTCACATTTTGCCTCTGGAAGATATGGGTAGCAAATATCCACCCCCAGGAGCATGACTGCCTCCCACCTACCACACCTGAGTCACCACCTCTCAGAGCCTTCTCTGGAGCAGCAATGCTGCCTGATGGATGGGACTGGGATCAAATGCAGGCTTGGTCCAGCTTGCTCTGGTGCAGAGAAGCTGTTTTTAAGAGAATATCATAATTAATTGAATGCCTTTTCCATGTCACCCCTTTTGCCACCAGATGGTTCATGCTGGCAACAGCTCTGCAGAGGACAGTGTCCTTACCTGTCCATCAGCAAAGCAGAGGACTCATGCTGTTAGGGGTGCAGGACGATTTTGACTCAGCCAGCACAGCAAAGCTGAGAAATTTCTGCAAAACAGGGAAGGAAGAACAAACTCCAACATCAAATTCATTTAGAAATAAGTGAATCTGAGGAGGAAAGGAGGGTTTCTAACAAATTACTGTTGCCAGGGCCAGACATAGATTTTCTATCAGAACAAATCTGGGAGTTATCTGTTGATTTTGCTAATCAAAAATCAAGAGTCTGTCCTGCAAACGAGACAGATGTGATGCCCAGCTGTGACTGCTGCACCATGTCAAAGACATGAGAGATACCCTTGAACTCATGTCCATCAGGAATGCTCCGGCCAGAGCTGGCCCTGCCTTGCTGCAGAGCACAATATGATTGCTGGGTCAAAGTTTTCTTTCAAAGAAAGAGGTGCTTCTGCTCCTGCTGATGGGAAAAGATCTTTTTTAGCATCTGCTTTCACACCCAGCTCCATTTAAAGCAAAACTAGAGCACGAGTTTGATTGTTCATCGAACGTGTTGGCCCTTCCTTTCCTGTTTCCATCTCTACAGGGACTGTGAATGTCTCACTCACCAGCCTGCATTTAAATTTCAGCCCTTTCTCCCACCCCCTTCTGCTCTTCTGCTTGGGATGTCTGTTTTTCAGCAGCTGAAGTGCCTCATAGACATCCCACCCTGCCAGCAACGCATGCAGGGGACCAGGCCACCTCCTTGGGGTGACACTGTGTACAGGGCAACCCTGTGCACCCAGACAACAGGAGGCTGCTGCCTGCTGCCTGCACTGTCAGGGCTTTCTGAGCAAGGACCAGCCCTCATGCTGGTACAGGAAGGGCACGCTGTGACATCTGGGCAACCCCAGTGTTTTTCTGTCCCCAAAAATAGAGAATATCCCAGGGGTCCTGCTTCCAGGAGTGCTGTCAAACACTTGGACGGAGCCAGGGAGGTGCAGGGGCATTTTGTGCCACATCACCCTGCTACTTGGGGATAATAATAATAATAATAGTAATAATAATAACAACAGTAGCTATTCCGTTGCTCTTGATTTGCCCAGTCTGCTCTATCTCCTCTCTCCAGCTGCTTTGGATCAATCGCTCTGTATTGATCTCAGCCCACCTCAGCACTTCCCACTCTCCATTGGCCCTGCAGACCCCAGCAGGCTCCCTGAGCGTCAGCAGCACCTGACCAGCAGGAAGAGGTGTCTCTGGGTTAGATGCTGCTCCCCAGCCTGGCTGAGAAAGTCACTTTGTCTCTCTCTTTTATCCAAGACATTCCCTACACACCATGTGCATGCCCTGGATTTTACAGCATGTGTTATGAGCTCCTTCCAGTGGCTGGGTAGGGCCAGGCAATGCTTCTTCTTATCTCCAAAGTGTGATTATGCTGGGTGTGGATGTGCACACTGTGTGATCTCTGCTCACCCCAGCTCTGCCCTCATCTGTCCCAGGTCCATTAGGTGTCATTAGGTTCAGCCTAACTTTGCTCAGCTTCTGGCTGGAGATTGTGTGAACCCATATGTAGGCTTAGATCCAAAAGAGGATTTTTTTTCCTTGCTGTGTCTATTTTTTCATATTTTTTCATGCATCCCCCCTGCCAGCTGTAAGTGATGGAGAGAGAAATACCTGACATGGTGCTGAGGGCTGCATCTCCCTTTGGCCAGTGACCATGCCTTGGCTCCCAGCCCTTGGCCTCCCCATCACCTGATTACCCCTCCCTGCAGGGTTCATCAGCCAAGGTTTCCAGCCTGTGCTTGCGTACAACATGAGGCTGTGCCTCCCATCCCCTGCAAAGTTCCTTCCGCATCAGAGCGACTTTAATCCCATTGACGCCAAAGATGTGCAGCTCTCCTCTCTCTTCTCCCTCATCCCTCCCCAGACACACCATGGTGACCCCAGGAGACCTTGGTTTCTCACCCACAAACTGAGAGGAGCCAGAGGGAGGAACTGGGGAGGATGGAGCGTGGCTGGGACGGAGCTGGCGGTGGCTGGCAGGGGACATGAGGGCGCTGACATTTTTATGGCTGTTTCTCCAGGGTCCTGCTGGCAGGAAATCCTCTGCCAGCTCCACAGGGCCTCGCTCCCCTCTTCCACACATGGCAACACGCTGAAGTTACAGGCCATAAATGGCCACAAATAACATGTAATTGTGTAATTACTTCACTCCTTACTTACACAGTCAAATCATAAAGGCATCGCAGTAAATACCCTCTAATGACAGCCTAATTACATCTTCCTGCAGATTACTGGGTAATTAGATCCAGCAGGCTCCAGAAATAATTCCCAGGGAAGCAGTAGTTGGGATTAGCCGTACAATCCAGCCTGCTCTTACCAGGAGTTACTGTGGCAGCCCCACAGGAGCCACCTTCCCCAGCACCCTGGCCAGCCACATCCCCTTTGCTGACAACAAACTGTGACACTTTTCCCATGCAAAAGGCTTTTGCTGGTGCCCTTGGTGCTCTCCCTAAACAGCCATCCCCTGCATTTCTGCCTTTACCACAGTGCCTCATCCAGTTGCTTGATTCTTCTTCTCCTGCCCACAAATGTCACCAGGGGTTGGTTCATCATCTGGCCACCAAATGCCACTTACCCCAACTCACAACCCTAGGCATGCAACTCTCTTTGCTTCCTGTTGCACACAGCAATCCTTATCCAGTGGCTGCTGAGACATTTGAGGACCCATCACTCCCTTTTTCTACAGGTTATTCCCCTTCTTCCCTGCTGCTCCCACTGGAGTTTTATGACTGACGCCAAGGAAAGCAAGCTGAGAACTTTAATAGTATTTGTAGGAGGGAATCTTGTTACTGCCTTTGGATTCTCCTCCCTGCAAGCAGCTGTGTGGGGGCTGGAGGAGCCTGCAAGGTCTTGGGGGCTAGAGACTCTGTCTGGGATGGACCAGACAGGGCCAGACTAGCAAGAAGGTGGTGGAGTGTTTGGCCTTTAGTCTAAACCCAGTAAAGCCAAGCCAAATCAAAGCTATAAAGGCAAAAATCCCTAAATGAGCCTTTTGGGCTTGGCTGGTTTTCCTCGGGGAAGGGCTGTGATGGGGAGCCCAGTCTCTGGTGGGGGCTGTGGGTTATGCCAGGGAAAGCTAAATGTCCTGGTTGAGACTCAGGGCAGACACAGGGCTCCCCAAAAACCTTTGCACCAATTCTTTGCTGAGTTTCCCAATCACTGCTGCCAGCACTGCGGTGGCTGAGGGAACTGTGGTGGTTCTTCTCCTGCCTTTCCTGCTGGACAACCAGCAAACCTTGCTAGTGTAGTGATGAAGGTGAAGAAAATAGGAAAACCAAGGAAAAACAGTCACTCTCAGGACATGTTGCCTGTGCCCAGTGTGATAAGAGCTCTACCCTCCTTGGAGACAGCCCCCTCCTCCAGCCAGCCCATGCTGGCAATGGGGCACAACCCCCTCCACTCCCTGTCCAGTCCCCCTGGCAGGGTGCTCACCTACCCTGGCTCCAGAGCATGAGCATCATCCTGAAAGTCATGTTCTGCTCTCTTGGGGATGGGGTGGCCAAATGGCTTCAGGCTGGATAAAAAAAATCAAACATTGCATTGCAAAAACACCAGAACTTTTGGCTTTTGTTTAAAATTAAAAAAAAAATATATATATATATATATATATAAGGAGAAGCTTTGGAGCTCTCAAAAAAGCCCAAAATTTGACCTACAGTGCACACACTGAGCACAGGAGACCCACAGGCCATTCCTGTGTCTCTGCTCACATCTGAAGAAATGTCCGGACACCACTGGTGAGCCAAGAAATGAGATTTTCCATTCACTTCACACCTGGCATTCCACTCTGGCATTTGCCATCATTCAGTCAGAGTTTTGCTGCAAAACTTTTTTCCACAGCCCATGAGAAAGACATAATCTTCCTGGGATGGAATTTCTGTGTCCCTGCTCCATCAGGAAGACTGTGTCCTCTGCTGAAGAGTCATAACTGAAATATCCTGTAGGGACAGAAAATAGCCCACCTCACAAAGGAGACAAATTGTATTCTGTGAGGTCCAGTGGCAAATAAGCAGAATTCCTCAGGAACAACAAAACCAGGCTGGTCCTTTTGCCTGCCCCTGAGAGCCACTTATTGCTTTATTTTGATAGCAAAGTGGTGCTGGTGCTTCACTGCCCACAGCCACAAGGTCCTGGGGCTTCTCTCCCCTTGCCTGGCTTTCCCCAGTTTTGGTATCCTCATTGCTGGTGCCTTCCCATCTCAGCATGGCATGGCCTCTTACTGCCCTAACAGTCAAATTTTTTAAAAGACAGCTGTTTGGGAAACAGCAGCACCTGCTTTCACTCAGCTGCAGCACCTTGTGCTGCAAAAGATGGTCCAGCCATGCTGTCATCCAGCAGTGACACTATTATGGAGGGGGATCAGTCACCTTCAGGGTTGTGGCGGTGGCTGGATCAGCTCAGAGCCAGGTCCTGATGCTCTGGTGACCAGCAAGAAGCACAGCCCCAAAGCTGCCATGGAGGGTTTGAGGCCCTGGCATGGCTGTAACATTCTCTCAAGGCAGAAAATGCCCTGTCTTAGCCATGTCTGCAGCCCTGTTTGGATGTCACATAGTTATTTAATCATTTACTCTGTCTGACAGCAAAACCCCACTTTAGGAAATACATTGCTAGAGACCCCAGATGTGTGCTTCACTTTGGAGGCACTCCACTCTCATTTTTGGGATTAACAGAGTGATTTCATCTGCCTAAGCCAGGAGGGCTTCCAGAAACCAGCAGCCTGAAAACCAGCCCAGATCTGGGAAGAGCAGAGATCCCAGCACCAGGGGAGTGGAGGGAGCTGAAGGGGCAGGGGTGGGCAAGGGACACTCCTGGAGGGGCAAGCACCCAGAACTAGAGGTATGGTGTGGCAGGAAGCAGCAATTTTCTGGGAACAGCCAGAGCTAACCAGAGGCTTGCTTTGTGCTTTTCCCCCCTCCAGACTGGATCTTTGGCCCCAGCCCGGATGACAACAGCAACAAGAGCGACATCAACTGCATCAGCAACAGCGTCAACGAGATGAGCGAGATGCCCGAGGCGGCGCGGCACCGCGAGCGCCAGCCCCAGGACGTGGTCATTGCCATCAGCGAGACCTGCCACCTGCCACAGCAGACGTGACCAGCAGCAGGAGGGAGCAGCAGGAGGGATGCAGCAGAGGGATGCAGCAGAAGGGTGGAGCAGTGGAACAGTGCAGCAGCCACCTTGCAGGACCGGGCAGGGAGAGGAAGGGATGGGCACCGTGGAGCAAAGCTCTTCTCCCCCTGGTTTTATCAGCCTCTAAGGACCTTGCCAGGGTGGGTGGCATCACCCCTTCTCCCAGGCTTGTCAGCCCTGTCCTGACATCTGCCCTTGGGTTTGTGACCCTCTCTTTGTTCCCTGTGAATAGCAAAAAAGAAAAAGCAAATGCAAAATACACCCACCGAGCAAAGCTTGCAAGAGAAATGAGCTGGAGAGAGGCCGGGAGCTCTGTCCAGTGGCGTGGGAATGGGGTGGGGAAAAGGGGAGAGGAGACAAGGAGGCTGCAGAGAAATGTGTGTGTGTCTGCATTTCTGGGGACAGGCCCAGGACACAGCAGGGAGCTGGGAGCTGCAGAAAGGCACAGAAAGGTCAGTAGGGGCCAAATCCCCCTGCCAAATCTGCCTGGGCCATCACTCCTGCCTTTAGTTCTGCAGCTCTAGCTCACAGCCCTTTTCACAGGTGTGTCACTCTGGGACAGCAGAGTGACAGCACAAACTTCCCAGGGAGCTTTATTCCTCTGTACCTGGGGCCATCACATTCCCTCCACCACATCTCTGCTTGAACCCAGAACCCCCTGACAGGGAGCAGCCTCGTTGGAACTTGGTACAACCCCTTTTTCTAAGGAATGTCCCTGGAGAGGGACCTATCTGCATGAAATCCAAATGCTTTATAGGGTTAAATAGCCCTTATATGTCTGCATAATTCATGCCAGAATGACCACCTCCTACATCACCCCCAAACTTCTTGCCACCCCAAGAGGTGCTGGCTCTGCACTGGGATCAGCTTCATGTGCATTGGTGAGCAGGGAGACCTCCCTCTTCTCCCTGGATGCCTTCCTCTCCCCAGCCAGAGCACCACCAACCAAAACTGCCCTTCTCTCTGCCCAAAGATTCTTTCCCATTTGTAACTCCAGGCACATCCCTGCTCCTCATTGTTTATGGAGTGTGGGGCAAGCTCCCAAACCATGTGGGAAAAGGAGCATCCTGATGGCTTCATTGCTGTTTTAAGATCAGCTCTTACCCCACTAAGGGTTTTAAACCAGGATCTCTGTATAGCAGAGTGGAGGCAACGGAACCCAGCTAATTCCTTGTGTCTCACCCTTCTGAAGATCCCTTTACTCTCTACATCTTCCCTGAACTTAAAAACAGGGTTATACTGATGTGCCATAGAGCCAGTCTTGAGAAAAGGCCATGGTCCAGACTTCTGCCTCTGTGTTCAGGGAGACAAGTCCTGACTTTTTCCAGCCTGCAGTACCCACAACACCACAATAGCAGGGGCCAGAACAGCATTTTCCCCTTCTGAAAGTGGTTAAGGAAAATGGATGTGGTTCAAACTCCTGTTCCAACAGCTTTAAATGAGAGCCATTACCAGCAGTGCCACTCTGGGGCTTTGTTGGCTTTTCAGCAAGCCAAGGTGGAGGACAGTAGCTCAGACCTTCTCCCCATAACTAACCATTTCCGGTCAGACAGGGTTCTGCCACCGTCATTTTTCTCTGTTTGTTCAGTGCTGGGTTTGTAGCGTGGCTGCTCTGGCACCTACCAGGCTTCCCCTGTGCAGCTGGGGCTGTGCAGGGCAGCTGGGCAGCAATGCCCTGGCAGCACCAGGGGGATGCTGGGGATGGTCCCAGCAGAGTGTGTCACCCTCTGGGAATGAGGGAATAAGGCTGCAGCACTGGAGCTGGCTGTGGGCTGGGGAAACTGGGGAGGTGCAGATTCCTGGGGGACAGGAGGTTTTGCAGGGAGGGGCTGGTTTGCTTGCTCAGCTGCTCTTTCAGTATCAGCAGGCTGGAGGGACAGCGGGGTCACCCAGGGGCCTCTGGGACAGTGAGACACTGTGTCTCCCCCTGGCACTGCCATGGTCCCTGCCATGGGGACATGCCACTCACTGGGCACCCCTGGTCCCCCCACGGCTGCAGCAACAACCCAGTGACCCATCTGCACTGCAGCCCCATCACCCATCCGCTGCTGGAAATGAGCTGGAGGCTTCCCTGAGCATGGAGGCAGCCTCCTCCACTCCAGCGGGCTCTTGCTCCCTTCCTGAGCCATTCGGGGTCCCACGGGGGTTGTTTGATCCCAAGAGATGCTCCTGCAGCAAGCAGCAGCTCGCAGCCAGGGCTGGCGTGGCTGTCCCCGCCGTGCTGCGAGCAGGAGCAGAAGGAAGGAGCCCAGCTCCCTCCTGTGGCCACCGGCCCCGCCAGCCTGAGCCCTGCTGGGAAGGGGCTGCCGAGGAGGTGCCCTCAGCCCCTTCCCTCAGCCCCTCTGAAGCCCCCCATTTGCAGGGGTGCCAGGAGGGATCCTGGTGCTGTGTCCATCTCCAGGACTGACCAAGCACTGGGTGATGTTACAGCAGTGTCCACGGTGAGGGGAAACACCGACCTCACCAAGCACCTCCCTGAGCTGCAAGATCACACCTGGGCAATGCCAGGAGCCAGGGCTGGCACCAGGGCTCTGCAAGACCCCATGGCTGCTTTTGGAACTGACCCCACTGGAACCTGACCCTATCACAGAGGACAGCTGTTTCCCAGACCACCTTCCTTCACACCCCCATCCTGCATCATTGCCATCATCAGGCACCTGCCTTCCCCCTGCTTTGTCCCCACATGTCACCAGACCCCACACGAGAGCTGAGCTCTGAGGCTGATTGTGAGCCTGGCAGAGAGTCCCAAGACCACGGAGATATTTTACCTCCAGATATTGGAGGCAGAGCATGGCTTTTGGCTGCAACAACCCCTGTCCCTCCAAGAATTCAGTGTTTTTCTGTCCAGCCATGCACCCATGCAGCTGACTGCATTTTGGAAGACACCTCCAGTACCCTCAGAGGACCTTTGAAGCAGAGTGGCAGGACAGGACCAAGCAGATGAGTGAGGCTGTGAGGATGGGGAAGTGCTCCACGTTTTTGTTTGGGATGTGCAAATGGTACAGCATCCTCATGTGCTCTTCTCGCCGACCAGGACCCCTCTCCAGGCTCAGCTGTCCCCCTCAGCCCTCTCCTTGCCCCCCACAGCCTCTGAGCAGGGGACAAGTTTTTGGTGATCCAACAGCAGGGACCCAGGAAGAGCGTGGAGGGGGAGTTTCTTTGCCCAAGGGAGGATTTTTGGGGATGCTGAGGAGGAAGGGGTCTCATGAGCGTGCCTGGCTGTTCTGACTGCTCCCATCCCTGCACCTCTTCCGTGCAGGAGGTTGCTCTTTAATTCCCTCCTTCCTCCCCTAAGCGCCTTAGGGAGCAGAGACGAGAGATGCTGGTGCTTTTTATAGCAGCCATAATCCCTGCTGCTCACACTGCCTGTACCTCCTGTCCTGAGACACAGGGCTGAGCCTCCAAAATGGGGGCTGCTGCCCAAAAACTGTCTCAAAACCCTTTGGCTCCCAGCATTGCCTCTCTCCCGGTGCACAGACCCCAGCTGGAGGTGGTTCTGGACTTTGGAGAAGGTGTGGGACAGCTACAGGTGCTGCACTCTGACAAGGATGGCCAGGCAGACATACAGAGACACATAGATGAGCACCAAAACAACTGCCTGGCCTCCCTGCACTCCTCCAAGACTTGTGGAACAGGAACCAACCCCACTGCACAGCCACAAGAAAATCCTCAGGCACAAGAGGAGACTGGGGTTTACTTCCTTTCTATCTCCCCCAGCTTTATAAAAGGGAAGCTGAGGAAGGAGGGAGCAGGGAAGGGGTTCCTGGCCCTTCAGCCCAGGAGAAGCTGATGAGCTTTAAAGGCTGAGGAAGCCTTTCCTTGGATGTGAGCTTCAGCATTTTGTCAGGATCATTTTGGTGCTGGGGTGCCTGTTTTCGCTCACCCACCCTGTGCCTGCCATGCCTGGGCATGCAGGGGAGGAAAAGGGATGTGAAGTGGAGCAGTGGAAGGCTTGGTGTGGGGCAGGAGCAGGTTCTAGGAGAGGTGTATTTCACCTCCTCTCCCTGTCCTGGTGGTCAGTGCTGTCCTTCCACCCAGCCCCAGTCCCTGTCACCACCCCAGCCACCAAGGGAGGGCACGAGCACTGCAGCTGCTTTGTTCCCACTGCCATTTCTCCCTCCAGCAGCTCCACTTCTCTCCAGCCAAAAATCTCCCTGACTTTGCACCCTGCTGGGAAGAACCCAACACAGCTCTTGACCTTTTACTATTTGTGCTTTACTGCCCATGGTTGGGCAGATTAAATCTTCTCTGCCCACCACCCCAGATCAGAGGGTCTCACAGGAGAGGGCAGCCTGACAAATCCTGCCTAAAACCATTCCAGCCCTGCCTGCCCACTTTGCCCTGCTGGAGGCCTGGCCCCTGTCTCCCACAGCTTCTTTGCAATACATTTGCTGTAATTTTCCCTTTAAACACCCCACAGGAGGAAAAAAAGCAAACAACCCCGGGGGGGGGTGGTTCTTCTAGGTCAGACTGAGCTAAGACAGGGAAAGAAGATTAATTTCTCAGAAGAGCAATTCAGATTTTTCT
The DNA here is from genome assembly GCF_903797595.1 of Erithacus rubecula. NCBI lineage: Eukaryota > Metazoa > Chordata > Aves > Passeriformes > Muscicapidae > Erithacus > Erithacus rubecula. The sequence continues at coordinate 18,892,233 of NC_136662.1, read as the reverse complement.
GCTGCTCCCCACTGGGGACCGAGGCAGAGCTGGTGGCAGGAGCACACGTCTCCTGGGCACACATGGGCTTTGGTTGTCACCCCTGGGGTGGCACTGAGCAGTCCTGTGTGGGAGGTGTAGAGGGATCCTCGCCCAGCGAGGGGTGATGAAGTGGGAAGAAGGTGGCATTTCAGGGATGCTGATGGGCCAGGGTGAGTGCCCAGCACCCAGGGAGAGCTGTGCCACCACTGTGCCCCTGGCTGGGTTGCAACAGGCAGGGAATGGAGCCCTGAGCCTGTCCTTGTCACCCTCCCATGTCCACACACCCACACGAGTCCCTGAGCAGTCACACTTGTTTTTCACTCCCGAGGAGTGCTGGGGAGCTCCAAAGCCAGCGGATTATTCTCCAAAGCAAAGGCCTGGCCTGCTGCCAGCCCCTGGCAGGAACAAACAGCCTGGGGAGGCATTTCCCAAAGGCTCAGCTTGTTCCTGGTTCACGCTCTGACTGTGTACCCCTGCTCAGCAGCCTCACAATCACTCAGCTGCACACACCAACAATCTCAGGAGAGGGTTCCCAAAAGGGGAGAGGAGGCAAGAGGTTACCAGGAAACCCCACTTGGAGCAGAGCATCCCTGTCCAGTGTGGTTTCTCCAGGGTGTAGTAGAGATCCAACAGAAGACAGGCACAGGGAAAGAGTTGTCTCTTGTTCTCTTTGCACAAAACCTGTAGGAGGTTCTTTGGAGATCTCTGAACCCGTGGCAGTGGGAAGGACACAAGAATCCTGCACTGCGCTGCTTTAACCCAGTGCTGGGGGATTCTGGGCTCTGTGGGGAGCAGGCTGGGTGACAGGGCCAGCCTGGGTACCCTGCCCCAAAGGAGTGGGCTGAATTCCACTGTCCTAAACTGGAGGCAGCTTTGGCATCATGGAGCCCTTCCTGGGGATCTGGGGATCACCACTTAGCTGCAACCTGCACCCAGGAGACCATCAGAACATCCCCCCTGCCAAAACAGGGCAGGCTGAGAGCAGGGGCTGGGGGCTACATTTAGCCTTTCCTGTCCCATCTGTTGGCCTCTCCTGCCCCTCACTGTCTGCAATGGGTCAGGCAGCACAAAAGCAGAGCTCTGCTCCCCAGAAAGGGTTACAGAGGAGCAGGGTGTGTGGGAGCTGCACAGGGAACAAGGGTCAACAGGGAGCATCAATCTCCAGATAAGAGGAGGGTGGAAGGCTGTGATCCAGCTCCACAGGCTGTGCTAGCACCCACACACCCCGTGGGTCACCCCACAGTGGTGTTCCCCATGCCAGCGAGCCCATGGGGTGGTGTGGGGCCACGGAGTTTGGTCACCTCCCTTCCAGCCATGGGGACCATGCTCTTTTTCCCCTGAGAAAAGGGTATTTTCATGCTTTCTCCCCACAGGAACTAGCAGAAATCACTTAAATGGCTGCATTGCTCTGGGGACAGGCCCTTTTGGAGCTGAGCCGCACGCAGGGAAGGGAAAGCCCAGGGGACATTTTAATAACAAGCAAGGAGAGCTATTGGAGTGTTTTACTGCCTCGTTAAGGTAGTCTAATCTCTGTGTATATCTGGAAGAAAAAAATTGGCTTGCTGGTGTTTTTATTGTAACAGAGGTGGGTGTTTTCTGGCACGGCTGGGATCCCGCCTGCTTTATCTGCTTGTTTTCTTACCTGATACTGGCACTGAACAGCCCAAGAGCAGCTCAAGGGCAGCAGCAAGCAGGGTCAGGGCCAGGCAGACCAGGAGGGAGTTTGTGGATCCGTGTTGTGGGGTGTTTCCCACCCACGGGTGCTCTGCACCCACCTTTCAGCCAGACACAGATCCCCGGGGTGTTTCCCCAGGAGAGGTTTGGGACCTTGGCTCTGCAGGTGCCTGGGCAAAGCCCAAAGGTGGGTGATCCCTCATGCAGGCAGCCCAGAGACAGGGAGATAACCACCCCCCCAGCTCCAAGGGCTGGCATTTGGGGGATACACAGATTTTGGGACTAGGGGCACCTTGGGCTGATGTAAGCCAGGCTGAAGAGTCCATGCCCAGAGAAGCCCCAGCAAAAGTTCTTCTGCAGCAATACAGGCTTACCTGACTGCTGAGGTCTAGAATTGTAAGAGGAATAAGTCAGGCATTTTATTGCTAATTTTTCTTCATGATTCTGGATGTTTTTTTACCCCAGCCCAGCAGAAACTGGGGAAATCCTGCTGAGTCCTGCTGGCTCCAGCATGCAATTCCCCATTCTCAAAAGCTCTGGTGTCAAAGCTGTGAGCTGGAAGGGATGCTGGGGTTGGGATGGCAGGGCTGGATAAGCTGATTGCATTTGCTTTGGAAAAGCTGATGTTTGCATGAGCACCAGCTCTAGTGGTTTTAAAGGGATCCACCCAGGAGCAAATCCCAACAGCCTGATATCAGAGCTGTGCTGCTCCCACTCCAGCTGGGCTGGAGAAGCCTCTGCTCTACACCCTGATCCACGCTGCACCTCCTGAGTGGAAGAGTCAAAGCTGCCACTGCAGAACACAGAAAGCAGACTCCAGCACAGCTAACAGGGCTGGCAAACAGCTAAAATTATCTTCCTTGGAAATATGGGGCAGGAAGAATAAAGGTGCTGTTTGACACATAGTCCAGCCGAGATCAATACAGCCACACTTGCTCCCAGCAGATGTGCCCTGGTACCCAGCTGCTTCAGGAAAAGTGACTTTCATCACTGATGTGAGAAGGGACAGATGCCCAGACACTTGGACTGTGCCTGTCTCAGGGCTGGGGCTCAACCTGCCCTTCTGCAGGGCTGCCAGAGGCTCCAGGGCATTCCATCCCATTCTCCCCTTTCCCTAGAAACACGAGTGAGCTCAGCAAAGCACTGACAGCGTGGCCTGGGAGAAACACAAACATTTATTAAGCCAGCTATTTTTTGTTGAGAATGATTTTAACAGTGCCAGAGGACTTACCCTGTCTCCCCCAGGGACCCTCAGCTGATTCATTGCATGCAGGGGTAGCAGGAAAGCAGGGGACAGCCAGCCTTGGGGACATGGTGGCTCCGTGTCAGCAGCACAACTACACAGGAAGCCACAAGCTACTAGCAGGGAATGGCAAGCCAAGCACAGCTGATCCAGGGCAGGCAGATGGATGCTTGTTGCATAAGGCAACCCACTCTCAGTTTGCTGGGATTCACCCAAGTCCTCAGCAGGTATCATCTCTGAGAATTTTGGGTATTGTCCTGCTCTCCACATCCATCCAGGGAAGTTCTGAGGATCTGCAGGGGAAGGGAGGGTGCTTGGGGCTCTCAGAACAGAGGGTAATTTCCATTGAAGGTGCTGCTTCACAGAGAGGAAGTCAAACCTGTTGGTCACCTAACCACAGCCAGCTCACATCTCACATCTGGAAAGTCACAGCCAGTCACCTCCCTCTCTCTTAGCTTCCCACTGACATCATGAGACAATGTCCTCTCTCCTACCATCCCAGCAGACAGATCCCAGCTGTGACCCACAGAGGCAAGGGAACAACAGCACAATGGTGAGAGCAAAGCCATCACAGCACTCTGCTGGGGACAGATACACTCGTGGGTTCTGAAGTCAGGACACTCCGGGCTTATCCACAGATGTGGAAGAGCTTGTCTCCTTAAATCAGGATGCTCAGGTCCTTTCCTGCATCATCTGGGGAAGGCAGAAGGTCCTGCCCAAGCTCTCACAGCTCCAGCTGCAAGCCATGCTCTACAAGCCAGCAAGGGGCGTGCTGGAAGGCGTGGTGGGGACAGCAAAAGGCACGGGCAGAAGCCAAGGCTAAAAAGACAGAGATGTCTCCAGGGCAGAGTCACTGCAAATCCACTCCAAGGGAGCAGCCTCATGTTTCTGGTTGCTGGTAGGAGGCACAGACCTGGCTCCACTCATCACACAGCCAGAGAAACACAGCCTTCACCACTTCACACCATGTCAGGGCAGAGCAAGAGCCTCTCTGAGCCTGAGTCCTGCAGGCTCTGCCAGGCTGTCCCTGTGCTGCCACATCCCAGGGATTCTGCAGGACTGTTCCCAAGGTAGAAAACAGTCCAGGAATACTGGGAGAACTGGATTTCCATTTCTCACCCAGTGCTTTGTCGTTCTCATGTCATCACATCAGGAAGTCTGCATCACCATCCTTCCTCTGCAGGGCATGGACAGAAGCTCCCCAGCTCCACCTCAGAGTGGCTTCACAGAGGCATCTAAACCAGGCAGGGCTTCACCCACAGGGAAGGGTCTTTTAGCATTCATCATGTGCTGGGGCCTAACCCCAGATCTACTCTGCCTTGGATGAACACTGGCCTTGAAGACAATGATGGAAATGGGCAGCTCCAACAGGGATACCCTGCAGATGGTCCTGCCCCACACTGAGCATGCTGGTGCCACCAAGCTGTGGATGCACAGCAGTGTCTTCTGTCCTTTCAGGGTAGTCATTGTGCAAAAAGGGTCCCCAGTTTTTGCACACAGGAAGCTGAGGATTAGAGGGAGAGATCCCAGGTTTCCCCACCACCAACAAACACAGCAGAGGGGTGTCCAGCCACCTGCAAGCAACACCCTAGAGCAAAGGATTAAATCTAACAGGACCCACCTCACCCCTCCTCTCCCAGAAATGTGCAGGGCAGGCACCCAAGTCCCTTATGGCTGCATCACCAAATGCTGCTGGGGCCATCAGAGAAACAGTGCAACACCACCAAACCAGCCTCTCCAGCCACCTCAACTCTCCCAAGCACCGACAAGTGAAGCAGAGTGGGCAGCTGGGAGAGCAGGAGTGGGAAGGTGAAGCCATGGGCTATAAGAATGTCACATCATCCTGTGACTGGAGCCAGCGCCAGTGGGCATCGTACTCCAGGTGCAGTTTGCTGTTGAGTTTGCAGTTCTCAAGGTCAGCCTCAGCTTTCCGAGCCTTCCCATCTGTATTTCCCTGCCCTAGCCTCTCCCTGGCCCCTGGTGAAGATCTGGTGTCTCTGTCTGGTTCCAGAGAGGGGGACTGCTGGCCCAAATACCCATTGGCCACCAGGTGATCCTGGGGCAACCCAGGTGGGGACAGGTCCACGTGGGGCCACTCGTGCTCCTCTTTGTCCTTCTCCTGCTTTGCGATCTCGGGGTCGATCCTGACCCAGTCCTGCTCTGCCCTGGCCAGGGCTCTGCCCGCCGTGCCAGTTTCAGCAGCGTTGTGGGAGTACTCATCCATGTCGTCAGCCAGGGTGTCCAGGTAGCTGCCGACGGAGATGCTGTCCAGCCTGTCGTTGGGGTCCTGCAGGCTGTCCCAGCTGCCCCGCCGCGAGGCCTCCTGGCTCTCCACCAGGCTGTACTGGCTGCTGGCCAGGCTGCTGCAGCGGCTGGTCAGCGTGCTGCGCTCCTCCAGCAGCCACTTCACCGCCTCGATGCCCTCGTTCACCACCACCAGCTGCTGCAGGATCTTCACATCCACCGCTCGCAGGTAAGCCTGGGGGGACAGAGAGAGAGCACAGCGGGGTCAGGGGCTCCGTGTCCCAGCCCAGCCCTCAGAGCTGTCACTGTGGTGGCCACAGGTCTCCTAAGCTGCCTGATGAAGAGCATGGTGTGGGGAAACACCCCACAGGGAACCATCCCTGTCCAGGACCTGGGGACACGGCCATCAGCGACCAACAACTTATGGTTGCCACCAGCCACCAACCCCCTCAGGGAAAGAAACCCAGGGCACTTGTGTTGCTGTCTTCTATGGGAACAAGGAGTAAGCAAGGAACTGGAGGTATTGGATGCAGATCTGATCCCAGAGCATCCTCCAAGGCCTGGGAGGCTGCTAGCAGGACAAGAGGAGGTATTGCTCAGTGTAAGTGTCCAGCTGGACCACCAGCACTTCCTCAGGCTGGTCCCTTCGTGCCTCTACTTCTCACCTTCTAGGGTACAAACCAAGCCTGGTGACAATGTCACATGGCAGGATGTGGAGACCCAAATCACTCCCAAAACAGGAGGAGAGGCATTGCTGATCACAGCACTCGCCTCACTGACTCCTGCCCCTCCGAGCCTGGGGAAGCTCTTTGCAAACCTCAGTTGCTGCAGAAACATCTGTTTTCCTAATGGAAAGCCCCGTGTGCCAAGACATTCCTGTCTGTATGATACTGGCCGCCAAAAGCCACTGGATTTCCCCTACACAGGACGCAAATATTTTGCCAGGAAAGGAATTAAGACCACGATGGAGGGAAAGGGAGAAAACCCACTGCAGGGCATGTACAGGCAGCCTGAGGGCTGCAGATGCCCATGGACATCCTGTGCCCAGCACCAGCAAGCTGTGACAGAAATCCATGCACTCTCCAGGGATCATTTTCAAGCACAGCGCCCGATCCTCAGCATCCGGTGCCCTGGAGTCACTTGCCCGCCCACGGTGACCCCAGAGCCTCCTGAGAGCCCTGTCTGCTCCCACAGCCATAGAAGCATCTGAGGAAGGAGCCTGGGAAAACTCCAGCCAGGATTTTAGCACGTGACACTTCTCACTCCAGATGACAGAAAAAAAAAGGGTCAAAGATTTGTAAAGACCCAATATCAGCCCTCCTATCCCCTCCTCATGCTTCTCAAGCTGGATTTAAAAAAAAAAATAGCAGGGATGTGCCCAGATTGGGGCAGGAGCCAGCTTCCAAGTGCAGAAATTTCCTTTCTAGGCAAGTTATTTAAAAAACTGCCTACAATGGACTTTTCTGCACGCACTGTTAAAGCATCTGGCCTTGGCAGGGAGACTACGGAGGAGGAGGAGGGCTAGAAACCCCTGGTGGGGGTTCCCCATTTTTCTCTGCCTCATGCAGAACTGCAGCTGTCAGAGATGCCAGGGGAGCCAACCCAAAAGCAGAGGGTGGGATAACACTCCTCGCTTTCCATACTGGAGTTAGCTATCAATTTGATGCTAGTTCACGCTAGCCTGACCATTGCACTCCAAGAAACCCTTCTCTCTCTGTGGGAGGAGACCCAGCACAGACTGCTCTCTGTACTCCCCCACATGCACTGAAGTTCACTGCACGACCTCGCACCAAGGACAGCTGTGCAGGGGACTGTCACACTCCTCCTCATGCTCTCCACGGGCAGATACAGCCCTGCTCCCCTCCCCGGCATGCAAGAAACCTCATGCACCTTCTCCTTTCAAGATATCTAGCCCTAGGGATAAATCTTCCTCCTCAGATCAGGAGGAGAGAGTGGGAATTTGCTAATTTCTCCTCCCACCGCCCACTCCCAGGCCAGCTTATCCTCTGAGCACTGGGTTTGCCGGTCTCCTGCTGCTCGGGGCGGGGGGGTGAATTCTGGTCCCTGTTCATGGGGATGGGGAGATGAGGGGAGCCCTGTTCTGGGTTTTGGCACCTGGGTTCCAATCCCAAGCTGCTGATCTGGGTGTGAAGCGTCCCCGCTTCCTCACTGGCCAGCCAGAAGAGCCAGGGCAGGGCAAGGAAATGCCTTTCTGAGCCAGGATGAATAATGCCCGGCCCAAGCCAGGCCTGGCTGCCCATAGGCTGAGGCTGCTCGCACCTGGGCAGGGCAATCACCGCACTGTCCCAGAGACCTTTCTCCTCCGGTCAGGGTGCAGCCTGCAAGCCGCTGCGGAGGGAGGATGAAAGCGAGGGAGGATGAAAGCTCTCGCACCGACGGGAATATTGAATCAGCCCAAGTGGAGGGCTCAGGATGGGTGGTGCTCCAGCTCCCCGAGGGCACCCGGGGATGCGGGCGGATTTAGCCCGTTTCCCTACGGAAACAACGCTCATTCCCACCCGCTCGGCATGTTCGTGCGTGGGAGAGAGAGTCCCTTCCCCCAGCTGCACTTGAACCCATTGCCCAACCTCGCCACGTTTCCCGGAGGCGCAGGCATCGCCGGCATTTGCTCCCTCCACGAAAGAGGGAGGCGAGGAAGCTCCATCGGCACTCCCGGGAAAGGCTGCAGCGCAGCACAGCCCTGTGCGAGCCGCCCGAGCAGCCCCGCACGAACCGAGCCCCGGGAGAGCTCCAGCGATGCCCTGTCACCCTGGGGGTCACACCTGGGGGAGGGAAGATCCACCACCATGTCCTTGGCGAAGGTCCCTGCCCCAAATTCTGATACCGGACACCGCGATCCCTGGCGGCGCCCGGGGGTGCGAGCGGGGCAGGGACGGAGGTGGCCGAGGAGGTGGATGATGCGCGGGCTGGGGAAGGGGAATGAGCCGGGGGCTGTTAATCCGCACTCGGACGAGCCAGGGGGGGTCTCCAAAAGGCAGGCACAGCGCGGGCACTGTCCGGGACTGTCACCGGGGGAGGCGAGCGGCTGCGCCAGCGGCTGCGGTGACCGCGGGATGGGACGGTCAGTTACCGGGGGGCGGCCGGCAGCGCTGCCGGCACCGCGGCACTCACCAGCTCGAGGCGGAGCGTCCGCAGGCGTTCGGCGAGCGGCGGGTGGGCACCGCGGGCCGGTGCGGGGGTGGCGGGCGGCGCGGGCGGCGCCGGCGGCGCGGGGGCGGTATCGGCCCGCAGCCCCCGCAGCAGCACGGCGGGCGGGCGCCGTCCCACCTTGCCCGCCAGGTCCCGCAGGTCCGCGGGCAGCGCCTCCCCGCCGCCCTCCATGCGGGTGGGGCAGCGGCGGCCGCGCTGTCACCGCGGCCCGCGCTCGGCCCCGCCCCCGCCGCGGCCCCGCCTCCGGCCCCGCCCCCGCCACCACCTGCCCGCGCACCAGCGAGGTCCGCCGGGGCGCGCGGAGCGGCGCGGGGCGGGGCCGGGGGCGGGGCCGGCGCTGGCCACGCCCCGCGGTGTCGCTGCGGCGCCGGAAGCGGCGCGGAGGGTGCGCGGGGCGGCGGCGGCACCGCCGAGCCGGGACCGGCCCGGCCCAGCCCAGCCCAGCCCAGCCCAGCCCTGCCCGGCCCAGCCTGGCCTGGCCTGGCCCGGCCCCGCCTCAGCGTCCCGTGAGTAGCGCGGCCCGCACACGCCTTCCGGCCCTCCCGGACTCCCCAAGCGGCTGGGTGTCCCTCTCCCCGCCGCCGCTCATTGCCACCCTCAGACACCCGGCTCTCCCTGGGTGCCCTTCGCCACCTCCGTCCCCCGAGTGCCTCTGGGCCCCTCAGCGCTCCTCTCCCCGCCCTGCCTGGCCTTGCTGGGCACGCTGTGTTCCAGGCGGGTCCCTGGCTCTGCCGGGGCTCCACATCCCGCCCAGGCCCAGCGGTTCGCTCCCCGCAGGGCGCCGGGCCTCCCGCTGGCACGGCTCCTTGCCCAGGGCTGCTGGAAGCTCCAGCAGGACGCCGGCCCGGTGCTGCTCCCCGTGTCCGGGCTGGCTGCACCCCGATAGCGGGGGCGGACTGTTAGTGGGGAGGGTGTCTCTCCACCAGGGACCCCACGGCCAATGATGGCCTGTTCCATAACAGCTGGTCCAGGATCTATTGTGTGCCTGTGACTTTGGGCTGCTTCTCTTTCCCAGAGCGTGGGAGTGGGCCCGTGGCACTGCAGCAGCCTCGCTGAGGGATTGGCGTGGAGCAGAGGTTGTCAATGCCCATGAATTCAGGGCCTTCCCCTCACCCTGCAGCAAGGCCTGGGCTCCCGCATTGCTCCCAGCAGGAGTTCTGGCAGGCAGCTCGGCTCCAAAGCGCTTTTGCTCACAGCACATCGGTCCGGTCCACAGCCACTGCTTGTGCCAGGCTCTGTCTTTGCTGGGGAGAGGGTTTTAAGGCACCTCTGTCACCCTCACCCCTCCCAGCAGGGAGCCCAATGGACATGAGAGGAGAGCAGCACACATCCTGACCCCTGCCCCACACGGCTGCCCCCGTGCCAGCCCCCGGGACGATGGAGGAGTGGAAGCCCAACCCCGCTGTGAAGCCCCACAAGAAGCGGAGCTGGTACCTTGCCTGGAAATACAAGCTGATGAACCAGCGCGCGCTGCGGAAGCTGTGTCAGGTGAGCCACCCACAGCCCTGCACTAGATTAGGAGGGATAATCTACAGGATTTACAAGTTTGTGGAGCAGCTGCATGGGTGGAAGTGCGTCTGCTGGCAGTCTGGGTGACCTGACATGCTGAGGAAGCATAACTTGTTCCCCAAGAAGCTGCCTCCAAGTGCCTGTATGTGGAAGGGTCTGCCATGTGTAGCAGCTCCTCTCAGCTGCCAGCAGACCTGTTGAATGGCTATGGGGAAAGATGCAGTTGTCCAGGTGGCCTTGGGGAGTTTTCAGTTGACCTGTTTGCTCCCATCCTGGCTCTGGACCCATGCTGAGTGCTGCAGGGTTCAGCCTTTAGCTTTTGATTTGCAAACCAAGCCTCATATAAGGCACAACAGGTGGACAGAGAAAATAGGGCTTGGTAACAAGATCTCATGCCCCAGAGGCAGCTGCTGTCTGGGAAAGCCTCAGGCTTGTTTGCTTGTGCTGTAAAACAGCTAATCCTTGCTGGAGACGGTGTCCTGGAGTGTGTCTGGGCCTGTAAGGACAGGAAGGTTTGGCCCCATGGCAGCAAAAATATGAAAAGGGGCTTTTCCTGAGAGGAGCTCCTGAGATCTGGTAGTTGGTTGCTGTGGCAGGGAGCAGGGAAGGGTTTTGTGTGTGCCTGGGAGGACAAAGGCTCGTCTTGGCTCCCTGGACAAGAAGACTGCTCAGTTCTGTGTTTGATAGGGTATTCAAGGCTTCAGAATGGGTCTGGTTATTCAGGCAGGCATTGCTCACCATGCTGGGACACAGATCTCTCTACTTTGTGGCACTGCTTAAAGCACAGATGAAAATTTGGCTTCAGACTAGACCAGAGCTGCAGGTATGGAATAGCCAGGTCTACAGCTGCCAAGCATTCATGAGTTAGCTATGACTAAGCCAGCTCTGCTAGACCTGGCTGCTGGTGTTGCTTAATTCTTATTCCTTATTGCCTTATTCACTCTGGTCACCAGGGCTGTTCCCTCATGTTCCCAGTGGTGATCAGGGCAGAAGGTCTGGGCAGGTTGGTGAGGTGGCCTTGCTGCCTCCCCATGAGCCCACGGCTCTGTTCGTGCTTAATTAAAATCTTTCTGTGCACAGATCCCAAAAGGTGCTCATAGTCCTGAGTCAACAGCAAATTAGCAAGCCAAAATGCCATAGTGACATTTATACCATCGTGTTGTCTTATTGCTGGTTTTCCATTTTCCTCAGTTACTCCTTGAACCTGCTTGGCAGAGATAGCAGCAACACAGAGCTTTGAGGCAGTAGCTGGACAGACAGGGCAAGAATCTTTTTAGTGCCTCCCACCAAGGGCAGGGTCAGTGTGTCATCCCAGCCCCATTAATGACCTTAGAGAATCAAGGGTCTGTTCCATAGCCCCTGGACCTTCTCAAACCCTCAGTGTCAGCATCCTCAGGGGTTGCAGTTGAAGTTTGCTGCAGACAGTAGGGCTGCAGCCTGGTCTCTGCAGGTTCCTGAAATCAGACCTCTGCTTCTTCCTTTTGTTTGATTCATCTGCACTGCATCTCCTCTTCTCTGAATACCCTGAGTGCATCCTCTGGTTCCAGAGGGACAGATGAGAGTAGTGATGCTGTAGCAGAGGCAGAAGTTAAGGTTACCTTGGGAGCTGTAGCTCTGAATTACCAAACTCTTTGCCTGCAGGGACCCTCAACCTTGATGCAATAATTTAGCAGGAATCTGCTCCCAGATCTGGAAGCAGGGATACGTTGGAAGTGGGTTAATTCTCACATATCAAGGAGTCAGTGCTCTTCAGCCTATGAATGCATTTCATCATGAAACTCAGTCACCTGTATTTCTTTTTGCTTCCCTTAGAAAAAAATCAGGGGTAATGTCAGATGCTTGTGATCCCATGCAGGATCTCCTTGGGGTGTCCTGCAGCCCATGCCAAGGCAGGCTGGTTTTGGGGTTGTTACTTACAAATTTCTAACATGGAACATCCTGCATTGCAGACAGGTGCTGTCCTCTTCCTGCTTGTGACTGTAATTGTGAACATCAAGCTGATCTTGGACACCAGGAGAGCTGCTTATGAGGAGGAAGATGAGTCTGCACAGGACTATGGTGAGGGACAGCATCCTGTTGTGCTTTTAAAGCAAGGAAACTGAAAGGTTTCTTTGAGTCAGGGCTAACTTGTGACCAGCTACATCACAAAAAACAGGTCTGTGCATGTGGGTTTAACAAAAATTAGAAAATGCTGCTCCCTTCTTCGTCTGCAGAGATCTCTGTGGGGTCAGCCAAGGCCAGATCTGCTGTTACTTGATATTTCCCCTTACCTGCCATCCCTGTAAATTCTGACCCATGTCTCCTCGGGCTGGGATGCCTGCTGGGCATGTCCTTCTGGAAGTTTGGCTGGACTAGCACAGAGCAGGGAAAAGCTAGAGGTACCTTGACTGTTGAAACTGGGAGTTCCTCTGCTGCAGATGACGAGATGCTGAATGTGGAGGTCCCCAGGCACCCTGTCAACAGCAAGAAGGTCCTGGATGTCGAGGTGTACTCCAGCCGGTCGAAGGTCTATGTGGCCGTGGATGGGACAACAGTGAGTGACAAGTGCTGGCTGTGCTGTGAGCAGGGGGTGGACAGAGCTGAATGGGTGAAGCCACAAACAACAGTGGTGAGAGCACTTCAGTGGCTGGCAAGAAGTTCTGCTTCCAGGACTTCTACTCTGGCACCCATCACTGCCATGAGCAAAGCCAAAGAGATTTGCCTCTTGTATGGGGACTCTGCTGTGCAGAATGGGCAGGGAGTAGGAAGAGGTCTTGGCATACAATTTCTATCATTTATCCACTTGCAGGTCCTGGAAGATGAGGCTCGGGAGCAGGGAAGAGGGATCCATGTCATTGTCTTAAATCAGGCCACGGTAAAACATCCCTGTGTCTTTCTGACTGGACAGTTTGTCCTTGCTGCTGAACTGTTGGGTGCCTGAGGCCAGGGGCAGCCAGGAGGGAAAAGTGCTTTTTGTGTGCAGTTTGCAGAGCATGGCACAGTCACCCTGAGACTCCCTGCAGGGTTTCCTTGTGCTGCCTGCTGTCCTTGGGGAGTGGGCAGGAGAGGAGTTGTGAGGTTGGGTGATGCTTCCCATGGACCTCTGTGCAGGAATGCCTGAGGGCTGAGCTTGCCTGGGGACTAACTCTGGGGATTAACTCCCTGGCATACCGGAAAAGCCACTCCCTGTGTTGCTCAGGGAATGAGGCTTCCAGGGCAGATTTCCATAATTCCATGTGTCCATGCCATGTAGTATTTAAGATCCATCTGACGTATGAATACCAACAGGGTCATGTGATGGCCAAGAGGGTCTTTGACACCTATTCCCCCCATGAAGATGAAGCAATGGTACTTTTCCTCAACATGGTTGCCCGTGGCCGGATCCTAATCTTCACCATTAAGGTATGTGACCCTAATATTTAAAAAAAAAAAAAAAAAAAAAAAAGTCGTCTTGAGTCAGGATGTCCTGAAGCTCATCTGGGCAGTAGTCTCCTGAATGTCATCAGGCATTGCCAGTACTAAATGTCACATCCCCACAGGGCTGTGACTCCCTGTCTGGATCACCTCCCTTGTCCTCTTGCTGCAGGTACTGCTGTGGCCAGCAAAGCAGGAGAGCAAAAATCACAGAATCACAGCAATAGACAAGGGGTTAGGTGGAGAATAGAAGGAAATAAAAGGATGTAGTGGGATCCTTCTGGCTCCCAGTTCCAGGCTTTACATGGGCCCTGTGGACTGTGCTAGGTCTGGGCTGCTGTGCAAGCAGCACTGCACTGCTTCAAGGTTTCATGTTTAGCTGTGTGAAGTGTTGCTTAACATATGACCCTGCTTGAAAACAACTTGGTCTCAAGGAAACAGGAATTCATAACTCTTCTGACCTCCCTGTGTGTCATCATGAAGCCACCAACAGCTGTAGTGGCACAGAGACCCTGAAGGTTTCTGGCTTAACCGCTTCAAGAATAGGGGTGGGACCTGTACCCCTTTGGTATTGGTGGGAGAATTTTCCCTGTCAGGAGCCAGACCTCAGCTGCAGGATTGTGTTTTGTTCCAGGACGAAGGCTCCTTTCACCTCAAGGAGACAGCCAAGAATGTCCTGAAAAGCCTGGGGAGCCAAGTTGCACCATTCCTGAGCTGGAGAGACATGTGGACATTTGTTGGGAAGAAGGGGGGTGAGTCTTGCACAGGCTGGGAGAGGGTTTGTGGCTCCTTTCTTTGGGAGAAACCAGGTAAGGACAATCCAGGCCATCCCCAACAGGCTCTATGAGCAGGGAACAAGTTCCAGAGAGTCACAGCTCCATTCCTGGGAGTGAGGGAGGGTGTGGAGGCAGAACATGTTCCTTCAGCAGTTTGCCAGAGGCCAATGGGAAAAGGTGCCAGCTGTCCCCCAGGCTGACAGCCCCTGGTCATGCCTTACAAAGTGGGGCTGGGCCCTTCCAGGCAGTCCTGACCCTGTGTTCCTGCTCCAGGAGAAGTTTATGGGGAGAAGCACGCCAAGTCACCTGCCCTCTCAACGTGGGGTGACCCTGTGCTGCTGAAGACAGAAGTTCACTTGACATCTGTGGAAGGTAGGAAATGCAGGCTGCTCTGTCGTATCTCTGGGAGATGTTTTCCTGTTGCCTGGGCTTAAGTCAAAGCCATGGGTCTGGATTTAAGGCTTTTTGAGATGATGATGATAACTTTTAAAATGGGCTTAGCTCCCTTTCTTCCTGCTTCCATGGCAATTCTGGGCATGGTTGTTGAGAAAGGTGAGGATGGAGAAGAGGGAACATGGCCAATTGTCACCTCTCCAAACCAGACCTGGTCAGGTCTGTTTTCTGACTGTTGGCCTTGTGCAACCTGCTGCTGCTCAGAGAGGCCAGAGATGGGGTTGGGCTCTGAATGGCTCTGGGGTTGTATCTGGCATCCAAAGTGTTTCTCGTTCACTGCCAAGGGCTGGCTTGCTGGCTGAGCCCAAGGAGAGCCCAGGGAGAGCCATGTGTGTGGTATCCCAGCCTGGAGCACCCAAGGTGAGTGTGTGGGGGTGACAGGACTGTTTTTCCTGCTTGGTGCCTCCAGATGCCGAGTGCCATTGGCCCGACACGGAGCTGAACCGGCGCCGCAGGAGGTTCTGCAGCAAAGTGGAAGGTTACGGCAGCGTCTGCAGCTGCAAAGACCCCACTCCCATCGAGTTCAACCCTGATCCCGTGAGTGCAGGGGCACAGTGCAAGGCAGGCTCCAGGAGGGAGGGCTGGGCTGCACTGGGTGTGTCTGGCAGCTGATGCAGAGCACTGTCCTTAAGCACCGAGTGATGCAAACTGCCCCTGGGCAAGTCCTTAGCCACAGCAAAGGCGAGGTGAATACCTGGGGGCAGGTCGTGTTGGGGCAGGGCAGTTCCTTTGCTCTGAGTTGCCAGAGATAGTGACCTCATTCTAGGGATATCACTGTAAGGAGCAGAGCCCGAACATCTGGAGACAGAGCAGCTATTGTGACTTTTGGGCTGTCTGGCACAGTGCTCAAGGGTTCAGACACAGGTCTCTGAGTGGATGCAAACTGGGATTTTGGAGCTGGGTCAGAGGTGAGGGGAAGAAGGGAAGCTGGCAGGGTCTCCAGTAGTGCTGAGGGCATCCTGGTTGGTTGATGTGGCCCTGAGCCAAGAGGTAGGGCTATGCAGCTCTGCTGTCTTAGCAGTGGGTCCCTACCCCTTGGATCCTGCTCTTAGTGGCATAGATTCATACCATCATTTTGGTTTGCATGGCCTCTCCCACCCCCACTCACACACCTTGTTCTCTTCCAGCTCAAAGACAATAAAGTCTTTGATGTACCAGTAGCTGTCATTGCAGGGAACCGCCCCAACTACTTGTACAGGTAAGCACTTCCAGAGGGCACAGCTCCTCTGCTCCGTGCCACAAGAGCAGGCATGGCCCAGGCCCTTCCCTTTCACCTGCTGGCAGGATCCAGCCTCCTCCTGGGGTTGCCTGAGCACCAAGGGCAGACCTTGGGGGAGGGGAAGGGAAGGCATAGGTAGGTCCTGCTCCCCCCAGTGCTGAAGGGCCTGTGCCCCCCGGGGCTGTGCTGCACTCAGGCCCCTCCGTCTCTCCTCAGGATGCTGCGTTCCTTGCTGTCGGCTCAGGGCGTCAACCCACAGATGATCACAGTCTTCATTGATGGGTACTACGAGGTGAGAGCACTGCCAGAGATCCCTGTGGTTAGCTCTGTGCCCCCCAGCCCAGTGCTGGCCCAGTCCCTGCAGGGTGGCAGGTTGAGAGCCTTGTCACCTTCCTCCTGCTGTGTGTCATGCTGCTCCTCACCTGCTCCTGTACAAAGTCAGCCACAGTTAGCCAAGCCATGAGTGTGCATAAAGCTGCCTTGGCCTTTCCCAAAGCCTTTCCCATGTCAGGAGGGGTTGATGTGCAGGAATGGCACATGGTGGTCATGCTGGGCTCTCCTCATCCCCTTTTCCCACTTGATGAGCATCGTCAGCCCCTTGAGCAGGCTTTGAGTGTAACACCAGCTGTCCAGCTGCTTCACATGGAGAGGAGCAAACCAGTCCAGCCATGCCTGTCCAGCTCCATTCTCAGTAAGAGGCAAAAAGACACAAAACTCTGTGTGTTTTCCCAAGGCTGAAAGCTTAAAGGTTCATGAAAGCTGGGGCCAGTGGAGAAGAACTGGCCCTTTAGAGGGGCCAGTTCCTCTCACTCAAACCTGTATAGCCCTGGAGAGTCCCACTGAAAGCCCTGTCTCTCTGGCAGTGGAGTGTACTCTGGGACAGGCATGGGGGATCTGAGTAGATCTTAGGAACTTGCTAGGCCTCATCTCTGCAGCATCCAATGAGGTACTGCCTGCTTGCCCTGGGATGAAGATAGTTGCTCCCTTGCAGGTCTCTCCCACCACTGCCACTTTGTGGGGCTGGGGGAGCTGACTTGTTTATGCAGGCTCTTGCTGCACCACATCAGAGCAGTTAAAGATAGCAGCATCCATTGCCATGGCAACTGGAGCAGCATCCCTTAGCTACGAGGGGGCAGCCTGGATGCTCGAGCTGCCATGGTGGATACCAGGGAAAGGGGGAAGGGTTGGTGCAATGGGAGCTCCTTCTCTCTTTTGTGGCTAGGAGGTGAGATGCACAATAAGGGGATGGAGAAGGCCTTGGTGGCTCCTTCTTGGGGCAGAGATATGTCAGCCCAAATTTGGATTACTTCAGACCTCTGTGCTTGGTCAGAAAGGTCTTTTTCTTGGCAACTGTGAGAGAAAATTGAGTTGATTGTGGTCTTGCCATTAAGCAGCTACTAGGTTGTCCTGGCTATACTTATTTTCTTTCTCCACTGTTTGTGGGGAGCTGGGAATCTGGGACCTCTCATATATTTTTGGGTACAACCTTGGGTCTGCAAAAAGGGCTAACAAAGTCATGATGATGCTGAAGGACCACAAGGGTTTGGCAAATTCTGTGCTGCAGGGTCTATATTGAGCCTCACTAGTCTCCAAGAAGACAACTACATACAGGGGATGTTCCTGTTGTCCTGGGGAACTGACCCTGGCAGGGGAGGGGAGAATGGCCCACACACTTGATGAGCTTTGTACTTTTCCATTGCAGGAGCCAATGGATGTCGTGGAACTGTTTGGCCTGTCAGGAATACAGCACACTCCCATCAGCATTAAAAATGCCAGAGTTTCCCAGGTGAGAGAGCTTTACAGATCCTGGGACAGTTATTTCCAGGGACCTGGGATAGCATTTGAGGGAGGCAGGCTTAGCCCCAGATCTGTGCCAGATTGATGCTAACACAGGCAATGATTGTCTTTTCTTGTAGCACTATAAAGCCAGTCTGACTGCAACTTTCAACCTGTTCCCGGTGAGTGAGACTGCTACAGCACAGCCTTCCCCTGGCATTTGTGCTCCCTGTCCCACAGGAGCTGGGATCAGTCCTCCAGGGCAAGGAACCACACAGACACAGCACACTGCTTCTGTCTGCTCTGTCCTGTTCATCCTTCTGGTGTTCTCCTTGCCCTACAGGATGCTAAGTTTGCTGTGGTTCTGGAGGAAGATCTTGACATTTCCGTTGACTTCTTCAGGTGAAGTGGGGGTTCTGTGCGGGTTCCTGTGTGGGATCATTTCCTGGAAGCTCTCTAGATGCTCAGGAGAGGCCAGATCCCTGCCACCTCTAGCTCACTTATCTGAGGATGAGCAGACCCTGGCAAAAGCCCTAACTGAGCTCTGCCTTCAGAGTCTGAGGCCACTGTCCTGGTAATCAGTGCAGGGTGACTTCAGGGTAAGGGGTCTCTTCCTGGCTGGCTTTTTGGAGACATCCATTTACATGGTTGGAGCTGCCCCATATCCAGAGGACAGGGACAATGTCTAATGAGGCTCCTGTTTCTTTGTAAGGAGAAAAGACTGATGGGCTGGAGACAATGCTGTCCTCTCCCCATGGTGAGATAGATGCAGCTTAGCTTGTTTGGGTGCTGCTCCCCTGGTCTCCCACCAGCATCAGCTATTGCAGCCCGAAAATTTGGATAAGTGGTTCCAGCAGTTGTGGCTCATCTGGTGGAGAGTTTGCCTTGGTTTTTCTGGTAGAAGGGTGTTTGACTAGGGTCAACTCTTTCCTCAGCTTTCTGAGCCAGTCAATACACCTTCTGGCAGAGGATGAGAGCCTGTACTGCATTTCTGCTTGGAATGACCAGGTGGGTCAGAGAAGAACGATGGAACAGGACCACCTCTGCCCTGTGTATCCATGTCAGATACACAGGGGGAACCTGGGGTCCAGGTTCCATCTTTGAAGCAGGGTGTGTGTCCCCCCATTTCCCTAATTGGTCTGTCTCCGCAGCCCTGGACCCTGCAGAAGTGCCTCTGCAAATCACCCTCCTGTCCCTGCCATCTGCTTCCCAGTGGCAGTTCCCTTCTTCCCATGATGAGAAACTCAATGGAACATGATGTCTCCCTTTTTTAGTGAGGGACAGTGCATTCAGGGTGCTGAGCACTCCCCATAACGTTGCAGGGCTATGAGCACACAGCTGAGGACCCCTCACTCCTGTACCGTGTGGAAACCATGCCAGGCCTGGGATGGGTGCTCCGGAAGAGCCTGTACAAGGATGAGCTGGAGCCAAAGTGGCCAACCCCTGAAAAGGTAAGTACCTTGGAAGGACCTTTTCTTCTACAGCCCCAGCTCTGCCCATTAGCAATCCCTGATCTTCACCCAGTCCTCGGGTGTGTATCTCCTGGAAGGGCTATCCCTGTGCTTATGCTGGGAGGGATGCCCAAGCAGATTGGATTTGGGACAGGCAGTGACTTGAGGAGGCACATAACCATCCACAGAGCTGGGCCAAAGGGGCTGGACCTGGTGTGGGCACCCAGAAAGGTCCCTGGATGGCCACACTGCCAAAGGCTGTCCCCAGAGCTGAGTGTGAGCAGCAGTTTCCCCTCCCCAGCTCTGGGACTGGGACATGTGGATGCGGATGCCCGAGCAGCGGAAGGGCCGGGAGTGCATCATCCCGGACATCTCGCGCTCCTACCACTTCGGCATCGTGGGGCTCAACATGAACGGCTACTTCCACGTGAGTGACCCCCTGCAGCCCCCAGGCCCTGTCCTGCTGCTGGCCTCTGACTCAGACACCTCCCCAAGTAGCAGAGTGCTTGAGGTCATCTCCAGGTATTGCTGACCCATGATCAAACCTGGTTTTCCTTCCCTGCCCTCTCTCTTTCTTCCAGGAAGCCTATTTCAAGAAGCACAAGTTCAACACAGTTCCAAATGTCCAGCTTAAAAATGTGGAGAGGTGAGTGCTGGTCACAATGAGACCTTGATGAAACAGTTGCTTGTTCTGACCCTTGTCTCCTTGTGCTGGAATCATCTCCCATCTGGATTGGCCATAACCTGCATTAGCACACTGGCCTCTGCTGGGGAGTCTTGGCAGTGGTTTTTGCATGGTGGGTTTGATTACCCTGTGGCTCCAGGGAGACATGTTGAAGGGTTGTGGTTTTGCATCTCAAGAATATGTGGCAGTCCCTGTTCTCCATTTATCGTTTCCACCTGCCTTTAGTGTTACACTGGGGCAGTCTTAAATTTGAATCAAACGAGCTGACTCTGATCTCTGTGTTCTCTCGTCCTCCAACAGCTTGAGGAAGGATAACTATGAGACTGAAATTCATCGGCTCCTGGGGTGAGTGCCTGCTGGAAGGTGGGGAGACCACAAGATACACTGGGTGAATAAGCCAGAACAAAAGGAAGTGTCGAAGTGGCCCTGGTGGTCCTAGCCATATCTTGCATGTCTGAAGCACTCTGCAGTAGGAATAGGGAGAAGGTGGGGTCCCCTCTCACTCCTTTTTCTGTTTCTACAGTGAGGCTGAGGTCTTGGACCACAGCAAGAACCCCTGTGAGGACTCCTTTGTGCCCGACACTGAGGGCAAGGTCTATGTCATGTTCATCAGGATGGAGCAAGAAGCAGATTTCACCACCTGGACTCAACTTGCCAAGGTGAGGGCCCTGATATGGCCTGTCCTCAGCCCTGCACTGGTCTCTGCATCTCTGGGAAATACCTGGTTGTTGTTCTTGCATTTTCCATGGCACTGACACAGCTCACCAAATGGGTTTTTGCTGTCTCTGGGTGATGTTGAAGCTCTTGGTGTGGCTGGAGGAATGCAGCCCTGTGCTACCCCAGTCTTGAAGTGCTGCCCTCTCTGCTGTGTCTCAGTGAGGGCAGGGATTGTGGTTCTTCCCACCAGGAGACACCGGGCCCTGGTGTCCATCCCCAGACTCTGATCCCTTTTCCTCCCTCCTCACTATCCTAGTGCCTCCACATCTGGGACCTGGACGTCCGCGGGAACCACAAGGGGCTGTGGCGGCTCTTCCGCAAGAAAAAACCACTTCCTTGTGGTGGGGGGTCCCCTGCCTCCCCCTACTCGTGAGTACCAGGGACATGGAGGGCTGAGTAATGCCCCATCCTTGTGGCACTGGTCCCTGCCTGGCACTCACCATCACCTCCTTCTGTCCCAGCCCAATCCTTGGGGGACACCACTTTCACTCCTTAATCAGTGTGGTGGAAGGGGGGACGGGATAAATTCCCAGGGCTGGAGGATGTCCCAGTGGGAAGGAGATTGTACCAGGCAGTGCTGCTGGAAATTGGGGTCCTGAGGGGAACCATCAGCTGTGCCTGCTCCCATCCACCCTCCTCACCTGCAGGTCCAAGAAGCCCTCGACAGTGACACCAATCTTCATGGAGCCCCCTGCCAAGGAGGAGGGGGCGGTGGCAGTTCCAGCAGTCGCAGCAGCAGAGCAGACGTGAGGCTGGCAGCTGGAAGCAGAGGGGACCAGGGGAGCACAGAGACCCCCACAGTGCAGAGACACACTTGGCAGCAGCTCTCAGAGGCTGGTGGCTGGATACAGACTCCTGTTTTGGGCTGCAAAAGCAGGTGCTGGGCTCCCTCCAGCCCCCTGCTGTGGTCTCCCTTTCCCTTGCACAGGACAGGGTCCTTCCCTGTAGATATGCCACCCCTGTCCCAGGAACTTGGTTTTTTTTTAACATGGATGCTACTAACGCTGCTCCTTCTGCCCCCTGGCTGGGCAAGGCTGGAGGAAGGAGATGCTCAACTGGAGCCTAGAGGAGGCCTCAAGAAACAACTCTACTCTTGGCCCTGAAGTCCTGAGAAGGCAGCATGGTGCAAGTGCTGCAGCCTGCCAGCTGGGTGTTATTTATTAACTCTTGCCTGCTGGCTTTGTACCATGTGACGAACAGAGTGCTGAAGAGGGGATATTCCAGCATCTCTCCTGTTACCTGCACAATGGATGCACCTTGAAGATTGTGTGCTGGGTTGGACATCTTCCTGCACACTGGCTTTGCTCCATGGGCTGCAGGTACTGGTGCAGCCCAGCTCACAGAAAAGGGAATGCTGGAGAGGAGCTGGACTTGCTGCAGACATGGAGGGGACAGCCCACACCCAGCATGAGAGTGGTCAGCTCTGGGAGTTGGAGGTGGTTGTAGGTAGAAGTGGACCAGGCTGTGTGCTCTGGCTCAGACTGTCCTCACCCACCTTCTCTGTGGGGAGCAGCCCTGCCCCTGGGTCGTGGGAGAGGGGGTGAAAGTGCCTTGCAGAGCAAGATGGGAGCAGCCAGCAGGCATCATCCCCTGGCTGCAGGGGCAGGGTGTGCCAGGGTCACCTGGAGCAAGAGATGCTGCACTGTGGTACTTACCTGTGGCACTGTTCCCTGTCTCCCCATCTTCCCTGCCCTGGTATCCCTTGCTTTTGCTGAGGGCAGAGGGAGTTTCTTCTCCTGAACCCCCACCCTTACTGTGGTAAGTTGCTGGCAGGGAAGCTATGAGCTGGTCTGGGATGGGCAGCCTGGCCCTCCCACTGTGGTACACCCCTCGTGCAGAGGGAGAGGGAGGGGGTTCCGTGCCTTAGGAAGGATCCCAGGGCCCCCTCCCATCCCCAGCCATTTGGTACTAAGGTCCCTGCACCCCTTGGGGGGCTGTCCTTGCTCAGTACAGTTCCTCCTCTCATCTGTGCAGCAAGAGATCCATTCTCTGCCCATTCCCTGGTCTCGGGCAGGGATGCAGTGCTCTGGCTTGCCTTTGGGAGAAGGAGTTGCTGCTCAGCTCTTTCCCTGAGGTAGCAGGGGCTCTTCCCCTTCATTTTCTCACTGTGAACTGAGTGTTGGGGTCTACGCTACACTAACTTATTTATTTATTGCTCCTGGGAATGGGCAGGTAGCAGGAAGCAGCATGGAAAGCTGGCAGCCCCCAGCCTGCACAGGGGCAGTTTTGGGAGGTTTTGTTTTGTCCCCATGGTTCCACCCTCTGTTCCTTGCTTTCCTCCCTTGCCCAGAATAGGAATGAAAACTTGTGAGCTAGGAAACTCCTCTTGGCCAAGATGATCCCAGTGTGGATGCAGTACAGCTCTATCATGACTGCAGGGACTCTGACCCTCACAGTCCCTTGCATGCCTGCCCCAGCAGCAGGGATGGGATGGGATGGATGCAGGAGGGGAACAAGAGCATACAGTGGCACCTTTGAGGCTGCAGTACTGGTTTGGGGCTCAGCCCTGCCCTCCCCAGCCACCCCCTGCCCTTCCATGGGACTTTGCTCTGGCAGCCAGTGGGCAGGTGGCCCCTGTGCTGGCCCTCAGGCTAAGGCAAGTCTTTTACAAGGATGGAAAAGGGACTCTGAGAAAAAATAGCTCACTCCCCATGTCCTGCTTTGGAAGAACTTCCAAGTAGCTCTCCATTGCCCTTCCTTGGCACCTCTGTTCCCAAGGTTCAGTTTCTCTTCCCCTTGAAACTAAATGCCTCCTCTTTCCCTTCTCTGGTAGGGCTCAGGCTTGGCTTCTTCCCAGCTCCTGTTGGGGCTAGGCAAGGTGGTCCTAGAGATAGGAGATGGCTAAACATGAGTTCCCCTCTCCTCCCCTGCCACCCAGGGCTCTGTGGCTCCCTGCTCTCAGTGACAGCAGGACTCCCTTCTCCACAGTTCTCTGTCCCTCCCTGTCTCCCCAGCAAGGCTCCAGAGTGGCAGCCGTGGCAGGGCTGGGTGTGTGGCATCACCAGGGTTTGATGCTTTCTGAATTGAATTATTTTTTCAAGAGTAAACATTGCAAAGCTGTTGAGCCTTGTGTGTTTCATAGCTGGCCCTGTGCAGGGTACAGGGCTGGGCTCCCTGGCTCTGGGGTCCTGCCTGGAAAGGACAGCCCCCTGGCTCTGGTGTCTTGCTCTGCCCAGGGCTGCACAGGCCTGTCTGTGGCTGATGGTGGCCCCAGGCCTGTGCCAGCAGAGGTCCTCTCTGTGGTGCCATTCAGTGCCAGCAGGGCTGGCACAGGTTTGCGAGTTGTTTCCTCCTCAACCTTTATCACTTTGATCTTCAGTGCAGCAACTGATGGAAACTCTGACGAGCTGCCTGGTGACTTGCTCCCATCTTCCTCCTGGCAACTCCAGCTGCTGTGTCTTCAGAACTACAGCCTTGTCACCCTCTTGACATGCCAAATTTCTGTCCCTATGGGGCAGGGAGCCCTGGGAGGGCTCGGGATGCACCCATTTCTGGAGCAGAGAGCACAGGACTGAAATAAAGTGGGAGTGGGAGAGTGTCAGCCACCAGCATGGACCAGCTGTAACCTGCACCCCCAGCCTGCTGCCTCCTGCTCCCCTCCCTGATCCCTGCAGCTGCGCAGGGCTGACAGCCCCTTCCCAGGACCAGCACAGCTTTCTGGCAGGACAGCTGCTTGGCAGGTTTTTACACCATCCCTGGGGATTGGTGAGGGGATCTCACCTCTGGCAGGCTCCACATCTGCCTCCTGCTGAGTCAAACCTTGTGGCACCAAGCCTCTGCCGGGGTACCGTGGGCAAGAGGAAGATCCACCTGCTGTGTCTGAGTGCCCAGGGCAGAGCCCTGCAGAGTGATGTGGGCTCAGGTCTGACACCCTCCATGTGGTGGCCACCTCAGGGAGCCAGTATGAGCCAACTGCTGCATTCACAGGAGCCTCCCCTCCTGAGACAGAGGGATATGACAGTAGAAGCAGGTTAACCCCTTGAAAGGGACAGCCTGTGCCAGGCAGATGGAGAGCCTTAGCTCATCAGCCCCAGCTGCTGGTCGCTCACCCTCCTGCCCTTTTTGGGGGGTCTCCCTCACTTCCTACTGCATCCTGCTGGTGCTGGAGCACTCCCAGCTGTCCCAGCAGTGTCCCTGCCCTGGAAGTCCCATCCAGTGGCTGCCCCAGCTCAGCCCCATGTGGCAGCAGCTGTAGCATGTGCTGCCCGAGCTGCAGCTCTCCCCCAGCCCCTGCAGCCCCCCCAGCCCGGCCTCCCTGGCTTTGTGCAGCCCTACAAAGGGGAACCTGTCCAGGCCGCTCCACCTCCCAGGAGCTGGCTGATAATTAAACAAAAGCAAAATAGCGTTGGCATGAAACTTGACCTTTCCAGAGCTTGTAGGGGGTGGGGAATTTTGCATAATTTCCATCGTGTTTATTTTTATGCATTATAGGTTTTTGTTGGAGGTCTCTGTGCTGGGGAAGCAGGAAGTCCCTGTGCTCCGATGACAGGCTGGTATGTGGGAGCCAAGGTGCAGGCTGACCCTTCCCATGGTACATGAGTTCCACTGTGCCCCACAGATGGAGGCAAGCACCTTCCAGCTGGACTCCTCTGGGATAACACACCCAGTCCTCTTGAATGGAGAGGTTTCAGCACTGGAAGGATGCTCTTTGGACTGGCCCCATCTCCTTCCCTCCATGGGAGGGAGTCAGTGGTGCTGTGTCCAGTCATTTGCATCCCAGCACAGGGAACTGATCCTAAATTTTCAGCACCTTCTGCTTCATAAAAAGTCCTAAATGCCAAGGTGGCCAAACTGCTCCCAGGAAGGCGCTCTGCTTGGCTTCTTCCCTTGTTCCCAGGTGTGAGGGGGGTCCTTTGCCTGCACCCAGCCCATTCCTGTCCCTGTTTCCTGCTGTGCCTGCAGACACAGGGCTGCCACCTCCTGTGCCCACATTTAAGGTAGGTGCCAAATTAATCTTCAACTGAGTGTCCAGGATTGCTGTGACAGTTACTGTGCCATTCCTGCCCAGTGCAGCATTAATGATTAACAGCTCCTGCCTGCTGCAGGAGGAATAGCTCTTGCATCGCCTCCTCTGATATCCCAACAAAATAACAGGGCAGGGAGCTGCCTAGAAAGCACTGTTGGGGTTGGGCTGGCACTCAGGACAGTTTATCTCTGAGAAAGAGGAGAAGCAGGCAGTCTATGCCAGGGAAAGTGTGCATTGCCTCACTTCTTCCCCTGGACCAGATATCCTTCAAGGATATCCTCTTCTCCCAGTCTGGGATATCCCGGGCCAGCTCTGAGAGCAGGCAGGGGAAATTCCCCTCAGCAGGCACTCCTTGGGCAGCTGATGATGAATGTTTGCTTTTGCTTCTCATTTACCCCCTTAATCACCCAAAGTGGCGCAGTTCCTCCTTCTATTCATGTACCTGTTCCCATCAATGCTAATTCCCAGGAAGGAGGGGGCGGTTCCTTTCTTAAATTGCTGATCGCTGCCCACTCCCTGCCAGCACAGATGCTTGCACCACACAGGGTTTCGCCTGCTGTGCCCCGGGGCAAGTGATGCCGGTAAAGAGTGCATCCTACAAATCTCCAGGAATTTTGGTCTGTGTGCAGTTCCCATCACGCCACTGGCTGCTTGTCCAACGTCCCTGCAGGGAGACTTTGCCCTCCTGCCTTCCCCCACCCTGTATCCCAGGTGGAAAAGAAGAACCTGCACTTGGGTACACACCCAGGTGTGCCAGGTGCTCAAGCCATCTCCTGCCACCTTCCCGGAGGCAATAAGGAAGTTTCTGTTTGCCACCACAAGCCCTCAGGGACCTTTCAGCCTTGTACTGTTAGTTTCTGAGTCTCAGAGTGCCAGTCTTCGAGAATTGGGCAGGTCTAAGGGATGCAAGGTGGTGCAGAGGTGCCTGGTGGCACCCACATGAGCTGGTGGGGGTGGTGGTGGGCTGGGATGTGCCACGGGGCTCGTGGAGAAGCAGCTGGAGTGGGATCTCCTTGGAGAGCCCAAAGGCTGTGGCAGTGCTTGTGCAGTGGAAGTGGAGAGCAGGGGCACAGTGGGAGCACAGGAGAGGCTGTGCCAGTCCAGTTTACCCCCCACTGCTCTGATTTTGGCTGCCAGGGCAGCCAAGAGCCACACAGGGCAATTGGGAGGAATCACATCCGTGAGGAGAAACTGGTCCTTCAAGTTTTCCCAGCAGGTGGAGGGGAGGAACCAAGCCAGTGATTGCAGGGTTATTTACAAAACTCGGTGCCACAGAAACAGCCTGTTCTGCCCCATGGAACCCAATGGCTAGGAGGAGTTGCCAAGGTAGAAGCCAGCAGCTGGCCAGGCATTGCCCTGAGCCACAGGGGTGATAGTGAGAGGGTGTGTGTGCCAGCAGCCAGCTCTGCAAGGCATCCCATAAACAGGGTGCAGAAGAGGACGTGGCCAAGTGTCCCCAGCTCTGTGCCAATTGGGTCCTGGGCACCACAATACCTCCAGAAAGGGCTTCCTGGCAGCTCCTGCATCCTTGGAGTGGGAAAAGAGGCATAAAAGCCTTGGCGTCATGAGGTGACACAGGTTTATGGTAGAGCTGGGACTAGTCACCTGCCCAGGAAAGACAAGGCTGTTTTCTGGCAGCTTCTGCCCACACCTTGCCATGAGGCAGGGCCAAACCCCATGTCCCCAGGGCTGAGTAACCCAGTGTGGGGAGCAGGTGCCATGCCTGTCTCACTGGTCCCTGCCTGCTCCTGCCAGTGTGGCAGGTACTGGATGGCACCGGGGAGATGCCAGGCCACAGCAGTGCCTCAGTGCAGCCCCGTACCCGGGCAGGAGCTGATAAGGGGGTGCCACAGCAGGCACAGAGCGAGGCAGCACCGGGGGAGGCTGTTTGCACACTGGCCTCCTGCCACACCCCTGTCCTTCACTGCCCCTGCCCCACACCACAAACAGGGTGAAGGAGCCCTCGGGAGCACCCACCTGGCTGTGCTTTTGAAATGGAGAAACTGAGGCAGAGCAAGTGGATCCTCAAGAGCAGAGAGGGAGTAGCAGGGTTGAAAGAGGGTGTCTAGAAATCCCCCAAGCCCACCCACACCTCCCACATGCCCACACACAGAGGGAGGGCTGGTGTAGCACACACAGGCAGTGTAGGAAAATTCTGGGGTGGAGATGGTCAGAAGGGGAGGTGGCAGGATCCATCCCTCCTCACCCCCCTATTCTGGGTTCCTGCAGCTGATGGAGACACAAGAATGCCCCAGCCAGCCCTGCCTTTCAAGCCAAGCTGTTGTTCAATCCCCGACTGTGTGTTGTGAGGAAGCAGCGGCTGTTGCAGAGGGCGGGGGTGCAAGGGTGGTACCCCCCCCCCCTTTGTTGTGCAAACACAGGGCTGCTCTGTTTCCAAGCACCTGAACAGGTGAGGAGCCACAGGCAAGGAGGGCAGGGCTGTGCTGCCTGCAAGGACATGGAAGGGAGGCAAGGCAGCCCGCACCCCTGCACTCCCCCAGCAGAGGGTATTTATTAAAAAGGCAGCACCAAGATCAACTCTAGAAAATAATTTGTATCCAAGATGAAAAATTTATTTGCATTTCTTTATAGCATAGAGAGGGGCTCAGGCACAAAATGACAGGGGGTATGGGGCAGCCTCAGCCCCTGCAGAGTCAGGGACCACCAGGGCTGTCCTTATGCCAGGGAAGGGACAGAGACCAGCCAGCAGCCAGCCAGCCCCTCTTCCAGGGGACCTCACGGCAACAAGGCCAGGGCTGGCAGAAAGTGGGTGCAGGAGTAGATACATCCCCAGAGAGGGTGTAGTTACCACCTCAAACTGATGCAGGGGGACACAGTGGGGACAGAGTGAGAGCAGTACAGCACCCGCCTGCAGGAGTTTACCAAGACACCACTGTGCCATTGCCAGATCAGCAGTCCTGAACAGTCCCTGTGCTGCTTTGGCTCCTGCTGGCATCAACCAAACAGACCAAGCAGCTTCTCTATCAACACCCCTCCAATCAAAAAACACCCCAAATCTCTATGTACAGGCTCCATATGGCATATCAGTACAAAAATATACACAAACTCTACAGATCCCAGCTCAGTAGATCAAAATACAGCTACAAATCACAGTGCACAGGAGAGCATCAGACCCAGGGAGGGATGGGATCCCCCCAAGAGCATGGCACGCCACAGGCCCACCCCAGCATGGGAGGGTGGCAGGTCATCCTCCTGCCTCAGGGGAGGTCACTTCTCATCCAGCCGACAGTACAGGTACATGGCAACTGCCATGGCTGCAATCTGGGGGGACAAGGTGCAAATCAGCCCCCTTAACTGTGCACCCTCTCTCCCCTTCCCCACATGGGGTTGGGTGACAGCCCACCATCCCCAGTGCTCCAGGGGGGGAGGGCTGGATGTGCTCAGGGAAGAAGGCTCAGTAGCCTGGAGCTGCAGGTGGTCCTGGAGCTGCTCCACCCCCTGGGCCCCCCCAGGCTGGTCCCAGCCCCACCTCCAGGCACAGGGGGAGGCAGCACAGACTGCTCAGACACTCACCTCCAAGGCAGCGATGCCGGCTGCCACGCCACCCACCACTCCTGCATTGGTCCTGATTTCTTCCAAGATCTGTGGGAAACAGCCCTGCAGGAGGCAACCACATGGGTGAGGATGGCAAGAGATGGTGATACCCCAACTGCCAGGGCACAGCATCCCCCAGAAAGAGAGGTACTGCTTCTCCAACCCAAAGCACACAGCCATGGAGAAAGTCCAAGGCTTCAGGGGCAACTCAGCCCAAGAACAAGTTGAGCAACTAGCCTAACTTCTCAGACCAAGTATTGAGTGGGGAACAAGGAAAGGAAGGGAAGAAACAGGGAAATCACCCAAAAAGGCAGAGTGGTGCCTGGGTTCATGCCCAGCACCAGGCATGCCACTCTATTCTCTTTAGGACCAGAGCAACATTTACTTGGTTCTACCAGGAACATGCCAAGACCACCACAGCATCCCCCCAGAACTTATAGTCCATGGGACCACCATGTGCAGAGCTAGGCTATCCCTCCCCGTGCCCAGGCACACCCCAAGTCAGGCTCTGCCAGCAGGAAGGAGCCACCAGCACATCCTTACATTGACAGCCTTTTCTGCAGCCAGCGTGCCATTGCAGATCTCCACCGTGTCACCACAGCACTGCCTGGGGTAGCTGTTGTATTTCTTATAAAAGTAGGAGTCATCAAAGTCTGTGTAGTTGTTCAGGCCACAGCAGTGAACCTAAGAGAGAAGAGCATCCTTCAGGTGTCCCTCCAGGCCCCAACACTGCCAGGACCCCACTGGATCATGGAGAGTGTCACCCAGCTCAACCCCACTTCAGTGGGATGCTCAGTAGTCACCTTGGGACCATGATTTTGCCCCACACACCATCACATACAGCTCTCACCCCTCTAGGTCCCAAGTGGGTAGTTCCCAGGAACCTGGGAAATTGAGGAGGTGGTGGCAGGTCAGCACATCCAGGACTGTGATGTGTCCCCACTTCCATCTCACTGTCCCAACCAGACGTGCAGCACCCAGCCCATGTTGGGGGGATCCATGGGGCTCAACACACCTCTGTCATGGTGACATTCCAGATGTGTGTGAATGTTGCATCCACCCCATACTTATCCTTCAGGAGTGGGGTCACCAGACCTGTCAGCAACGTCTCTGCCTGCAAGAAAGGGCAGAAAAACACCATCAGAGAAAGTCCTGGGGAATAGCACAGAGCATCCCCATATTGGTCTCAGCCTAGGGAGACCCAGCACGGCCAGAAGTCACAGCACATTTGTTTGACCCACAGAGAGTTTTCCCTTCCCCACTAACCAGTGCTTTATGGCACCAAGGTCACTGGTGCCCAGTGAGTCATCTGATAAACTGTGTTAAGGAAGGGAGCCAGGAATGACGTTTGTCCTGCAGTTGACTTCTCCAGTGCCTAATGAGGCAGTCACCTTTCTCCCCCAGGTGGCTTCTCAGGTGCTTAATAAGGGGGTGAGTTTGCTCAGCATGAGGCAATAGGGACTTCCTCCTCCAGTGGCTCCTACCCTCAGAGGTGAGGAGGTGTCAATCCTAAGCTGGTTAGGGAGTAGGGGGCTTGACAGAAAGAAGTGGGCAAAACTTGTCCAAAAAGTGAGGGTTATGTTACCCCTGTTCCCACCACCCTCAGGCTACTCCAGCCTGCCCACGTAGCTGGTGCCAGCAGTGACCTTTCCTCCTGTAGCACTGACCACTACACAGCTTCTACACCATGGGCAGTGCTGCCAGTTCATATCTCCTGTTTTCCCAAGGGGTAGGACAGGTCCCAAATCAGCCCAACCCAAGACTCAAGTATTGCACTCACAAGACCTGTGAAGACCAGAGCCACCACGGCAGCAGCAACTTCAACAATGAAGATGATCAGCACCACTGAGAAGAACTAGGACACAGCAAGGGGAGGGAGGTCAAACCAACAACCAAAATCCTCAGGGGCCCCTGGAACTCCTCTGCTTCCCCAGGATTCCAGCCCTCCTGCCTCACTGCCTTCAGCTCTGCTCCTGGGCAGAAGCAGCACAGCCTTGGGTTCCTCCAGCCCCTCACCTGCATGGGGCTGAGCTTCTGGACATGCTCCAAGAGAGAAGACCTCAAAACTCAGCACCCCCTCCCACCTGCTCTCAGCCTTTGCTGTGGCAGACTTTGAGTCCAGCACTGCCATTCCAAGGGCCACCCAGACTGCCACAGATATCACCTCCCCAGAGAAATCTGCCCATCAGGTCTCCCCCACCACAGACCCAGCTCAAACAGGGCTTGATAAGGAGGTCAGTCAGGTGCATACCATCATCAGGAGACATTTGCTCTCCTTCTGGGCACCGTAGCACCCAAGGAAGCCGATCACCAGCAGGATGGCACCGATGACAATGAGGAGATAAGCCACATTCACAACCTGCAGGACGCTAGAGGACAGCGCCCCAAATATGTCCAGGAATGACTCTCCATCCACTTTGACCCAGATGCCAACTCCCAGGAGGGTCCCACCACCGAGCTGGGAGGAGAAAGGCAGTGTCAGCTTCCAGACAGGCATGAGATGTGATATTTGGGTAAGGACCTGGCACAGGTGTTTCTCCCCTCAGCAGTTTTTCACCATACCAAGCAAGACTTTGTGGCACTGGCAGCTCAGGGCATTGCCAGATGGGTAAAAACACCCCACCACCAGCACATCCCCATGGCAATGTCACAGCTGCCCTCCTCCCAGCCCAACAGGTTTCAGTGCCAGCAGTGCCACCAGCCTCCCCATGACCCCACATGGCCAGTTCAGATACTGGCCGCCACAAGCTCCTCCATATAGGCAAGGTAAACTCTGGGCTACCTGCAGTCTGCACCAGCCCTCCCCTCTGCCAGCTCGACCTCCCACACCACACTCAAATCCATGCAGGAGCTTTACAGAGGGAGTGTTACAGCAGAGGAGCCGGGAGGCTCTGCACCCCCTCCTTCCCAAAGCTGGATCCCACCACAGCCCCTTCCAGGTGGCTCCTGCAGTCCCAGGGCAGCTCTTGCGAGCTCCACTGCCCTTTGCCCTGGGTGGGAGTAGAACCCGCATGTGCACTGAATTCCTAACGTCCAGGAGTCCCAAAGCACAGTCACACACTGGGTAGGACCCCCAGGCAGGGGTGCAGCAAACCTCCTGTTGTGGGGCACTCAGCACCTTCCCAAGCTTCAGCACAGCGAGGGACAGGGGCAGCTGATGCAACAGGCACTGTCCCCAGAGCACGGCACAGCCTCCGGGCTCTGCAAGTCTCACCTGCCCACACCCTGCACCCCATCGCGCACAGGGGCCGGAGAGCCCGGCCACACCGACCCCACACCCGGCTCCGGGGGTCCCCGCGACCCCCTCCCGCAGAGCCCAGCCCCCGGGGCGCACTTACGAAGATGGCCAGGTTGAAGAGGATCATCATGACCTTGATAAAGGTGAAGCACCCCATCTTTGCACCTGGGGAGAGTAGACATGTTACCGGGGAACCCCCCCCCCCGAGCGCAGCAGCTGCTGTCCCGAGAGCCCCGCGCCCTCCGGGGCTCCCCACGGGCGGGGAGGGACGGAGCCCGACTCACCTGAAGGGAGAGCAGATCCAACACCCCGTCCCGTCCCGTCCTGCCCAGCCCGCTGTGCCTCCACCGCCCCGCCGGTGCCGCCTTTTAACGGGGCGCGGCTGGGGCCGCCCCGCCGGAGCCCCCCGCCCCGTCCGGCCCCGGGGCCACCCTCGGTGTGCGGCGAGCCCGGAGCCCTGCTGCCCTCTGCTGCTGCCGGCGCTGGAGCGCTGCCGGGGCCCGGCCAGTCCTGCCCTGGGACACTGGGGGCAGCGCTATCAGCCCCGGCGTGTTGGGTGCCACCCGCCGCCCTCCTCCGCATGCCGGGCGCTGTGTTTGGGGTTTTCCAGCTCTGGGTACCCCCAGCGCTCACAGCCCCCGGCTCACAGCCTCCCTCTGCCGAGGCTGAGGCACCCCGTCTCTGCACGCTGGTCCCCCTTCTCGGCACCGCTCAGGCAGGGATCTCTCCAAAACCCGAAATTTCCAATGTCCTGGGCCAAAAGGGAAGCAGGCAAAGGAGGGCGCTGGGGAACGGCCGGTTTGCAAACAAGCCGAAGCTGCACTGGGAGGAGGATTCAGCTGGCAGGGACACAACAGGGTGACAGCAGGAGAGGACAGTGACAGCCATGGCAGATGCCAGCAGTGGAGCAGTCAGAGGAGACCTGCCATTGCCTAAGGGCTGCCAAAAGTGGTTTTCTTTGGAAAGATGCTTTGAAATAGGGCTGGTATCCCACAGAGGAGGACTGCAGGAGCCACACCGCACAGGAAGGGGATGTTGCCTCCCAGGCCTTACCCTGGCAGTGGTCCTTGCCCTTCCAGTGCACCTTTGGGGCAGGAGCTTGTGCTGGTCCCCTCGCCAGAACCCACTTCAACTTGCCATCAAACCTCAGAGCGATGCAGGAGGCAGGGGAGACCTCATCCTGCAGGAAACCAGGCTCTGTGTGCTCAGCACACTCCACCCCACACCAGCTCCCCCAAAACCCCACAGCACATTCCCTACCTGGCTGTAATGATACATTTCAGCAGGATGAAGTCAGCCCCGTTGGGCTCCAGCCAAATCACAGTGGTATTTGGGGGAAGCCTCTAACCCTCCCAGGCACCCTGGGTATGAACACAACCTGTGCTGCAGCTGGGGGCTGTAGCCCTTGCCCCTCACTGCCTCTATCCTCAGTCCTTTTCTGCAGCAGCTGCCAGGAAGCTGCTCAGAGCCATGGCCAAGCCTTCATTCCTCTCACAAAGACAGACAACTGCTCCAAAACTTCCTTCATATTGCCCCTCTCCCAAAAGTTGCCCCAAACCAGCCTGATCTTGTTTGCTGCACAAAATTCCCCACACCAAAAATAATTTTTGGCCAATATGTGGATACTCGCTCTCCTTCCCAATCATTGCCAGCCACAGGGATAAAATGAGGACAAGCTCTGGACTGTTCCCCTCACCTCCTCCAGTGCCTGGTGCCACAGCCTGGGGTTCAACTGCTCCCCAGCATCACCCCCCTGAGCCCCATTAGGGAGCCAGGGCTGGATTTTCTTGTTCTCTGGGAAGGCCTGACCTGACCACAGAAGGACAAGTCCAGTGACATTCCCATGTTCCTCCTGCCCAGCCAGGCCACGCCATCTCCCCACTGACTCCATCCTCTCCCACAGTCCAGCTGATCCTGAGCATGGAGATGCCTCTCACCAGGGCACGGGCAGCAAACCTCCTCCAAGCAGCCTGGCCCTGGGAGACTGAGAGCAGGGAAGTGGGGTCAGTTTCCCTCCAGGTAAAGCACTGGGTAAGATGCCCCAGGCATCATCAGCCATGGAGACCAGCCAAGTCTGTGGCTGACAGGATTTTGGGATATCCCCAGCCAGGTGAGTCCTTTGCAAAGGGCTTTCACATGTCTGTTTTGGGCTGGCAGCATCTACCCATCTGTCCAGCATCCAGACACCTGGGCAGTCAGGATGGATGGACACACTGCAGTGTGCCAGCAATGAACCTGACTTTGGATTTGCAGATGGAAGTTACTGAATGTTGCAAATTTGTGCTGAATTCATCACTTCCCACCTCCTGATGCAGAGAAATAAATATCTACATCAGCCAAAAGTTTTTGATGCTTTGAAATATTTCAGTTCTCAGCTGCGAAAGGACTCAAAGCATTTTGGCTGGAGAGCTGGGGAAATCCCAATTCCCCACTTTGGGAGGGACCAGGCAGTGGGACCACACTGAATTTCATGTGGCTGCAGGTCCTGCTCCTGGGGGAATCCTCCCCATGTGCAAAACCCCGAGTGGAGTCCCGAAAGCAGGAGCTGCCCCATGGCACTCCGGGGTGTGCAGGCTCCCTGCTGGCTCCAGCCAGGATGGCCAGGGCTGGGGCGTGCTGGAGCTGCCTCCCCAGTCAGGATGTGTGCCCTGCCCAGCTCTGCTCCTGGGGTGTGCTGTGCCACTGGGGCATTGAGGTGGCACTGAGGCAGGGGTGCCCTACAGCACCCCTCCAGCAGCTCCTGGCTGCTGCCGTGCTGTGAGGCTTCAGCCCTGCCCAGCAAAGAGCCCCAGCAGCACCTCTGCTCCTTCCTTATTGCCTTGGTTTTCTCCAGCCTCTCCTCCCCAGCCCAGCAGAAAGTTTGGTGCTGGCAGAGCCCAGATGTGGGAGCAAGTGGAGAGAGGTTATCCATGGATGTCACACTGGGATGTTGTTTGTAGAGGCACTTGGCTCTCCCTAAATCAAAATCCACAGAAGCCAGAGCTCAATCCTGGGTACTTTGGAAGAAAACCAAGACAGAGGGAGTTTTCCTGCTCCTAAAAAGAAATCAAGGCCCATTCCAAATTGGAGAAATTGGTGATACCCAGAAAAGCCAACTCTGAAATGTCAAAGGAAATCAAAAACCTTTTCTCTGTTTTTTTTTATTTTTTTTTTTCTGGCTGGGAAGGGCTCAGCCCAGTTCTGCAGCCTCACTTTCTCCAGCCGGGCATGTTAACAGCTCTATTCATGCTCTATTTATTCACAGCCATGTGGCCAACTTCCCTGGACACGAGCATGGCAGCCCCCAAAAGCAAAGAGGGGAGCAGTGGGACCCCTTGTTGCTTTGGAAAAGCCAGGACAGGCAGCCAAGGTGGATGCTGGGCATTCCCTGGAGATGCTCCCATCAAGGATTTTCCCTCCAGCCAGGGATCAGAGAAGCTGCATAAGGGCATGGGGGCCCCAGTGAGCAGACATCACTCTCCTCCCCACAGAGCCATCCTGGGCTGCCCAGACAGGGAGCAAAGGGCACCTGAAGGGAGCTGTGGGGCACAGGGGGCAAGGACAGCTCCTCCTGCTCTCTCCACAGAACAGTCAAGGCCAGGCAAGCCAAGGCAAAGCTCTCATTGCCATGAGTGCTGCTCATTAATCCAGCAAGGATGGATTAATCAGGGCCTGACAAGCAGCTCCTCTGGCTCAATCAATAGCAGCAGAGGTCTGAAGCACCTCTTGCAGCCTTCACAGAGTGCTCTCTGAGGGCCCTCTGCCCACCTTGGTGGATGTGCCAAACTCTGGGCTGCAGTGGGGGGGTTAAATTAACCAGGTAGGGGTGACACAGGGTGAGGGGCAGCCCAGGATGCAGAGTTTTGGGAATGGTCCTGGTGCAGTGCAGCTGGAATAGGGTGTAAGGAATGCTCTGGGCCTTCTTGGGACGGGAGCCAGCCAGTGAGAGCTGGGATGATGCTCAGCCCCATCCAACCATTGCAGGGCTGGGGGCAGTGAAACTTGGCTCCAGCAGGAAATGGTGCCTTTGTGTTTGGGGACCTCAAGGGAAAGATATCTGCACTGGGCAGGAGGGATCCCACTCAGCATCCTGGGAAGGGGAGATGATGGCTGTCATGCCAGGCTGTTCCTCTGCCCCTGAGCCACAGGGCTGTGTTGATTCCTGGCCTGTACATTGGATCAACTCTGACTCTGTCCCACCAGCAGCAACAGCAGCATGGTGCCGGCAGGAATGGGATGAGGGAGAGAAAAATCCTTTTTAATCCCCAAGGACCAGCAGCTGGGCTGGATCCAGCTGGGATGGGGGCTGTGTGCTGCTGCCCTGCACCATCAGGCCATGCACTACAGGGAAAGGAGGAGGAGTTTGCTGAAATTATGAATAAGAAGGGTCATACCTCCTGCATTGCTCTGCTGGCCCTTGTGTCTGCTTCCTTAGTTTTTCCATAACTCAGGATTCCTCCTTGGACTTCATGCCACCCCTGCACTGCTACCTGCAGTGGCTTGGATTCAGCCAGCATGCATTTCCCAGAGCCCGTGTTTTAGGTACCATCTATTTTTAGGATGTCCAACCTGCATCAAAGACAAGGAGCCACGATCATTTCAGAGAAGTCAGCATGAGAAGCAAGAATTTAGAAAAAAAACAAAACAAAAAAAACCAAAACAACAAAAACCAACAACCAAAGCAAGCCTTTGAGCCTTTAGGAACATCACATCCACCTCTGTGTGCCTCACAGACAAATACTGGGATAGCTTGTCCAAGCTCAGGGGGAGAGCTTGGAACCAGAGCATCCCTGAGCTGGGATTCTCCATGACGTCTCCTGCCTGTCCTGTGCGTGTTTTTCAGCCTGGTTAAGGGATGGGATTCTGTGCGTGCACAGGGAGAGCTGCCTGGCATAAAGGGGGTGTCCATGGGGTGCTGGTCCTTTCCTGTCCTTTAGCACCCCTAAGGATGGATGGAGACCCGCCGACGGGCGATCTCCATCCTACAGAGGATGCAATTTGGGAGCAGAGATGCTGCTGCATCTGGGAATGAAGTCATCCACCTACTCCTACAATTCTCCCTCCTCCCGCTCGGTAGTCGGGTGCCCCCCGCCCCCCGACGCGCTGCGGAGGGGGGGCCGCCCGGCTACCGAGCAGGAGGAGGAGGAGGAGGAGGAGGGACGCTGACATCACCGCCGGAGCGCGGCTCGGCGGGGCCGGGAGCCGGCTCCGCTCCGCTCCCGCTCTGCGCTCCCGCCGGCGGAGCCACCGCGTCCGGTAAGGCTGGAGGGGCGGCGGGAGGGCTCTGGGAGGCGGGTGGATGGATGGACAGACAGGCGGCTGCTGCTCATCATCCCTCCATCCCTCCTGCACGGGGTCCTGCTGGAAGCTGGGGGACAGTGGGTCGGCAGCAGCACAGTCTTTCCCCCTAGGGATGATGTCACTCTTGGAGGAATACATAAAAATGCACCAAAAAAAAAAATTTAAAAAAAAACATTTAAAAAAAAGGAAAAAACCCAAAACCAAACCCACATGAAAAACCTACATCTTCATTTGCCAGCTCCGTGCAGCAATGCCAGGCTGGAGCTGCCGGAGGGGAGCTGCGTGCGGCAGGAGGTTTCTCAGCACATATGTCTATTTTAAAAACCCGTGGCGTGATCTCTTGCCCTACTTTCAGACTCTTGCCGGTACTTTCCCTGCGTGCGGTGGCCGGGCCCTGCTGGCGGGGCTCCCCGGGAAGCAGGAGCCGAGCGGGGCTGCCGGGAGGCTGCGATGGGCACGGGCACGACGGCGAGGTCAGGGCAGAGCTTCGGTCACTAACGCGCTGCCTTTCTCTCCGGCAGAGCAGGGATGTCCCCTGGATGAGGCCGGGCTAGAGGACCCCGCGATTGTCCCCTCTACCCCATCAGCCTCGCTCGCTGCCCTCCGTTTGCCCCGGTGAAGAAGCAGCTCCCCAGCCACACCTGGGCCAACCAGGCGCTGGTGTGGCTCCACAGCAATTTCGGGGTTGGAGGGTCAGGAGCCGCTCTCCATCTCGCAGATTTTCCAGCGCTGAGGTTTCCCAAGCCCGCAGTG
The DNA here is from genome assembly GCF_903797595.1 of Erithacus rubecula. Lineage (NCBI taxonomy): Eukaryota > Metazoa > Chordata > Aves > Passeriformes > Muscicapidae > Erithacus > Erithacus rubecula. The sequence continues at coordinate 18,854,109 of NC_136662.1, read as the reverse complement.
CCCAAGGCCGGACTGGCCGGGCTGTGACCCAGCCATGGCCTCGTCGGACGGGCTGCAGTACCGGGCCCTCTACGAGTACCACAAGGACCGGGAGGAGGACCTGGCGCTGTGCCCCGGGGATGTGCTGACGGTCAGCAGGGCCGCGCTGCTCAGCAGCCCCAACTACAAGGACGGCGACGAGCGCAACCCCCAGGGCTGGCTGCACGGCGTCAACGAGCGCACCAAGGAGCGCGGAGACTTCCCCGGCACCTACGTGGAGTACCTGGGTCCAGCCCGCATCGCCAGCACGGCCAGCAAGGCCCGGCCGCGGCCCCTGCCCCTGCCGCCCGCCGGGACCCCCGCGCCCTGGGGTGAGTGTGGGGACAGCGAGCCGGGAGCCCCGGGCGGTGTGGAGACGGGTGGATGCTTGCAAGTGACGAGGGAAAAATCACGCTCGGGATGGGGATCCAGCCCCAGAAAAAAAATTGTTCTGGGAATTATCTGACCCGGTGTATGGAGGCAGCCTCAGGAGAGGCAGGGAATGCCCAGAGTGTCGCCACCCCCCAGGCAAACATGCTGCAGGGATTGCTCCTCACCGGCATCCCAGGCTGGCTGCTGTGCTGGCATGGGGTGTCCAAGGGGATGCACATCCATGAGAGCACCCGAGAAGATTCAAGGCCCCTTTGGCCCCTCAGAGAGGAGCAGAAAGCCCCATGGTGGTCCCCAGGGACCTTTTTTCCAAGTGCTCCTCTCCCCACCACTGCGGCACCTGATTCAGGCTGCTCTCAGTGCCCGGGCGAGCGCTGGCCCTCGGCCAGCTCCCAGCCTCACTGTCACTTTGTGCAAGCTGGGACAGGGGACAGTCTTGGCAAGCAGTGTGGTCAGTCCCTGGGGGGCTCCTCTGTCCCTGGGGATGCAGCACAGCCCTGGGGGGACACTTGGCAGGACCCCTCCTGGCACAGGGGCCTCGGCCGTTTCTCTGGATCTGCCGAGCTTGTGCAGCCGGCTCTGCCCTCGCCACTCACCGTAGCCAAGAGCACTGGGGCTGGGAGGGATTTCTCAGCAGTAGCACAATGTGCAAGAGCTAAAAAAAAAATAAACCAAAGTAAGAATCCCCCCTTTTCAACCAGGCACATCCAGGTGACGCCAGTGAAAGCTATGGTGCTCTCCTGCTCTGGGATGCATGGATCAGAAATGGCTGCCTGTCTGGCCTGGGCTGGGAGAGCATCAGGAAAACCTGCCCAGCTGCTGGTCTGGCACCTCACACACACTCCTCACCCATTTTGGGACCAGTGGTAACCAGAGGAGCAGCCCCCGTGGTGTCTGGGCTGCCTTGGATGTGCCTTGGTCTGGGTTTAGAGTGCACTCACTGGTAAGGAGCCTGTCTCCCTCCAAAACACGGTTCAGGACCCCCTTGTCACCGTGGTTTGAGGTGGGGACACCTGGCTCCTGGGCTGAGCACAGCACCATCCATGTCCATGTGTGGGGCTGCCATGCAGCTCCTGATGTGCAACCCCACAGGCTCTTGGGAAGGATAGTGCCCCCCCAGCTCCCCTCCCCAAATGCAGGTGCTCCTCCCCAGCCAGTGCGCCAAGGCAGCCGCAATCCCAGCAGCACGGGCAGGCTCCGGGAGCAGCTGCGCGCTGGCTTTGCAGGAGGGTGGAGGCCACTTTTTGGGGCTGTTTATCCTGCCAGACCAGGGGCTTGAGCCCCCTGCCCAGTCCAGCTCAGTGGTGAGCCCTCTGTCTGTTCAGCAGGCAGAGCCCTGGAGAACTCAGTGCTGTGTGGAGATTTGGGGTCAGACAGGAGCAGCTCTCCAGCCCTGCTCACCAGGGAAGGTGAAGCCCCTTCTTGTTTCTGCCTTTGCTGCCCCTCACTCAGAGGGTGCCACGGGCTCCTCTCCAAGGGAGATGTGCCCAGGGACCCCTGCCCACAGGTGCTGAGGATGTGGAGATTCCCTACAAATCAAGGAATGTCCTCAGCAGGAAGCACATCCTGGCTGGAGAGCCTGGCCCACCTGGAAGGTCTCAGTGTAGGCACCCCAGCCCTGCATGCACTCCGGTGAAAGGATAACAAAATCTTAAATAATGTAAAATCCACAGTTTTTAGGAGGAAAAAAAAGCCCTAAAGCCAGGTTTTAGGGTAGGTTTGGGAGGGTACTGCTCTCTGCAGGACGTGGTCTAGCCATGGCCGGGTGTCCAGCCCTGCTGTCCAGGGGGACACTGGGTGCTGTGCCATGGGGTGCCCTCCATGGAGTGATTCCCGAGTGTGCAGGCACCTCAGCAGGGGATATTCTGTCCCACAGCCACGGCTTCTGCAGCACAGGAGCAGTGTGTGCCATTTTGTGTCAGTTTAAACCCAAACCTCCCAGCTCACAGGGTTCCCTTTCGAGTCAAAATCTCCAACATCCTCTTGGAAGAGAAGGTACTTTTGTTTTGGTTTGTGTTTTTTTGGTTTGTGGTTTTTTTTTTGTTTGATTTGTTGGCTTTTTTTAATTCTTCCAGTACGGATTCCACTTCCAGATGGAGGCTTGAGGGATGTTTTCTGTTAAAAAAAGCTCTAATTTATATTTCTGTGACAGCAACATACCCCCCCACCCCTGAGTGCCCTCATTTCTCACTGATCCCTGATGCCACACAGGGACCCTGAGCTGGCCAGGGCATGGAGGAAGCCCTGAATGACAGACCCTGCATGTCCCAGCCATGCCTTCGAGCCAGGGCTGCCTCTGCAGGGAGGAATGGCCCTTTCTTTAATTAAATAACATCCTGAAAATGGCTCTGCAGCACATCTGAGTCCCAGGGGCCTTCCAAGACCTTGCTGGCTGTTTTGGCCTGATCTGGTGTCCTGGGCAGCACCAGTGCCATGAGGCATCACCTACACTTCCCCTGGGGCTGGAGTTGAGTGGGGCATCAGGATGCTGGGTCTAGCCTGGCACAGCGTGGGGCCATTCCTGACATTACCAGCAAGGAGAAAGTTCTTTTTTTTTTCTTTTTTTTTTTTTTTTTTCCAGTCACCACCTTTTCCCCAAGCCATTGATTTGAAGGAAAAGCCCAGTTTCCCTAATTACAAAACCACTCATGCAGTGGGGACATTTTTGCATGAGCTTTCAAAGACGTCTTTTGCTTTTAATCCTGAAATCTTCCCTGTTCCCATCCAAGGCACCAACACACCCTCACTGGGTAGCAGAGGGACCCCCTTGCTGTGCTTGGGGGTTTGGCCATGCCTGGGGACTGGATCAGCCACCCACAAGTGGCAGGTTTGCACCCTTATCTGTTCTCCAGGGAGCACCAGAGCATCACCACAGTGAGCACCAGAGCCTGGATCTACCTGTTGCAGCCAGGTTGTGTTTTTTGCAAAAGACTGAAGGCAGCATGGCCCTGCCCAAAGTCCATCTTGTATATATATTTTTTTAGCCTTTTCACATGCTGTCCATTCTGCAGCAGTCACACACAGCCCTGGTGTGCTGCAGCCCCTGCCAGCCCCCTGCCCCTGCCTTTCTGGGGGTCTCAAGGCCACTAAAGGGTCTGCAGGTCCTGCCCTGTATCACTGTGGGCTGTGGGTAATGAGAGGGGCCATGGAAAGAGAGGTGGGGAAGGGGTTTTGGTTTAGAGGATCTCTTGGATGGGATGCTCCCCACGGACAGGGCACATGCCTGAGCAGGTCTTTGCATCTCAGCAAGCAGCTGAGCCCCCAACGGCGACTCTTACTGCAAAAAGAGGATAAAATAAAGGCAGAACTGCTCCAGAATTAGACATGCATGACCCAAAGTGCTGGTCGTGGCTGTGCCGAAGCAGCAGCTTGATTCTGTCCTGGGGCAGCTGAGGAAAGTGGAATTCCTGCAGGCAGGAATTTCCAAATCCCTTCTCCTCTTCTTTTCACCACAGGACTCGCCGGGCAGGCAGAGCTCACCGAGCACCCCGCCCTCCCCGAGCAGGCGCTGCCCACCGTGGCCAGGCTCATCGAGGCGCTGGAAAAACAAGGTACGGAGAAGGAGGGCACAGGGCAGAGCGGGGTGCACGCACATCCACCCGCTCCCAGCTCCCCGAGGGCATCGCCAGAGCCCGACCTCTCCCCTGCTCCCAGTGCCCGTGGGCAGCGCGGCGCTCCCATCCCTGCCCGCTCCCCAGGGTCGGGGGCAGGAGGTGGGCTCAGCACTAACCCTCTGTCCCGTCTGTGCCCAGGGCTCGACAGCGAGGTGCTCTACAGGTCCGGGCCCGGCGTGCTGGGGGATGCTGAGCTGAAACAGGCGCTTCTGGCTGGTGAGTCCCAGAGCCGCACCCTCCCCGTGCTCCCCGCAGATAAGGGGCTGTGGAGGTGATGCTGCCCTGGCAGGGAGGGGTTACGGCACCAGCATCATCGCAGCCCTAATCCCAGCTCGGTGAGGCTCTGCCTGCACGCGGACCCCCCCCCCTTCTCCCCGTGTGATGCAGATAAAAGTGATGCAGGTGCAGAGCAGGGGCGCTTCGGTAGAATCTTCTTTTGGTGGGGGTGCGGGAGAAAAATACTTGGGGTTTTAAATCTTTAGGGTTTGTATCTGAGAAGCAGGGCAGGGAGAAAGGCTCTTGCAGATTGTGAAAAAGAAAGAGGAAAGGGAAAGCTTATTATTTACAATAATGGGAAGCTGTTTGCAGGACTTAGGGGCATGAGCAGCGTGGGCGGGGGGAAGGGGAAAAATAATTTCCCCAAACCTGCTTCTAAATCCACGGCTGGGATAGGATGGTACACGGCGGGGGGCGGGCGGTACGCGGTGGATGCAGCGTGCCGCTCAAATGTGGGTTTTTGGGGGGTGGGGGGTGCACGGAGCATCCCCATCCCGCGGCCGCGGTGCCAGAGGGCGGCACTGTGACACCAGGCACGGGCGGACCCGCACGGCCCCGGGCTGGCCCCGCAGCCCGCCGCAGCCCGGCCGGGGGGCGGCGGGAGCCGGGCGGTGTTGCTGGGGAGAAGGGCTGTGATGAAATCGCTATATTAAGCACCATGACCTCATCGCTTCCCGCGCACCGGGAGCCGAGTCCCGCCGGGCGGGGAAGGAGGGATGCAGGAGAGGAGAGCTGGAGCTCTCAGGGATGCTCCATCCCCGCTGCCCGAAGAGGGCTGTGCTCCCGCGGAGGCGATGGGGCTGGGGGCACCCCACCACCCCAGCTGTGGGCTGAGAAACCCGGAGCAGAGTGCTGTTCTTCACAGCCTTGTACCCCGGGCCAGATTTACGGGCTGAGGTGAAGGCATCCAAGAGCCATCCCCAGGTGCCGGGGCTGGGCATGGACAGCAGTACCAGCGTGAGAAGGATGTTTTGTTTTCCAAGCACACAGGAGTTATGGGTCCTCCATTCTTCCCATGCAGCTGGTGCAGCATCCCAGGAAGGTCCAGGGCTCCCCACAGAGCAGCACCACAGCACTTACTGCCCAAATCCTGCTCAGCCTTGGGAGATTCTCCCAGCCCAGGGGCAAACCCCACTGGCTTGGCCAGAGCTCTGGGCATTGTGGGTCTGTCCAGATCTGTCCATCTCCCACAGCAGGGCCCAGCACTAGTCAGAGAAATGCCATCGTGGTTTTCAAAACAGTTGAAAGCCCTTAAAAATCACCAGCAGCCCTGGGAGACTTGATACTCCCAAGCCCACATCTGCTCTGGGACCGAAATCCTTAATTGGGCAGCTCAGGGGACTGCCCCAGGTGCTCAGCAGCACTGAGCTGGGCAAAGCCAGAGCTCTCAGAGCTGGAGGGGGTAGGACAAGTCTCACACTTTTTAACTCTCATCTGAAGGGGCCGATACTCAGCCATGCCAGAGGGATGGTCTGCAACAGGATGATATTCCTGCTGGAGTCAAGCATCCCAGCAGAGGCCTAGTGTGGCAGCCTGCTCCTACTGCAGAGCACAGACCCAGTGGTGCTTCCCCAGAACCCTGCTGGAGCCCATGTTAGGCTGGGGAGGGCAGAGAGCATCTCTGCTTTGTCTCCCATACAAGTCCTCTCATTGGATTTGGTGGGATAAAACTGCCCTGCCAGAATGTTGGAGTTTGCTCTCCCCATGTGTGAGAAGACAGAGGCAAGAGTCACATTTCCCTCCCCACTGTGCTCCTGGGGGTTTGCCCCTCCAGCATGTCATCTCTGCCTGACTGCAAAAGTCAAGTTTCATCTGAGGGAATGGGGAGAAATTGGAGCCAGGGTTGGTGGCCACTGGAATCAAACCATGTCTCAGCTGGGGACAAAGCTGAGTTCCCAACGGGGGTTTCAGCTTCCCTGTGAATACACAAATTGCACTGGTGTTTGGCAGTGGGGGCAGGAGAACTGCTAGAGAGTGCAAGGGAAAGGGAGCAAGGGCTGGAAAAGTTCAGATGTTGGTTTTCTAGCCCCAGCGGAGAACTCAGCATGTTTTCTGCACTGAAAGAGAATCTGAACTTCCAGTGGGAAGAAAGAGAAGGACCTTGGGAAACAAAGCAGGGCAGAGCAGCCCAGGCTGTCCCTTGGAGCCCATGGGCACTCTGTTCCCAGGGCTGGCAGTGCAGGAACTCGTCTGAGTTGTGCTGATTGAATCCTTTCCCTACCCCTGGCCCTTTTAGAGCCCTTACTGAGTGGGATCTGCCCTCTTGGCAGTTCTTGAGCCGAACAACAGCCAGGTTTGGGATGAAGGTTTCCCATCCTCATGGCAGCATTGGACAGAGTGGCTCCATGTGGCTCTACAGTCTGAGCTGAGCCTGTCCTCATCCTGGCACTGGTGACATTCTGCAGGTTGGTGGCATCTGACTGCTATCTAGAGCCTGTGTGCCAAAATTGGTATTTCCATGATGGATGGCGCAAGAACAATTAAGAGAGGCGAGGGGGGCATGCAGCATCACTGAACATGAGAGTCACAGTCACATGGTGGCACCAAAAAGGGACTTAAAGAAAAGCTGCAGCTTCACAGGGGGCTGGGGGGAGGTGATCAGCCAGTCAGGAGCCCTGCTGCAGTGTCAGGAAAAGAGTATGGGCTGAAAAAGAGGAACAGAGCAGAGTTTCACCCTGCTGCCCCCAACACTCCCTGAAGTGCCTGGATGGGGCTGCTTCATGCCCTGGGGTATTTATGAGGTGTGGGGCCACATTCTGACCCCAAGAGTTTCCAGCACTCCTGCTGTCCTCTGTGTGCAGCTCAGGGGCTGTTTGGAGCACAAGGGATGGGGCAAATCACCACTAAGTCCACAGTGCCTGGGGATATCAGGTGTATGAGCCCCTTCAGTGCCCGGACCTGATGTCTTCTCCCCCCTAAGTTTGCTCAGGGTTCTGTCCATCCTCCTCTGTGCCCGGGACATGGCAGGCAGCCTTCCCGCGGCTGCTGCTGGGAGCCTGGGACATTCTCGGGGTGATAGCAGCAGAGCTGTGGGTGGGCTGGTGGGTGCTGGAGCCCTTCAGACCTGAGGGACCCGAGCTGGGGAAGGTTTGGGTTGGGAATGGCTGCGAAGTCCTGTGTGTCATCCCGGGCAGTGCTTTGCCGCTGAGCAGGGAAGGTCTGCATCCTTATCCCTCCTCCCTGGTGTGGGACAGTGCACGGGGATCTTGCAGGGTGTTCACCCCAGAGATCCGTGCGTGCTCCCTATGGCTCAGGTGCGACTGAGCCCTGCCGGGATGGCAGCGAAGCATTGAAACCATCGCCGCACTTTGGATAAGCCCCGCTCCGATCGGGGCTCGGCAGCTCAGCCGCAGACGTAAACACGGAGACCCTTCCCAGATACAAGCGCAGCAATGGGAAGCGGCTCGGCTGTTGTCAGGAGCGCAGCGCTCGGTGCCGGGAGCAGGGAGAGGCGGATTGGAGCCGGTGTCTCCGGGCGTGCCGGCTGCGCTGCCATCCTCCGTGCGCTCCCATCCCGGGCGGAGCAGTCTGCCTGGAGACACGCTCACGTGCCCGGGAATTAGGTCAGCTCTCGGTGGGGATTAGCGAGCACTGGTGGGTCCCGGGGCTTCACTGGGGCTGCCAGGAGCTGCTGCTAGGCAGAAAGGGTCGGGGGAGTGAGGAGCGGCTTGGGGAGCCTCACACCGCTCCCCCATCACCACGGTCGCATTCCCATCCCCATCCCCATCCTCATCCTCATCTCTGGGATGCCACAGGGGATCGGAGAACCCCCAGGGCTCTGCTTTCCCCTGGCCAAGCTCATTCCACCAGGATGACTTTCCTGCCGAGCGTGAGGCGCCCCGGTGCCTGCGGCACTGCTTTTTATTTATACCTGCAGTGGAAATAAACCCCGTGTCGTCAGAGCCTGGCGAGAGGCATGAGCTCATCTCTTATATTTGGTGGTGATGAAAGAAGGGTAAATAAACGGCAGCAGCAGAGACATCCCTGCCAGACCCATCAGGGAGAACTGGGGGTGAGTTTTTGCCATCCCCTCCCATAGCTGCTGGGAAAACTGAGGAGGGGGATTGCCTTAGGGAAGATGAGGTGGGGGAAGGCAGTCTCAGTGGGCACCCTCAAAGGGGATCCCAGCAGCCCTACCCCGGCTGAGTGCAAGCCCAGGGTACAGTTGGGAGAATGTTTGGGGCTGGCAGGAGCTCCTGTGCATAGGCAGGGGGTGTCCTGGCAGCTGCCAAGTGCCCAGCACAAGGTACCAGCAGGCTGGCTGGGACATGTTGCAGTGATGCTGAGTCAAAGCTGGGAAATATTGCCCGGTTTGGTGCACAGTTTCCCAGTAAACCGTCACTGTGAGATGAGTCTGAATGCTTGGTCTGCACATGTGTGGATGGGAGCACACAACCCCTACAACCAGACAGCAATCTCTCTAGCACCCACTGACAACTAAAATTAAAAGGTCTGGAAGGGGTAGGGGAACTCCCAAGACGGTGTTTCAGTCAGCCCCAGGTTGGTTTGGGTGTCTCTCTGTCACAGGGACCACACACCTGAGAGCATCTCACTGCAGCAGGGCTCGGTCCAGCTTAGGTCCAGCTTAGGTCCAGCTTAGGCTGTTGGGCTCTGTCACCCACAGCTGCTCAGGGGAGTGCGAGCAGCCGTCACCTGTGGCCACATGCAGGGACAGCTGGTTGCCAGGAGCCGCTCAAGCCTCTCCTTCAAAACAACCCCCGCTTCCCCGCAGCCCCTCCTGGCTAAACATCCTCCCGTTTACCGAAACTCGGGGCTTACTCACGCCTCCCCGGCTGGCTGCAGCTGCGGGAGAGCTCCTGGAGTTTCCTGCCCAGCCTGACTCAGCCCAAAGCTCCAGCACCTTTCTGCCTCCGCTGGGATGTGGGCTCTGGAATCCCAGTGAGAGGAGGCTGAGGGTCTTTCCCTCTGGGCCAGTGGTCATCCCACACAGCCTCTCCCCAGTTCCAAATTTATTCCTGCTTTTCACCCCTCCATGGGCAAGGCATGGTCACCACTGGTCCCCACATGCCTGTGCTCTGCCAGCAGGTCAGCAAGCAGGTTGTGTGTTGGAGGGTTTGGTATGGGGTCGAGGTTGGGGTTTTGGGGTATTTTCCTTCTATTTATGGCAGGCAGATGGAATCCCTCCGTCATTCCTCCATCATTCCCCTGGGGAAAGGATGGGAACATCTGGAGAGCAGCAGGAGAGCATTGACTCATCCTGCAGCTTCATTAACTTCTTATAGCTGGTTATCATCTCCCTCAGATAAGAAGAGAGCAGCATCCGTGGGGTCAGGCCGGTGGTAATTGTCTGGGAAGGCTCCGGGGTTAACCCTTCCCCGACCAGCCGCTGCTGGGGAGCAGCTCGGAGCATCCCCCAGTTGTGCTCTCAGGGATGGGGAGCCCAGCTCACCAGGCAGCTCCTGAGGCAGGAGGATGCTGCTGCACTTCCAGGAGGATGGGAACAGGCTAATGGCTCCTTCTAGCTATCGTGCCACGGAGAACGGTGCTGTCAGCAATCAGTCCCTGTCAGCGCGGTGTGAATCCCCCTGGTCTCCCCATCACGCCTCTCTCTGGGTGTAAAGATGTTTTTCAATCTCGCTTTGAAACCGCCTGAGCCTTCCCTTTGAACACCCCCCCAGGCTCATGCCTAACGAGGCAAACAAGCTAATTAGGCCACGGTGGAGCCCGGGGCTGCTCGCCTGGGGCCAGCGCCCGGCAGCGGCCCCTTCTCCGGGCAGGAGCAGCTTGTGGCTGCTCTCCTCAATCCGTGCCAGCGCCCTTAAGGCGAGTGACAGGTCTCTGCAGAAACCCTCGTAGGGCTTTGGGGTTTGCTCGGTGCATTCCACTGATGGGAAAAGCTCTCTGCAATGCAGTGAGACCCTGAGACCCCCACAGCAGCGTCCGTGGGGTTTGGCCATGCACTGTGAGCATTCAGCCAAAAACTGGTGTTGTGGGATGATCAAGAGCATCTTGTGGGATCCCTGACCCTACTCTCCTCCACCTGCCCAGCTCAAGACAACCAGCCAGCTCACATCTCCAGGGCAAGTGCTAGCAAAAATGGGGAACTGACTGTCATACTCCCACAGACCCTGTCAGAAATAAACCTTCTGGCCAGCCCAGAAGGTCCACAAGTGTGGCTGGGAGATGGGAGCATGAGCAGGGACCAGAATGGGGCCAGGGTGCAGCTGGCACAGCCCTGCCCACCTCGAGGGTGCCAAGGGCAGAGTGGTCCACGGGACGAGGCTGTGACTTTGTGGGGTGCTAGAAAGGCATCACCCTGTTTGCCCTGGGTCACGTTTGGCCATGCTGGATGGCTGCCTACCCCAGAGGGGTGGCATCTGTCCCAGCTGTCCCCAGGCTGCCTCAGGACACAGTTCCCAGCCGGGTGCTTGCTCCTGACCATGAGGTAGCGTCTCCAATGGCTGGGTTAAAGGCTTTGCTGTGGGCATTGGCCAATCTGTTTTCCCTCCGTCTGGGAGCCAAATGGAAGGCACTGGCCATCAGGGACCCACTGCAGCTTGCTGTTCCCACGCAGGCAGCAGGCTCCCAGGCTGCCTGGGCCACAGCAGGGACACTCCAACGAGAGCAGATCAAGGTCAAGGTGCTCAAAAACAGCTTTTCCCAGCTGTTCCCATCCCAGCCCTGCCGAATGTGTGCTTCTAAAGCCTTGTCCTAGGAAAGAGCATTTTGGGTTTATTGCCCCAGAAGGAAGCACAGCTGGAGAGGTTGGAGACTCACAGCATTTTCTGCTGGAAAATACTGGGCTGGGAGATGGAGCATCTCCCAAAATGGCCCAAATTTCAGTGAAGCTGCATCTGGGGGTAAACACCCAGCAAGGAGAGTGGAAGGGGGCTCAGAGTGGGGCAAGGCCACAGCCTTCCGTGTCATTCCAGGCCATCTGGGGCCTGACACAATATCTTTAAGAAAATGACAGATTTTATTTTCTTTTTTTAAATTAACCATTTCAAACCATCTCAAATATGTTTATAATTTTTATGATTCCCAACATCCTGTACCCCTCACCCTCCAAATTCTCTAACAAGGAGAATTTCAAAACATTGCATTTGGATCCAGTTTGAAGCAAAGCCAGATTTTGAAACCTTCAGATCTTTGCAAAAGGCACCATCACCCTCCAGACAGCCACCACCCAGCCCAGCCAGGATGGGAGACCTCCAAGACAAACACATGAGGCAATACCAAAGGATGCTGAAAGGCTTCTTCCCCCTGGACCATGGTGAAGCAATGTCCCTGTGCTGGCTTGGCCATGGGGCTCAGACCTCCCACCCTCGATCTCCTGACAGACCATGGGACATTTCTGTTCCTAGCATTGCTTCTGTCCTGACCCCAGGATCCCTGAGCCCCTGAGCCCCTGAGCCCAGGCTGTGTGGTCTCAGAGCCCCTGAGGCTTCCCCCCATTCCTGGAGCATCCTTCACCACCTCCCCAGGACAGCCACCTCTCAGGGCTGGGAAAAGTGGTGCCAATTGGGGCACATTCACAGCATTTCAGGATCACTGGGGGTCACACAGGCCTTTAGCAACTTGAACTGCCTGGGAACCATAACCCCATTCCATGGATGCATTTTCCAAGCAGTTCCTGCTGAGCTGGGGTTGGCACATGACCCTGAAAACTGGAAGGTTCCTGGGGCAGTTGCTCAGTTCTTCCCATGGGTCCTATCCTGCAGTGGCACCCCAGTGGGATGGTGAGATTCCCTGTCCCATGCACTGGATGTACACTTTACTCGAAGCAGAGATGCTGCCTCGTGCTCTCCCTGGGCACGTGGAACTCAGGGTCAGTGGAAATTGGGACAGGAATATTTGCTGGGGGAGTGGTGGCAGTGAAATCATGCACTGGGGAATGCCCCTGCCCCACTGGGGAGAGGGGCAAAGAAATCAGCCCCCATGTCTGGAGGAAGGCTCACAGGGATGGAAGAGCTCTGAACTCTGTGCCAGAGGGGAAGAAGCACAGGCTCAGGGTTCCCTCTGTGTGTCCCCTGCAGATGCCTCAGCTGTGGACATGGACCTGTACGAGGCACAGACCCTGGCAGATGCCCTCAAGTGGTACCTGCAGGAGCTCCCCACGCCCCTCATCCCTCCAGCTCTCTACAGTGACTTGGTCCACATGGCTCAAGGTAAGCACACGTGGGCTCCCCCATACCTGGGACCTCTGTGGGGCTGGAGAAACTTTGGGAAGCCCCTGGAAAGGCTTCACAGTATCTCCAGGGTGGCTCTGACCCCATCCGCTGCCCAATGCTGCACTCAGGGCAGATTCTGAGATGGGCCATGGGAACATCACCTGTGCCAGAGCAGCATGGCAGCATTTGGGAGATGCTCTGGAAAGAATGGAGATCCAGGGGGTTGCTTTTCCCCCACCATAGCTATGTCTTCTCCCTCTGCAGTGCCCAGAGGAGTAGGTGCTGCCTGCCACAACAGACAGCTGCCAAGGCTGGGTGATGCTGGTCCCAGAAGAAAGCGTTATTATAATATTTTGGCTCTGCTGCCTGGGAATTTTTTCCTGTAATCTCATTAACTCCTGGCTTTATATGGGCACAAAAAAATACTCAGCTTTTTCAGCTTAGTGCCATTAGGAAGTGCCTTTAGATCCCTGCAAGCTTTTGAGGCTCTGTGCAAATGTATGAGACCATCAAGGTTTTGATTTTATTTGATTTCTTTTCAAATAAACTGAGCAGGGCCCATACCGAGGTCAGGTGAGCCCACAGTCCATCCTAACAGTGAGCCTGGTCCAAAACTCATTTCAAGTGAGTCCTCATAGAGCCATTCAACCCTCCCAGCCTGAGGGACTGTGGGCATCACCAGGCACTCAGAAAACACTTGCCCACTGCATTCAACAGGATCTGAACCTCCTGCTGCCTGTGAAACCAGGATTTCTTCCCCTTCCACAGCAGCTCTCATCTCACTGTCAGTGCTCCCATCCCTGAGCATCACCTCCCCTTCCTAAGCCAGATTAGTGCTTGGGCAGATCATATTCTTGGCTGCCTTAAGAGGCACTAAAAGATCACCCGTGGCCAGAGCAGGTTGGCCTTTTCCTACCATGTCCTGATGGAAAAAGGCCACGGGCTCTTTGTGCTTCCAGTGAGGCAGAAGGGATGCAGGGAGAAGGTGAGGGATAACTCACAGCCCATCCTCCCTGCCCTGCCATGAGACACAGAGCCAGAAGAAATACCCCCGGGGCTGGTGGCACAGAGAAGCTGCCTTCCCCTCACCCGTCAGAGGAGAAATCAAAGGCTGCCTCCCTTCCAAGGATAAAAACGCAATTAGGAAGCAATTAGCTGGGTTGCCTCGTTAAGCAACTTCAAAGGGAAGCGCCTTTCCCTGCAGCCTGTGCTGCAGCGGGCTCTGCTCCTGGCACAACAGGGGCAGGAGGAGGAGGGGGCAGAACGGTGGAGAAACCAATGGGAAGAGGATTTCTCTGGGGCTTAAAAGAAAAAAATTAAAATATAAGTCTTTGAGGATCTGGTGCTGGGTTTTGGCAGCCTGCCCTGCAAGGCTCCTCTGCCCTGCTTGAGGCTGAGAGCTGGGAAAGCAGCAAAATGACCACCTTCCCAAGGAAGGGGAAAACATCCCCAAATTCCCTTTGGCTATGAGACTTCTCCTGCAGGTTCTTCTAAGTGCACAAAGGTGCAAAAAAAAGCAGGTATTGCGGCAGGGGAAGCCTGGAGCAAAGCTAAACATCTCTCAGGAGCAGTTTGTTGGGTACAAGGGCTCACCAACGCCCCATTGCCAGCACAGCTGGGCTGCAGACCTGCTTTGGAGGGGATTCCAGACCCCTGCTCCTCCAGCTCTGGTGCACCCTGGCTCCAAGGATGGATGTCAGAAGCTGGCTGGGCATTGGCCAAGCCTCAGTCCTGGTGCAAAGAGCTGCGGGGAGCTGAGTCAGCCCCTGGCCGAGCTGGGCTTTGAAGCTGGCTGAGAGCAACCCAGCCCTGGGGACTGCCCTGTCCCCAGCAGATAAAAGGGCTGGGATGAGGCAGGAGTGGAGGATGCCGGAGAGTGGCTGTTTCCTGTGCCTGGAGCAGCATGGCAGTCCCAGGGCACTGAGCTCACCACTCACAAGACCAGGGAGCCCTGGCCAAAGCTGCCAGAGGGCATTGGGGACGTGGTGGGAACTCGTGGGCTGTGGGCTGCTCAGGGCATCCGTGACAGTGGTTCTGGCAGCAGCTCCGTGATGTGCAAGGCCATTAAATGCCTGATTTTATTCATATGGGCAATTCCAGTATCACTGGAGGCAGCTGCACCCCAGCCCCTGTGCCGTGTTTCATGGGGTGTGATACCATGGTGCAGGGGGCTCACTGCAACCCCACCTGCAGCCCAAGTGCACATTATTTTTTCTTCCCAAAAGCCCTTTTCCCTCCCAGCTCACTGTTTCTGCAGAGGAGGGCTGAGCCTTTAAATTCAGCACATCCTCCAGCTGGTGCCCATTTTCCCACCTCTGCTTTGTTCTGCCTTTACTGTGCACCAGGGCATAGTGGCTCTGCTGTGCACCAGGGCAGGGCTCTCACTGTTCTCCATTTGAGCATCAGTGAGGGATTTTGAGATTCAGTCCCTACCAGGTGAGCAGCTCAGCCCTCTGAGCTCCCTCCCTGGATGTGCTGTCAGGGGGAATGTGCTAAAGGCAACTGACAACCTACTCTGAGGTGGTGTGAGTGGGTAAATGGGGCAGGCAAACCCCAGAAAGACCCTAAAGAAATCATCTCTGCAGACCCTGGGATATCCACGAGTCCCATGGCCTGTCTGGGAAGGGATGGGCTGCAAAGAAATAGTGGTGGGAGAGGCTGAGGTCAGGTTGCTTTGGGTCCCTGTGGGGAGCAGAGAACTGTCACAGCTCATGTGCTGGTAGGTGCTGGACTCCCATGAGAGGCGTGGGGATGCCCCTGATCTCCCAAACTGACCAAATTTTCTTCCTGCAGAGACCCCAGGCCTGGAGGAGTGTGGCCAGCGAGCCAGAGCCCTGCTGGCCCCCCCAGCCCTGCCACAGGCACAGGCACTGCTCCTGCGGCAGCTCGGCCGCCACTTCTGCCGCCTGTGCCAGGGCGGGCAGCGCAGCCGCCCCTCCGCCCGGCTGCTCGGGGAGCTCTTCGGGGAGCTGCTCCTGCGCCCTGCAGCAGCCAGGTGAGTCCCTGCCGTGCACGGGACGCTGCCCAGGCTGACCCAACCAAGCTGGCTTTGCTCTATGACAGCCCACCGGTGTCCCAGGCACGGGGTTCTCCAAAGGGGGAGGCCACATCTGGAAGCTGCCATTCCAGCTGTGGTGCTCAGACATGGCACCCATTCCCAAAGTGAGCAGGCGTGATGCACACACAGCATTGCCTCGGCCCCACAGCAGATCCACTGGGGTAGCTGGCTGCTGCTCCAGGGAATTGGGGGTTTCCAGGGAGGTGGAACTGCTGGTGTCCTCACACACCTCTCCTCCTCTTCTCAGCACCGAGGGAGGCCCTGAGCTCCGTGCAAGGATCCTCGAGTCCTTCATCATGGCCAGTGAGGCTGCAGAGCTGCTGACAGCTCCTGGTAAGAGATGTCTGGCTGGTGGCAGAGGGGGGACAGTAGATGTGACATTCAGAGCAGTGACAGTAGCAAGTCATGGGACAGTTTCAGTGGCTGGTGCAGTGAAGAGAAGGTGCTGATGCCCCTGTGGCAGTGCCCAGGCTGTGCTGGCATCCTGTTGCATTTCCTTCTCTCCTTTCTCAGTGACACTGATTTGGGGACATTTCTTTGCAGTCCCTCTGAATGTTTGCAGCTGTTTTCTGGCTCCATGTCTGTGTAATTGCTCTCTGGTCTCTGGGTTTGTGATGCAAACAAGTTCTGCTCCCCCATTCTGGGGGCTTGGTATGAGCTGGGGGCTCTTGGTGGTGGGCTTGTGCGCAGCTTGTTTCAGAGAGTGTGGATCTGGATATAATCTGGGAGGAAAAAAATAGCAGCACCACTATAAAATAGCAGGATGGTACTTGCTACAGGATCCTATCAGGGTTTATGATTTTTGACTAGCATTTAGACCCTATGTGTGCAGAATCATGCTGCATCCACTGCTGCTTCCCCCACAGGGCATCCCCAGGGTGGGGATGAGGACAGGCACTTGCCCCCCTCTCTCCATGCATGGACAGCAGTCAGGAGAGTGGCTTTTTCTGCAGGTGTTAATGAGCCTCACCCCCAGGGTTACAGTCCTGCCCCTTTCATTGCCAACACCAGTGCTTGTCTCCAGCATCTCCTCGCTCTTTTGCTCTGCTGGCCACCTTCTCTTGCCATGTCCCTCTTGCTGGGTGGCAGCTTGTGATCCCATCAGTGTCCAAAACTGAAGCACATGCTCCCTGTGCTCTCTGCAGCACCCCAAGGAGGGGGTCAGCTGGTCCATGCAAGCAAGGATGTACATGGGAGGGAGAGGGTGCTCAGGAGAGCACAAACCTCAGAGCCTGAGAACCACAGAGACCCATCCTTGTGGGATCCCGTCTCCAGGCTGTCACTGACACCCTCCTCTTCCCCTGTGCTGAGCTGCCCAGATGCCTGAGAGGCACAATTGCTTCCAGCCCTCCTGCTAGGAGATATGTTGGCGCTGGCCCCAGTGAATCCTGCTGGTTTGTGATGTCTCTGGGTCCTTGTCACCACCCTGCCTCCCTGGGGGACGGCCAGGCCAGGCAGGATTACGACTCTTAATATTCCTCATAAATCAGCCCTCTCAGACCTGTCATCTCATTTATTGCTCTCCCCCAAGCTCTCACCCATGAGTTTGTCAGGATGCATCTGTCTCTTCCACCTGCTGATCCAGCTGATGGGCAGCTGCAGCCCAGAAGTCCCTGGGGTCACTGCTGCTGTCCCCAGACTTTGCAGTGTCATCGGCTGTCACCACCCCAAACTCAGGAGAGGGGTTGGGCAGGATCTTGAGGTCCTCATCCCCTTTCTGAGTCAAAATCTCCCCTGTGGTCATCCCACAAGTGTGGAGCAGGACACAGGACACCTGGACTTGCTGTGGGACTTCAGGCAAGTCCTGCCACTTGCCCTCTCTTTGTACCTAAAAGCGAGGATATTATTACTTGGCTGTCATCACATTAGGATGTTGGGAGGCTTAATTAAATGCCTGCAAACCGATTTTGAGAGCTGCAGATGAAAGGGGCTATATAAAAAGTGCAAAGAATTATTATTAGTGGTGCAGTCTGTGCCCTGGTCCTGCTCCCATCACCCTGGCCCCACTCCCCTGCATCCCGGCACCGGGATTATTTCTGTGTGTGTGTGGAGTTGTGGTTTCATAATGATACATGTAAAATAGCTATAAATACCCTGCAATAACACAGTGAGTGTGTGCACATAGCACAGGAATAGGAGTCGGTAGCTGACATAAGGAAACCGTGGTGTGACCTCATTCTGACTCAGATGTAAATATACCTCATGTGAGGGGGCAGCTGGGGGGCTTGGGGCTGCTTGGGGCTGCAGGGACTGTGGCCTCCTTGGCAGGGAGAGGTCTGGGGAGAGATCTGAAGCTGTTTGCTAATTCTAGAGAGGCTCCTGCAGGGCCAGGATCCTTCCTCTCACATATGTCCTGGGACTGATGGGGGAGTTTTTGAATTCTGGATATTGAAATCTTAAAGAATAAAAATGAAAATGATGGAATTTGGTTCCTGGAGGGGCTTCTCTGGGTGAACTTGCTATTGCTGGCTTTGCAGTGTCCCTTCCTCCAGGCACTGCCCCTGAAGGGTCTCTTTAGCTGCCCGTTTTGAGCTGCAAAGGAGAAAATGAGTTTGTGGTGTGAATGTTATTCCTAGGATGCAGCACTGGGGTCATGCTGGAGGCACTGTTTTGCATAGGGCCATGCTCTGGTGAGCATAGGGCCATGCCACAGATCCATGGGGAAGCTGCAATGGAGCCTGGGGCCGAGTGACTGCATTCAGGCCGCCTCACTGTGCCCTCCAGCAAGCCCCCTGCACTGGGCAAACACCCCAGGGGGACATTTCTGAGCCCCATGGGGGCCCAGGGGGGCACACAGAGCTCACAGCAGGATCCCAGTGTCTGGGAATGACTGTTTCCCAAGAAGGGTGAGGGGGCAGGGGAAGGCAAAGGGAAGGAGTGATGCAAATACCAGCTCAGCTGAAGGAAGATGACTTCATCTCCTTTTCCTCTCCTGGTGCTATTTATAGTCCCTTTAATTTACTCCCCTTTGCTTTATTATCTCTCCAATAAGCCGTTAGCCCTCAGACAGCAGGATGCCTTTACTCACCATGCAGCCAAAAGTTTGGAAAAAAAACCTCTCAACCCACCACCAAAAAAACCCAAAGCGGGGGCAGGAGGCAGAGCAAAGCGACAGAGCGCTTGGGCAGCAGCATCGCTGCCCTGTGATGTAGCTTTCTGGAAAAAAACAGGATTTTTGGCTCCTGTTGGAGAAAGGAGTGAGAACTGGGCAAGGAAGGTGTCCCTCCTTCAGAGCAGTGGCTGGAGGGGTCACCACCGTGCCAGGGTCCCTCCTCACCCCAGGACAAGGGCTGCTGTTTAGCTGGACCTTGGTGAGGCAGACACCCCCTGCTTCCCCCCAGGAGCCCCAGCCCTGCCCTGCTTCACGTGGGGCAGTGGTATCATGCCAGGAGATGGGGATCAGCACCACTCCAAGTGCCTAGAAAATATCTTTCCAATAAGCAGATTTGACAGCCCTGGGCCATGAGGCAACTGAGGCACAGCCCTCCCAGGGAATCACCTTTCCAGTGGTTTCAAAATCCAGTCCCTGGGAAGGTTGGTGCCCAGGTGCCCAGCCCTAAGCTCAGCTCTGTGGCACCTCAGTGCTCAGCAGGGCTGGAGTGGTGGCAGTGGTGGGTGACAATCCCATGGCAGTGTGATGTGACACTCTGGGCACTTCCCAGCCCAAGCTCCACACAGGCACCTCTGGGACAGCATAGACGCTGAGCAGGACTGCCATGTGTGAAACCAGATTAGAAGGATCTGGCTTTGAAGTTTTTAATTAACTTTTCCCCTGTTTGCTTTCTTCTGGACCTGAGGGAAAAGCCCAGCCTCCTGCTCTCTCCAGCTTATGTGGCACAGGGGAGGTTGCAGACTTAGATGTACAGGGGGTCAGAAGGGAGCAGGGGGCACTGTGTGTAATGCAGCACAGAAGGTGCAGCTGGGCCTGTGTCCAGGTGCTGCCCTGCCTCCACGGGAGCATCCCTGCACAACCATGAGCATCCTCCCACCTGGCCTGGTACATCGGCCACAGGGAATCTCAAATTTGCATTACCCCTTGGTGTTTCATCCCCTTGGAGCTGCTGGCATGGCTTAAAAATAGCCAGGAGAAAACCCAACCAAAACCCTGGGTGGAGAGCAGCATGAAGGAGCCATGGCTGAGTGGTCCCCTGTGCCAAAACACCTCATTCTGCCTCCCCGAATCTGCAAATAATACAGAGAAAACAAATTAAAACTGGGGAAGGGGAGGGAAAAGAGCCAGAGCCCAGCTAGCAACATGAGGTAGGGAGAGTGGCTAAAAATAACAGATCCCTGAAGGCATGGGGAGGAACATGCCAGGGATCCACACTCCTGCCATCCCAAAAGGCAGCCGTGTGCCTCCCCAGCTGCTCCCCACAATGAGCCCTGCCTGCTGAACCCAGGGAGGGAAAAGCCCCCAAGAAGGGTGACAGTGTGAGGTGAGAGGTGCAGAGCTGTGCCGTGGAGCCAGCAGCAATGCTCCACCTTCAGCAGAGCACGGGGCTGCCCCAGGCACCCAGGGTGCCCAGCTGGGAGGGAGCTGCTACCTGACCCACTTGCAGGCAGCCGGCGGGCAGTGGGATGCTGCTGGGAGACCCCAGGGGTGCTGCCTCCACAGCTAATTTTAGCCTGTGTTCAATTAATCATGGAACGGGAGGGGATCACAGCCAGCCCTGCCTGTGCCAGTGCCTCCACCAGCTCCCCTTTCCACCCCAGGTGTGCTGCTGCAGGGTTTGGAGGAGCAGGGGCCAGGCAGTCCCTGATCCCATGTGTTCGGGTTGAGGAACTAGGAGAGATCCTGTGCCACAATTCTCTTCCTCCAGGCAGCTTGAAGAGGCTGGGGCAGCCCTGGAAAGGTTGTTATCTCCTCATGCCTCTGTTTCCCCCCGTGGCTGGCACTGATAACCTTTGCTGGAGAATTTTTTAGGTTGCCTGTACAGCTCTGGAATGGGATGGGGAGCAATGACCCCCAGCAAAGGATGTCTCAGCCAGCCCAGACCTCTGCTGCATGCCCTAATGGCAGTCCTGGGACTCACCAGCTCTGCTGTGTAAAGCTGGTGCAGGAGCAGCTGCATTGCTCGGAGACAGGCAGCGTTCCTAGCACAAAGGGGAGAGCCTGGCAATGTTTTTGGGGTACAGCATGAGAGCCCTGTGCTCCTGCTCTCCCCACAGCCCAGCTTCACTGCTCCCCATGTCAAAAGCCGGCATGGTCCAGCCCTCCCCCACAACAGAGGTAGTGGCTCCTGACGGAAACAGGGCTCGGCTGGGATTGAAACCCTTTTCCTGCCTGCACTGCATGGCCAGAGCTGATAAGGCCTGGATAAGCCCAAGCATTGTGTGTTCCGCTGGCCCATGACCCGCCAGCGTGAGAGGAAACGCTGCAGCTCGGCCAGCCAGGATCCAGGGGGAGACTGTGTGCCGGTGCTGGAGTGCCCTGCTGCCTGGCCAGCCTGCTTTCCCTTTGGTTTGCATATGAAGTTTTGGGATGGCTCTGTCAGATGGTCATTGGTGCCAGCCCAGGTTGCTGTGTCAGCACACGCTGGCCGGCTCTCGGCTGTGTGGTCATGACAAAAATCTGTCAGTGTGAAAAACCTGGGGGTTCAGGGTGATTGTCTGGCACACGCAGGGTTTGGCCCTCAGAATTTGCATTTCATCCTCTTGGGATGGAGCTTTGAACCTGGGACACCTTTGCCTGTTCCAGAGGCCAAGACTGGCTGAGCAAAACCTCACCAACCCAGCGGGAGCCACCAGCTTTGCTGTCCCACAGTGGTCAGGGCCGGCTTGCTCGCTGTGCCGGCTGCTGGCCAAGCCAGACTGCAGGAATGTGTGTGCCAGTGCGTGTGTCCTCCTGGCTCCTGCCCTCAGACTCTGTCTGGGCTGGCGTCACCCTTTCTGCTGCAGCTCTGGCTAAACACCACGGGCAGCTTCACAAAAGAAGATGAGGAGGGTGACAAAGCACCAGCCACACCGCCAGCCACAGCTGATTGTCCAGCTTGGCACCAAAGCCAGGAGCATCCTCTACTGTGCAGTGGCATTTCCATCCCCTGCCTCCTGCCTGGCAGCAGGCTGGCAGCAGCATGTCCCCCTGCTGCTCTTTCGGCCAGGAGATGCCAGAAAAGGGCAATGTTTCCTATGGGGAATTTAATGCTGGAGTAGGGAAGCTGATCCCACCACAATCCAACCAGCACCCCTGGACCCTGCCTCCCTCAAGAGCACATGGGCTCTGCTCCTAAGGGGTGGGAGGAGGCAGGCTACACAACACAGACACACGAGCAGCTCTGGGAAAAGGCAGGATTTGTGCTTCCAGGAGGGAAAATGAGTCACGGGGGGATGACAGGGCTGTGCCAGCAGCGCAGCGTGGGGCTGGGGTAAGCGGTGGCTGTCGGCTGCTATCCAGGAGGTCAGGCAGAAATGTTCTTACAGGCCTCGCCTGGCTTTAAAATCTATTAACGTCATTTTGCTGTTCGAGCCGAGAGCCGCATAGGCAGCAGAAACATTCGGGCATGGCTCAGATCAGAGCAGGATTTCAATTACAGTAATCAAAGGTGACACAGATAAGAAACCCCTGGTCTATAGAGCCACGACAGCTGTCCTCTGGCTCCAACCGGCACCCATCCAGAGCAGCTCCATCAAAATCACTGAAGTGGTACTAGGGTAAAATTGGATTGGAATCCATTTTCATCTGCCGTGGTGGAAAATGCTTTCCCTGACTCCTTGGGGAGGAAAACCACCTTCTCAGGGACAGCAAGGGAGGAAGGTGCCAGACATGGAGGAGGGGACAATGTGCCCAGCAACAGCACTGATGGCTGCTTTTGGATGATGGAGGCAGCAGAAGGAACAGCTGGGATGCTGGAGCATCAAGGCTCTTTCTCCTGCTTTCCCCTCCATTTCAGCCTGGCCCCACAGCGACTGTCATGGGTGAGGCAGGATGTGCTCAGCTTGGTGTAAGGCTCCTTGGAGAGATGGACATCTCTCTGAGTCCAGTCCGTGGCCAGAGCATCCCAGGATGGACCCCCAGCCAAGGAAAATCTGGGGAGAGAGTTAGGAGGTTAGAGGAGAAGAGCCCAAGGAGCAGGAGCTGGCACTCTTCTTTCATCCTTATAAATGGCAAGGTGATGCACAGGGAAAGCTGCCTTCTGCTCCTGCCTCTGCCACCATGTGCACGTGCCCCTGGTCAATTGTCCCCTCTGCTTTTGTGACTCGGTGCAAATCTTGCAAATCTTTTGGAAGGCAGCAGGGCATCCCTACCTCTGACTCCCTCACCCCTTTGGGCTTGCACTCCAAGGAGCCACTGGTGCCCACTGCCACGGTCTAATGGGACCCTGTTTGCAGCCAAGCCATGGGGACATCCCTGAGTCCCATGCACACAAGGGGTCCTTTCTGCCCCTGTCCCAGCACGGCAGGGCCTGGCCAAAACACAGCGTCTCTTTCTGTGCCCACTGGCCCCGCTCCAGCCTGGCCAGGTGTCAACTGCCCGGCCGCAGCGTGTTCCCCCGGCGCTGCGCCGGGAGCAGCAGCCCGCTCCCAAACACTGGAGGTTTGTGCGGGGCAGCGGGGCTGAATGGCGGGTCTGTGTGGCCGGGAATGCCGCGGGGGGAGGGAATTTGAGCCGCTTGTTTCATCTGTTTACCTGGAAGTGGAGATCATGGCCAGGCCCAGCTGCCGCAGTGGCGGCACTTTCATGCCAGCGCAAACGGCATGGGGAGTGCCCCGTGTGCTGCACCCGACCCCGCACAGCCTGCGGCATGACAACGATGGGGACACAGCAGGGACTTGGCAGGGTTTCAGTCCCTCCATGTGCCTGCACAGTGCTGAACCCTCCTGCTTGTGGCAGCTGGAGAGCCAGAGCCTGGGGAGGGATGTGAGGGTGACCTAAGCCATCACAGGGGTGGGTGATACTGCAGGTACTTTGTCCTGCAGCATCACTATGTCCCAGAGCTCTACAGAGTCCCCCTGCATGTGTCTCCATGCCACCTGGGTCCCCCATCCTTCCTCACACTGTTTGCAGTCTCCATCACAGCTGCACATCCCTGCCCCATCCATAGCTCTCTGTACCAGCTGTGGTGTCCCACGATGGCTGTGGATGCCTGTACCAGCTCTGTCCCTGTGTGGGTTGTGATCCCTGCACCCTGTACCAGCAGTGTCCCCATGGGAGCCACTTAGCAGCACTGGGAGAAAGGGGCCACCCATGCGAGCGCTGGGTTTTGTCCTTGCGTGAGGCAGGACTGCCAGCCACACATAAGCTGCTGGGGAGGGAAAGGGGATGATAGCATCTTTGTCAGCTCCTGGATGTACGGGGATTAATGAAGCTGGCTCGCCTTCCCCAGGATTCAGGTTGCCTTATCTGTGTCTATCTGTTCTTACCCAGGCACAGCTAGAGCTGCTCCCGATGTGCACAGCTAATCCCAGAGGTTGGCAGATAGGGCAGGGACCGCTGCCTCTACCCACACCCTGCCCACGCCTGCAGAGCCAGGGGGCACCGAGCTGGGACATGACCTGTCCTGCCCCAGGCCAGCTGATGCTGGAGATAACCAGAGGCACAGGGCAGAGGTGCAAGGAATTTGGCTGTCTCAGTCTGGCAGTAGTATGAGCAGGGCTGTGAGGCAGGCACTGGCATTGCCTCTGATCCTGATTTCGAGGCTTCCAGTTCTCCCAGCAAAGCTGTGTCTGCCCAGTTTATCCCTACTCATCTTTCAACGCAAAAAAGTTACCACCCCTTGGGACTGTCTCTGGGAACTTGTGGCTGTTCTTTGGTTAAGTAGATTTCTCCATCTTTTGGATACTTCTGCCATTTGGGGAGGGCTGCAGGTAGTGAAGGGGCTGGGGTACCCACAGAGGCTGGCACCTCACCGAGCAGCCTGGCACCGTGTCACGCTCAGGAGACAAGGAGCAAGGGCTAGATCATTTCACCTCACACCACACAGATGTGGCTGTAGCACCCCTGGCTCCTCCCAAGTATCTGGAGGGCCCACAAGCCCTGACTGCCCATCCCTGGTGCCATCTGGAGGGTGTCTTCCCTCTGGCTTCTGGCACTTGTTTTTTCTCCCTTCTGTGTTGGCTCTTCATACCCTGGGGCAGGAGGAGCATCCGAGGCTGTGCTTCGGCACCATCCCAAGTTTCCAACCTGGCACGCACAGTGCCATGGAAACACTTTATTTTTTCAGTTGCTTCCCTGATTCCTTTGCAATTGGGCTCTCTCCCTGGGTGATGGGGATCACAGGGGCTATTTGGGCAGGGTTCAGCATGCTGCTGAGCAAGCAGCTCATAGTGTGGTGCCTCGTGGTGGCCTGCCCTGCCATGTGCCCCACATTTTGCATGGCCCTGACCCTCCCTGGCCACAGCATAGAGGGAAAAACATCACCTGGGCTTGGGAGTGGCTGCTCAGCTCTGCACACTCCAAAGTTGCCCTGGGACCTCAAAGCTACCCATTTCCCATGGGCTGCACAGTTCCATGTACTATAGATCTGCAGACTGATGTCTCCAAGGTCACCAATGCCACCAGATCTCTCTGTCTGTGGCAAAATGGTGCTGAGCATGGTGGATGGGTGCCCAGCATGGCTGGCACTGCTCTTGTCTCTGTGACAGTCCTTCCTGTGTTCCCAGCCTGTGGCTCCTCCAGAGCATCTTTCCTGTTACCTCCTCACCCTGCTGCTGTGGGGTTTAAAGCTATAAGGAAGGTGGTCTGAGAAGGCTTTGTAAAATGCCAGTGGGGAACTATGGCAAAGGAAATCATGCCAGGGGAGAATGGGTTCAGGAGAACACAAGTCCCCAGGACCCTTGTGTGATCAGGGATTGGAGGACAGTGACAGGAGTTTGGTAATGCAAAAAGCATAAGCAAGAGCTGGCTCTGACCAAACTTCCTGGGCAGTTTCAGGAACAGTCACAACCACTGATTGGCTGCACATGTCTGAAGGAAGCTCTGCTCTGCAGCTTCTGACAGCTGCTTCTGCAAGAGCCTTAAATTGGACATTGAGGGTGTTTCAGAAAGAGAAACCTGAAACCTGAAAATTGTTTTGGCGACCAGAACAATTCAAAAGATCCCAGATAAATTCACAAGCCATTAGTCTTGACTGGGAATCTGGTCTTTTCAGCAGGAAAGACAAAAGCCTTTGTCCAAGTCATTTCCACCTAGCTTTTAGTGGGATTAGAACTGCAGTGTCCTGTGCTGGCAGGCATCCCCCGGGCCAAGCACAGCCAGCCCCTGAAACCACTTTGTGGGGCCCCAGAGTCCATCTCGGCATCCTGGCGCTTGCTGCTGCCATCACTTCCAATTTAGACCTGCTCATGGCAGAGACCAATTTAGAAGCACTTTGCAGGATGGCACTTCCCCTCCCCAGGGAGCCAATGCTGGCACTTTGCTCTTGCTGCTCACCAGCTCCAAGGAAGACTGAGAAGCTCGAATTGCTTTTTTCCAAGAAAGGTGGATTTGGTTTGCAGAAAGATAAGGACTGTGGAACAGTTGTTCCACTCTGCTGAGCCTTTTTACCATCTGGAACAGCTTTTGGTTTCCTTCTGGATACCTCTTCCATGAGATGGCAGGATAGGCAGAGGGGCAAAAGCGTCACCTGGACCCCCAAGGAGAGGAAGGATGAGCAGTCATGGGTCTGTCCCTGCGTGCCCTCTCCACAGGGGTGGGTGAAAGTCAGCCCAAATAAGTGGAGTGAGGAAGAGCTTGGAACAAACCTTGCTGTGGAAGGTAGTAGAAGCCCCCAGCCAGCCTGCCCTTGGCATGTGCCCACTCTGTCCATCCCCTTGGCAGGGTGGTGGCCATAACATCCTGCAGCCACTGCTGCTCATTCCCCATTCTCCAGCCAGGGGTGGAGAAAGCCTCATTGTCTCCATCTTCCCTCTTTTTTTCCTGGAGAAAAACATAAAAGCAAAGTCATCACATCAGGGCTGGGTTACTCAGGAACTGAAGAGGGAGAGAACTTCCAAGGCAGTGGGGCACTGCTAACCCCAGCCCCTTGGGTGAGGTTTCTGGTGTCTAGTAAGGGGTTGGTGCTCCTGCAGCTTTATCCTCAATAAAAGCCATAAAAAATGTATCCCATCCCCCCAATTGCCTGTCCCTGTGGAAACTGGGGGAGAACTGGATCTCTTGGGCATGGTTCTCCTCACAGTTGGAAAACACAGAGTTCTTCCAGGGGCTGGACACCAGCTCCCCTTGGCCCTGCATGGCTCCAAGCACTAATGCCACATATTGATGTCCTCTGGTCCTTCCCAAATGCTCTTCACCAAACACTTCCTGTGTGGTGGATTTGATTTGGTGTCTCTGAAGCTGACATTCAGCTCAGGACCATGCTGCCACTGCCCAGGCAGCCTGTGCTGTCCTCAGCATCCAATGCTCAAAACCACAACCTCATGGTGAGCATCCTCCCTGGAGAGGCTGCTCTCTGCAATTAATCTGGGCATGGTTTATGCTAACGACTCTCCCCACTTTAAATTATAAATGGCCCTTGGCATGTGTGCACACAAACACACGTGTGTGTGCAGAGATCCTTTAAGGCCATCATTAGCTGTAATTAGTGGGATCTGTCACTCATCTTTGGCAGTTAACGATGAGCCCTGAGTCAGAGGAATCCAGCAGCAGATAAAATAAACACGATTTCAAAGAGTTTGGAAATAACAAGCCCTCGTTAATCAGACAAGCCCCAAAGGGAAGCACTTGGAAAAGTGGCAGCTTCTTTGCCATTGCTGAGAATGGGTCTGGGTGGGCTCCAGGACAGCCCTTGTGCCCCCCAAACCCCCGCCCCAGTGGGAATGGGAGGCAGGATATTCTCTCTTGGCTGACTTCACGGCAGGACTGAGGTGTCAGAGGCAGTCAGCTCGAGCAAAAACCTGAAAACTGGCAAAACTCACCCAAAGGCTTCCTGCTTGGCCACTCTCTGAGTGAAAGCAGCTGAGGCACAACCCAGCCCTGAGGTGCAGGTGGGGGTGATGCTGGTGCAGGGCTCAGCTCTGGGTAGAGATGAAGCAGGTCTGGGGCTCTGGGGCAGCACATCCCACAGCCATCACTCACCCCAAGAGCTTAAAGGCTGTGTGGAGGGGAGCATCTGCAGGATCCAGCAGCACAGGGGAGAGAGGATTTGGGGAAGGGGCTGGTACAAGGGATGTTTCCTAGGGAGCAGGGGGAGCTGGGGAGACTTCTAGCTGTCACAGCTGCAGCTAAATTACAGCAAATAGGAGGGGAATGGGACACATGAGGCTGGTTTATATTACAAAGGAGCAGTCCATCATGGGGTATTTAAAATAATCCGCTTAGATGCACAGTAGCAGATTTGGAGTGCTAAGGGAATTGAAGGCGCTGTGGCTTTGCAAGACTGGATCAGATCTAGTTAAGATGCCACTTAGGACAGCACATCCCATTCTACCTCACTGCCCCAGGGAACAGGCACACACAGCACCTGCAGCCCCTGCAAGGCCACTCCCATCCCGCCAGGGAGGCACCCAAGGTGACATTGGCCACATCAAGATGGGTGACAATGTCCTATGGCAGCTCCCAGGGATGGGTGGCAGGTTTGGGCAGCATAGAGCCATGGTCTGGATTAGGCACAGCACAGGGGGATTCCTATGAGGGGCCTAGCCTTTGGAGTGGTGGAGGAGGTGTAAATGGTGCTTGGGGTCCAAGGGCACCTTCATGCTGAAGTC
Source organism: Erithacus rubecula (assembly GCF_903797595.1). Lineage (NCBI taxonomy): Eukaryota > Metazoa > Chordata > Aves > Passeriformes > Muscicapidae > Erithacus > Erithacus rubecula. Next base: position 18,825,979 of record NC_136662.1, on the reverse strand, counting down.
AGGTGCCTGGTAAAGAGCTGGAAACAGGGGATGCTCAGGAGAGAGCTGCAGCCACACTGCCCGGGGGTGGGAACCTCCTCTAAGGGTATCCATGTGGCATTTCCTGCTCTGCTGGGGATGGGGACAGGGACCTGGTGTGGGGTCTTGGTAGTCTGGGACAAGGTGCTTCAGGGGAAGAGCTGCTCTTGCAAACCCCCCAGCACAGCTAGTGGCTACAGAGGAGTGTGGCTCCTAATGCCACAAGCTAGGAGGTCCTTTGCTGGGGTCTGGGCTCAGTCTGGGTTCTGTGTGGGTAGGAACATGGGCTGTCTGAGCATCCCTGAGCATCCTTGCACTGCTCCTCTGAGCCAAGCTGAAAGCTCAACCCCAGGGAAGCCAATTTATCCTGAGAGAGGGATTTCATCCCAGAGACTTCATTACAGGCAGATATTCCCCCAGAAGAGTATCCTTCCAAGGGCAGATGGTTTCCACCTTGGACAGGCTGAAGGGGTTCAGCCTGCAGTGGCCCTGTGGAGCCAGAGCAGCAGCAGCTCCTGGAGACAGGCAGTGTGGCCAGAAGTGACCCTGCCACAGGGCCAGTCCTTACACTGCCCATCCCTTTGCTCCCAGGGAGGGCAGGGCCCAGGAACATGCCCACAGTATCTGAGGCTGCATGTCAGACAAGGCCACAGGACTGCCTGCACCTCTTCTTGTCCTCAACCTGTGCCCTCTGTCCCCCTCTGACCCCACTACAGGGGGGCTCAACACGAGGGCTCACTCTGGCAGGTTTAAACACTGTCCCCAGCTCCCCTAAGCATTAATCCAAGGGAGGATTAAGGTTACCAAGCTCCTGGAGCCACCCAGCTCTCACGCCTCCCACAGTGGACCCCTCTGTCCTGGCCCCAGAGAGGGCACAGGGCTCTGCTGTCTCCCTGGGACTTGCTGCTGTCCCCCCTGAGCCCCCCAGCTCTCCTCATCAGCAGGCACCTCACTGGGGCTGTGCAGCACCTCTCCACCTCTGCAAACTGGGGACCAGAGATCATCTCTGGAGCTTTGGGGGCTTCCAAGCCTTGGTGACCAACTTCCCCCTGCTCCCTTCAAGCCCTGGGATGGGCTTTGGGTGCCCATGAGCTTCTCCCCCCTCTTCTCCCCTGTACCCCAGGTGCTGTTCTCTGGGTCACCTCTGGGTTCGTGACAACTAGTTTAAATGCATGGAAAATACCTTAATCCTGGTAAGACACTGATCCCTGCCTGCTCATAGTTCCCATGAAAGCCCCCCACTTCAGCCATAATCCCCTGGGAGAGGTCATCTGTGCACCCTCCATTTGTGGGACCAAAGGACATCCTCCAGGGCACCCACAACTCCTGGGGTTGGCACAGAGTCCTGATTAGTACTCCCCAGGGAGCTCTGTCACCTGCAGGGGACAGTAGGGATACAGATGCCCCTGCCACATGGCCAGTGGCTCCTGCCACTATCTTGTGCCCCCTTAGGGCCACCAGCTTCAGAAGCTTTCAGAGAGAAGCAAGTAACTGTAAATATTTTTCATTTCTGTTTTGTGTTACTATATACTCCACAGTGAGCAGAATTCCTAGCCCCCCAGTCCCTATTTTATTGCAACCCCTGACCCATCCCATCCAGAGGGCTCCCCAGAGAATGGGATTGAAGAAACCCCTGGTTTGTGGGGAGAAAGAGAGCTCTGGCTCTGCCCCCAGTTCCATTTCCCCAACGTCAGGAGCTTCTGCTGCCTTTACCTGCCCTGACCTGTGGCCCCACGAGCTGTAATTCCTCTCCTGCTGCACCTGCAGGATCAGAGGCTGCCAGTGTCCAATCCATCCCAGAGAAAGGAGGGCACTGGGGGTTGGTAATAAATCCTAATGATATCCTGGGGAGAGGGGTAGAACAACAAGTTCTCACCACTCCCTTGCGTGGCAATAGGAAAAACCTGTGTATGCAGAATTGCCTCTTGTATTTATAAGAAGCAAGGACAATGCTGGGATAGAGGCTGAGCTGAGCTTTTAACCAGTCAGATTACACTTAGCAGGAGCATTTACCTCTGACTCTAATCCTCCTGCCACAAAGACTTGCTAACTCCTTCCCGGAATTAACTGGAAGGCTTCAAATCTTCCTGCACAGGAAAGAGTTAAGCCTGAGCTGGTGCTGGAGGGCTGCAGAGGTCAGGGTCAGTGCTCCTCCTTCTCAGGCACATCAGGTTTAGGATGGACATTGAAGTCTGGCTCAGTTTTTTTTCTGGCAACAGGCCCTGCAGTCAGCACAGGCAGCGGATGGGAAGGTGCCAGGAGCCCTTGGGAGCTCAAAATCAGAGCTTTGCAGAGCAAAGATTTGGTCATTCTTGTGCAAAAATCACTGCTGTTTAAATACAGAGCAGAGGCAAAAGCTCTGGAGGATCTACCTGGTCAGAACAGTCCCTTGGTTTTAGCTGGATTCCTTGTAAGAACAGAAAACATCCGTAGCCAGTGCTGGGTGGCTGGGGAAGGCTGGGATGGCTGCTGTAGGATATGGTCATGCTCCTGACACCCACTGTCACCTGACACCTGGCTGGGGTCCCCTGACTCCCCCATCCCTCCCTGGAGCCACTGCCAGCACAGGGCCAGGCCTGTTGATCCCCAGAGCCCAGGACACCTCTGCCCACTGGTGGGCACCAGCTCTGTGGCTCCTGCCAGCAGAATCCCTCCCGTTATGGGCATCCCCTCATAGGATGCCAAGAAGGGGAAAGATGAAACTCCAGGCCCTTGGCACACAGCACATCCCTACAGCACAGTGACCCCGACACTGCCAGCAGCCGTGGTGCCTCAATGGGGATTTTGGTGTGAGCTTTGGGGCAAGGGGACAGGGACACGGCACGTGCTGATGTCACTGAGCTGGCTGGCACTGGGCAGCATGTGGCGCAGTGGGAGACCCACCAGCAAAGATGGTGTGACTGGGAGAGCGGCCAGGAGAAGGGCTGGAGCTCCGTGGCCGGCTCCGCACAGCCTGGCCCCACGGGCTGCACCCCCTCGCTCTCACCCCACACCGCTGCACTAAGCCAGGGTCACAGGCTGAGCTGGGAAAAACCATGGGCTGAGACAGCAGAGCCAGGCATGAAACCTCCCCTGACTTCTGGGAAGCCGGCAGTATGGGAAACTTCCCTCCCAGCACAGCTGCGTGGGAGGGGACGGCGAGTCCCTTCAGCCCGACCTCGCACGGTGTCCCGCCATCCGGCAGCACCCCTGGGGCCGCAGGGACACGCGAGGCTCCGCGGCGGCGCGGCCGGGATGACAGCACGGCAGCCATGCCGCTGCCACCGCCCTGCCACCAGCCCCTCACAAGGCCGGAAGCCAGGCCCAGCCATGAGGCTTTTCCGGCACGGCCATGGCCCCGAGCGCCCCAGGATGAGCTGGCTGCAGCAGCACCCAGCCCAGCCCCGAGCCCCTCTGCTGCCAAGCAGCAGCACCCAGCCCGGCCCCCGAGCCCCTCTGCTGCCAGCAGCAGCACCCAGCCCGGCCCCCGAGCCCCTCTGCTGCCAGCAGCAGCACCCAGCCCGGCCCCCGAGCCCCTCTGCTGCCAGCAGCAGCACCCAGCCCGGCCCCCGAGCCCCTCTGCTGCCAGCAGCAGCACCCAGCCCGGCCCCCGAGCCCCTCTGCTGCCAGCAGCAGCACCCAGCCCGGCCTCGATTCCCTCTGCGGTGCCGCTCACAGGGGCTGCTGCCACAGCCAGGAGTTCCCTGCCTTTGCTCCAGCTGTCCCGGTGCTGCGGCAGTGGAATTGTGGAATTGCCTGGGGGGCTCTATGCACAGCATCACCCCCTCCTTACGCTGGCAAGTGAAAACTCACCTGATGTGCTCCCGAGCGAGGCTCGGGGCTGCAGTGGGTGCGGGGCTGAGGGTGCTGAGGGCCGCAGAGCCCCCCCTCCCCTCCTCAGCCTCCGGGCAAGGGGCCAGCTTGGCTTCCGCAGCCCTTTCTGCAGGCAGGGCTGCTATGTTCCCCACAAGCTATGGACGGCCTGGCTGCCCTTACAGTAAATCTGAGCGGGTTGTTTTGGGCAGGCCATTGGCAGCCCTGCAGACAGCAAACCAGCCGTGTCCTCCTGGCACCGTCACCTGCCGCAGGCGTCTCCTGTTTCCAGTGCACCCCCTGGCTTTCCCAGCACTGACCCAGCATGTCACAGCCCGGCATCAGCCACTGTCCCAGGGCTCCCCACCTTCCTGGTAACAGCCAGTGTCTGGGCGAGGGGAGAAGATCTGCCATCACCCCCGTGCTTTGGCTCCAGGTGCACAGGAAGGATTCTGTGGCACACGGTGATGCCAGCACAGTCCCACAGACTGCTGCCCAACCACCCTCTTGCTCCCATCACTGCCTCTGGACATCTGTTCCAATCTCCAGTGGAGGGACTGAGGGATTTTTTTCTGCTTGCTTGGGACAGTGTGAAGGCTTTGTCCCTGTGGTGGCCAGCAGATGAACCTGAAGCACCATTGAAGCATTTTCTTTAGGGCTTAAGTGGGATTTATGGGGTGAAGATGCCTGCTCCAGCCCCCTTCACGGATGGGTAACTTCAAGCATTGGGAAAAGGCAAGATTTGGCTTAACCAGCACAGTTTTCCTGAGCCCTCAGGATCTTATGTTGCATTTCTTTATCCACAAGTATTTTCTTTCTTTTAAGTGAAAATCACTGAGGGGTGCATGTCATCTGAGACTGTGAGGCTTGGGGCTGCAAGGACTGTCCCACCCCCACACTTCACCCCACACTATCCCCAAGTCAAGCGGAAGGTGAGGTACACAGTAGCAAAATTTAATGACCAAGAAGCAGTAAACAGCAAGGCACTAAGTCACTCAAGGACATAACCACCTCCCAGGGCCAAGCCCTGCTACCCCTGGACCCACCAGCCTGGGGATATTGCCCCAGAACAGCTTTGCCAGCTCTGTGGTGCCTTCGGCATTTGGCCCAACCTTTCCCAGCATGGGAAAGGATGCACAGCAGACACAGGGAAGGGATTTTTCCAGGGTGGAAGCTTGCTCCTGGTCTGGTTTTTCAGAAGCAGACTGTGAGCTTGTGAATCGGAGGTATTTGTCAAGTTGGTTCCTGCAGTGGAAATGATCAAATAATTGTTCATACACCCGTCTGGCCCAATGGCTCATGCTCACAGAGCAGAAACTGGCTGTCAGGCTGCAGGACTGTGGTTCCCCCGTGATGCTGTGGCATGTTTGTAAGAGGAAGATGCTGAGGCTGCAGGTGCCTTTCCAAGGCAGAGCTGTGCCACGCTCCAGGCACGCTGCCAGCCCGTCGCTTGGCCGGATTCGTGCTGCCTTTCTCTGCGAGAGTCTCAGGGAGGGCTGTGCTTCACAGCGGGCTTTTCCTGTTCCACTTGCCCAACAGAGTGCTTCCAGCATCTTCTCTACCCCTCATCCTCTCCTTCCCCTTCTCTCCAGTTTGCAGTTCTGACAGCCTGTCCTTGGCTCTCCCCGCTTCCCCGAGCTCAAGCAGGCATCCAGAACAAGCCTGCTGCTCTTGAGTGAGGATGGAGGACATGCATTCCTGTGCAAAGTCAGCCTCTCCCAGCAGCAGCCTCTTCCAGCCCCTAAAGTGACAGTGACCCGAACATTTCTATTCACACCAACTATTTTTTCAGGCATTTTAAACCTTCTCTTATGTATTTTTCTTTTTCCTTTGGGGTTGAAATTATTCTGGCTTTGTGCAAAAACCAACTCTGAAGTGCTTGGGGAGTGGAAACCTCCCATTATACTTTTGAAAAATAATATTAATCTTCCCTCTCCTTTTATGAAGAGTTCTCTCCCCAATGGCTCAGGACTGGAGGTAGGCATTTGATGTGGAAATAGCCCTTGCTGGAAGAGCCCTTTGATGTTTGATTTCCACACAGCCAGCTCCTAGCCAACCATGGGGGCACAGGGTGCTGGCAGGGTTGGGCTCCAAAGGGTGCCCAGGAAGGACACAGAACAAAGGGGAGGTGCTGCCAGACCCTTATCCTGCCTGACTTGTTTCCATGAGCAACAGGCAGGTGTTTCCAGGCTTCAAAGACAATAAAACCAGGGGGATTTCCATCGTGAAAACTGCCCTTGGCCTGATTCAACTCCAAGACCTAAGTCAGCCTGCACGAGCCAGAGAGATCCTTTGCCCAGGGCAAGAAGACCTGGCATCTCCCATCAACCAAAGAGACAGAGGGGATTGCAAGAAGCAGGATTGGCCTCAGCTTGCAGTAATGCAATGGCAAAAGGAAGGAGAGGGACCACTGACTTATACAATAACCTGCTGGGCTCCCCAGAATAACTGTGCTGAAAACCACCCACTGCAGAGAGATGGGCTAGGAGGCTTACCATGAGGATGAGGTGTCTGAGCTTGAGGTGTGGGGAGCTGGGGGCTGGAGCACCACAGACCTGGGCAGCATCTGCAAGCAGCAGCATCCCCCCCCCTGCTGCAGGGACACAGGGAATAGGGAAGTGGATTCCTGCTTTGGGACTGAGACATTGTCATGAGATGCCTCTGGTGGCAGGGAGCTGGGGTCACACATTGCTTTTTTCAGTCTGACAAAGATCCCAGCTCCTTATTTAGTGGGTTTAGTATTCACCGACTTCGCCTCCTGTAGTGCGGCAGCAAGTTTTTCTCCCCCTCCCCTCCCTCTCCTTCTGCTACTGTTTTCACTCATTTAATTCCTCAAAGCACTTCTAACAGGCCGTTCATCTGCGAGGTATCGCCCAAAACAAAGCTCTATTGTGTACACTTGGTCAAAGCAAGATAAGAGCTTCCCAGCGACAGGGAAGTAAAGGTGCTTCTTCAGGCGCTGGCAGCTCTCACAGAGCTCACTGTTTGGGATGTGTCAACCCACCTGCCGGGATTTGCATAGGTACAAAATCCCTCCTCACTTTCTGGCACCCTGGAAACTCTTGTATTAAACCTTAGTGCAGTGTTTCGGCCTGGTAATCAGCATCACATGATTTACTTTGTTTCTCCCCTTTTTCTGTTCGGAGACAAAACGCATTTTATGCTTTGTCAGCAGAAGGCAGGACAGAGCTCACCCTTCAGAGCATCCCACTCCTGGGAGCTCGGGCAGCTGATGGCTGTGTCTACTCTCCACAAAGAGCTCATGTCCAGCACATTCATGGCACCAGGAAACAAAAGGTTTTCCACTGAGTTCTCTACTAACCTATGTGTTGTGAGAGAGGCTTGGCTGCTTTTTTACCCAAAAGCTTTGCCCTTAGTAAAACCTGAAGATGTTGCAAGTTTTGTCTGATCCTTGAGGAACAGATGAACTGCTGGACATCTGGAAATCCTGGACACAAGCACCACGCCAGCACAGCTCATCCCTAAGGCACATGCTGAGCAAGCCCAGTGATCCCAGGACACAGCCGAACATGTGCTGTGCAGTCCCTCCATGCTTGGGCTGTAAAGCTTGTGCTTTCCAAAAACTCTGGATTTGTTGCATGTTTTGAGGACATCTGTGCAGCATAGGCACTGGTGGGCTCAGGATTCCACAAATAGCCCAAAGATTTACCTGGTGTGCTGGGAAGCTGAACTTCATGCTGCAGTGGCAGATCTGCCAGCTTGTGCCCACCAGGCACCATGACAGTGTAGCCAGGATTTAGTGAACGTGAGAAATGTTGGGGTTTGATGGATAAAGTCTTGTCTTGTGGCACAAAGTAGTGTGCTGGTTTGCAGGTATAAAGGAGGTGTCTTCCTGCATGTTTCTAGAGAATACCTAGAATTCCACAAGGCAAGCATGGCAGCAGAGACGCAGAGTGAGTTCTCAGTGCCCCTAAGTCCCACCTGCCCTCCAGGGAAATAATACTCTTCTCTTTGGAACACAATTATTCAACCAAATTATTTGGAAATCTTCAGCAAGGATAGACCTTTTATGCAAAGGACAGACAAAAAATTGGTCTTAATGAATCTGACCTGCAAGTTGCCTTTGCTCAAACCATCCCTGCCCATCACCTTGGCTGGACAAGGAAGGCATTGCATTCACATGCTGGATTTCAAATGCTCACCCTACACTGCACTGTTTGTTTTATTTCTCCACTCAGCATTCAGAGGCTCTTCTTCTTGTGCTTATTTACTGTAAAGCAGAGAAAGCCAGGGAAAATGATCTCCAAAGCAAATAGAGCCATGTTTCCATTTGGGAAAACTTAGTGGGAAAGCGCGTGTAGCTAAGCAACAATGCATGATGGTAAATGGGTCATTTTCCAAGGCATGAATTGCATGTGGATAACTGCAAGGAAAACAACCCTGGCCAACACACTGCCTACACTTGAGTTCTTGGCCTAAGTGATTAATAAGAAATGAGAGGACTTTTCAATACCCCCAAGAGCTCCTTGGGTTATTATGGGGGTTTTTCTCCTACTTCTGATCTCCACCCAAAATCTGCGGTGGGAAGTCTCCATTCCTGCAGCTGGGGAGAGGTCCAAGTATGGATGTGCTGCAGTGAGGTTCCCTGGACAGAGAGAAATTGATTGATCAGTTCCATCGAATCCCAGGGAAAGGGATGGGGGCAAAGAAATTGCATGGCAGGAGTGAGGACTTAGCCATGAGAAACTTCCTACTGTTTTGGGCCAGAGGGAAGCCAGCATTCCCTGGTGCATTAGGACTGAAGTTTGATCTCAGCCTCCTCCAGCATTGCCCAGGGGTAGCTTTGCTCACTTTCCCTCCCTGTGAAACCAGATGATCTCCACTGCAAGTAAAGGGGGGAGGTTCTTGCATACTGAGGACTTATGAGGCTACTGCTACCAGGATAATACTGGCAGAGGGATGGTAAAATTATTTGGGAAGCCAGGAATGGGAGAGTTTGTTGGAAGAAAAATAGGTGATGCCACACTGAGTCGGGGCATAATGTGCACATCATGTAGCTGCTGCATCATGGGGGACCACATTTCACATAGCCAAAGGTGAAGGATGAGGAAACCCTTCAGCTTCGTATCCTAGGGTAGGCAAATGATTGTGCTGAGGGGATTTTCATAATAATAACAAATCTACAGAGTTCAAGCTTTGCTTTTGCGGAAGGGAAAAGTCCTCTGGGCTTTTCAGAATTCCTTTTACCGGGAATGGTGCGACCTTCAAACCCTGAAGGTCACTGAGTGGGATGTCAGCAGAGCAGTGCTGAGACCTCGCTTTTCCTAGAGGTGCTGTTGACTTCCTCTTCCTGCTGCTTGCATCACTGGCTGGGATCAAAATATATACTGCCATGTTTATTTAAAAGAGTTGCTGCAGGAAGGTATTGGGATTATTTCTTTCCTCCGTGAATAAAGTTCTACAGTACCTCTTAAAATCAGACCTGAGGAATTTACAGAGTGGTTATTGTACATTCCTTGGAGGGGGAGGGAAATCTAAGCAAGTGGTTCCAGTGCATTAAAGCAATGAATAGAGGAAGTGAAAAATATTTTAAATTCCTATACAGTGTTACATTTTAAAAGTGTCTTGGTTTAGAACATTAGAATCAGGGAAGGAGCTTCTCTCTCTCTTTTTCCTCTCTAATTTCTCTGAACTTGTTACAAGTCTCCTTCCATTTTGCTCACCATTTCCAAGCAACTAAATAGAGAGAGGCCTGGAACGATGACAGAGATGCGAAGTGCACAAAGGGACCAGAGTGTGGTCCGATAATTCTGTAATTGGAGCTGCTCGAGGCAAATTTTTTTCAAGCCAGTGTAAATGGGGATCGCTGAAACCCTTAACAATCGGTCTGTCAGGCTGCTTCTTTAATGGATTGCTCTGTTTAACTCTCTCTGTTTGTCACTGGCAAGATGACAAGAGAAATTAGTGTACTGGAAAATATAAGGTAACTGGCAGTTCCCCAGCCCGGCTCCACAGCCCCGCAGACCCCGGGGTGCTGCAGCGCCAGAGCCCGGCTCACCGGCTGCTCTCCTCCCGCTCTGGAGGAGGAGGGGAGCTCACAACCTCCTGCCCTTCCTAGGGGTAGCAAGACCTGCAAAAATACCCCGTGGCTCCGGGACTGACCTAGTGAAGAGCATGTGGAGAGAAGCAGTGTCCCTACGGCTGGCTGCACGCCAGGACTGGGGTGGGGACAGCACCCCAAGTGTCCTCCCAAGTCGCAAACCTTTCATCAGCCGCTCTGTCGCCGGCTTTTACACCACGCATACTCTTTTGGAAAGCGCTGCGGGTTAATGTCAGTTTTCTGGGAGCAGTCACCATTAGAGAAGATGCTTCCAGCTTGTGTGTGAGTGTGCGTGAGCACATGTGAGTGCGTGCAAGGGTGCACAGCTTTGGAGATGCTCCGACACCTCCATTGTTTGCAGCCAGACCCTGAAACTTGGCAGCAACGATGCCCCGAGGCTAGAGATGTACCTTTCACTTTTCCCATGAAATTCCATTCTGGTTTGGCTGAGTTATAAAAAAAAAAGTTTGAAAATCACCATTTCCCTTCTGCTGCCTGCATTCCTCAGGAAAACTTTGGCAGCCTGTCAAAACAATAACTGAACGTGAACTTTCTAAAGAGCTGGCCCGGTGCTGTCTGCCAAAGCAGCAATTCAGCACAGCTCAGTGCAGCGTGTCCTTTCCCTCACCCCCCCGTGCCCACCCCCTCAGCCCCGGGCACCCTCCAGGTGCAGATGTGTCCACCCCAGACACCCGTGTGCAGAGCACAGTGCTGGCATCCACTGTCCAGCTGCAAAAGCCACACACACCTCCTCTCCTCTTGCAGGAGAGCAGCTTTCTGCTTCCATCCTGCACTGTTACTCCTGCAGGTTTTTGGGCAGAAGCCTATGGAGCAGTGAGGAAAGGCTGGTCCAAGCCATGCTGAGGAATACCTTAGGTCCAGCTGCAACAACCTACACTGTAGACATTTATTTAAAAGAACTTTTTTTTTTTTTTTTTTTTTTTTTTTAATGTTATTTCCTATGTTAAAAGAATGTTGTTTACAAGGCAAAGCCAAGTGCTTTTAAGTTAGGAAATGCCTAATGTATGATTCCTCGCAAGCTCAGCTCTATGTGCATGCCTTGTGTTCCAACCTTTATGGACATGAGCCCCTGTTTCAAACTCTTTCCTTACCCAGTGGACAGGGGAGGGAAAAGAGCACAAGCTGCTCTCACTGCTGTAAATAAGACACTTCCTAACACTGAAGTGTTTCAGTCAAAAGTTTTTTGCAGACCACATATTATTCTTTAATACAGGTTTTTAATGCAATGTGTAATTTTCAAACCAAAGCACCCGACTTCAGCACACTTGCCAGAGTTTTTCCTCACCACAGAAATGTGGCCGCATCTGGGGTGGAGTGAGGCAACTGTTTTGCAGCCTGTTAGGACATAAAATGACTATAAAGCAGAGAGAGGAAGCACAGTCCTTGTTGAAAACGCCCATTACATTTCACATGAAGTTTCTGGAGGATGCAGGGAAGCAAACTGCTGCTGCTTCACCCCTGCAGGGATTAGTACTCTTAATCTTGTGGCAAATGCTTTGTGGTCTCTGTAGTACTTTTGGGGCTCAGACTGTACAGCTGAAGGGGAAGATGGTGCCTGCAGTGTCCCCATGGTTCAGGAAGGCAGGATAAACTCTGCCATTCCAAACACCTCTCCTGCCAGCAAGCCCCAGGGTTGGTTTGTGGTGTGCTGAGCCACACTGAGACCCCAGGAGCAGCATCTGAACCAAACCCTCCCACCTTCCCTCATCTCCTCATCATCAGGAGCTGAGAAACAGGCGGGAAGGATCCATCAACTAAACCAAACTGCTGTAACTGGTTGTTCTTGTGCTGTTCATTCCTTGCAAGGTGTGGCTGCCCCTGTGGGAAACTGGCCACCAGTCACAGCACATACTCCAAAAATCCAGTGTCTGTGCAGCAAAAGGCCAGTAATTTCATGTAGCATCTACTGATGCTCAGGGAGTTGTCCTTGATGATGTGAATGCAGGTCTATCTTCTCCAAGCTCCCCTCCAGCAGGCCCTGAGCTTGTGCTAACAGTGCAGTTAATATCTGCATCTCAGGAGTGGCCAGGAGTCTCCAGCCTGCCCCAAAAGTCTCTCATCATTCTCGTGCATTTGGCTGGCAGCACTGTGGATTCAGCCCCCCTCCCTGTTCCAGCCCTCCAACTATAAAAGCCTGTTGTGGCCTACATTCAGCTGTCGGATATCACATTATCATGGCTCGGCAAAGAGGAAACCAAGCAGTTTGGCACAAATGGCTTTTCTGTGTTCAGTCTGTTCCAGTGCAGGTCTGTTCAGCTCCTCCTGAAGCACATGGAAGCGCTCAAAACTTCAATATTTAATCTTGCCTTGAAATGCAAATTGTCAGATCCAGGGAAAAGAAAGTGAGCAAAAGCACAGCCGTTGACACAGGATGTCAGGAAGACAGCAGGCACTGGGCTCACTTGTCTTTCAGCCATAGCATGGGGCACCAGGTCCTCTCCTGTTCAGACACTGTCAAATCACCATTATTTTGTTGCAGTGTTTGAATGTAGCTTTTCCTGTCTTGGGATGATACATTGGGTTTGCATGGGCAGGTTTTGGCAGTGGGAGCACTCCCAGACCTTGAGCACCCCCGAGCCCTCGGCGTGCTCCCGGCTTTGTCTCTGCTCTCTGATGCTCAGACCTTGTGCCTGGGGAGGAGAGGCACAGGCAGAGGGGGTTTAGCAGTGTCTAAGGCAGCACATGTGCCTCCCTCTCCCCCTGGGCACACACATGCACACCATGCTCATCCCCAGTGCAAGGCAGACAGTGTGGTAGGAAAGGGAGCACCCCATACGTGTGTTTTGGGAGCCAAGCAATCTTGGGTAAATTATCAGCACAGTTTTGAGAAATAAAAACACATTAATATTCTGTTCTCTCAAGGCATTATCCTACTGTTTACCATTACACACAATCCTCTGCCTTAAATTGCATCTTTGATTAAAGCAGCAATGAGAGAAACCAGTGCTAATAACAAAATGTATTCTGCTTTAAATCACTAAAGTGAAAACATCAATAAGCTGTAACCATCAGTGCCGCCATGAAAATGAAGGCAACCACCATGGGAACCAGCAAGGATGAAATCCACTTTGCCAGCATAAAAGCCAAGTAATTAGGTCTTATGTGGGTGGAACTTATAATGAGGTGCAGGAAGGGGGAAAATGAATTTCAACCTGAGTCTGCCTCCTCCCCCCTCTCTGTCACAGCTGCTAATCTAAGTTTGGGGGCTGCCATAGGGACCACAGCCCCGGTTTTTATCTCTGCAGGGCCTGCAAATCAGCATCCATTTTTGCACTTACACCCATGCCCGACCTTTGTGGGATGCCCCACACCCTGCCAGTGGGCAGCCAATTGCTTGGCCCCAAAGCACCAAGTTAAATTTCACTGGGGGAGACAGCTGTGCTTCCAAGGAGGGCATTTCCCTTTGAAGAAGCTGGAGCTGGTGCATGGTATCAGCTCAATAATTTAATTTAAAAGTTAGAAAAAGGAATCGTATCTGGTTATCGTGGATTAATCAGAGTTTGTGGATGGGTTTATAAAATTAATTTATATACAGAGAGTGACTTGAATCAAAGCCCTGTGCTCTTCTGCAGCTGTCCATCCCTCAAGGAGCTCTGTTCCTCGAGCAGGCTGCTCTAAATTGCTTACTGTGGAAGCTGTGATACATCAGCAAACTTCAGATCTTCCCTCACATTCTTCCATCGAGTACAGCCTTCCAGTTACGCAATGCCACAGCCACCCCAAGGTTCAGCCAAGCAGGAGGGTGTTTGCAGGAGCTGTACCGAGTGCCAGAACAGGACAAATTATTCGTCACTTGCTCTTGCACGCTTTGAAGTGCAAATAAAGCAGACAACTTCAGTGCTGGGTTTTCCAACATTCCCTGACATTTCCACAGAGATCGAGGTATTGTCCACCCTTGAGCCTCTGACACTGGCTAGGAGTCTCAGGAAAGGACTTTTCCATAATTTCTCAGCAGCAGCCTTCCTCTAAGGACGCTTCGCCGCGCCAAAACGGAGGCTGAGTGCCGAGCTGGCGGCGCTTCTGCCTCCCGCCGGTGCCTGCGGGCTGCGGCTGCCCATCGGGATGTGCCTGCCAGGCAGGCTGAGGTTCCGTTCCGGGTGTGTTTGCAGCTCAGACTTATCCCAAACCTGGTGAGAGACAGACATCCAGTTTGGTGTCTTTTCCTGTGGTTTGGGGTTTTTTCCCCCCTCCCTCCCCCCGCTGGTTATGTCACTAGAAAGCGCTTCGGCTTTTTCTCCCGGGTCACACTCGTTAGTGCCCTCTGAGACGGGCAGGTTATTACGTGGATTACGTGGCTCACACAGCAGGCAGCTGCCCGGGCCCTGCAGAGGAGGGAGGAGAGCCGTGTTTGTGGCCAGTGCAGCGGCTGAGGGATCAGCCAGGACAGACTCCCGCCGGGATGTGGCCAGCGGCTCTACCTGCACAGGGTGCCCTGTGCCCGGCTCTCCCGCAGGCCCCATCCCCACACGGCGGCCGGAGGGTGGCAGGTAGCCCCGGCGCTGCGGCGCACCGGCTCGGGGCGGGGGCAGCACCGCGGCGGTGCGTGCAGGAGGCCGTGTCCAGGGCCAGCGCTGGGGACGGCGGTGTCGGGGAGCTGGGAGCTGCCCGGCCGGGATGCGGGGCCGGGTCACCCCGCGCCCCCCGAGCCCCGATCTCGCCTCAGCGCTCGCCTTCCTTTGTCCCGCTTAGTAACCGGCTCTCGCGGCCAATCGCCATCGAGCCGGCCGGCCCCGCCGCGCGCTGATTGGCCGGGCCGCCCGCAGCCCTCTGCCAATCCTGGCGCTCGCTGCTCCCTCAGACAAAGGCAGCAGCTCTGGCAACTGCGCTCCGTTCCCCCCGCCCCTCGCGCGTGCTCCGCGGCAGCGGCCCCTTGGCGGCCGGCCAGCCGGGGGACCTACCACCTCCACTGTGCGCCTCAGCACGGGGGGCCACTACGAAAAGGCGTGGAGAAAAGTGGAGAAAGCGACCCGGGCAAATGTTACAAAAGGAGAAAGCAGAATTTTTTTCTATGCTAAGATTTCTGTGCGGGCCTGCTTTGCCGGCGCGAAGAGGGACGTTTCTCCTTTATATCTTTTAATTTTTTGCCCACCCCTCTCTCCGCCTCGTGGTAGCGCCCGCTCACACACACCCCCGTTCACCTCCAAGGGGTTAAAAAGCCGGCGCGAAGCCCCGCCCCCTGGCGCCGGGGGGGCGTGGCCCGCTCCCCGGCTAGAGGCGGGTGGCGGCGGCCGGGCCCCTCAGAGCCGCTTAAAATGTCACCGAGCGCGGCCGCTCCGAGCCGGGCCCCGCCGCCCGCCGCCGCCGCCGCCCGCCGCCCCGCGCCGCCAGCAGGGCACGGCGGGCCCCGCCGCGGGCCGCCCGCCCGCCGCTGAGCCCCGCGCACCCAGCCCCGCACCGCGGGCACAGCGCCGCCCGCCCCGCTCGGGCTCCGCGCCCGCCCGTATTGTTGCCCGCCGCCGCTGCCTCCTTTCTCGTCCTCTGCCGGCGAAAAGAATTCATCCAGAGACTGAAATCGCCCCTTTTTTATCCGCCGCTTCCCACCATCCCCCGGCTTTCCTGCGGGGGGCTTGTTTGGCTTGTGTTTTAAAAATACCCCGAGAACGGCGATTTCTAGAGAGAATTCAGCAAAGTGGCTTTTCTGTGGAAAGGTGTCTTTTTAAACAAAAAGAAGCACTCTCTCTCTATATATATATTATATACATAACTACCGATCTTTAGTTCCTTCAGGGCAGCTGCTGAGGTGACTTGCGTGGAGGCTTTTTTTTTTGTTTTTTAAGTTCAATTTTGCGATTTAATTTTTTTTTTTTTCCTTTTTGCTAAAAGTGTTATTTTAGAGCGAGGTGAATTCTCCTCGGCTTTGTTTTCTTTTTCTTTTTTTATCCCATTTTTTGATTTTTTTTTTTTTTTCACCTCTCCATTAAAAGCCGAGCTATCCAACCTCTTATTTCTATCCCTGCCGGGACTTGGCTGTCGCGATGTACAACACGGTGTGGGATATGGACCGCGATGACACGGACTGGAGGGAAGTGATGATGCCCTATTCCACTGAGCTGATATTTTACATTGAAATGGACCCTCCAGGTAGGGAGATGAAGCCTGCGAGCGGCCCCCGCTCCTCCGGCAGCGGCTCGGGCACTGCCGTCCATCCCTGCCCTCCCTCCTCCTGCAGACTTTTCCCTTTTAAAATAAAAGGAGAGGGGGAGGGGGGGGTGGTGAAAATTAATATCTATAGTTAAACTTTGTGTAAACTTCCCAGGGACTTGAGCTCGCTCTCTCCTGGGCAAAAGTATTTCAATACTGGGGTTTTTTTTGTGGGGGAGGTGGGTGGATAAGAGCAATTTATGGTGCCCTTTGGGAGATGGAAGGAGGCAGGAGGAGGAGAGCTGCTCGCAGCCCCTCTCCCGTGTCTCCTTTTTTTGAAAGCCTTTATTGAAAAGCGTATATTTCGGCTGTATTCGCTCCTAGAGGAGCGCTTTTATTATCCTCTTCACCTGTGTGCCTTTATGTGCCTGTAACACTTTGATGGTGGTGATTTACCCACCTCCATTCAGTTCCAGTTTAATCGCTTTTACAGTCTCCAAGACTCTTTTCTCCCCAGCTCTCTGCCAGCAGTGACAGATGAGGTGTGTGCTGTCGCTGGGTTTTGGTGATGGGGGGATAATACTTGGGAACAGGCTGGAATCCATCCCTGGAGGCACAGTTACTTTGATAACGCTTAATAACCTGGTTCAAAAGGATTTGATGCACTTTTTCTTCCCTCCCCCCTCCATGGATTGCTGGTGCTGAAAATGGGGAAACGTATTATCCCTTGCTTCCCTGAAGTTTTTAGATGGGCAGAAAGTTTCTTTTGTGTCTAAAGAGGGAAGGCTAGTGAGGAGGAGAGGTTGAGTCTTTGGTAAATGAATTAAAGTAATCATAAATGGGTACTGGTGAAACTGTATCTATACCTGTAAGAGTCAAACAGGCTGAAACAGTAAGGGAATTGAAGAAGGGCCTTTATCTTCTCAGGTCTCTGATCTGTACAGACAGAAGGTACAGTAAAATATGCACCAAAAGTCTTAGCCTGCAGAGAAATTGATAGCAAATAGGTACATCTAAGTGCTGTCTTTTATGGGGCACGTACTTTCAGAATGTGCATTTCAACCTGTGCCTGAATCATGGCATGTATCTGCAAGTGTGGTTTATTCTCTTTGTTTCAGCACAGTGAGCTGTATTTGTCTCTCTGGAGGTATGTGGTACTTTAATTAAAACAGGAGGAGGTGATCATCCTGAGGTTTTTGGATATCAAGGATCTGTACTTGCTTCTTTAATAATTCTGACACTCTAAAAATTGGACAGATCTCTCAGACACACAGCACCGGCCACTACTCGTTAAATTCTTGCATAGCTGACACTACCTATTTTTAGATGTTACTCCTGAAAGCCTAAACTTCAGTCAAATCACTTTGCTTCTGTGAATTTTAAAGGACATCATTCTTGTAAATGCTTTTGATTTTTAACTGTTCACGAGGTAAGTATTTGTGTGTGCTTGTATCAAATGAACAAAAAACCCAAGTCCCATTGTAGGTGACTTAAAGCAATTAGTGTGGGGCTTTTATTAAAAAAAAAAAAAAAAAAAAGCCCCTTGAATGGCTTAGTACAAGGAGCCTGCTAAAAGGGGCTGGATAAATTCAACTGGTCAGAAAACAACTTTGCAGTGTTTCTGCAGGGATTTGGCCATGCAAAATTCTTAGGAAACCTTTCAAAGTTTACATTAAGAAGCAGCTCTTCTATCATTAATAATGCCAATGCTTCCATCACTGGAGCCCTCTTGTCAGGGATCAAGGATCTGCACAGTCCAAACACCAGTTAGCAAAAGGACTTCGTGTTACAGGCTGATCCGTGAAGTGTTCAGTAACTTTATCTTTCATATTTTTAAACTAGACGAGCCAGAGCTGGAAATGATGCATGGGATAATCCCCATGTGTATGTCCTGATTTCATGGAACTGCAACTTTTAAATTTCAGGGGGAGGGAGGGAGAGCGTGGCAGAGGGGGTCTGCCTTCTCCCCGTCCGGAGGCAGGGTAGGAAAGCATTTTCTGGCCTGGGATGATAGGTCATCCCTAAGGGGAGTGTGGAAGAATTTATTTGGAAGGCTTAAACACTCGGCATGCCTTGGGATAAAGTCAGTGCGTTTGCACCCGGTAACACCCGCAGCTGCACCTGGCGCCGTCCCAGCAGAAGCTGGTGAAGGGTTCGGGTGCAGCAGGAGCCCGGGCGGCTCCCGGGAGCGGCGGCGGCGTTCCCTGGCGGCAGGCGGGACAGCCACGGGCAGCCCCCGGCAAGGAGCGCTCCTTTGTTCGCAGCTTGAGCCCGGAGATCCCCGTTGGGTTCAGCGGCGGGCACGGCGGATCCCGGGAGCCCAGAGTCTGGGATCACGCATGACTGCCCCGGCTGCGTTTCACTGCCTCTAAACTTGAGGCAGAAGACAAAAGCAAGGTGAACATAATGTGCGGTGTCACCCGTAACCTCCGAGCCCAGGGTGGGGATACTGTTTCTCGTTAAGGGCCAGCAGACCTTTAATTTATCTTGGCAGGCCGTCTTAATACCCACCTTAGCCTTGCCCAATAATAATGCAGAAATAAAATCTGGTGATGGCAGGCGGCCTGCAGCGCAGCCGGAGCTTCTGTCAGGCCTCGGTGCACCTGCACCAGCTTATCAGCGTGCCTGTGTTTGCTGTGTGGGGCTGGAGGTGTAAATGGATGTCCAGAGCAGGTCCTGGAGCCTCTCTGCTACAAGGTTTGCTCTAAAGTTCAGAAATAAAAGTAATAATGTCTCTCTCTCTCAGGCAACAAGGAACTGCAAGCCCCCCCTAATCCATTCTGAACATAGGAGTGGGACAGTTCTCCCAAACAGAGTGGTGGAACTAGGGATGCAGCTCTGCCAGCCTCACAAAACATAGTTTAGAACAGTATAGCTTACACAGCAGCCATAGTGGTGACAACCAGAATTTTTCCTTCTGCTTGCATTTAATTTTGCACTTATGCATGCATCACTGGGATAAGGGAAGCTCTCTTTATAGCACCATGCAACCAGTAACTTCCAGTATCTAAAGACACAACTTGCATATAGCTAACATAGCAGCTTCTCAACTTTCTAATGATGGATTAAGTTAGAGTGTTGTGGCTGTAGCAGCATCATGTGCTGGCTCTGGCATTAGGAAACTGTCAGGGGTTCACTCATATGTTTGTTGTTGCTGTGGGTCTTGCTGCGTGAGAACACAAGAAAATAGGTCCTGGGTTGAATTTAGTTTATTTGACATCACCGGTTCAGGTCTGAAAAAAGTTGTTACTGCCAGAACTTTTTGAACAGAGGATTTCAAATTGACTGCAAAAGTTACCAGAGTATCTAAAGCACTGCTACCTACGTATTGCCTCACTTCTACACAGAAAGGCTAAATAATGTCTTTCCTCTGTAGATCTGGGATACATTATCAGTTGTGTTGGTGATAAAATGTGTAATCACTGAATACATTTTGTCACAGTTGGATGAAAATCAGTAAGAGTGTTCCGCTGGGGTTTCTGATACAGATGTCAGCAAAGATATTTGGCTCAGCAGCAAATTAGAGGTTAGTTTCCTTTGTGTGGGTTATGAGGAAAACCACAAGTGTAAGGTAGGTTTCCTAATGCAGAATGGGCTCTGTCTATGAGCAGATAGTACAGTAACTCTTTGACCTAAAGCTATATGGAAGCTACCTGCTTGAACCCTGGAATATGACCAACTACATTTATAACTTGATCCAGCCATCTTTTTCAAGAACAGTACTTTGCCTTGCCTCATGTGCTGCAGCAATGCTGTTGCTACAAAATCTTTCAATAATTAAGTGGGGGGATCAATAATCTGTGAGCTACTTAGTTTAGTCTGCTTTGTAGAAGCAGCACTGCCAGTGTATGAGTAAGACAAGTATTCCAAGCATTCAAGGGAAAGACTGTATTTATTCATTATAGTTTCTATTTTCTTCTCATATATAATTTGACAACCCTTATTTTAGGGGAGCGATACTGTAATTGTAATTTGGAAAACACAGGGTTCTGAGCTCAAGGGCAGTGTTTACTGGGATACCAGGCATGCTGTATCATTATCAGTGTTATAGTGGAAACTGAATGTGGCTTCTCAAATTGGGTTTGTGGTACACAGTAGCCAGATGTAGATGAACACTGCCTGTCTATGCCTGACTAGTTTTCCAGTGGGAGAACAGATGCAAATTTGAATAGCATTGTCAGTGTTGTCCTTCAGCTTATCTGACTCCAGAAGCTTATCAAAGAATAGTTCTGTTCTTGCACATCTAAAAAAAAATTTGGTTCTACTAGTGCATGTATTCAAAACAACAGCACTGTAGCTTCCACTGTCTTTTTTGCAAATTTAAGTCTTGCATATTTCAAAAAGTAGATGTTTGGGACTGAGAGTTTCCCTGTTACAGAGAGGAAGTTTGTGCAGGCTGATTTGAGGTAAAGCAGGGAGTAAATAAGGCTCAGTCACTGTATTCTGCATATCTGGGAAAATTGTTTGGATTGGAGTCTCAGCTTCTATGAGGACAGTGGTGTGAAATGCTTATATTCTGTTCATGTTTCACCTACTGGCCTTTTTATTTAATGACTTCTGTAGCCATTCTTTTATTTCTGAATGCATTTTTAGGCTTGCTTTCTGTTTTTATTTTGATGGCTCTGTTAAAGAAATCACTCATCAGCTTTCAATTAAATACATGACCACAAAAAATAGCATCATTAATAGAAAGTGAAATGCAGTTTTGCTTGAGATGAGAGAGCCTGCCTTAAAAGGCTGGCATTTGTGTTTATCACTGGGTTTCAAATTATGTAGAAATAGTTGGGGAGGCAAAACTTGCTAAAGGGAGTTTTTCAGCTCTGTGTTATTAAAGTTATAGGCCTATGCACACTAAAACATGAGGGGACATTCTGAGAAGAAACCAAGTTCTTCAGCAAGTGCTTTTGCAGAAAATGTTATTTCTGCAATTGTTATTCCAAACAGTTTTGTGTTTTGCATGATTCCTGTATGGGACAGGAATTAATTGTGGTATTCCTTCTGTCTCACGTGTTTAAAAGGAGAAAACTCTTCCTGGAGTTTTCTGTGGGGGTTATTGCCTTCCCAGGCAGCAGAGTTCTCTTCTGTCTTTGCCATTGCCTGCATGATTATCTTATTCCAGACTGAAGCTATTTGTGCTTATCTTTGCTCTACAGCTTGGGAAAACAGAGGCATAGCTGGTCATACACATCTGCACCCAGGACTGAATGCAGTTGGGTGCCTTACATCACCTCATGTTGGTTGTTTAGTGAGTCACTTTTTGGGCAGAGAGCTAGAGAAGAATGAAGAATACTTTTATCAATATGCCCTGTGTATTTTAAAGCTTAGGCTTTATTATTGTCAGAAAGACTGTTAACTGTGTTGAAACAGGTTGCTGTAGAACTTCAATCCCATTAAAGCAATAGGTGTGTTCTAGCTGGATTTTTTGGAAAACTCATTTTTGTAAAGTAGGTTGCTGAGTAATGCTTAAGGAACAATCTCTGCTCATGTACTAAGTGCCCCTATGGAAATGAGTCAAATTGTCTTTTTTTCTTCTGCTTTTTATCTCATTTTCTTCTGACAGGTTAAAGTCTGCACAATAGCTAAGTAAGCAAGAATTCACTCCTCCACATAATATAAACTACAGCAGTGAGCTGGTGCTGTGTCCCCAAACAGTGTGAGTGGATGTAACTTCTTCAGAAGATATCTTCATTGTCCTTCACGTTTGTTGTGTCCTCCACTCAATAGACAAAGACTGCAATGTTCCAGTGAATATATTCCAGTATATTAAGTTCATCTAGTTCTGAAGAAAAGTGTCTGTATACAGGGATCTCTACAAGGATTCATACAATACAAAAAAAAAAGGCAAAGTGCAGGTGGTGCCTCTTGTAGCCTTTCCAAAAAGGACTCCATCTGCCCTGCTGAACACCAACCAGCTGCCTGGTGAATCCTGGTCTGAAGTACAATGAGCTATGAAGCTTTCCTGTGGCTGAACAGGATCCAGGATCTTTGCTGGCTTTGAGTGAAGCAGCACACTCAAGATGGATGCCTTCCATCCAGAGCACTTTGAAAGAGCAGATGAAATACTTCAGCTGCTTTAAGCCTGTGACTGCTTCCAGCATTCACCCAGAGTCTACCAGTTTTTGTGATTTTAGTGGTAATTCATAGGAATATTAGTTCTAAAAGCAGATATCCCTGAAGATGACACATAATTATCTAGATATGGCTTCAAAAACATCACATTTCTCTGCACAAAAGTTGGTGGGTTTGGAAGAATTATAAAAATACCAATCTACTCCTTAATATTGTTTATTTACTACAGAACAACTTAGTGTCACTTTGTGATTCTTGTACTTCAGGTTAGTTTTCCCTTCCAAACATAATCCTTTCCTTTTATTAAATGTGCCTTACTCTCTGTTAGTTTTTTCCTCTAACACATGAAATAAAAATACTGAAGCAATTCTTTTAGTTTTTTGCCTTTTCTAGCCTCATCCTAACTTTGTCTCTGGAGTCCCTAAAATCTGATGCTGCACACAGTCATCTTTTTTTTTGGAGGAATTCTTTCCTTCCTTGCATATCTCCCCTTAAAAAACATAAACAAAAGCCCTGAAGGCATAGCTGCTGCCATGGAGTTCAAGAAAATTTGCTGTAATGGGAGGAACTTGGCTCACTGTTGATATGTGGGGCTTTTTGAGTGTGGGCAGTAGGGCTTGCACTCAACACCTGTCCCAGGAAAATGTCTTAGAGGTAAAATGGATAAGTTCATTGACAATCATTATGCCTGTAAGTTTTGTTATCTGTTACAGCCTGAATTTGTACATTGCAATTGAATTTCCCAGGCTGTCAGTGCTCCTGCTGTTCTGCCCTGTGTAGTTGTCCTGGGGACATTGTCAGAATCTACATTGTTGGCCCTCAAGGAACTGCTCCCAAGTGGCAAATTAGAAGTCTTTGGCAGTTTTGGCTTCGTTGCCCTGATTCATCTCCCTTCTCCAAGAGTGCCTCTTGAAGGATACAAGGCAGCTTGAATCAATGAGATGAGTGTTCAAGATCCTTTCAGTTTTGAAGGCTGCAGTACAGTCTCACTGATAAGTTTTGGGGCAGTGAGAGAAGTCAAGCTGCTGCTCTGAAATGGCTTTCATTACAATATTTTGAAGATCACGATGTATTGAGTAAGGAGATTGAATCTGAGCATGAGCAGTGGCCAGGCTTGACTCTCCCATCTCTGCTCTGAGCTCCCCTTCTGCTGCAGGCACTGCATGGAATCCCATGGACTGGGACTTCTGCCTCAGTGGAGCTTCCTTCAGGATCAAGATTGTTAAAAAAGATGACTCATGACAAAGTGTACAACACATTCCCTCTGAATGCCTTTTTACCCTCAAATTTCTTTTGGAGTCTTGATTTAGAAACACACCTTTTGATCTTGATTTAGATGGCTCACTCTTAGCAGTTTAGGCAGTATTGAAATATTTGTACTTTGGGGACTAGAAAATGGTTTGACATAGCACAAGGACAGGTACTGTATGAGGAACAACTTTACATGCTGCTCTGAAAGATTGGAGCTAGTGGTAAGCTGAAATAAAATGCTGCTTACAGCAGCAAGAATCATATGCATTTCCAGCTGTATTATTATTTTTAAATAGCTTCTTGTGCAGCAAACTTCTCAGTAGCACCAATTATTTCTGTGAATTGGATCCCCTGTGAGGTTTGTACCTGACATCTGGATGGATGTTTAGTCTTTGAAATACCTGGGGAAAACAGCCCTGAGCTGTTTTTATTTAAATTATTTATTATTTAAAATTAGTTATTATTTATCTTTTTCTTTCGGCTTTGGTATGTCTCCTAGTCATAGCTGTCACATCTATGAAGTCAGCTGGCCTGACTTCATTCCCTCTCTTGCAAAAAAGCCAGTTCTTCGTTCTCAGTCATTTCAGTTCTTTGCTTATTCTGAATTTTGTGTTTTCCTTGCTCTTGTCAAAAAATCTATTCCCACATATTGACCAAAGAGTACTTATAACAGTGGCTGGAAGACTCTGCCTGTGGAGGAGTAGAAAACATGCTGTGGTATTTCTTCTGTGAAGGCAGATGAGGAGCTGGTTTAGTTGGAAAGCAGAAAGGGAAACTCCTTGCACTTCACATTTACTTTTGCTATATAGTCTTCTAGACCTGGCATTTGATACTGTAAAGTACAATATTCTTGTTGAATACCTGCAATTTTCCTTGCAATAAAATGTCTGTCATGGACTTTCATCCAGAGTTGGCAAAAGCCTGGGCCTGCTGTCTACATGATAAAATTATTCCTTCCTTGTGTGAGCCAGGCATGTGATGCTGGGTAGTGATAACCTTTGAGTGATGAAACATGGCAAAAGTTCTAAAACCTCTCCAGTTCATTAAGACTGTGCTAATTATGCCTGGTAGGTGAAAGAGGACTTATCCTTTTTATCCTCCTCATGTTAATTTTGGGGCAGTCACCTCAACCCTGTTGATCATGGAACCTCTGACACTGCTGTAGCTTTGCAGCAGTTACACTGAGCTCTGGGTTGGAAGGGAAACAGTTTTTCTTTGGGAAGTGAAAATAATTGGGAAGCTGGGATTTTTTTGGCTTTGCACCTTCATGCAAAGGCTGGAAGGGGAGGAGCTGTGTTTTGGTACAGAAGTCAAAGATTCCCATGCCATTTATCTGACTGTGAACATCCTCCATTTCTTATGTCTCAGCACGTGAAGTAATAGGGCTTGCAAAGTAGTGAGAGATGCTTTTGAAATGCCCAAAGAAATGCTGAATTTGATCCTGCCTCTTCACACACTGTTGTTGTCCCCTGTTCTGCAGGTGTCCCAGAGCAAATAATATTTTAACCTGTGCAGTAGCTGCGGATGCTCATGAGGAACAGAGTGCAGCAGAAGCCTGTCAGACTGTAGGAGGTGAAACAGTGATTGGGAGGTGTGGGAGAGGGCTGGATAACTCGGGAGTTTTCAAACAAAACAGATCTTTATCAAAAAAGCCAATTAATAAACGCTGAAATATTTCTTAAAGGTGTTTTTTTAATGAAAGTTCATAGAAACACAAGCAAAGCTATAATGGGAGTGTTTTCATTGGAAGCCTGCCTGGCTTTCTGCCAACTTGTCTGCTGTTTTCTGTAATGAGATATTGAAAGACTTCAATTCTTTGAATATGTCTTACTCCTTGGCATCTCGCCTATTTTGGGGGAGGAGGGTGAAAATGTGAGCATGCCTGAGGTTCTGTGGCCAGCAATAATTCCATCAAGGAGCTTCCTTCCCCGTTCCCAGAGCAGTTCTCCGTGCACATGAGCTGCCCTTTGAGGAAGGGCAGCTTCGAAGGGCGTCGGTGCTCAACGCTCTGCACAAGGGTCTTGGCAGGAGGAGTGAGATGTGGAGCTGCCAGGATCATTCACCTGCCAGTGAGGGCTGCAGGTGTGCACCACCCTCCTCTTTGTCAGCTGGAAAACCTCTGCAGAAACCTGGGCTTCTTCTGTCTTTGAGGGGCTCTCATGCAGCAGGGACAAGTACAGGGCTCCTGAGGGAGGGAAAGATTTTGAGGCTTTGCCCGAAATGTTTTAGAGAAATTGAGAAGAGTGTTTGAGAAATTGAGTAAGACGGCAGAGAGCAGTTAAAGATTGGGGGGAATTTTTCTCTTCAACAAAGCTAGCCTACATTTTCATTGCAAGTCTTCATCTATATCTCCAAAGGGAAAACCCTTCTCTCCTCAAGGACTGTGTCATTAAAATGTTAGCTGGCCTAACCACAGATTACTTGCATGTTTCCATAGCAATGACACTTTGTAGAGCTTTATATTACAGTTCGCAGGGTATCTACTGTACATCAGCCTTTTTGAAGCTGAGTAACTGTCTTGGAAATCCTCTGATCAGTTTTCTGCTTGTCACAATGTGGAGAGAGAGTAGATTGAGAGCATCAGAAGGAAGGCTAGTAAACAAGCTCGTGGAAGTGCTGAGGGACTAAAAATTGACGTTATCAGAGTACTTCATAGTTGTGATTATTTGTAACAGTAAGGTAGATTTAATGTTGCATTTAAACCCTCTGTGCTTTTAAGTATCTGGCTTGAAGCTCTTAGAAAATACTGGAAGAAATAAGTTGTGGAGCCATCCTTAGACTAAGTGGCATCTGCCTTAAAACTGAAAATTAGAGTTTAATTAAGTGGCAGCTTGATTTTGTATGCAAATACTGCAGCCAGAGAAGAAACAGCCTGCTTGAGTGGATACTGTGTGGGATATAGCACTTGGATACCCGAGGCATTCTTCCTCTTTTACTCCTGAATCAGTGCCATTGAAAACCCTCACACACAGGGCTGGGTGGCTCTTAGATCATGTAAACTTGTAAAATCCCTTGTTCAAAACCTGACTGGGGAACGTGTGTATCTCATTGTAGTCACAGCCTACTTCACTGCAGTTAAATTTAGGATTAATATAGCCCACAATTTTTTACGAGAGACTTTAAAAGAAATGCAGTGGCGTTGAACTTCAGACTCTTGCCAGCTCTCCTGCTTGCCTTGGTGTTGGAGGCGCCTCGAATTTCAGAGAGTCGACTCAGTTAAAGTCACCTTTGCAAAAAACAACTCTGCACAGTCCAGAAAGCATCCCAAAGGTACCTGTGGCCGAGCCCAGTGCACGGGCTGTTGTGTCCCTGCACGGCAGCTGTGGGAGCAGCTCTGCTGAAGGTACCTGCTGGAAATGGCACAGCAGCCTCCAGGGCCTGACGTCAGCAACATCCGATCCTGCGCCCGGCACGCATTGGCTGCCATCCCTCTGCTCCAGCACCAGCTCGTTTTTATTTCCCCCTTCTAAGTGACACTGAGCTGGGATTGGGATTTAGCTCAAGCTAGTCTGCCTGGGAAAGCTAGAAAGAGGGAACTAGAGTTGCTAAAGAAATTAAAACCAGATATGCCCGTGAATGCGGGAGGGAGAGCCAGTCTGCTCTCATTGCCAGGCGGTCACTGAGAGCTGAACCTGATCTTTGGAATGTTCTCAAGGGGGAAGGAAGGTACAACTGAGCTGTCACCTTCTGGGGTTTGGAAAGATCTGTGCTCCAAAGCTGTGCTAGAGACATGGTAGGGGAAGGATGCTCGTTTATCTGGTGCAAAGAGAATGTTCTTTATTAGAATGGATAGATCTGTTGTGCTGTTAATCACTTGTGATCAGTGTTTCTCTCCCAGGAAAAAGAAGGCAAGAAACCATCAGGATCACTCACTTTAATCAGAGCTGGTTTTGAGATAAAGTAAAATTGTGCCTGTGGCTAGATCAGAATTGGGCTCAGTGACATGGAAAGAAACACGGCTGCTCTTGAAAGCATTTCTCTTGACTTCAAGCCAGTCTTATCTTGCTTTAGGATTTTAGCTCGCTAATATTCATTGAGTAAGGCATATAAAACTGAATTATTTTGAATTTAAAATCAAGATCTGTGGACTCTTTGAGGCTCTATGTAGCTTCTCATAGAAAGCACAGGATTTCTCCTAGCAGGGTGGTTAGTACCAAACAAAAACTTCTTTAGGATGCCTCTTCTAGCAACCTATTGGGCTAGCATTATGAGAGCAGCAGTGTGGTGGGTGCTGCTCTGTTGCAGTAGACTTACCATGCTCTTAGAAAATATTCCCCTTTGTCATCACAGGGGCTGGGCTGTGAGGTTTCTAAACTAAATTTGTGAGTGTTCTCCATTTAGTACAGAATAAAGTCTATAGGCTGAGAGGGTAGCCAAGAAATGTATGGGCATGTTGGCTGTGGGGTAAAGTAAGGGCAAGGGCCTGGTTCTGTATCCAGTACAGGGGAAAATCTATTATGAGTCAAAGAGCTCAAAGCATTGAAAGTAAAGAGTTAGATACATAGCTCTTTGGAAACAGGATCCACCCTCGCAAATAGTTTTGTATTTTTGAAATGTGCAAGCTATTAAAAAGCATTTTTCAAAAGTCTATTGTGTAAAGGACTGGCTTCCATGAGTCAGGTTTTACAGGAACTGGTCCAAGCCTTATTCTTCTCCCTGAAAGAATTTCCTTCCAGTTTTCTCATGAAGAATGAAGTTCTGTAGGCAATGTCCCGATAGTGAGAACTGATATCTGCCTATAAAGGGAAAGGAGAAACTCCCACCTGTAGTAGGGACACTTGGTGTAATGTCTAGTGCTCTGTGTCCAAACTCCCATTCCTTACCTTTCTGGTCTTTTTTAGTTTGCTTTTCTGTGCCCAGTGCTTTGGAGTGAGCCCTGACAAAGCTGCCAAATAATCCCACAGTGTATAAAGGAGCAAGACTTAATCTTACAAGGAGGGCTAGAGAAGTATTCAAGTACTCTAGAGAACACTTGAAAGCCCCTTCTGGAAAGCCCCTACTACCAGTGTACAACAGGCTTTTTACACTGTAAAATACCTTGAAGTTGTTGATATGTCCAGGCCTTAATTTGAAAATCCCATTGAAATAATTGTAGGTGCTGGTACAGTTTTCTAAGAACTCTGCACTCTTGTGTGTTTTTTCACATAACACTTAATATGCTTTTTGATGGCTCAGAGCCTACAAAGGATTCTGGAGTGAATGTACAGGTTTTCTGAACTCAGATGTACTATGATGTGCAGACACTGATGAGGCTCAGGGTGCTGTAGCTGTCCTGTCCCAGATGTGATGTTGGGAGCAGGGAGGACCTGATGGCATTTTTCTATTCAGGAACTTTGAATGGGGGAGATGGAACAGCACAGTGAATACAATTGATTCCACAGGCTTAGCCTGGGTATGTGTTCCTCTGATCCTGAATGGGGCTGGGAGCTTCAAGCAAAGCAGGGTTGGAGTCATGTCTTGCTCTCAATGGTGCTTTGTGCAAATACTTGTGCACTACACAAACAACCGTAGTAGCTGAGCTAGGAATAACTGAAGCTGCATAACCAGGAAGCTACTTCACTGAATCCGAAGGTTTTCACCTTCCTTTTACAACAAGACCTGTTATTGCCTCACTAGATGTGTGCACACCTGAAAGTTCCCAGCTCACCCCATAAAAAGAACCTGTATGCTAGGGTTTAATGCTCGGTCCCACAGAATGAATGCTGCTATCTGAATCAGGTGTTTGGTCAGCAACCCCAGGGTGCAAACGTCTGGGTCAAGGTTCACATTTAGTTTAGATTGGCTCAATTAAAGCATCTACTGGTTTGTCAGAGAACAGTGAAGTTACTGTGTTGGATATTCAGCATGAAATGGTATTTGGAGCTGCAGTTGGAAGCCTGTTTTCTCTTCTTTAATGTGGGAGGTGTGGCTCGGAGGTGAGCAGCTGGATGGTGCCAAGTAGCACATCTCTCAGTGCTGAGCCATTTGGTGCTGAAGCTGGAGATCAAAATCTTCTTTCTGCTGCCTTTATTTGTGTTTCTGTGTGTACATGGGGACTGTGCATCTGAAAGATGGCTGTTGTCACTGTGTCAGGCCTGCTCGCTGGTGCTTGTGTAATCTGATGGCAAGGGCACAGGGCTGGGAGCACAGATGTTCAGGGTCTGACTTAGAAACATGCTAGCAGCAAATCAATGTGTGTAGCTGCTTTCTTACTCAGAATGTGAATGTGACCTGTCCCTCCATAAAACACTCTCATGAAATGGCTAAAAAATGCTCATTTTTGGTGGCAATGTTCTTTATGAAGCATCCAGTCTTTGCAAAACAGGGGAGAGAAATCAGGATACCTTTCCCAAAGAAATAAGAAAGAAAATCTGCAATACATTTCTGCTCACAAAACAGTCTCTCTCAGTACATCAACTTGCCTGAATTACTGATTGAGGGCTTACAGTCAGATTCATGATAAAGTTGTTTGAGCAAAAACTGGCCAAACAGAAACAGCTTTGGTGTCTTGTATGCCCTTACATTGTGTAACCTATTTTGAGAATGGAAGTAAAGCCTGGTTGGTTTTTTTTGTTTGGTTTTATTTGCCATGAAAGTTTGCCATGAATTCAGGATAGGGGAATTCTGGGCAGGCGTGCACCAGTCCTGCAGGTGTGCAGTTCTGCCTGTTGGGCATCTGTGGCATCCCTTTCCTGTGGTAAACAGCTCAGCTATGCAAAGCAGTGCAGGCAGTCTGACAGTTATCTAACGTCCCCTGTCCCTTCCCTTATCACCTGGTGTCCTGTAGTACTCAAAGAGTCCCAGCCTTTGTTCCAGACAGGAGCCTAAATGGCAAACCCAGTGTGAAACGTGAGCCTCGGGTCTAGGACAGATACAGCCCTGCCCAGCCACCACTGCTCTCTAGCAGTGTTTTTCCCTCTTCAGAGTTCACCTGTTTGCTCTTGTGGGTTGGCTTCAGGGCTGCTGATGCCTGAGCAACTGGAGTTTTTCCACGGTGGTGTCCAGTGCTCTCCAGGCTGTGGCTTTCAAGCACAATACACCTTTGTATTTGTTTGGAGCTTTAGGCGGCACCTGCCCTTGTAGTCGTGCCTGCACCAGTCTTCTTTTAACAAAAACTCACATTTCCTCATACTCCTTACTTTTCCCCTCCCTCAAGCAAGTGTTTGATACTGAAAAATCTCAGGTCACAGTGGAACAGTTGACTTCAGACTTCTCTTAAGATTACAAGTTCCTTTTGGTTTGAGAGAGCTTGAAAGCTGAGTTCAAGATGCACATTTTCTTTGGTTATTTTACTGTCATATTTCATTAATAGTTCAGTGATTATTTTCTCCTGTTTACCTTTTGTTAATCTGTTTTTAATTTCCAGCTCTTCCTCCAAAGCCCCCCAAACCAATGACACCAGTCAATACAAATGGAATTAAAGACAATTCCAGTTTCTCTCTGCAGGAAGCAGAGTGGTACTGGGGGGACATCTCAAGGTAAGCAATATTTTAGAATATATTAATTAAAATCTATTAATATATATTGTTAAAAGTAGGATAAGCCTGCTAGAATCCAAGACAAAAAGAACATGCCTACTTCAGGCAGCATTTTACTGCTTTAGGACTATGCTTGGCAAATCATCTAAGGGAAAGTATTCAGTTGGATTCAGGATATTTAAGTTGTTGCTCTTCTGGTGCAGATATTGCCAGTCTTGGTGACAGTTACTTTTGAGTTTTTAAATTTGTCAAAAATACAATCTTTAAAAAGAAGAGACATGCTTCTGAATCTGGTATTTAATATAGTGTTGTAAGCATGCAATCCTGGAATGCATGCAGTTCAGAAAATTGTCAGTGTAAAAATATTTCAAAATAAAAGGAGTTGCATTCTTATTTTTTGTTTCCTTATATTTGTTTAAAATTTCAGCTAAATTAATCTCTATTACATGGTGACATGAAAAATAGCTCTTACAAATGCTCACCATCACCCACCTATACTGAGCAGATGATACAGACACATACCAAACAAACTAAGTTCTGCCTCTTAAAAAAACCCTTTTCTATGTACTTGAGAAAATAGATGGCTTGAGCTAGGTTCAGAAAATGAAAGGCCTGGTTTTATATACTTAATTGCATAAAAGAGCTGAAATGTTCAGTCATCTCTTACCCTCTTAAGGCACTTCTGAAGGATCTAGAATTTGGAGCTGTAAAAGGACAGGCGAGCATGCTGGGAGTGTGACCAGGAATTGCTCAAACCTGTGCACATAATACTTTGAAGCACTTTGGCAGATAGAGGCATGAAGACTGTGTTTGCCACATAATCTCACTGACGTTCTGAGAAGGGAAATAAAGTTTCCATATCTTTATTGTACCACCCTTATCTTTTTATAAAGCAAACCCTCATAGATCTTGCTTTTGAAAGGCCTTGGCAGAGATATTTTTCTGTTAATTTTAAGCTGAAGCAGAGTGGCAAAACCCGATCACAAAACCCACTAGAAAGAGTTTGTTTAAAAGTGCTCAATATTGGTATCAGTTTATTGACTGTGGATTTGTCCCCCAATTAGCAGTGCACATGATGGCAGGAGCTAATGCACTGCAAATCACATTGGAGTGGCTTTATTAGATTAAAACTTGATACACGCTCGTGTGAAGATGGAATTGTTTATGACCCTGGGTTGGCTGCCAGCAGGTACAGCCTAGCAGGGCAGGAGCAATGTTCTTCAATTAAGGACTTGTGCTGAAAATTCTGTCATGAGCTCCAGGGTGCAACTTGCAGACCCAAACTTGTAGGTCATATCTGTCCATTCAAAAAGGAGTTAACTGGGTCCAATCTGCAAAATGGTCTGAGAGGAGTAAATGAATGTGAGCATGTGATACTCAGTAGGAGCCAGTTTTACTAACAAAATAGTTTTCAGGTAGCTAAATCAAGCTAAGGCTATTCTTTTGTTATTCTTTTGAATACTTTTGTTCCTTAGTATTTGAACAAAAAAACCTGCTGTTGATTTTTCTTTGTAAGATTCAGCTAGGCTTTCTGCAGCACCGAAAGAATGTTCAGGCTACCTGAGAAACTTTAGTTTCCAAATGATGGTGTTAAAAGTGCTTAGGGCTTCCAAATCCTTTGAGGGACTGTTATAAAGTGAGATACATAATCTGGGTGAAATGCTCATAAGCCAGATGCATATCTCTTCACCTGAAATGATTTTCTTAATGCTTACAGGTACTCGCTTTCATTAAAAGATTTCTTGGTTTAGCTTAAAGCTCTGGACTCAGTATCCTTCTGCCTCAGTTGTAAATAAGGAAAAGTTGCACTGAAGCTAGCAAGGTTGTAGTGGTTTAAAAGGGCTGTAAATAAGATCAGAGTTAAGCCAATAATGAGCCTCTTGAGACTAAAACTGTGCTAAACTCTAGGCACCTTTGAGCTGTGATTCTGGAGACCATGTCTTAAGAGGTCAGGACTGGCTTCTCAAAGGGCACCTGTTCCAGTGTGGACTTTAAAACCTGAACAGATTAAAGGGGAAGGTTGTGAACTGAGTCACAGCTGCTACTGTTGTTTAAACAGAGACTCCTTCCTAAGTGGCAGTTGGCTGCTGCTACTTTTCTTCAGTACAGCTGCACAAGCTGAGACTTGCTTTAGGTGGCCTAAAAAACTGAAGAGCCTGAGCGTGACAGAAGATTGAACTCTGCAGACATTGGTGCTGCTGGGTCTGATGTTTTACCTGTGGCAAAGATGATCATGTCCTTAGCACTTCTAATTTTGCCTCTCTTTCCATTCTCCAGGGAAGAAGTCAATGACAAATTACGAGACATGCCAGATGGAACATTCCTGGTGCGCGACGCATCGACCAAGATGCAGGGAGACTACACTCTGACACTGCGGTGAGCACTGGGCACTTGTGGTCCCCTCAGCAAAGCCCTGAGGAGCTGTTGCCATACCAGTGACAGCCCTGGCTCTGTAAAGCTCGTGTGGCTCAAGCTGAGAGATGTTCCCAGCTCTGCACATCACAGAACACGCGAATAAAGAGCCAGTCTGACAGTCAGCTCTGCTCTGTGCATGGAGTCCTGTCCCTCATTAAATACTACCCTAAGGATCTCTGTGTAGGTGAGATGGGACTCAGGGAGGAGAGCTGCTCAGGAGTACTCCATAGTTTCAGAACTGCTAAGGTAAAAGGTGTTTGTAACCAGGTCTTTGATTAATGGGAGAGTGTTGAATACCTCATCAGTGTGCAGCTCTGGAGAACTGAACACAGTGTCTTGGTAAAAAGTATCTTGTGCTTTCTGATCTAGAGTTTAGGAAATACTGACTTGGAGCCATGTTCTTTTCTTCATTAAAATCGTCTGCCAGTGGCAGGTTTCCCAGAGCTGCCCCAGCCCTGTCTGCTGCAGTTAGGCAGAAACCTCATGTGACTGGCTCTGGTGCCTTGCCCAGCCTGCCCAGCCACTTGCCTCTGACAGGCTCCCAAGGCTGATTGTTAGGGACAAGCAGGTGAGGCAAAGAAGCCACAGCCTTAGTAGCACACCCTTGGGAGTTACTGTGATACAGAAGTACTTGATGCTGCTGTGAAATTCCATTGCCTTAGTGGTAGGTTTGATCCCAAGGGTGTAGTTAAAATTCTGCTTTAACTTCTGCCTCCACGTTCGCAGCCTGTGTGCTAAGGTTTGGCATGATTTGGTTATTTTACTGAATACAGCTGTCTTTAGGAGGCAAAATTTTAAGTGCAGGAGAAGGACAGGACAGTGTGTAAACAGTCTCTTGTTGGGAAAAAAAGGAAGAAATAAGCACTATATTTGGGGAAACCACTAGAGTATATAAATCTGGATAACTAAATTTACAACCATTTTGTACTCCTCAAAGGATTTTGTATATATATGTATCCTGTATTAGCACCTATAACTCAAAAAGTTTCATTAATAATTGTACAAATCTGTACTCAGTTGTATGCTATTAGTGACCCTGAATTGCAGGAAATGATGGGTTTGGGTTTTCTTATGGCTCCTTTATTCAGCCTTCAGCATCCTCCTTTTCCCTTGCAAAACTTCTGGCAAAACTAGGACTTAAATACAATAAGCTGGCTCCAGAATTAACACATAGGAAGAGATTTACTTTGGGCTTTGCTCCTGTTCAAATAATCTGATGATAATTCTGTGTGTATTGACTCTTAAACTACTTAATGCTGCTGCTGTGTAAAGAATCACTGTGAAGGTGTACAGTGAGGGTGCCACATGCCCAGGAATTTCATGGTGTCATCATCCTTAGCACTGATGAGGGATGGGAGGGACACAGCAAAACCTCTGAACGACTGTACTTTACAGGAAGGGTGGCAACAACAAACTGATAAAGATCTACCATCGGGATGGAAAATACGGCTTTTCTGACCCATTGACATTTAATTCTGTTGTGGAGCTCATTAACCACTACCGCAATGAGTCCCTGGCTCAGTACAACCCCAAGCTCGATGTCAAGTTGATGTATCCCGTGTCCCGGTACCAGCAGGTAAGATCTTCATCAGACCCCAATAGCTTTTAGTGCAGACAAGAAAAAAATTGCAGATGTGTGTATAATTTTGGGGTTTCTCTATGAATAGCATGTTTTTTGAGGGTTTTTTTTAAAGATTAATTCTCATATTTGGCCTCACTTGCTTCTTCAAAATTGTCTAACCATCTAAACTGCTACATTTTATTAGGTTCCCAATCTCCATCTAAACCCAACAGAGAACTGAAACCCTGACAGGCAGCAGAGTTGAACCTCTGAGAAACTTTTTAATTTCTCCTTGGATCCTTGTAAACCCACTGAGCACTGTTCTAGCCAGTGCTACCCATATGAGCTGTGCAGCTGCTCACTCCATGCATAGCCATCTACATTTTTCAAGAACATTTTTTAAACTTTTATTCGGTAGCCCAAAACACATTTTTGCATTAAAGAAAAAGATCTGCAGAGCTTTTTAGAAAAGAAAAGAAAAGAAAAAAAACAAAACACCACAACTCTGATCTTTATCTGAAGATTCTAAGCAATTTGCTTTCTTCTTTCTTGAACTGGGGATACCAATCCTGAAAGTAAGGTGTGGTGTGCTTTTGGAAGTTTAGTATTTTGGCATGGCCCTTGGTGTCCCATAGTTCCAGTTCCTTGTGTCTGTAAACTATGGAACATGTCGCACAAAGGAAGGCAGATTTACATGCAGTGCTCTCCAGAAACTGGATTATAAATCAGGGTGCTAATATCTGTAAAATGCAAATGTGTGTAAGTGGACAAATGAATACTCTTAAGGAAAAGCTGCTTTGCTTGAAGACTTAATAGCTCTTTGTATGTGCAGGATCAGTTGGTGAAAGAAGATAACATAGATGCAGTAGGTAAAAAGCTTCAAGAATACCATGCTCAGTATCAGGAAAAGAGCAAAGAGTATGACAAATTGTATGAAGAATATACCAGAACATCCCAGGTTGGTGCTGCTTTTGGCTCTTTGTAGAGTGTGTTTATTTTTGTTTAAAAAGCAAATAAAATTATTTTAACCTAAGGCTAATAAAGGCAATATAAGGAAAAATCATAGTAAATTGTGGAATAGAGCAAGGAAGTTTCATGTTTGAGGGAAGCAGTGAACATTGCCTGTTGCTGATAGCCATAGAGGTATGGTATGGGGCAAGGAAAAAAGAGGAGCTGCACTTTTACAAGGTGAAGCTGGGGAGAAGGCCAGCACTTACAAGCTTTACACTGGAGGCTTCTTCCTTGGCTGCTGAGTATTTCCAGCTGCCACATGCTGCAGTGAGAGATGTAGAAGGGTTTGGCCATTTGGCCAGTTTTTTTGTGAAATCGTGTGCAAGTCAGTTACCAGATATTATGCATTAAGGAAGTGTGAATACAGTATTTGGACTTCTTCTTGTAAAATAAGATAGTTCATATATGGGGAGGAGGTTTGCTGGCAGTTTTCCTGCAAACTAAGATGGAAAATATGACTAAAATGTTTGAGGGGTTTGCAGCCTAATAGAGAGCATCGTGTAGGGGAGGAGGGTAGACTTACAGGGAGTAAGGCTGCCCAGTTCTTTCCTGACCCTACGCAGACATTTGACTGAATTTAAAGCTGATTAATCCTATTTTAATTTAGTGGGGGGAAAAAAGATCATCTTCTCAGTCAGTTTAGGGAACATAATCGAGTCTTGCATTGTCATCTATATTATGAACAAATGATGAAGAACTCTTTCCTTACATAGGAAATTCAGATGAAGAGAACTGCAATTGAAGCATTTAATGAAACAATTAAGATATTTGAGGAACAGTGCCACTCACAAGAGAGATACAGCAAAGAATACATCGAGCGATTCCGCAGGGAGGGCAACGACAAGGAAATTGAACGGTGAGCTCGCACCTGGTGGTGTCCACACTTGCACTGCCATTACAGCATCATATAAACCACTTTGTAAGCTCAGTGTTTTCTGAAACCTTCCCCCAAGGTATCTCAGCCTTCAGTAAAGCTCTCTTCTCTCAAGGAATTGCCGAGCTGAGAAATCTCTGGATTATCCTCTCTTAACTTCAGTAAATCAAGATACTGTGATGACGACCAGGAAAGAACAGGACATAATGATTTAATTTGCTTATCCCATTTCTATTTGGATTTGCTCAGAATATAATTCAGAGAACTCTTTACTTGCAAACTGTGAAATGACTGTAAATCTGGTAAATCTCATTGTCCATAGTCAGTTTTAGTCTTTCAGAGAAGATCAATGTTTCGTAGCTGTCATCTAACAAATTCAGTGAATGCCTTGTTTGAAACTGTCCTTCCAAGAGGGTATTAGCAGAAAAAGCTGGATCTGAGCCTTTGAAGAAAGGCCAGGTGTAGTGCCTCACTTCACATGGTGCTTTATAAACCACCTTAAGGAGATTTTTGAACCAGAAACAGTTAAGTGTAGCAATCTCACTATGTACTTGGGGTGCTTCATTCTGAGTAAAGATAATCAACAAGCAAAAGATGTAATTTTCCTGCATCACACCAAACCTGCAAACTAATCTTGAATGAAGAGACAGGCAGCATTAATTCCTGGTAGCTCTTGGTCATAATTGAAGTTTGCATTTGAAATCTTGCTATTGTTGATACCTGTGGTGGGCTCACATTATTGATATAACAAAAACTGAATCTGACAGTGAAGAAGGAATCTGTTCTAGCTTATCTTCCTACAGACAATTTCTTCCTGCATCTCTGCCAGAAGGAAATATATTAAGGTAAACTGAAGGTTGCAGGCCCCCTGGCAAGAGGTCTTTCCTGTCACTTGTACAGTAATTTTCATGTAAGGATGAGGTGGTCAAGGGGAGGAGTTGCTGTTATGGTAGTTCTGTGATGCTCTTCTGTAAGTGCTACCACTAAGTTCAGTCCTTCTGGGCTGGTTTGACCTCTTCTCTCATACTCATTTGTAGGATAATGATGAACTATGAAAAATTAAAATCACGCCTGGGTGAGATCCATGACAGTAAAATGCGCCTGGAACAAGACTTGAAGAAGCAAGCTCTGGACAACAGGGAGACTGATAAGAAAATGAACAGTATCAAGCCTGACCTAATTCAGCTGCGCAAAATCAGAGATCAGTATCTTGTGTAAGTAAGCCTGACCCATACCTCAGAATAGTGTCTCTGATGAATCTGATTAATGGCTGTTTCCATCAGGATAATGAGAGTTTAATTTTCTTTTCATAACCAAAGTTCTGTTGGCGTTAAGGTGCTACAGTCTGGCAGGGGATGTCTGAGGGCTGGTTGGCTTCTTCATGACTTCATTATTTAAAGAGCCAGCCACAATTAGGTGCACATTCTGCAAGTCCTGTAAATAAGGAATTTAAGAAAAATTAGTTATAAACAAAGCCTGTGGTTGCTAATACAACAGATGGTAATACTTCTTTTTGTTAGGTGTCTCAAATATTGCTTATACCCACACTTGATTTCACCCCCACTGTTATCCAGCTCCTAATGTCCCTGGGCTGGACACAGACTGTTTCTCTTGTGTCTGAGCTTCAGCTTGCTCACTAAGAAAACCCATACACATGCTCTGAAGTAATGTATTAATGTTCTCTTCTTCTGGCAGATGGCTCAATCACAAGGGGGTGAGACAGAAGCGAATAAATGACTGGCTGGGGATCAAAAATGAAAATATTGATGAGTAAGTGTCACTATGCATATGATTTTATTGAGAAGTGTTCCATTAATAAGTGTTTTCTCTTTGTGGGGTTGGTAACAAAAACCACCAGTTTCTCAATAAAGGACTGGAGTCATGTGAAGCAGCAACTCTGCTGCAACATGTAGGATTAAAATTAAGATCTAAGTGGAAGCCTTTAATATGTGTTTGCTAAGAGCCCAACCTCACAATTTGGGCAATTCTGGTATTTCTTTGTACGATTTCTGTGAAAATAGCTCTGTTTATTAACTCCTTCACTGATCACTGGTTAACAAATTTATCCTTTCAGCACATACTTTGTGAATGAAGAAGATGAAAACCTGCCACATCATGATGAGAAAACTTGGTTTGTTGGGGATCTCAACCGTATCCAAGCGGAAGACTTGCTCTGTGGGAAACCTGACGGAGCATTTTTAATTCGCGAGAGTAGCAAGAAAGGATGTTATGCTTGTTCTGTGGTGTAAGTCTGTTTTCCTTTTTGTTCTAACTACTCAATTCATAAATCTCTACCAAAGCTCTTTATTTTGGAGAACAAAAGCCAGGCCTAGCTTAGGCCTACCCATTGGAATGTGTTGCATGTTTGCAGGAAGACCGGCATGGTAAAAGCTTTGTAACAAAAATGTGCTTTGAATGTGCAATAACTGGAGCCCTGTAGCCTCTGCAGTTCCCACAGTAGTTAGTACAAAATTCTGAAGTATCCCAACCTGAAGCTGTGTAGTAAGGGCCTAATTCTCCTATATTCTTCCCTGCTAAGGGGCACATGGGAAGAAATAAAGTGGGGCTGTAAAGGTGTGACATCCTCCATTTTCATTTTCAGACATTCCCAACTCTAGATCCTTTTCTTGTATGTGTGAGGTAATGGTGATGCTTCAGAGGATTATTTGTGAGCAGTAGTTTTGGTGACATTCATACAACCTTGCATTGATTTCTTGTATTTCACTTCATTTTATGCTGGTGTAATGAAGGTCAGAAATACTCCAGCTCCATTATCTAAAAATCCTTCAAGCTTGTCCTGGAGTCCAAAATGGCTTTCACTGATTTATTTCACATGAGGTTAATTGCTTCTGAGCACAAGTCTGAGAAATGAATATATGAAGGTTTAGCTCCTCAAGGTAACTGAGGACTGTAGTATCTGCTGTGTTCAGTGCTCTGTTCATTGCGGTCACTCAAGTGTTGGGTTCATCAGATGCTTTTGTTTGGTTAGGATCCTGCTATAGGCTCGCCAAGGGGTGGCACAAAGGAACCTGTTCCTACATGTGACTAGGGTTGTAACAGGCTCCAGTACAGGGATTACATAATACCTGATCTTTCTGGCAGATAAGTTTTTCTAGCAGCTTTGGAATTGCTGTGCTCCAGTAGCTGCTTTGCCAAGTTAGAGACTCAGTCGCTATGGCTTCAGATAATGAATCAGCTTGAACCCATCCCATGCTTAACAGTGAAAAATGCACATGGAAGGTTAGTACTGTGCTTCATGGAAGACTTTGTAGGTCCTGATAATTTGTGAGTTTTGGTTTCTTTGCTTAGTGGAAAGGTTTCTAGG
This sequence comes from Erithacus rubecula, assembly GCF_903797595.1. Taxonomy (NCBI): domain Eukaryota; kingdom Metazoa; phylum Chordata; class Aves; order Passeriformes; family Muscicapidae; genus Erithacus; species Erithacus rubecula. Next base: position 18,786,043 of record NC_136662.1, on the reverse strand, counting down.
TGAGTTGAGCACCAAGTCATTGCTGATTTCAGGTGCTTATCTTCTTGGTTCAGCTCTTGACTTTTTTCCCAAGGACCATTTGGAGAACAATGCAGTAGGGAATTGTACTGCTGGGATGGAGGAGTCCTCTTATGTGGATTATTATGCAAGAGGGTTTAATCACATGCCCTGAAGCACTGTTTCTCCACAGACTATATTAATCTCCTCCACTTGCGTCTACTGGGTCCTCCATTATGTAATCCAGTGACTGCTGGAGTTGCTGCATTAGTTAATTGTTAATAGACTGTCACTTTGGGTTTGTCCTTTTATGTTAAACTCTCCTCTTTGCTTTCCTTGCAGAGCTGATGGAGAAGTGAAACACTGTGTGATCTACAGCACTCCAAGAGGTTATGGGTTTGCAGAACCATACAACCTGTACAGCACACTTAAGGATTTGGTTCTTCATTACCAGCAGACATCCCTTGTCCAACACAATGATTCCCTAAATGTCAGGCTTGCCTATCCTGTCTACGCACAGATGCCCCCCTCTCTCTGCAGGTAAATTTTGGGGAGGAGGAAAGCGTTGGCTTATCTTGGATTCTTTTCTACAATTTTTATTAGAACTCGGAGGGCATTCTTTCTCCTTAGACTGCTTGTTTTGCACAAGAAGTGATTCTGTGAATGTGAATCAAAAAGAGGCCTAGCAGCAACAAGACGACAACTTGGGTGTAGGTGTCCTGGTGCTACCTTAAAAGCTCAGCTGTGCTTTTACACCAATACTTTTGTTTCCTTATGAGGGGAATAAACTCAACGCAACGCATATGAAAATACTGGAAGCAGAGCATCATTTTATGGAGATGATTTTTTGCCAGGCACCTTCAGTGGAACTTCTAGTTGGATTTTGTTTTCTCTTGTTCTAGTAGATACAATTTGGAGCCTCTACCTGAGGCACTGGTAATGTCTTTCAGTCTTAAACTCCCAACAAACTAGGGGGAAACTCTGCCACAGCAATTCTTCTCTGCTAATTTTAGCAGCTTCACTGCAATTCAGCCAGACTTCCAAAAGAGAGCTTGTCTTGAGGTAGCATGGAATTTGGTGAGAGAAGACCAAAGGAATTATGGGAAAGCTTCAGGTTTTTATTTAAATGGAAAAATGCTTGTAAAAGAAAAGTTGCTTTATTATTTGCCAACAGTAACAAAGTTTTGGTTTCAATGGCACTACAGGTCTTCGCTTAAAGGAAACGTAACCAAACTGAACACGCCAAAACTTTGTTTGTTGCTAGATCAAGCACTTACAGGGGAGGTTGCATTAGCATCCGCACATACTTTCTGCACCAAAACTTGAAACAAATAAAAGGAAAAGCTAAACATTGTGTGGCTTCAAAACACTAGATTTGTCTGATCTGATGTAATTGCTCACTCTCCTCTTTATTCACCCCCTCTCCCTCCTGTTCCTCAGCTTGGGATTCTGTTTTCAGAGTTTTAATGATACTGTGCTTCAGAATGTAAACCAGAATGAAGCTTGCACTGACCTGCTGCAGGTCTCTTGCTGAACAGTGACAGACTCTTGTAACACTTGATTTTGGTACAGAAGAGGTTGGTGTAATCAAATGCTCCTGGATGGCTTATTGTGCCCAGGTCTTTGGTGGGGTGTAGTTACTTCCAGTTGTAAGAAATGAGCATGCTAACCCTAGATTTCCTCTGATTTGTTCTTTGCAAGCTGGGTTCTGAACTCTCACACCACTGCAGCCAAGCAAGATTTTACTCTGGTATAATCTAAATTCCCTTGTAGTTATTTTAGACATGATGCAGAACACAGGAGGGGATGAGAGCCATACTCCTCAGTTATAGGGTGTCTGGTACCATCCTTTGGCAAGGGCTGCTGTCAAATACTGGAGTGGGTAGTCCTGGGCTTCATCAACTACAGCAATCATCAAATAAATCCCCTCCCTGGAAAGTGTACAAAGCAGCTTATTTCCATTCCTTAAGCTTCTAAAATGAAAAAGAACTAAGTTTGGCAAACTGAACCACTTGGCATCAAAGCACAACTGGCAAAGTAATTGTTCAGTGTGCAACCTTGAAAGTTACTTTTGTTCCCTTTACTGGAAGCGTTTCCCTTGCAATGCACCCATTGTGCAGGACAGGAAGCAGACAGTCATGCAGGTCTGAGAATGCTAGAGACCCGTTTCTGACCCTGGGGCTGATTTCCTGTTCAAATGGCTTTTTTCTGTAATGCCTGGGCAGTAGTGCCAGGCTTGTTGATGTATATTGTTTACATTAGAAGTATTATTTCACTGAATGTCTTGAATTCACAAGTAGGGAAGTGACAAGGCTGGAGCACTGACAGCCATTGCAGGAAGGGTAGTCTGGTTGCCTGGCATGCCATGACATTTTTTATTTTGCACTAATGACCTTGCTGCATCCCAGACACTTCCTAATTGGCCAGAGTGCAATCTTCAGGCAAGGAATTCTGTAGGTGCCACTTTTCTCATTTAAATGATGCCCTACAAAGCTTAACCAAAACTCAGAACTGTGTGAGAGAAGAATAAAATTCGCATAAGCTGCTCTGTCAAAATGAACCACATCTGTTTGTGTCCCTTCTACTTCCCCAGGAAAAAAGGAAAAATGAGACATAGCCTTTGCTGTTAGTGGAAATCTTGAATGGTTTCCTCAGTGGTCTGTGGACATGGAATTTTTTCTTGGCTAATTTGCAGTTCTAATCTGGTAGCTGTGCAGCTGCCATTCTCACACCTCTTAGGCATCTAGCATTCCCTTGATGCTGGGCTGAGACCAAATGCTCAATAAAGGAAATCAGTTCAAAGGGACAAGCAACAGCCAGGTGCCTCGTGCCTGTAGAAAAACCTGTGTGAGAGGAGTGTCTGATTTTCCCCTGCCCTTGTGATCTCTCTGCACTCTCTTACAGTGTTAACATTTGAGGCTGATGAGGCCCATGTTTCTGATCCCTGCAGGTTACCTGGCCAAAGTGTTACACATCTGCCCCAATTTCAGGTAGGGCTCAGTTTTGTTTTAAACAGGCACAGATCTACTTCCAGGCTCATAAATCCTGGCACACCCTCACAGTCCTGACAGCAGCAGGATAGCAGAGCAGGGCTGTCTAAAGTCTCCCTGTAGTGGAATCTGATTGATCCTGTGAGGTCTTGGTCCAGGCTCCAGCCCTGGCTCTGCCAAGGTAAATACAGTGTAATTCCATTAGCATCTGTGAAGGTGGCTTGGCTTTATCGTGGTGTGAGTGAGTTGGGACTCTTGGCCCTTTGCTCCTCAAGCTCTTTTTGCTGATCACAGGTGATGTATTTGCTGTGAATGATGGACCCAGAACCAATAAGCCATCCTGAAGGGTTCTCTGAAGTTCAGTTTTGCCCAAACTTTCAGAGCAAGGCTATGGGCAGATGAAGCCTGCATTCCTTGTATTGGCTGCATTATTCTGAGCAGTCTCCTGAGGCTGTTTGCCACTGTCTCTCTCTGTGTTTGGTTCAGGCACCTGAAGCCCCAGCTGCTGCCATGGTTCCCCATTGACTGGCACCTGTTATTGCACAGATTCTTTTTGGAACTATTTTGCACTCACAGAGCAAATGAAAATTGGTATAAAATCAATTGACACATGTAGCTGGTGTGATCTATGGGGTAAGAGCCTGGTCCTGCACCTCTCATTGTGCTTGGCCTAATCCTGTTTGCTCAGAAGCATTAGACCTGTGAGAAAACCCACAGCTTCCAGGAGCTGTTCTACACTTGCATGACTGAGAAATCAGAATTGGGCCTGTGAGGTGCAGGATTACACCCCAGGATGAAAAGCAGCTGTTAAGCCTGAAACAAATACAGGAAATGTGAACACAGGCAAAACAAAGAAACTCAAGTTCTTTTAAAACAGCAAGATGTGAGAAGGTTTTAATTCTAAGAGTCAGAACATCAAGAGGAAAGGGGGAAGTAGCCTCACTGTCTTAGCAGCCATCTGGTACCAGGCTACACTTAGAGGAGCATTGATCTCACTGACCCATATTGTATTAAATATATATGTAGAGTTAAATAAATAACTTTTGCACAGTGTTAAATGGGGGGGGGGGAGGGGATGCTGAAACTCAAATATGCACAGTTTCTTCTAATCTGTTTTAAAGTATATTTGCAGGGAATTAGGGGTGATTCAGTATTTTGTATTGGTATGGATGGAAATCAGGTCTGCTTCCACAGTTGCCATTGGCCCTATTGTGTCAGCCACGAGTGCCATGTTTTTGAAGTTAATAAGTTACAAATCTTTTCCCACTAGTTTGTTTGTTGATTACAAGTAATCTGAGCATGAGAAGAACCAACCTAGAAACAGAGGGATGTCCCAACAGATGCTTCACTAGTGTGTGAAGCAGTTATGTGCAATTGTCCACCTTCTGATACTGGAGTGCTCTAGTTTTGGGGTTGTGTTTGGGTTTTTATTTCATTCTCATCAGCAGTAAAGTGAGCTGCTGCTTTGCACCATTGGTAGTTGCAGTCTAGAGTTATATCCAGTACAGCCCTTTGTCTTATGCCAAAAAAAAATAATGCTCCTTCCACCCTCATCTCTCTTGTGGTGGCAGATATTCTAGAAGTTTTCCATTTAATGTGATGGGCCTGATTCTTTTCTCGCTGACACTAGTGTTAGCAAGACTTCCACAACCAAAAGCCATTCCCAGGAAGAAAAAAACCTTACATGTAATCACAGTTGAATTCTAGTCACAGCAGGGCAAAAATCAAAGTTTCTCCCTTGCAAAGCCAGGCAACTGAAATGGGACTGTGGAAATGAATGTTGACACTTAGTGCTGTTTTGGGGAGGGCAGGAGAAGGATGAGGGTCTTGGCTGCCCCAAATCCTGGGCTCTCTGCAGGCTTAGGTGGCACCATGTCTGTAACTGAGTGCTGTGGCTGTTTAAAGCACCAGAATTGCTATAGGAGTGTCACACTTTAGGTTTGGAAAAGCCCCTTATTTGGTACTTGAACAATCTCACTTCTGTTTTTGAATGTCTGTTTATTTTTTATTTTTTGTTACACTAACAGGGAATAAAAATCTGAAATGTTAGTGAGTCTTGTATGCTTGCTGCATTGTGCAGACATGAAACAGGTACTGCTTGTGGATCAGGAGGGGTAAGAGACAGACAGGTTCAAAATGCAGTTTTACAAAGCACTATGATGGGTTGGGGGTTGTTTTGTTTAGACCATGTTTAAAATCAAGTTTTCTTATGTGTAGTTTCTTTATAGTTGATTTGCAACCTCTGCTTTTGCGATAGCAAAATCAAAATAACATTCCCGAAGAACAAAGATGCTGTGAGGGGAGGGGAGGGGGGGTCAGGCTTGCTCAAATTCAGCATTCAAATCATATATTTTCAGTGGAGAGGAAGGATCAGCACCCTAAAGCATCCCTCTGGTTGTAGTTTGATGAAGCAGGAGACAGACCAAGCAGAAACCTCTGCCTGGAACCACAAAATGAGAGGAGATGCCAGGGCAGACCCTTCCCTTTGGAATAACCAGTTGTACTCTCCTTAAATGCACATGCAGGAGAGGGCTGGGGAGTTGATAAAGTCCTGGAGGAGCTGCTGCCCTTTGAGCATGGGAAGGGAGCTTGCACTGCTGCCCTTGTTTCCCTTGGCACACGAGCAGCCCGGAGAAGGGAAGGACCAGCCCAAGGAAGCGCCGGCTGTTCGGGAGGCTGGGCCAGTGCAGCCCTGCATGAGCAGCAGCTTTGGACGGGGTTACGTGAAGTTTGGCCAACATTTTTGTGAATCTTGCATTCTGTGGGCAGAAATACTTTCCACCGAATGGCAAGGGGGGAAAAAAAACAATCCAAAAAAAAAAAAAAAATCTCTCTTGAAATCTTTTCAGTTCCTTCCTGTTTGTTCAAAGGGGCAGATTGGGAGCTTTAGCTTGTTAACTGTTTAGATGATGACAGTGCTTGAAGTGCTCGTCTTTGGGGCTGGCTCCATACAATTAATGCAGAATTTGTGTTTTTTAAATTGCTATTGGCATAGACTCACCGTATTTTATAACTAGACTCGCCATTTGTTCTAAAGTTTGCCTTTAAAAAATGTAATATGAGCTTCAGAGGCAAGGAAGAAAAAAGTGAGACGGGCCCTTTTTGACAGAAAAAAACCCGCTTTGTTGATCAACCTGTATTAGAGAAAGCAGCTTTAATTTGATGCCCCCCTCCACCACCTTCCCTTGGGATTGCTTCTGTGGGATCGGCATTGGCAGGTTGGCAGAGGGACATTTCCCCCTGTATCAACACCGTTCCCATGCACTTCCCACGTGCTTGTAGCAAGAGGCTCGGGATTTGGAGAAAGTTTCTGCATCCAAAGACGAAAGAAAAGGTCTCTGAGGGTGAGTGTCACCCCCAGCAGGGGCTTGTAGGATGCTGGGGCCGGCCCCGAGCTGCCCCGGGTCTCTGCTGGCTGCAGGGGGGCTCACGTTCACTCAGCCGGGTCGGGGTTTGGATCTGTTTTGTTTTTGTGAGTGACTTCTACATCCAGCAAAGATCTGTTTGAAGAAAACCTGTTAATTTTTGTATATCTGGCTGTTTATTGCACCATGGGATTGTAATGGTCTGCATCATCTGTGTGTGTGTGCGCGTGCGTGTGTGTGTATATGTACTGTATGTATATAGATATATGTAAAATATATTCACGTACACATTTATATGCATTAGCTGTAAGTGGCACTGCCCCTTAAAAATAAAACAAAACTCACTGTTAGCACATTCTGCCACGTGTTTAGGCAGAAGTGGGTTGGTTTTTTTGTCAAACGAAAAGGAGTTTATTGTGTTCATCTTGCATATGTGCTTCTGAAACGCTGAACTCTGGATTTCCTCGGGGGGGTTGCTACTATATTTGTAAACAGAGTTGATTTGGGGTGTTACTTACTCTGGGACAAAGCATTCAACGTGTCCCAAGCAAAGGCTTAGCAAAAGAACCCCCTCTTGCTCTCGTGTGAGACGCAGTGATTGTTTGCACGTTCCAGTGGCCCCTCAGTGCCCCCTGTCCAGAGCTGATGTGCAATGGGTGGTGTTGGTGCGTGTCCCTTTGTGAGTGGACTCTTTGTACAAGGTGTGGTTCAATGTAAAGCATGAGTGGGTGTTTGATCTTGTGTCGAGGGCTGAAATAACAGCACACTCCTTTGTACAACCTTTGCATCAATGTTTCTGCTTTTCTTTGACTTCTATTTTCTTTAAGGGAAACTGCATCTGTTAAGAACCTGCTTCTCCAGAAGCTATTGAATTATTTTGTTTTCCAGATGAATTCCAGCATGTAACTTTGGTACTCTTGTTTGTTATTTGTGTAAAATCTGTTCTTCTGTCGTTTATGGTGTAGTCGGGGAGGGGGGTGGGGGGACGAAAAGAAATAAAAAAGGAATTCATGTAGTTTAACTTTTAAAGAAAAGAAACAAACTGCTTCATAAGGAAACCAAGTGTATGTTAGTGTTTTCTGACAAGTCATCCTGTAGTTTCTAGCTCAGTAATGCAACACTGTACTTGTCACCGGGTGTGTTACAATTTTGCTGTACTTTCTTTTACTAGATGGTTGGGCTTTTAAATCCCAGACACTAAGCATCCTGGGCCTACTTGCTCTAGATCAAAAAAAAATGCAATAAAAAAAATTGCAATAAAGCACATTGACATGTAATGTTTTAGAAGGATGTACTGACAGCTGTTTCTAATAAATTCTGAACTGCAGCGTGGTCGGGCTGCTGTGGTGTAGCTGTGTCTGTCTCCCAGCCGAGGCCATGGGCATCATCTTTAACAGAAGCTTTAAAAAAAAGGGAAAAAAAAGACTTGCAGAGGTCTGATTTCCTCTAGGCTGGAGAGAAAGCCCCTCCTGGGGCTGGGAGGAGGGAGGGATACACGTAGCACACGTGTTCCTTAATGGAGCTCCTGCATGGCTCACTGCTTCCTCTGCCAGCAGGGAAAAGCAGGTTTGTGATGCCACTGTTGGTGCTGGGGGAGAGGAGGGGATGCACCCCTTGAGCAGACTTGGGAAGGACATGGCTCAGCTGCATCCACTCACCTAGATTTTGCAGGAGTTTGGGAAACCATTGTTTGCTTTTCCAATTTCTTCATGAGAAGCAGGCATTGGAACCACTGAAAAATCAGTGAGTTTGGGAGTGGTGTTGCTGATCCTCTTTCATTGCAAACACAGGTTTGCAGGAGGGCATACTTGGGGAAATATTTTGCCCCTTAAACTTGGCAGTTGGATGGGATGCCACCCTAGCATCCTCAGAAATTTAGGGCAGGGCCAGTGGCTGTGGCTGGGCGTGGCTCGGTGTTTTTGCAGCCCCATGAGCCGACCTTTTTGCAGACTAACGAGCTACATTTTTCCATCCTCCTGAGTCAACCATTTTTAAAAAAACCTGCTGCATCAGCATTTTCCAGAGGCCCCAGAAAGCCTTTTCAGCTGCTAAGTCAGCATTCCCTCCATCACCCACACCCTCCACCAGCAGGCAGGGAGCACCCAACTGGGCAAGGAAGTCCCTGATCATGGTGCAGGGGAGCTGGGAGCCCCCAAAGGGACCCTGAGGGCTCACTCGGGCATCTGTCATGACATCCAGCAAGGAGCTCACCCCATGTTGCAGCACCTCAGGGTGCTCCTTGCTGTCCTGCCCACAGCACTGGAGAGATGCAGCCCCTTAGAAACATCACCTGCAACAGCCACTGGTAGCCAGTGGATGAGCCATGGGCTCTGTGGGCTGGTTTTCACTGCACTGGCACCCCCAGGCAAGAGGAGAGCAATGGGGAAACATCAAGAAACCAAGAGGACTCTGCAAAGTGCTCCAGGGGCCTGGCTCTTTTTTATTATTATTTAATTTATTTCTTTTTAATAAGGGCTAATGAGGTAGAATTGCAGGAAAGATGTAAGTCACTAATTGGCAAATAGTTTTCCAGGGCTTTGCCAGACTGTTCGTTGTGTTATGAAAACATCACAGCCAGAGCCGGCGCAGGAAATTTCCAAGCGGCCGTGCTGACTGGATGGAAAGAAAAACACCTCCCAGCTCAGATGTCTTCTCAGAGAAAGGGCAGATCCCGGGGATTTTTCCATCCTCAGCAGTTCCACAGAGCTTCCTGCAAGTCCCCTGGGTTGCCCCTCACACACAGGACCCTTCCCAGGGGCTGGCAGTGGCCCAGCACCCCCAGGCATGGCACCACAGGGCAGGGGTGCAGCTTGGATGGACAGAAGTCCCCAGGTTGCTTTCATGGGATTTCTCTTCCCCTCCCCATGCAGGAACCCACTGTAGTGGGAGATTCATGCAAGGGTCTTGCCCATGGGAAAAAAAAAACATCTGTCAGAAAAATCCCAAACACCTCCAAAAGCCCATCCTCCCCCAGCCAAAATGCCTTGATGTAAGGGATGTAAGGGTTTGAAACCCGGGGCATGTTGCAGCAACCAAGCTGCTCCACTTTTCCTCCTTGGTTTCATCTCTCAAAACAGACTTATTTTAGTCTAATAGTTTAGTTTAATAGACACTGTGTTGCTGGGCAGCAGGAACAACACAACCACAGCCATAGCTCTGAGTACCACGGTCATAAATAAAGGGTGGGGTGGTGAATGTGCTGCACAGCACCTTGAGCAGCCCCAAATCCACGAGGGATGGGGTTGCTTGTCCCTCCATCCCGCTCCAACATGCACAGACAGAATGTGGGATCCATCAGACATCTCTGCCATGAATGGGACACCTAAGCCTGGGAATGCAGTCAGGGCAGCTGCTTCTCGCACCAGTCCTGCTGGGTTTGGGGTGAATGCAAAGGTCCCCAAGATAGAGAGAGATGCCTGAATCCCCTGGGGACAGGACCCCTCCCAAGGATGCACAGCCTGACTGAGCCCCAGGGAGACATGAGGATGGGGGAGTGTTCACCCTGGGTATGGGCCACAGTTCATCCCCATGAGATGCAGCATTTCCATCCTCGGAGCATCAAGTCCAAGCTTGGAGCAGCAGTCGGCAGCTTTCAAGTGAACTGGTGGATTAGGGTTGGCCAGAATCCCCATTTCATGGGAAATATCATCATCTTGCTTGTCAGGCTTCATCCAAAGTGGAACAAAATGGTAATGTACAAAATTTTACTCCGGAAAATACTTTCAAGGGGGAAAAAAACATCCCACGCTGATTTCTGTTGAGCTGGCACAGTCCCACACCAGCATTAGCCTTTCAATACCACTGTAATCCATGAGCCCAGAAGGGCTGGAAGGACAGGCTTCACTCTGACCAACATAATTCACTTCCCTGGTTACTGTTTTCTCCAAATTTTCTCTTGACAGTTATTTTCATCAAACCTGTTCTTTCTGATGGCAAATCTTTATTGCAGAGATCTAATTGGCTTTGTAGAGAAGTGGATAGGGGACAAAATGCCAGGGCACCCTCTGTCCTCCCTGGCAGAAGGTGTGATGAAGGAAAAGGCTGCAGAGCACCAGCTTTGTTTGCTGCCCACTCTCCTGGCTCCAAACCCATCCCTGGGGGTGGTGGTGGCTCCTAGGAAACACCTTGGCCACCTCTGCCCAGTCACTGGTGTGTTTCAGTGCAGGTTCCCCCAGCTCCCCTGTGCACAGCCATCTGCCCAGAGCCCTTCCCTTTCCTCCCCTGGCCCCACCAGACCCAAGCCATCTCCCCTGAAAAGGGGCAAAGCCTTGACCTCTCCCTTGGATTGGGAGGAGGCAGCTCCTCACATCCAGCTGGCTCAGCCTCCCAGCCCTGATGCAAACTGGAGCAACTCAGGTTCCCAGAAGAGGGATAAGGAGCAGGAAGAGGAGCATGGGCTGTCACAAGGCCTTGGAGCAAGCAAAGCCTGTCCCATGGGGGAGCATCTTCAGGCAGACCAGGATGCCAGGAGGGCAGGGGCCAGGATATGCCCCTCTATCCCAAAAACCTTCCCTGTGCTCCTGCATGGGCTTCTGGGCAAGATCCCAGCTTTCCCAGCTGCTGCCACAGGTCTGTGCCCAGGAGAGGCACTCGACAGTCCCAAGCCTGCTGCAAGCAGAACAGTGGCTGGAGCATTTCCCAAGCTTTCCCTGTGCTCACCCTTGCCAGGGCAGGGCAGGATGGACGCGCTGAGGGCAGAGCAGGTGCTGTGCACGCTCGCGCCGCGCTGCCAAAGGAAACACAAACATCCTCCCCAAAGAAAGCACTTTTCATCGGCAGCACAAGGTCCCATTTCTGCACAGGGCTGCTCTGTTCTGGGCAGCTCTCCCCAGCACACTGTCCAGGCTGGGCCAGAGCCGCCCTTCCTGCCCTGCAGGAACCAGGCACTGCCACCACATCCGGCACCTGGGGGGGTTTGCTCACCTGTGTGAGACACCTCAGAGCTGGAGGGGCTCAGCCAGCCTCAGATCCCTCCTGCACTTGAGATGTGGGATTTGGGGATGCAGAGATTGCAGACCTAGAGGATGTGCGACCTCGCTTCTCCTTACTCCTGGAAAGGGGAATTTTGGCCAAACCTGACTGTCCCAGCATTGCAGACAGAGGTGGTGAGGCCCCATAACCTAGAAGAAGCTATGGAAGGGAAATTCCAGTGTCATGTAATGGTGCAGCTCAACACCAAGCCAGGATAACAAACTCAGGTTGTTAAAAAAATACTAAAAAAAAAATAAATCCCAAGCCCTAAAACAACAAAGGGCAAGTGTTATTTTAGACCTGAGGAGAACACAGGATTCAGGGTGTGAAGAGGGGGTAGGAGGAGTGTAATGACACTTGGATGCACATCACTCATGAAATAAATAGCTCTGGATATTTTATACCTGCCCTCAGTGTTGGGTGGGAAGAGGAGGAGCCAGAGCTCCCTATCCTGCTCCTCTGCCCCCATCAAAGCTCAGCAGGTCCCTGGTCCCAGTACCTGCCCCATCTCACCTGCCCATCTCACCTGCCCATCTCACCTGCCCAGCCACCAGTGGGAGCAAAGTTCACAGCAGGAAAAGCAGGGCTGAGGCCTCAGGAACAAAGCAGCCTTTCACAGCAGCAGCTTGGCCAGAGGAACCAGGGAATATTCCTGTGCAAGGGCTCCCAAACGTCTCCTAGCTTTGATCCTGGCCACAGGGCGGGTTGTTGGTGTTTTTCCTTTCCTTCTTTGTGGTGTTCTTTATTTTTTTCCTTCCTACTTCATGGAGTAATTTTTGTGCGTGTGTCTATAATTTCTAGGGGAATTTTCTTGCCACTCTGGGGAGAGAAACCTTCTGCTGGAGTAAAATGCAGATGCTGCACAGTCCTTTCACCTGTCTCCTGAGGGAGAAAAATCCCTCCTCCAGGGTTCATGGAAGGCACAAGTGTTCATCACCATAATTTTCAGTTCAGAGTTGGTTTTCTCAACATGTCTGATAAGTCCCAGCCTCACTCAGGATGGGAAACTGAACTAGCTCCACAGCTGTGTACCTTCCCAAACCACATCCCTTCCAAGGGACTCACTGCATGCTCAGGTGGAATTTCAGACTCCCCTGGTGATGGGGACAAGCTTCTTCCTTCTGAGCAGCCCCCAAACCTTCTGGTTTCCAACCAATTCTTCTGTCACCTGTCTAAACCTGCTCCCCCACCCCAAATGCATCTCCCACCTTCCCCAGCTGGAGCTGTGCCCAGCCCAGGGCTGTCCCCTCCTGCAGCACAGGGAATGGCTCCCCACCAGCCTGTTCCTCACACAGTCTGGGGCACACCTGACACCCCTGGCAGGGCTGGCCAAGCCTCCCCTGCCCACTGCCCACATCCCAAATATTTTTAGGCAGTTGGAAACTTGCCCTTGCTGCTGCCAGCCTTCCATGGAGGGATGGGAGGAGACAGATGGGATGGAGAAATTGAGTCAGCTCTGAGAGGTCACTGCAGCAGCCAAGGGAATAAAACCATCCCCCTCCTCTTCCTCCTTCTCCTCTTGCTCCTCATCCCTCTCCTCCTGTCCCAGCACCCTCCTCCTGACGGATGTTGCCTTTGGCCCAGCCCCTCTTGCCCAGCTGCTGAGCAAACGCTGTGGTGAGCCCGTGGGCTGTCTGGAATCCATCACTGTCTGTGCACAGGGACGCCAGCCAAACCCTGCTCCTGCCTGCTGCTGGCAGCTCCTGGCTTTCCAGGGCAGCACCTGCAGGTCCCCCCACTTCCCAGCACTGGAATTCAGCTGGAGAACCCACTGTGCCACCAGCAGTGGCTGGGAAGGGGAGCAGCCACCCCACAGCCCCAGGGGAGCCCCAAACCAGCTGATGGGGCAGCCCCATGCTGGGGGAATGGGGGTTTTCTCCCCTGCCAAGGTTTGGGTTGGTGTCTACAAAGTGTGGAGGTGCTTGAGGATGTTCCTTGCCAGCCCAATGTGCTGGGCCATGCTGCAGGACTCCAGGTGCTACAGGGCTTTTTCTGGCTCTGCCACTGCATTCCCAGATCCTTGGGAACATCCCTTCAGCCCTCCCCATGAGGCTCAACACTCTTTGGGGTTCATCCCCCTCTCCTTGAGCAGCAAATGCCCCACCCTGCAAACAGACCACAAAGGAGGATCATTCCTGTGTTCCCAGCACCTGCCCAAAATGTCCCTGGTGCTCCTCCCGTGTGTCATCTGCACCCATGGCAGGATGAGCCACTCCTGGAGCTTCACCAGCACCTGGCCACAGCACCCTCAGAGGTCTGCAGCAGTTCTGCTGGAGCACCCTCATTAATGACAGCTCCAAAATTAACAAGCTGGTTTACCACCCACATCAACTTCTAAAAAGTCAGGTGAGAGTGAGAGGGAGGAAACAGGAGCCAGTTACTTTTAAAAATCACTGGTGAGCAATCAAGCAGGGAAGTGGCCTGGGGTGTCCCATCAGCAACCTGGGGTGGAAATATTTAAAATCTCATTTTAATCTTCTCCTTTTCATCTTCAGCAAAGCAACCATGGCTGTCAGGGGATGAGAGGATTGAGCACAGGAATGATTTAATGAGGAATGCCACCTTCTGCTGCAGGGAGGGCAGCACATTTCCCAGTGACCTTCTCCTCCAGAGTGCCCAGAACACAGCCCAGACTTACAGAGCAGTGAGACCCCGTATCCTTGCTGCCAGCAGCTTGGTCATGCTCTGAGGGAACCCAAAGGAAAACCCTTCAGGATGCTGTGCTGCTCCCAGAAGCCAGTTTTGGGGGAAATCCAGCCTTTTAGGAAAGCAGAGAGACAGCTACTGACCAGAGAAGAGTTTGCAGCCATGGGGCCCATAGGTTTAGCTCATCCTCCCCTGCATCCCTTCCTGATGGCATCCAGTGCCTATGCAAGGGGGCAAACCAGAAAGAGTTATTTATATATTTATATTAGAAATAGAAGATGCTAAAACCAGCAACTGAGGACCAGAAGGACCTGAAGGACCAGGGAGCTCAGAGAAGCTGTGATGGGTTAAATACAGCCTGACCCACAGCCTCGGGTGAGCACCAGGGAGCCAGGGATGCTGCTGGTGAGATCCGGGGGAGGAGGGAACTCTCCCAGCCTGACCCCGAGCTCAGCCACAATCCTGGCATGGGAGAGCATCCCGGTGCCAGGGGGACTCCCAGCCCATGGCATCCCTCCCCATCCCACCTCCATGCCCCCGGCTGCCCCTGGCTGCGGTTCAGCTCCTGTGCGGTGTCTCCCTCCCCCGCAGGACCCTCCCCTGGCAGCTCCGGCGCTAAGGGGAGGATGCTCCGTGCCCGGGCTCACGGAGCCGCCCCGGGATCCCCGGGAGCTCAGGGGATCAGAGCCCGGCGCTCGGACGTGACTGCCAGGCAGTCGCCTGCTGCTAATTAAAGAAGGGATATATTTAGGCCCGGTTATCCCCCGCGTTCCGCGTATTTTTAGCTGCCGGTCTGCCAGGCTGGGCTGCACATGGGGAAGGGCACGGACGCAGGCAGGGATGGATCCAGCCCCAGCAGCAAGGAGGGCACAGCCGCTTGTCCTGGCCAGCACCGAGCCCCTGGCGGGAGAAACCTCTGGCCGAACTGGCTGCAAAGGAAGAGAAAGCTTTATTTCTTTTTTTCCCCAGAAAGGCAGGAAAATGGGTTTCAGGGAGCAGTAGAAGCATCTCTGCTCAATCCTTGCCCCAGACCCATCCAGCCTCTGCCACCACCCACACCCCCATATCCAGGAGCAGAAAATGGCTCCTTTTGGAATCACCCAGCAAAAAGCACAGCTGTGCTCAGGGCAGACCCGTCCCTCTGCAGTGTCACTGGCCTGGCACCAGTGCCACTGGTTCCCATACCTTCTTTCTTTCCAGTACTGCCCCTCAGCACAGCCAGTGTGTCCTTGGCACATGGCTGAGCACCCCATCCACATGGGCCATCAGCAGGTGTGGAGCTGCCTTGGCTCTTAAGTACCCTGAAAAGAGTGGAGAAGCAGCAGGAAGGGCACTGCTCAGCATCCCTGCATCCCTTCCCCCTTTGCTTCGTTCCCACATGTGCTCTGGGGTTTTATATTTGGGGGTTTGGGGTTTTTTTTCCCCTTTCCAGTGTGAATTATTGATCAGGTCTCTGTTATTTTCCCATCCCCCCACCCCACCACACCTCCTGGCTGCCCTGCTTCCCTCATGGGGTGTGGGAGAAAATCAAAATAATGGGATAATTAATAACCCAGGGAGTTGAAACCCAGCTGAAAACCAGGCTGCTCTGGCTGGCCTGGGAGGAGGCTTCCCAGCAGGGAAGGTTTGGTTTGAGGTATTTTTGGAGCTGAACAGCATCCAGGGGTGGCCAAATTTCTTCTTAGGTGGCCCATCAGGTAAAGCCTCTCCCAAAACAATGAAGCTGGGAAGTTTGGACTATAACTCAATAAATCTGAGATGGAAAATGCCCTGCACCCCATTTTCTTTACTTTTTTAAATCCTTTGACTCCAGGAGCAGGTGTCCTGCACCCTCCAGTCTGTGGAGAGTGGCCAGGGCTGTGTGAGCTCCCATACCTGGGCTGCAGCTCTCCCTGGTTCCCTCTGCCCATCAGAATTAGGCAGCCCATTTGAGCAGGTTTACGATAATCATCAAATAACTCGTTCATTGACAGCGTGTCAGGCTGAGAAGACTGACTGAGCCCTCGTTTGCTGATTGCTAATTAGCTTAACATTCCTAATCCCTCATTAGTGACTATGAAGTAAGCTCTGAAATATGAGGTCAGCCCTAATCAGCGTTTAAAATATAAAGCCCACTGGCACATGATGGAGCTGGAGAGGGGGTGGCTGCAGGCCAGCCCTGATGCTGCCATGGTCACGGGGAATGAGGCTGCACAGAGCAGAGGCAGACTGGAAGGGTTAAACCCTGTGCAGCCACAGACATTTGCACACCCCCAGAGCTCAGCCCCTGCACTCAGTGCCCGACTGGACCCACACCAGGAGAGGCAGCAATGTGGGGTGCAACACCAGGAGCCCCAGGTTCCTCTCCAGTCCCCAGTGCATCCACCAGCAATTCCAGCTGTGGTTTCCAGTCTGGGCAGACTGCCTACAGAATCACAGAATGTTCTGAGCTGGAAGGGATCCACAAGGATCCCAGCTGTTAAGTGAATGGCCCACACAGGGATCAAACCATCAGCACCATGCTCTGACCAACAGTGGGGGCCAAGCACCCGTGTAGGATGTTCTGGCTCTCCCCCCAGCTCCCATCTTCAAAATTCCAGGTGAACTGCAGGCAGCCAGGCTGTGGCAGTGGGACTTTCCCCAGAGACTCACCCACATCCTCTGATCCTGGGGGAAGGAGTCAAATCTCAGCATTGGCAAGTGGGCACTAAAGTGTGCTGGGCTGCCACTTCCACGCCAGCATTTGGGAGGGAAAAATGGCCCTTAGTTGTTGTGGCTTAATCCTCCAGAAGAATAAACTGCTGTGGACTGAGAGTTACTTATTCCTGGCTGGGGAAACTTCTACAGGAGGGCTGCTGCCAGTAAAATAACCCTAATTAAACTCCAGCTAGTGAGCCTTAAAAAAAGGAGAACAATATCTCTGTTTCCACGAAAATATAATTTGAAAAGCCCTTGCACCAAACTCTGCTCATCCAGGGCGATGCTCCCGCCTCAGGCTGTGTTGCCAGAGGTGATGCTGTGGATTTGGGCTGGGGCGGGTCCCTGCAGGGAGCCAGGGGGGTTATTCCAGCTGAGGCACCGCTGTCCCCTGGCTGTGCTCCCGTCCCCCGGGCCCTGGGCAGGAACATCTCTCTTTTCTGAGCCCACGTCAGCGATGACGCCCAGCACACGGCGAGAGAGGAGCTGCAAATCTCCGAGCCCAGCTTCGCCCCCGATCCTGCTCCGCCCCCGATCCCTGCCCGCAGCCTCTCCGAGCACGGAGACTCGGGATATTTTGAGCATCCTTGGCAGCAGCGAATGAGGATTAGTCCAATCCCCCCAGACGTGAACGTCTCCCCAGCTCTATTTCCAAGGACAGGAATAGCCTTTGAAGGCTTTTCAACGTGGAGGGCACACACCTGCAAATGTTAAAAGCAAAGATTGTTTCTGGAAAGGTTTTGGGTGGTGCAGCACCAAGGCCGCCTAAATAAGCGGGTGAAAAAGGGGCCAGGTAGCACCTGCTGGCTCTTGCCCCGCGGCTAATCCAAGCCCCTGCCCTTCAGATTTCATTGTGCATCCAGTTCCCGAACCCATCAGACACAGTGTGCATCCTCCTCTTGCTCAGCCAGGTTCCATGTCTGACAGGTTTTTACCCCTTTTACCCCTTACATGTTTTTATCATCAGGACTCTGCATTAGCAGGACCACAAATATAAACTTAAAGACTCAGTAGAGGAGGGTAAATTCTGGGCTTGGCTTTCAGAGAGGAAAGCTTTGGCTTAGCCACACACCTGGCCTGTGAAGCAGAAAATCCCAAACAGCCTGGCAGAGTTACTCCTATACCCAGACACTCCACAGGCCATTTTCTGCCCCATCAAGCAGCTGTTGAGCAGGCAGGTGGGAAGCACAGCCACCCCAAGAGCTATGGGAAACTGAAGGGAGACCAACCAAGAGACAAACACGAGTCTGGATTTATGTAAAAAAAAAAAAAAAAAAAAAAATTATTTATTTTGGAGGAGGATTTGAACATCGACATGCAGGTACAACATGAATAAAAATTATTGCACCGCTATTATGTGGCAATTGTTCAAGTTTCTAAAAACACAGAAATTCCACACTTTCTCTTATCTAGCTAAGTGCTGAGTGACACGGCTTGGCAGAGCCCAGCGCAGGAGGTGCTCTCACAGCCACCTGGATATGATAATCAAACACAACGTAAACACACACTTCTGTCAAATCTTCTACTAGAAGTACAGAATTATCCTTCACATCCAGTAAGAGAAAACCAGAGAAAGACTTTATCCTCCCCTCTTCGGAAGAAAAAAAAAAATAAAATAATAAAAAAAACCAAACTCCAAATCACACCTTAATGCAAGTGTGGCAAACAAACCCACAGGTCATTTCTACCCCTTCCCCCACAAGCGCTCTTCAGTACAGCAGCAGCCAAAGGCCTCCAACATTCGGACCTGGGAGTGGCCAGTACAATGCTAAAGTCTAATATTTACAATAAATATCATCCATTTCTCTTCGTTTGCAACAGTAAGAGACAAAGGGGAAATAACACTGAGGCATGGGGCAGGGATGTGCCAGCTGGATGCAGGAGCAGAGAGGAGCTGCAGAGGCCAAGCCAGCTTAAGACGCTGCCACCCCAACACGGATGAGGAGCAGGAGACACACCCAAGCTGACAGAAGGGAAGAGGGAACAAAGCAGGAAAGCAGCATTTTTGGATGGTGACATGCACAGCTCATTCACCAAACACACATCTCACACTCCTGATTTTCATCTTGTGCCTGCCTGGCTGGGGATTACCCACGGAGACCAAGGGCTGCCCTTGGCACTGGAACACGCTCTTGCCCCTCAGCCACAGCTTTTCCAACATCCTGTTCCTTCCCAACACATTTTGCAAGCTTTTATTTGAGAAGATATTTAAGGAATTTATAGCAGAGCAAGGAATAAGTATTGGTGTATCTACCTGGCTTATTATCAAGATTTAATGGAAAAAGTCTTTTTGCCCAAACTCTTTGCTAAAGTGCGCCATGTAAATTTGACAGCAGGAAGAAAAGGGATAATGGGGCACCTGGCACACTGAGGGAAACTGCAGGACTGACCAAGAGCAGGGGATACAGGACTTCACTAAAATGCTTTCCTGGCAACGCTGTTGGGCTTTGGCTTCCAAAAAACCAGGGATTTTTAATTGCACTGACCACTCTGTACCGTAGCTACAAAAGAGGCAACTAAACACATACTTCACCTTTTCTTTGGCCAACACAGGCAAAAGCAGCAAAAGCTGTGACATAGCAAGGGGTTTCACTCCTCCTTTTATGCCTAGGAAAGGATAATTCTGCAATTCAGCATGGCTGCAGAGGCAGGGAGTCAGCAGCTCACAGCTGGTACCATCACAGGGTCCCACCCCTGCCAGTGGGGCATGAACCAGGTTACCCAGCCTGGCTCACACCCCATGCCCACCTCCTAGGATCAGTGGTTGGTTTTCTCCTCAGGTGTTTTAAACACAGAAGGAAAAGGGGGACCTGCCACCCAAGGAAAAGCCAGGTTGGACCACGTCCTCACACAACTCCATAATTTACACAGACACTTCCATCTCACCAAGGTCAGGTGCTCTCAGGAGATCAGCTTGTCAAGGAGGCTTGTCTTTGTAATTACCACAGACTCAGGATGCCAAATCCACTTTCCACTATTCCTGTCCATGCCATAATATCCTGCATTGTTTCTCAACAAGTTTTTAGTAGACCAACCCTTCAGGGAGAAAACCAGCCAGATAAGCACCAGATCCTGCCAAGTCTGTTCCTTACTTGCTATTGCTCTAAATCAGCACTGAATGAACTCGCCACCAAGAGCACTTGGAGAGGCTGGAGACACCCAGGACCCTGACAAGGCAGTGGAAATGCTGTGGTTTGTAATTGCAAACCAAGTGTAAACGAGCAGCCTATGAATTCCAGGAAGAAGAGCAGAGAGACAGCAGAGCAGCTCTGCTCTCAGTACCACCACAGCAAGGTTTGTTAGGGTGTTACCTGGGAGTGCTGAGGCTTTGGTTAGTGTAGTAGCAACACCATACATGTTCACACTGACACACGGAGTAAACACTCATTTAAACATGTTAAAAAAAAAAAACAAAAAAAACAAACTCAAACCCAACCAAAACTTGGTCCAGAAATGAAATCCAAGCAGCCAAAATCAAGTATATAATGGGGGGAAGCAACTGCTACATAGAAAGAAACAGGGTGAGATTCCAGAGATTTTTTTGAGTTGTGGGTTGTACTGAAATCAAGTTGAAAGAGATGGAGAAGATATATTCCTATATAATAAACACATTTGCATTTAGGGCAAGCGAATCAAAACTTCAAGTTCGGAGAAAGCCAAGACAGTGAAGGAAGCAGCAGTGTAAGGAAATCAGACCAAGAGAGATGGGGTTTAGCCTGGAATATTGTTGCACAGTCATTCTGCTTCTAACAGAGTAAGCCAGTGAGCAGGGCACTGTCCCTCAGGGGGGCCCACAGGGACATCCACTCACACAAGACTAGGATACAAGCTGAGCACAATCTGGGACAAATGATGGGAGTGTTCATTGAGAGGAACCTTTAACTGGATGAAGAAATGGCTTACAGTGCTACAGGTATCACCACTGGACACATTTATTGGTGCACTATTATTGGTCTAGTCCTCAGCAAGGAGCACTGTCACCCAGAGTCAGTCACACTTAAAGCAAAGCGATGTCTAAACCTAGGAGCAAAGAGTAAGTTTTTTTTAATGCAAAGTGACCTCAGCAGTGGAAATGATCTAGCTATCAAAGCTGAAATCTGAAAATATCACATGTGTTTTGAAGTCTGCTTGCAGCTTGACCACAGAACTCGAGGAGTCTGAATTCTTCATAGGTTTGTTTTTACAATGGGCAGATTCAGAAAACTCAGCAAGTTTCCAAGCCCCAGTTCAGAAATGTTAAGGGACACCTTAAAATCCCTACCCATTTAGACTCACCAAGAGAAGGAAAAGTCTCCAAAGGTCGTTTTTCTTTGAGATAACTTTGCCAGACACACTGGAGAATATGCAACTACAAATTTTTCTACTTTAAAACCAACCTACAGGCACCCCTTTCCTGGGGTCACTTACTCAGAGGCAGGGCAAGTTATGAACTCAAGCCAGAGAAAGGAAGATAAAACATCACTAAAATTTTAAAAACAGAGGAAAAGGTTGCCATGTGTCCCATACAGATAAGTAAAAACAATCCCCCAAAAAAGTCAGCTTATGGATTGGAGATTTCTCTTTCTGATAATTCCATTGAAAAATAAAGAGAAGACAGGCATCTCTCTGTGTCCAGTCTCTCCAGCCAAGTCCTTTGTCTCCACATCCTTTAAGGACACAGCACTGTGAAGACCCATGGCGACAAAAAGGTTTTTACTTACACCAAAGAGGGTCTATAGCTTCAGAATAACTTGCAGAGAAGAAGGTAAGTTCTTGTTCTTGTCAAGGGACATCAGATTGTAAAACTGGAGCAAAAACTTGACATTTGTGAATTTCAATGGAATTTCAAAGAGAATGCTGAAAAATAAGCTGACTTTTTTGCACACAGAATTTTTGGGATCTCAAATAAATGCAGAATTAGAGGCAAGAGCACATCAGGCCCTAAACTCAGGCAAAATAAAAGGTGTGGAAGGAAAAAAAAGAAAACCCAAGTGTTTCTTAAGCCCTGCTTTAAAGATACCCTGTTCTAAAGAGACCTCAAACAGCAAGCACTACTGTGTACAAAAATAGAATAGCAAGGATGAAAAAACACAAAAAACAGTATGAAAAAAACCCTCCCAAAAATAGATGTACACAAGTTCTATTTTATATTAGTGTATATTACAAAATTCAAACATGCAGTCTCTATTTTGAATGTAGAACGCTCCAGTCCATGAGTACCAGCGATGCTGCTATGTTTTCTTTACAGCATCATCATGTGACAGGGGAAAGTCTTGTATTTTTAACTGATTTCCAACCTCTTTGCTTTTTGCTTGTGCCAGAGTCCCTTCTTTACAGGGCCTCGTGCTGCCATCTGGCAGAGGAGAGGCTCTCAGAGCTGCTTGTCCAAGAGCATGAGACAGCTCTTTCGACTGAGTGATTTTGCAGCTACCTGCCAACGCCTCAGATGCTTTAGCACTGCAAAAAGGTGCCTCCTTTTTGACCACCACAGGACATGTTGCCTCCTTTTTGGCTCCCACGGGACAAGTTGCCTCCCAGGGTGTTTCTGGGTGCAGGGACTCTGCACAAGACCCACTCCTGGTGGTCAGACCATCTGTGCTACAGGGTTTGGCTTTCTCTTGACACTCTCCTACTTGTGAAACTTCTTGCTTTTTTTGTTTCAAATCTCTCTCCTCTTTACAGGAGCCACCCAAATCCTTTCTGGTTTCCACCTCTCCAGACCCAGGGGTGCTGAGCTTCACAGGGCCCAGCAGGCTGTGGGCCAGGGGGGCCAGCGGGGACACGGAGAGCGCGCGCTCCAGGGCACCGGGGACGGGCAGCGGGCAGGGCACGGCGCCTGCTGGGCTCCTTGTGCTGCAGGCTAGACCTCCCTCTGCCTGGGATGAGCTGGGCTGCTGCTTCCCGGGGCTAGGACTTGTTTGGGATGTTCCGCTGGCGCTCGCAGGAGGCAGGAATGAGGAGCTGTGCTGTTCCACAGGCTGGGGCGTCTCCTTGTGACCCCTTTCTGGGGGGCTCACCACCACAGGAGTGCTCGTGCCTGCTGGGCACCGTGAGGAAAGTGCCAGCAGAGCTTTGGAATCCTGTGTTTTCTGACTGCTTTCTGTTAGCATGGGCTCTTTCAAGTCAAGTTTACCACAGGAGGCCCCAGAAGAATCACCTTCTTCGAGTTCCAGGAGTTTGATTGACGGGCACTGCACATGTTCTGTGCGATCCACTGGTTTGTGAGCACCTGGAGTTCTCCCAAGATCTTTGATTGCTTCACAAGACCTGTCTTTAGGACCAAAACACTCCACAGTTTTGTTTTCTGTCAATTTATGCTCCGTTGCAGTAGTTTCTGCTTTTAAGAATGGCTTTTCTGAATTAGCTAGTTTTTCCGGAGAAGTTCTTGAGGGGAGCTCTGGTGGGGAGGGGTGCACAGTGATTTGCAGTGGCTCTGAAACAGGCTTTGCTTGTTGAGTATTTCCCTTCTGCGAATCTTCTGTACCTTTTGGTTCTTCAGGTAGAAAGGCATCATCTTCAATACTATCTTTGCTTTCCAATTTAGATGAAAACTTATTATCCTCATTAAAAGAATCTGAGCCTTGGTCTCCACTGCCACGGGGCTTGTCCAGCCTTCTCCCATCCTGACTATCTTCCGAGCCATCATCTGTTTCATCTTCAGAAGAATCCACTTCCCTGATGGCCTCCTGCTTCTGCAGAGACTCCCTCCTCTCCACCCTGTCCTGCCGAATGGCACCCAGCTTCCGTGAGCCCGGCTTCTGCAGCATCCCCTTTTCTGCCAGCCCCAGTTTGCTGCCCGGCGATTCGTTGGCAGATTCCTGTAAGCTCTGGAGACTGGGATCCCTCTGTAACATCTCCTTCTTGAACTCAGAGTGAGAGATATCCAAGCTGTGCTTCCGTGAGGAGCCCAGCTTCTTCTCAGAGGAGGACAGAGAGGCAGCCAGCTTCTCAGCTGACTGCACCCTCTTCAGCAAAGGAGACCGAGGGGGCTCGGCACTTTTGGGGCGAGAAATTTGTCTCACCAGTGGTGGAGAGGAGTGTAGCTTTACTGGGAAAGACTGGATAATACTGGAGCTGCCCACTGAGTGTCCTGGCAAAGGAGACGGGGAGCGCTGCGGTGACGTGGACTGTGGGGTTGGTGACGGAGTGTGAGCCAGGGGGGACAGAGGGATGTTTCCTGCAGATTTACGCCTTGGAGATCTGTACTGCCTCTGGAGCTTTGGTGCCAGGCCATGCAGAGAGCTGGGTCGGATGTGTCCAGAGCTGGCTGGAGAATTGGGAACGCTGGAACTGGGAGAGCTGCTCTGGGAAGAATTGCCGCCAACTTAAAAGGAAAAAAAATTAAATAATTAAAAGAGAGATTAATACGTATTTGGCCATTAAAAAAAGTTATTGAAAATAAGTCAAGACACAGTGCCATGTTACTCCAAAGCACAGCAGTAATATTGAAGGTAACATTGCCAGGCTTCTGATGGAAATTCACATCATTAGCACCCAACACCAGAGCACAGTAAGAAACACTCAGCTATGAGAACACTTTTCTGGAAAAATCCCTTTGATCAGACAAACCACGTGACCACGTGTTTCATTGCTATTCTCTGGATGCAAATCTCTTTATTCCAGCAGATGATTCAATTTTCAAATAGGACTTTGCCACACTGTTTTGATTTCTTTTCTCTGAACACAGAAAATGTGTCAAACTGCTATGAAAAGATTGCAACTTACAACACACATTTTCATCAAAGTGGAAGGATGCTGTAGTAAAGCAAGTGCATCCTTAAAAGGATGTATGGATTTTCATTTTCAAATGAATCAATGAACAAGAACACATCCATCCTTAAGATAATCGACATCACCGCCGTCATTTGCTTCACAAAAAACCTACTACCTGCTGCTGTGTATTTTATTTCCAAAATTAATCAATCAGCAAAAGTCTCCTCCAATATTTTTTTTCCTGTTTGACTGGATTTTTTTGGCTTAGTTTTGTTTTGTTTCATGTCTCTTTTTTTACCTGAGTGTACAGACTCTGGGGTGGATCTGTAGCTCTGGGTTGGTGAGCGAGGAGACAGGTTGTGAGTTGGAGAGCCAGGCACACTTTCTCCAGATGACAGAGACCTGTTCAGGGACGACAAACTCCGGCTGGTGTGAAGCAGTGATGCTTGTTTAGTGATCTTCCTCAACAGAGAACTCTTCTTCTTACTGGGGAAGAGCATTCAAAAGGTGTTCACAAGCCCAAATGATTTATTTACCTTTACTAGTATATTTCAGTCAATTTTGTGTCACAGTAAAAGAGAAAGAAAAATAAAAAAAAAAAAGGAAGAAAAGAAGAACTAAAGGACACACCTGCTGATATACATAATCTGCAAATGGGTTTGACAAGATCTCTCTAAAGATCTCTTACATTTTCTTGGTTACCCTTTAATTTTAACAGAGAAATATCAAAACAAACCTTTCTTGACCATCCTTTGTTTTGCTCTTCTTGTTCCTACGAGCCATCTTGGATTTGTAGCTGGCTTTTCGAGCTGGACCAACTTTGATGGACGTGTTCTCAAACGGTGTGGTGGAGATGGACACTTTATTTCCACTCTGTCACACACAAGACAAAGAGACATTGTTTAAAACATGGTTATGTGAAGCAGATCTGCAGGCAAAGCAGGTAGGCTTCTAGTTTATTGCTGTCTGCCATTTTGTAATCCTTTGTCAAACTCCATTTTTCCCCTCAGCATTTCCACCTATCATTTATTAAGGAATTGCCAAGAGAGAGCCCTCATTAGTCAGGCTTTCACAAATGATTAGCTCAGACCCCAGCTGGTAGGTAAAGCTTCCCAGAGCAGGCAGAACACAACAGCATCTGACCTCTCCCATTGAGATCCCAAATGACTCAATTTAATACTTGTAATACTTGGAAACTTGAACAAAGTGATATTCTGTCACCAATCCTATTCCCAGTGCTCTGACTGATGGCAGATGTGAGCATATCAGGCATCTATCAGGATGAATCTGCAACACAGAGCATGGCTTGTCTCACTCATGTTAAAAAAATAATCCTGACTGCTCCTCTATTTGCAATCCCAAAGACTTCTGTCTCTTGGAACAGTCCAGAACTCTGGGGTGTTTTTTCTGTAAAAAAACCTCTCAGAGAGGTATCAAACACAAATCATTTAACTGGATAATTTCAACACCAACCAGTACAAAGCTGCTCTTAAATACCACCAGGTGCTGTGTGCACACTTGTATTTCAGACAATGCCAATCACATACATTTTAAACAAGCTGTTCATGTATTCCAAAACCAACAGCACTGAGCTCCCACCTTCAGAATCAGCTCCACCACTTCAGTGTGCACCAGCCCGTGGACCGGCTCCCCGTTGACGTGGGTGATCAGATCCCCTTCCCGCAGACCAGCTTCGTTCGCCGGGCCCCCTTCCTCCACGTGCTGCCAACAACAAGGGGGGACTGCTTTGAGAAGGGGAATGTGGAAGACCACTGGCCCAGATGGGACTCAAAGCCCACCTGTGTCACTTTCTGTCACAGCCAGCCTCAGCTGCTTCAGAGAAAGGTGAAAGGAATCACCCCCGGCATAGCCACGCGCAAAACCCTGCGCCCTTCCACTCCTCCCCAGCATCCCACCAGCCTTATTCCAATCCAAGGCAGCCTGGATGGTTAAGCTGATCGAGAGACCAGCTCTTCCCAAAGGAAAGGGTTCAACACACTTCCAAAAATTTTACAGCACTCAGGAATGTTACCCAGATGCTCTTGATTTCCAGACAAACATTCAGTCTTTTTCAACTTCTTTGCCATCCCAAATCCAGCATCTTTCCATATACATGCTGAAACCCAAGGTGGCCAATAGACTTTCAAGGAAGACTCTGTCATGTGTTTAAGGTGCTTATATTGCATCTCATCCCAAACAGTTTATTTTTCCACTTTCTATCCTTTATTAACATATCCAACACCAGACTTCACCCCTGTGCACGCACTGCCTTTCCCCTGTCCCTGGTTAGGAAGGTCTCCTCCTCCACCATGAGGAGACAGATGTGCAGAGCAATGCACATCTCTCCCTCTAGCCAGGAAAGATTCCAAGCCAGTATCTTTGTAAACTCAGCATTGTACAAGAAAAGCAAGAGAGGGGCAAGGCAAAAATTCAGTTCCAGATTATTTTTCTCAGAATGAGTGTTAAATAAGGACCAAAGCATGTGAAGTCCACATTATCTAATGAACACAGAAGTGCAAGGAGAATGAATCATCTTTACTCTGACTCCATTCTCCCTATCTACACAATCCTAATAGCACTGCTTCAGGGAATGATCATTCCTAGAAGTCACCTACACTAACACAATAGGAATACAGAGATCAAGTACCAGCAGTAGTGGGAAGGAAGTGATACAGACATGGAAACCAGACCTTTTAGCACAGCTCACAACTAAGCCAAGAGCTAAATCCCATGGCAATCAGCATAGCAGCAGTGATGCTTTAAGGCTTGTAATCAATTCCAAGCGACTGCTTGGAAAACCCCAGCAGACTGAACTGATCAGAAGCAGGTTATAATCACTAACACAAGTCTGAATAAATTAGCTGTAATGGGCCCTCATGCAACAACCCCAATAAAGAGAGAGAGGGTATGTACATAGAAACATGCTTTAAAGGATGTGCTGCAGGTGAAAGAAGGTGGATTCATGTAATCAGGGAGAAAAGAAGGAAAGAAAAGTTGCTGTGGTTCTGTAATGGCCTTGAAAACTTCCAGAAAACCCAAAGTGCTGTTATTTATTTGTTTGTTTGCGAAGGGTTCCCCCCACCCCAAAAAATAACTTTGGGTGTGATTAAGGAGAGAGAAAACAAGGTGACAAAACACAATTTCTAAAGCTAAGCCCCACACCCTGGCTAGACACATTAGTGGCCCCAAGGGCTGTTTCCAGAGCAGCAGAGACCTACCCAGACCATGTGATGCACAGTGTAGATGTCACTGTCACCCATATAGACGCGAATGGCGCGCAGAGTGAAACCGTATTTCTTTCCAGCCCGATGGATGATGATTGGTGGTTTCAGGTTTGCGATAGCAGGAGAAAAGTCGCGGCTGGGTGAGGAGTCCCTCGAAGATGGGTTGGAGGAGAGAGAATGAGGTGACATTGGACTGGCCAATGGAGAACACGTGTGGTGATCTACAGTGATGACACAAAGGTGGGCAAAAATTAGGAAAACAGGCCTCCGAAAGAGAGAAAAATCTCGTTAGAGAGCAGCTATGAAACTGTAGCCTTCACCAGAGCTGGGTCTGTCTGCAGCTTCAACTAGCTCATGCTTTGTAATACAAATAGCAGAGTTTCCACGAAGGCACATTTGGAGCTGTGTATTTAGTGCACTGCTCATACAGAACTATGGTTGGGTCACAGTGTTTTCTACTTCTCTTTCCAAGATTTACACCCCATCATGAGCATTTGCTCTAGGCACAATCCTGCAACACCCCATTTCCAGGTTATCATCTATTATCCTCCTCCAAATGTCTCTAGATCTTGGTGCAAGTTACACATTGGTGCTGAGGTAAATCCAAGTCAGTTAGTATTAACACAAAAGGGGTGAGAAGGTGATCAGAACACAACTACTTCTAGGCAGTGCTGGCAGTGTTTTAAATTCACGGAGCAAAAATATTGAACCCTGAAATAACAGTTACTGCAGGGACTTTGCTACTGAAAAGCAACATCACAAGTGTATTTTTGAGTGGGTTTCCCAAATCAACAGCCATGGGCTGGACTGTCAGATAAACTACCTGAATCTGCTTGCTGATGGTACAACATCCACTTTTTAAAGTACAAAGCGAATAAAGAACTCTCATTTTATAGTGAAGCTGGTCAACATCCAAAGAGCAGGAATACTAAATGCAGCTGTAGAAGGTAATCTCTGCTCCATTAAGAAACACCTGCTGGATCACCCAGCACATATTTACCTGGCAAATGAGAGCAGCTCTGAAAAAACCTTTGCTGGGTGATTAAATACACATTTTAAAGGTTTTCATGAGGGATTTTGTAGTTCAAAAAGCAACCCATGCCCAAGGCACAGGAAATGTGATGTGCATCACCACGAGGCTGCCAAGAGCAGGTGCAGTCCTGCCTCCAGCTCACTGCTGGGAGGAACAGGTGGGCATTGCTCACAACCCAGCTGCATTCCCTGCTCCCATCTAGGCAGGACCAGGCACAACCCTGGAAATACAGCATGGTCTTATCCTCTAGAAAGGGACAAAATCCCTGTGGGGAGAAATTCCTTCTGCTGAACCAGTCTGTCACAGCTCAGTATGGCTGAGCTGCTCTCTGGGATTGTCACCTGGCATCAGGAATTGTAAAGGTCTGGCTTTGCTTGTAGGCAGAGCTGGGCCAACAAGGTGAGCAGCTCAGCATTGACTTAGTGAGTTACTTACACTGTTCAGTTCTTGAACATTCAATCTCAACCAAGTTACCTGGGGTTTCTGAAACTTCCCAGTGCATAAATAAACAAACCAGACATGTTTCATTCCCAAACAGCGCTGTAGTCAGCATGTGACCTCAAAAAACAGCACCTTAGGGGTTAAAATCCTTCTGCATCTCTATACCTCCTTGCTGCACCATTGTCTAGAGACCAGCTAGGAGTCAATTTAAACAAAACCAGGGGAAGAGCAGGGCCCAGCTGCCATTGGCAGAAGCTGCAGTCAGACCACACACACAACACTCCTGTCTGTAGCACAGCAGTGCTCATCAACCTGCAAGCAGGAAATATTAAACTCATTGTAAAACTTAGCTCTCTCCCCTCCTGCCAGCCAAGGCATTATTCCAGGAGAGCAAAGGGGGAGGATCTGTCTGCAGACCTTTTGTTTAGTGCTTGCAGATTCTGACAATGCCTCACTCAAGGCATTTCTTACCTGAGGGAATCAGGAGAGACAAGGCAGTAGCAGATGCTGATTTAATCACTTTATTGACAGGTCTTGAGGTGCGTTTCTCCCCTGATTCCCCAGAGAGCAACCTGTGCCGTGCCCGCCGCACTGCCAGATCGCTGATGGCTTTTGGAGTGGTGAAGTCTGGCCCTTCATTGCTATTACTGCGAGCTCGTGGATCAGAGAAATCTGCAGTGCTCCCAGCTACAGTTTAAATTAAAACAGATTAGAACCACAGGGAATTCCTAACAGTCTATTCCCCTACAGGCAAAATACATTAAATCAAAGTCATGTTTACATGAAGTCCAAGAGTAAATTTTCCTAAGAAGAAACCCCAGGGCTTGAATTTTTATTTACAGAAATGGTGTTATTCTGAACACAGAAAATTAGCAGCTTCTATTCTGTGGAAAAGCTCGCTAATGAAACACATTGCTCAGTGGCAGTTCCATGAATTCTAAAGCCACGGTGCACTTCTGCATGCCATTTCAATGGGATTGTTCACAGATGGAAACAGGTTTATAGAAAGTGCTGCATTTTTACAACCAGCAAAAACTGTCAATCTTTAAGTTAAAACTGCCTGTAATAGAAGAGCCAGGTTCTACTGGAGTTGCACATAAAAAATCTACTTTAAGAGAATGCTCAAGTACTCAAGTCAGGGAAAGTAAAAATGTGGATTGCAAAGACAACCTTAATTTGCCCCCTTCTGTGCACCGCTGCAATTTAGTCTTGAATTACTTAACCTGCTAAAATTATATATAAAATGCAAAGTAATCTTGAAGATCAGACCAGGCATGTAACAACAGCAGATGCTGGGGGTTGGGGGTCCTGTACTCAAGGCCAGTGCCTCAGTCCCCCATGTGCTATCTTAAAGGGGCACTGTGAAAATACAGTAATTAGAATTTACAAGGTGCTTAGAAATGAAAGTGTTGAGCATCACAGCAACTCCGCAAGGGAAATTAATCATTCTGTCTTCAAAAGCAAATTTTAAGCAGTATGCAATAAATAAAGCCTAAGGGCCACATTTTGAACAATGAGGACAGAACAAAACATTGATCATTGTTATTTAAGTGGGCAGCACTGCTCTGCATGCTAAGTGAAACAGGAAGTATCATGAAAATAAAAATTCAAAGCACCATTCCCATAGATCTCAGGACCAGATGCTTGTTCAACATTTAAGAGCCACAGAGTTTTAAATCAGGCTCCCAGACAATGAGGAACCCAGATTTGGAGGCTGCATGGGAAAAGGTGCCATATAAATTAGAGGAGCACTCTGAGACAGTGACAGGAATTAAATTCCTTTCAAGCCTCTGACTTGGGGACACTGAAGCACTGCTATCCCTCAATTCCATGCACTAGATCAAAGACTGCTCTAATGTATTGAGCTCAGGGGAGCAGGCTGCCCAGGAGAACTTCATTTTTGCCAATCTCACATTGCAGATACTGAAATTAGCAATGGAACTGTTCTTGCCACTTTTAATAGCATGTTTCCAGGCTCTTAGCATTGAGCACCCAAGGTTTCACTTATGGCACCCATGCCAAGCCAGTATGAGGCAGCTTCCTTCCTCTACTCTTGAACCTCTTCTTCACATGATGGCAGCATCAGGCCTCTTCAGGGAGCATGGGCAATGAAGGGGAATGGGACAATTATGAAGGAATTTCACAGAATGAATTGTAGAAGAGGAATAATAAGATGTGGGAATCTTTGGGTTTACTCTGGAGGCAAATTTCTTCCAAGGCATTTCCACCTTCTGCTATCAGCCCCCCATCACATCTGCCAGTGCCCTCCACCTTGTCCATTCTTGCTGCCATTCTGACTAGTTCCTCAGCACCCCTTTCCTCTCCATTCTCAATGCATCACAACTGCTTTGCCTGCTTGCTCCCAGTTTCTCCCACCAACTTGTTCCTTATTCCTTACCCAGTTATTCCTTGTTATTCAATCCTACAATCCACTCCTTCCCCTAATTATGCTTTCTTTCTCAAATTTTCTTTTGCCGACCTTCATTTAAACTTCCCCTCTTTCTTCCATTGTTTCAAACTTCCTTTTTTTTCCCCCTCCTTACTACTTCCCAGCAGTTCCCAGCTCTGGCCTCCTCTGTTCTCAGGAACAGGCAGCTTCACCCTCTTGTCTTCTCAATACCCTGAAATGGGCAGGAGCTGGGAACACTCCAGCATCCAGAGTCCAGTCCTGCCCTGCAGCAGCCCAGGGCACCACCACAGGAAGGTTCAGTTCAGCCCAGAGTTGGAGAAAAGCCCCAGGACACTCAAAGTTGCTGAGAAATCAAACACTGACTTCTAAGAGTCATTCTACTGAATTTAGGCTGCACTTTTCTAAGACTGCAACTGGATGAATTTTGTCACTTTTTGGCTGTTAAAATAAGTAGCATGTCCCTGACACAAGCCCCACTTCCCCAGAATATTTCAAGTCTCTCCAAAGTCTTGGGATGAGCAAAACCACAGGAAGCAGAGATCTGTTGGTATGGCTGACACCCACGTTCCCCAGCTCCAACTCAGCAGTGATCTGTTCTGATTAATGCTTAAATTAATGCTGTCTCAGGTAGGCACCCAGTGGTTATAAGTAGGCACAGATCATATGAATCTCAAGCATGAGAAGACCTAAATCAATTTGAAGTGACAGGAATGAAATCTAAGATGCAATTTTGAGGAGACGAAACCACTGGCATTATTTCAAAGGCAAGCACATCCATAAAACTCCACTAAAATATCTACTTAGCATGAGGCAGTCACACCCCGAGGCAGTTTTAGAGTCAATCTCTGCAAGGTGATGAAGGTGCTCCTTAGGGACCAGGACACCCAGCACGTACCTGCCAGCGTTGAGGTGGCGGCCGTGGAGGGGGTGGTGGCTCCAGCGTCCCCTTCCAGCGGCAGCTCGTGCTCCACAGGCTGCTCTGGGATGGGCAGGGGCAGCCCCTCCCGAGCCTGCACCGTGGAGAGCAGCATCCCCTCAGCCTGGGGCCGTTTGAGGGCGGCCCCCTCGTCCTCGGCGGAGATGGCGAAGCGCGGCATGTCCAGCAGCCCCGAGCAGCGGCGCCGCACCGTCAGCGGCGGGCTGGAGTCGCTCTCCGTGTGCGACGACTCCGACATGGACAGGCGCTTGCGCAGGCTGCGGGCAGAGCGGGACACGAGGCAGGGCAGCTGAGTGACCCAGCTGAGCCAGGGGATGGACTGACCCCAGGTGAGCCAGGGCAGCTGAGTGACCCAGCTGAGCCAGGGGATGGACTGACCCCAGGTGAGCCAGGGGATGAAAACAGGGCAACTCGTGCGCCTGAAGCCAACTTCAAGTGAAGTTTGCTGGCCAGGCTACAACACTTAAAACAACAACAAAGGCTTGGGCCACCACTTGAGTTTAGATTTCCAATTGTTAAGTTTCTAGGAAAGTGTCTTGGGTTGCAATACAGGATGTGGCCAGAAATGTGTATTCTATCAGCATCTGTTGAAGCTGGGTGGGGCAGTCATCCTTATCTCTGTGGCACATATTCTCTGCTAATGGGCCATCTTTAAAATCAGGTTAGGCAATCACCTTTATCTTTTCCACAACCCGCCCTCCCTCCAGGAAGATATCATCTGCTGCTGGCCCACTGAGTCCCACTGTACGACTGATAAAATTATATCATCCCATCGGGAGATGCTCCATCCAGAAGGAAGAGCCAAGCCTTTCCTGCCTAGGTAAAAAAATGAGATTTTGGACACCAAGATACTTTCTTTCTACTGGATTCCAGAGGAAAGCTGAACCTTTCCACATCATCCCTGGACCTTTGGAGGAAAACTGCACCTTCTACAGGAGCACTGCTTCAGCTCAACCACATCTGCAACTGCAGGAGGACTGTAGCCACCATTTAATGGGACTGCCACCAACACTCTGACTGACAGGGTGTCAGGTTGTATTCTGACTCTGTCAGAATTGGGATTGCTCTTTTGTAATACTGCATTTCTATTTTAATTTTCCTAGTAAAGAACTGTTATTCCTAATTCCCATATCTTTGCCTTAGAGCCCCTTAATTTCAAAATTATAATAATTTGGAGGGAGGGGGTTTACATTCTCCATTTCAAAGAGAAGCTTCTGCCTTTATTGGCAGACACCTGTCCTTCAAACCAGGACAGAAAGGATAAATCCAAAGAAAAATATGAACATTATGTTAAATATTATTTTTGTAAAAAATCACAATCGCAGAATGCAAATCATCCTCCATGTTCCTTTTGGAATTAGACAAATTTTTCTTTCAAAGTTGCTCTAAATTAGAAGCCAGGAAGGCCTAATGCAAAATAAAGTGCATCTCAGTTATGAGTGCAATCTATAAAACTTTTTTAAGAGAGTCATACAGACCATGTCAGAGCTACATTTTTATGCTCTTTCCAATGCCAAACATTAGTGTAAGAATTTTACAGGGGTTGCACAAAAGATACCTCCCTTTTTATAAGGTAAGTTTTCACTAATGCCAGCAACATGGCAGGTATCCAAATACTGGATACTCATATATTTTACTGACATTTTTTATTAGAGCACAAAATTTCTTGGGCTTATTCCGAACTTTTGAAACTTTGAACTTTCCTAACAATTTCTCCACTTTGTAACAGAAGGTCAAAGCCTGGCAATGCCAGAATTTGCATTAATTTAAGAAAAAAACCCGATGTGGGTACATCTCTGACGTAATAGAAGAAATCTGCCCTTAAGGTTAGAATACCTTTAAATTAGTAATTAAAAATGTATTTACTGCAGATTTAGAAGATCTTAGTACTTTTAAGGACTGTATAACTTCTACTTTTAGCTATTCAATCCAGGCTTCTCCTGTGGAAATACAAAATACGGAGCTCTCCTCGCCTAACACTGGCCATAGAAAGTTTTGCCTTTCTCAGCAGCTGTGGGAAAGCAGCAGGCCCAGCTGAAGAGAACTCACATTTCGGGAGAGCCGATGACCCAGCTGCGGTCCCGGCCCTTCAGGCCCCCCAGGCTGTCCAGCCGATCATCCTTCTCCTCGCTCAGGCTCCGCTTGGTTGGGGGTGGCGTCTTCCTCTCCTCGTGGATGGAAAGTCGTTCCATGCTGCTGTACACCTGTGTGCAGCAAAAGAGCCTTCTGTGCAGGGAAAACCAACCCACAGGGCCCTTTCTGAGCAAAGGGAAAAATCTCTTCAAATTTCCCTCTAAAAGGTTGAACTTTGTAATGTTCTTTGATCAAATAACACAGTGCAGGTGTGACGTGCTCAAGGTGTGCCAGGGAGGAAAGGAAAAAGGCCCAGCCTCAGAAACACTAAAATGCTTTTCTACAACAGTACCCAACACCTCTCCTTTGAAAACACAAGAGAAATACTGACAAACTTTGTGAAATTACTTTGATTTTTGGTTTTAACGATTCTCAAATCTAATAAGAGCTATTACTAGAGACAGCTGCACAACTCTTGAAGGCTGGCATCTGGATCTTGAAATCTTACTACACAAATTCACTTCAGTGATAGGCATCATGCTCATGACCCCATTTCATTGTCATCAGTCTATCAGCATTGCCCCAAGCTTATTTCAGAACAAAAAAGTCCTGCCCTCCTCAAGGAATCTACTATAATGCTGACAGCTTAATGAAAGTGCCTTTCTTGGTTTTACAGACGTCTTTAAATAATTAAATGATTAAGCAAAAAAATCCATCCTTTTAAAACTACACTTGACTGTGGACCTAATTTACATAAGAAGAGATTAATGAAAATAATGTTATTAAAAATTCAGAGCATCAACAAGATAACTATTAATAAATCATATGGCTGAATTGTCAGACAAGAATTTCAAAATATAATGAGCCTTTTATGCCTCCCACATTACAAATGCTGTATAATTTTCCATTAAAAGTGAACTTTCTCTCTTTGTGGCAAAAACATTGAACCCTAAAGAAAAGCTTCAGTCTAACAAATGAGTAATACTCATGGTGAGCAAAGGCAGAGAAAAGAAACTCTTACGTACTCATGAGAACTTTTTCAAAACACCAACTAATCCTCAGGTTCAATTTTAAACACACTTTTAATGATGCAAATCAGGAGCAACTCCATAAAATTAAGAGTAACTGTTATTTAAACCACAGTAGCCTGGTTGAAGACAAAGAACAAACTGGTCCTTGAAACTGACTTCAGCAGTGCAAAACTGGAGGAACTGTTGTGAAAAACTGAAATACTCTTCAGAGCTCCCAAGTAAAATTCCTACTCCCTCCTATCTCACTAAGAGGGAAATACAATTCATAAAGTGGCTGCCTCAAAACAGCATTTCTTCTCTCTTCTGCCCCTCATAAACATATTATATTTTATCAGGAAGACCAATGTAGTCCTTTCCTTCTAGTTATGTATTTGAAAACACCAAAGGTTTTATGTTTTATAGAAGTCAAGTCATTCTTGCTGATTTCCTCTGGACTCCCTTTTATTGGTCCATGTTCATTTTTAAGAACATTGCCCAGTACAGACCAGCATACCCCAGCAATGGCCTCCTACTGGTAAGCACAGTATGGAAAATCATTCAATAATTTGGTACATCTAACTCGTGAAGGACTATGTGCTGAGAGCCTTCTCTTTGAAACTGTCACCTTGACTTTTGCTCCTCAGGCTGTGTTGGAGACAATAAGTGATGTCAACTTCACTGGTGTTCTTACTCCTTTGATTTTAGACCCTTATTCCAAATGTCAGAACCTATTTTCATCCCATTCTTGTCACCTATGGAAGGTCCTTCCAGAATCACGCTGGTCAAAGCAAGTAAGTTTTGGATACTCCCTATGCCAGCATCCAGGTCACTGGTAAAAACATCAAACCGTATCAGATGCAGAAGAGACCTACACATATTTTGGTGAAACATTAAAAAATACAAAATGTCATTCTCCAATTATTCTGGTACTCACCTTCTAACAGGCCACAAACTACCACAGAATAAACAATGCAGCGTTTTCTTTCCTCATGAATACTACACACCATGAGACCCCACAGAGCATCCACACAATTAAAATCTGCCCCATACAAAGCAAAGAAACTGTGCTCCTCTCTAGATTGCTTTCTTTCAACAAGTTAGCATGTCCCTACCTTGCTGAACCTGGGTGAGCACGAGGAAAACTGCCGAATTTCCACGTGATCATCATCATTAGTGTCCTCCTCTTCTTCTGAATCCAGGTGCTGGTACCGTTCTGAACGGGCTGGGAACAAGACGTGGCACTTGCATCAGTGTGGGGAGTGCTGGCAACTCACACCTCAAGCATTGCTACTGGTCTGCTGAAAGAACTTTGAGTGTTTATACACCATGCAGGGTATTTCCCTTAATACTGAAACATATCCAGCCAGTTTTTGTTCATCCCATTCAATTGCCAGTGAAGAATATCTCTTTGGCACTGAATTTATCTTATCCTGTCAGCTGTATTCCATTCTGGAAGAAGCTGATACTTGAAAGGTGTCTAATCCTGCAGACCCTTCATGGTAGGGATATTTCTTCCCTACAGCAAACAATCATGTGGAAGGAAACATGGAAACAATTCACTGTCCAACTTTCCAATAAATAGCTTTTTGATACTACAAAGTCTGTCCTGCATACTTACATACAAGCCTACTTAAAAAAATAAAAATATTTACCCCAAAAGAAAATCTCCTCTCTTCCCTCCTGCAACTAGGAAAAGGATTAGATTTTGTGAAAGAAAATGGGCAAGCAGCCAATATGCAAAGCTATTTTTAATGCAAAAACTTCTTCCAAAGAGATTTCGTGCTTTGAGATTTGCAGCACTGGATTTCTAAGCCAGCCACACTGGATTTTGTAGGGTGGGCACTAATAAGTTTGGCTACAGAAAGCTGATAACTACACTGAGCCAAATTTGCTGCACCACATCAGCCAGAAAGCTACTTTTATAAATTCTAACATTTTCTGCATTAGGGTTTATAACAGCAATGCCAGCTCCAATCAGTGTCCATGTGAGATATTTCCTGACGTGAGAATTCCAGCCTTTATAAAGGACTCACATCAAGGTCACCCTGATACTGAGTGTGCCTGGGCACGTGGGGAGTTTCCCATCCTTCTGGGAACTTGAGAGACCCAGTGGTTTTGCTTTTATCCACCAGGATCTTCTTGTGGCTGCTGCACTGGGCCTCTGCCAGTCGCTGACCCAACTCAGTAACCAAAGTTGCCACATCCTGTAAGTCCAGTCAGTGGTGAGAACACCCCACCACATCAGTTTCTCCATGTATGTTGTACCAGTACAACCTCAATACATATAGAAAACCCCACCCCTCTGCACAGCTTGACTCCAACTGCAGAAACCACACAGATTTCTCAATCCTTCTCTTTATCCCAATCTTACCTCTCCAAACAAGTCCCAGCCTAAAAACCCCTTCCCCAAACTAGAACAGCACTATCTAAATAGAATCACACTGGTTGTGCAGTGTGAGAGTCAAAGGGATGCTCTCTCCCTCCTTTCACCCTCAGCAAAGCACAGGAGCAGAGCAAAAATGTGCTTCACACAGATTCAACCAGCCCCATGGCCCCAAAATGGGAGAGATTCCACTGATGTGGAGCAGAAATTTCCATATCTTGGAACAGAAACAGCCAGAATCTCATTCTGCAGCTGGAGAGGGGGAAAGAACTCACCTGACCAAGCCCTTCCCACCTGCTCAGCTCCCCAAGTTAAATGAGAAAAGTTAGGGAGCAGTGGCTCTGGGAACAGAGATCTCTCCATCCCTCCTGTGATGCTCCTCCCTTCTCTCCCAAGAGCACTGACTCTGGTGCTTATCTTGAAATACCAGGAATCTTACACAGCACTGATACCATGGCAGTTCCCAGACATTTATACACACCAGAGAGACACTTCATATCTCATTAGGGTTAGTAATACTAAAATAAAGTGATACACTTGCAGTGAAAATAATTCAAATTACTTCAAATCTCTTAAGAATTTTCCCCATATACTTGTCTTCAAGGTCTAGGGTTAGTTTTGGGTTTTTTTAAAAACACTTATTGGCTGAAAACACTCACTAGGGAGTGATCATATTGCTCAAAAACTCAAGGAATTTGGATTTACCAAATGCTTTGGAAGAAGTTTAATGAACCCAGCATGACAATGGCAGCACCTCTCACTGCAGGCCCATGGCTGGCAGGACCACAGGCACCAGTGAAAGGCCAAGTGACTCCAGCAGCAACATTTTTTCATTTAAAATTAATTTGCCTTCAAAGAAACCTTGCTTGGCATTCAACAGAAACATTTTTAAGCAATTTCCATCAAGTATTTTATTCAATTTCTAAAATGGCTTATCTCTAACAATTTCAAAAATGAAATATGCACAAGAAATATGATGCTGTTTAGGCCAAATCTTGAATCTTACTGTCAAAATAGCTCGTGTCATCCTCAGATTCCAGCTGTGGGATGAATTCAGCTTTCTGCCGGAGTAATCCATTCCAGTCCAAATCTTTAAAGAACCGATGCTGCTTCACTTCAAAGGCACTACCTGAAATAAGCACCTTTTATTGCAGAGTATTCCTTTCAGCATTTGCATTGCATGAAAAACAAACCCGAAAAATATCAGGAGCCTAAGAGAATGTACTCGAGTGTTTTAAGTCACACATTTTCCAGGAATTTTGAGAAACAATTTATCCTTCTACCAAAGTTGTCATACAGGATAAAACCTGAATAAAATCTTCTCCTTCCTACATCCTCTTCCTGTTTAGCAACAACACAGATGCTGGAAGACAGCATCTGCTGTTGCACTCCACAGAGAGTTGCAAGATTAAGAGCTAACACCTTAATTTAAAATTTTCAAACTCCAAACACCATCTTGTTCATGACTGAATAAAGAGAGCAAACTCTGAGAGGCACTTAGAATGTGAGTGACAACTCACAACTCCACTGTTGTGAATAAACCCATTCATGTGCCTAGAAAAGACAGGGCTCACCTATCTTCCTGCATTAGTATCTATTGTTATTAAGATCAGAAGCTCGGGTACCCAGAAGGAAAAAGTAAAGACTATCTGTCTACCAGTTTATGCATTTTTTTCAAATGAAATTAAAATTCATGGCAGATGCTACTGTCTTTTTAGAAAAGAAAAGAGCAGAGGAAAAGAGATAAAAGGGTTGCTGAGTGCCAGTGGCACTACGACATGCCAAGTGAAACAGCAGTCTCAGCACTACAGGTATATAAGAAATAAAAAAAAAAATCAGTCCATCAACTCATTTTATAAGGCTAGAAACTCTACATCTTTTCCATGACAGCAACATCTTTCAAGTACATGGATTTTAAGTAGAGAAGAACATGTGAAAACCATCTGATATCATTATTAATTCATGATCTATTTATCACCCTTGTGTGCACATGTGCTAAGTCTGCTGAATACACGTGCCTTTTGGAACTGTTATGTTTTTATCTCTAAGCTTTTTTTTATCCTTTAAGTGTAGTTCTGAATTGAAGATCCCAAATTAAACTAATCAAATCAATGAAAGATGAGCTGCCATGTGAAGCCACAGTGTTGCACAAATTACGTTAAAACAAGAGTGTAGCTAGATATTATTTACTATTATTTACTATGAGGAAATGAGAAGTGTTGGCTTGCAAAACTTTAAATCTGACATTATAATACAGAAAGATACAGATACATATCTGACTTTGCCAAAAAGATTATCAGACTTTGCTGTATGTTTGGAGAATTCTACACTTCAGGCCTCTAGGAATGGGAAAGTTTTCATTTATTTTATTACACCCAGGAATTCACATCCATGGCAGGGATTAAGTCCCTACTCAAAGAGAATTTCAAAGAAATCTGATTATACACTGTTCAAATGGAGACACAACCCTCAAGCCTATAATGGAGCAGCACAAACCAGAGATGTGATGTTGCCAAGCTGACAGTGCCCCCTTCCAGTTCCCCAGACAAGACAGTAATATCTGCCTGGCTCATGGACATTTGACACTAATTCCCAGAGCTCCATCACACTGAATCCAGTACAAACTGCTCCCCAGCTCTAGATGAGCATTCCTCAGCATGACTGGGTGTGCATCACTGGCAAGGTAGTTTCATCCCCTGCTTCTGGACAGTGTTTCTTGTGCACAGGATTCTTACCTGTTCCCATTCTTTCCAGAGGATTTTGCCGGAGAAGCTTAGAAATGAGGTCCTGGGCATCTGGTGGCAGTGCATCATCTCCTTCTGGCCAGGCAATTTCATCTGGGGACAAAAAGAGACTTGACATTTTCTACCAGCTTCCCAGCTAATTTGAATAACCATTCACATTCCTATACCTCAAAGTGCAGCATTGAGAACTGCCCCAGAAGCGTAAACACCTTGAATTCAGCAGCTTAATATAATTCAAGCATTGACATTTTTCAAAATGCATAAAATTCAGCATCAGCTAAAGCTGCTGTCAATCCAAGCAGTGCTTGTGGAGACCAAAAAAAAAAAGCTTTAAGGACTCTATTAATAAAGTATGAAATGGGACTTCCATGACAATCCATAAACAAAGACAGTGACAATTCTGTGGCTGTATCTCCTGCCTGCA
Source organism: Erithacus rubecula (assembly GCF_903797595.1). Lineage (NCBI taxonomy): Eukaryota > Metazoa > Chordata > Aves > Passeriformes > Muscicapidae > Erithacus > Erithacus rubecula. The sequence continues at coordinate 18,745,027 of NC_136662.1, read as the reverse complement.
CATTCCACAGTCGTTATACTTGGAACAGAGAGAACAATTCACAGGTAACGATTTCATGCATCATATTTAGTGCTTTGCTGAAATTTGCTTTTTACAAAGGACATTTGCCAAGTGTGTTAAAAATTTACTGCTTCAGAAAGCATTCCCAATAGGAAATTATTTCACTGGCATATTCACCAAGTGAACACAAAGCAATTTTCTGTCCAACTCCAAGCATGAGACAGGTTTAAAAGCCACAAGATGTGAAGGTACTGAGTACAACAACTTTAATGCATTGTGCTCAGAATTTCCTTTCATTTCACTTATATAAAATTAATAATTGACTAGCATTTGGACCTACAAAAACAATAACCAAAATCAGCCTGAATTACACCAGTTGGTGGCTACTCCTTTGATATTCTCCATAATTTAAGTTAAAAGACAAAACAGAAAAATGCCCAAATATTTTTCCTCAATCCCACAAGGATTTATGTGACTCCCACACCATGACAGAACTATTTAGGAAGATGTTAAGCAACGCAAAAAGTTTCCATAGCTGAAATCAGATGGAACCTGCTTTGACACAGAAATTCAGAAATACTAAAATTGAACCCCATTATTTAATACCTAGCCCTGACTAAACTGTGGGTCCTCAATTATTTTCAAGGCACATTCTGAAATCCCTTCAGAGGCAGAGCAGAAACTTACCACTGATCACTTGTCCAAACAGCTCTTCAGGTGTGTCCCCAAAGAAAGGAACGCAGCCGACCAGGAACTCGTAGAGGATGATTCCCATGGCCCACCAATCCACAGGCTTCCCATAGCCCTGGCGCAGGATCACTTCTGGTGCAATGTACTCTGGAGTCCCACAGACCTCAAGAGAAACATGCAAGAGAGCAATACATTCACAAATTGCCAAATTCATGTCAAAGCTTATTTTGTCTTTTTTTTTTTTTTTATATATTTTCCTTTCTTTACCCCCTTAGAGCTTTAAAAGGAAGTTATTAATATTTTGCCACTAACCACTTCATGCTGTGAACTACTTCCATGGAGCAAGAGTCTATATTTGAAGAACACATTACCTGCACAGAAATAACATCACATGAAATTAAATGTTCCTAGTGTGGACATGCCAGCTAAGTAGTTCTTTGGTGTATGCACAGGAAAGCATATGGGAAAAATGCATATTCTGTGTGTTTAGGTCTGACAGCTTGATGGATGTCTGCTGGCACAGCTACAGCTATCAGGAACTGAGTTTTGACAAACCTCTCACTTCTCTGTGCTAACAGAATTTAGTTTCACAGATGCAGAATTAGCAGCACAGCATGATTACACACTTCAGCCTTAATCTTGGGAGGTACAGCTGGCATGGACAATGGCTAAGGAAATTACCTTGGAACATCTAAATTGCCTGGGGCTTAGAAACAACAACAACAATAACAAAATAGTTGTAAAAAATATAACACTGCAAAATGCAAGAATGTGATCTAATGACCATGGGGAGTTCTGCTAGAAAAAGCATCCTTACTCAGAAGCAAAGGAAGACAACACCACAGGATAATTATGAATCAACACTTGGCACAACTAAAATTCAGCTGAAAAATTCAGCTGCAATCCTAAGTATTTTCAGAAGAGAGAAGTGTTTTTTAATTATACAAGGCACTGGTGAGCCTGCATCCAGAACAGTTCCTTCAACTATGCCCAGAAAATATCAACTCAAACAGAAAGAGTTACATGGAAGAGCAATTCATTCATCAAAGGAAAATCTATCTTGTTAGCTACAAGAACATAGCTGGTAAAGCCTAGCAAAATGAAGGCTAAGGAGAAAAATTACCCTTAGTAAATATCATGGGGATAAAAATCAATGTTCAAGCCGTTAAACAAAATTACAAGAAACATATAGAAATTTGCCATGAACTTTCTAAGTACCAGAAGGGGGAGATCGTGGAACAACCTTCCAGCAAAATCCATGTTACATCACTAAACCAACTTCTGTTTACACTGCTGCCTGGGCCACCCTTGCAGCACCCTAAACTAAGCTGAAGTCCGTGACTCCAAAACAAGAAGCTGAAATAATAAACAATGTCAATTTGTGTACAAACATGAGAACAGACTTGTATTTTTTCCTCCCATTGTACAGTGCACAGCACAGCATCAAGGCAGATAAAGAGTGCTACAAACTGATTCTATCTCAAGACAGAATCCTGCATCTGATCCCACATCAACAGACAACATTTTGCAGCTTACCTGCTTGTCCAGGAATTCTCTGGTATCCTTCTCAATGTGGCCCTCATAAAGATTAGTTGTAAGACTCATTAACCCAATTTTGGACAGTCCAAAGTCTGTTAGTTTAATATGACCCATTGAAGTTATTAGGAGACTAAAAGAAAAAGAATTAAAATAACACAACATTAATTTAATTGTTTCCCAAAAACAATTTTAAACAAAAAGATAATGCAAGGGATGATCTCAGTGTTAAACTCTCAGAAAAAACCTCCCATGCAGCCAAATATCACACAGCAGACAAGGTAACTAAGAGTGAGACTACCTTCTGCCAAAACACCACCAGTGTAGCAACAGCTTTGGGATAATACCTGAAGACATTCTTCCCACCTTTTCTGTGCCTGTCTGCTCCCACATCAGTAGTAAGAGATTCCATAGAACCTCGTACATGTCAGATGCTGTTGAAGATCAGTGCTGCCTCTAGCCCCCATGTCCTGTTGCCTACAGAGAAAGCCCCTGAAGGACTGGCTCTGTTCCCTCTGAGGGGCCAAAAACTTACTTATCAGGTTTGAGGTCACGGTGAACAATCCCATAATTGTGTAGGTACTCCAGTGCCAGAACAGTCTCAGCAAAATACATCCTCGCCATGTCGACAGGTAGGGCACCAATGTTCTTGAGAAGGGTAGCACAATCACCTCCTAGAAAGAAAACATTTGCACATTGAAATGGCAAATATCAGCAAGAAAGAACAGCTATGGGTCTGCAGTACAAGATTAGACTGAGTTTTCTAAAGGCTGTCTCTCACATCCCTGTTAGGAGGAATTCTAAAGATCTCTCTACACTCTGTCTTGAACTTAAAACAAATACTAAAATCCTGGGAAAATTGAGATCCATATATGTTGGGCAGACTTGGACAGGAATTGTGCAGATGCTATTTGCAAACTGAAGGAAGTCTTGAAGAGATATGGTCTGTGGACCCCTGACTGAAGCTTCCTTGGGAACACTGGCCACACATTTCAGTCGACCTTCATTTCTAATTGCAAAGAGGAATTAATATTAAAATTTCCTATTGTCAATACATCTGATTTCATTCCACTAATTTATCTGAAAGAGCACTGATACAATAACTATAATCTTATTTCTCAAATATTCAGTCAAGCAAGCCAGGCATAAGAAATTAATCCTATCCACCAGTGGATATTGCTTATAATAAGATATACTGATAAAGTAAAATCAAATTATATTTCAAAGAATGAGCAAACCAAACAATGAAAAAAACCAACACCAGCATAAAATGGCACTTTATTTTTAAAAAGGCTGCTAAAGAACAAAGACTTATGTTTCTTAAGTCTTTTTCTAAGTGGAATGTCAAGCAAATGTGCTATGGATCCAGCCACGCCATCCCACAGGAGAGAGGGAGGGTTTCCTTTCCAATGAAGATTGGAAAGTTCACAATGACTTCTGACCTCAGCAGTGAGGCTCAGCTGCACTGCAAACGTGTTGTATCAGCCAGGGATTCACAGCCCAGATCCATCCCACCCATGGCCCCTTTGGAGGTGTGGATAACAACAGCCATACCTTCCACATACTCCATCACCATGCACAGGTGCCGCTTGGTCTCAAAGGAGCAGAACATGCTGACCACAAAGGGGTTCTCAGCAAAAGTCAGGATGTCTCTCTCCACAAAGGCCTGCTGGATCTGGTTCCTCAGGATCAGGTTCTGTTTGTTGATCTTCTTCATGGCAAAACGCTGGCGGGTGGTTTTGTGCCGCACCAAATACACCGCTCTGCAAAACAGCAGGAGGAAAGGATCCACTTGCAGTTCAAACTGCTTTGTTGTGGGTTTAGGTTTGGAGTTCTTCATGGTTTTGTTGGAGTTTTTTAGACAGTGATGTTACTGTTTGGAATGGATCCTACAGACTTATCCATGACTCCATGAAATCCCATTTCAGTGGAAAGCTTCCCTAGAAAAGAAGGAACCCCTGACACTTCCTTCGCAAAGCTACTCTACCTTCTTGAATTAAGCAGCATTTCTGCTGATGTGAGAAACTAGGAGATATCTCAAACACAAATGTCACAGATTTACATAAGCACCATTACAGAGCAGCATGTATTTTTCAACACTACAGTAACCACTTGGCTTAAAAAGTTGTCCAAAATATATGGAATCAGCACAAGTTCTTTCCAGGCCCCATAAAAATAATTTGACACAGCATTGTCACCAGGGATTTCCTTCAGTAAAGTATCTCTTACACTTCTATCATTTGCAGATCATTAGATTCCTGCACATTAATAATACAGTTTGCAAATAAAATTTTCATCCAGTCTGCCTGCCTTATTGAATCAGTACTTGTTTCCTTTTCTCTGGAGTACATTACATTTAATGTGGTATTGTGTCTCACCAGCCACTGAATATAAAATAAACCCAGGATAAAGACATGTGACTAACAGCAAAACTACCACTTCTCTCTCCCCTTATAACAAAGTTACATGGGGCTTGTGCAGAAATGTGACTGAAGAGATTTTAAATCTTTTTGTCTCATAATACAACTCTTCAACATGCTCCGTTGTGTTTTCACTCACTAAAACTCATGCTTACACTTTTTCCACACATAATTTTTAAAAAGTGAGTTGTTGTTAACTAAGCACCCACTTCCACAAAACACTCAAGCACATGCTCAGGTTTTGTTGTTATGACCTACTGAGTATCACTGCTTTTCAGGAACAGCCTAATGACCTCACTGGTAAGGATTTATGAACTGCAAAGAGTCAGGAACTGCCTTTTAAAATTCTGGATAGCTTTGTGTGTGCGGTTAAAACTGTAACTGGCTGAATTCATACTTGATTCTTCAACGGATAATAAAATCTAATAGCCTTTCTCATGTATTACTCCTCACAGTAGATTTACCCCAGTGTAATTCTAGCACCTCTTTTAGCATATCAAATGCTCACAAACAGCCACATATGTTACATATATAACCTGAATAAATGAAAGAAATGGCATCTCCCAGAAGAACACAGAAGATACAACAACTGTGGAACCTCTGTAAGATCCAAGTGAAATTACTTCATGCTTTGGACCCAACAAAACCCAGACATTTGCCAAACCTTGCTACAGCCCTTTGCTGAATAGGACAATAACAGCATTTTCTTCTAACTCAAAGTCTAAAAGTCTTACCCATAAGCACCATTACTGATCAGTTTAATAGTTTCAAACTCTTCTTCAGACGGAGTTTTCTTTGACTGGACAGAGGCCCCACGGCTCTAGGGGAAGACAACAAGAAAATAGAAATGACTTAATTCTATATGGGTTTTTTACATCCTTTTCTTCTTTAAGCACCCATTAACTCAAACTCAATCCATTTCTGAATTTCTGGTGTCCTCAGCTTTAGAACAATTGTCTGTATCCTTAGGGTGTTTGCAGATGCCCTCCACAAATTATTAGCACAAAAAGTCAGACTGTAAGATTTGGGCCCTTTCTTAATGTTACATTTTAAAAAAACCCAATAAAATAAGGATCTTTGAAACGTAGCCAGTTACATAATTAAATTTTTCCAGTGATTTTACTAAAGTCAACTCTTTTCAATATCTACCACATTTTACAAATGTAGATACAAAGAATTCCTCCAGACAATTTTCATTTGTAACTCCAAATTTATTTTTTTTAAATCCACAAAACTTGGTAATAATGCCTATTTCCATCTTTTATGCATTTTATCACCACCGTATAAAGATTTTCACATTTTTATGAGCTTGTATTCTAGTTTTAATATGAGCTTTTAAATGTCAGTAATTTTTTTTTTGTAAATTACAATTACTCTGCATTATAATTAATTCTTTACTGTAGACTAGTTCTTTTGAGAAAAAAAAAAGTGCTAGACAGAGTGTATTACTGCTTTACCTCGACTGAATCATCTGTCTCCGGAGTGTCTGGGCTGTCATAGCTATTCAACTGGGCCATTTCTGAAAAGAAAGAGGAAAGATTACTCCTAATGATCTCAATCAAACACCATTCTCTTTGTTTATACGAGAAAAAACAGGATTTTAAGAGGTGCTTGTAGATGATGAAGGACATTTTCTCCCTCTGTAAAAAGTCACCCCAATTATACAGTGATAACCTTTAACATCTTGTATGCTGCAGGCAGTATTTTATATAAAGATGAATATGATAAATTGTTCTAATTTCAGCCTGACTTACTCTAGATAGTTTGTATAGTAAGTAAAAGCAATAAATGTATGTTTGGGGAAAGTGCTGCCTAGTTAATATTAAAACCCATTCCACACATATATGTCTGCATGTAGCCTGGTGGCACCTCTGTGCTCCAAGAGGAAAAAGCATCACATTTCAAACAGCTGCCCTGCACCTGACATGGCTGATTCTGCAAAACACTGAGCAGCAGCAAACTGGGGGAAAGTCACTTAGTTTGGGCTACTCAGCTGTCATAGGAGGTGCTGTAAACTTTGCAAGCCCAAATCCTACATTAGCTACGAGTCTCTGAACAGACACCACTGACATTTCTGGGTGCCCTCCTTACAGAAAGGAAATAAGGCACCTTGACATCTCCCCACATTTCTAAAGAAAATTTGACTTTAGTAAGGGGAATTAGCGATGGAAAGGTTCTCTCCCATGACAGGGATCAAAGGAAATTTCCCTTTAATGTCAGATTTCAACAAATGCTATTAAATTGCATTTAGCAATCTTTGGTAGAAATTTTCCCGAAGAGCTCTTCGCTTGAAGTCAACCTGTCACTGTCATTCCAGTAAACACCAGAGAAGTTAAACTAGTCCTAGCCAGACTACTAATTTATGATAAAATTATGCTCTCCTGAGATAACAAGTATAGTTCAATCACTGAAATATTCTGAAGTAACCTGCAGTCTCTGTTACACTTTCTATTGTTGCTGAACAAGCTGTGCATGCTCAGAAAACTTGTCATTTCAGCCAGCAAAGTGCCAGGCAGAAATATTAACTCACTAATTCTAAAGTTACAATCTTATGGGCCAATGTATGTCTATATAAAGTTTACCATATGCAGTTCTGGCACCTTGCAGAAAAGCTGTTTCTGTCCTTACATTGTTCTCTTTGGTTTGGCTGCTACACAAGATGTAAAACTTCAATCTCACCTCCAGCTAAAAATTCAAACTCATCTTAGTAATCTTATGGAAAACCACAAAACACACTTTTCCCAGAGAGGACAATCAAGTGGGATGACAGGACAGTTCCCAAGCAGGCCACTAGCAGGTCAGGCAGATCAGAAAAATAACAGGTGAATCTACTTTTACTGTCCAACAGCACAGAGAAAACAGTTAAATCCTAAAGCAATTTTCTAACATTGTTTCAGCCATAATACAGGGAGACATTATTAACATCATAAGTAAAGAGCTGTCACTATTGATGTGCCATCCTTATCCCAGCAACATTCCTTTGAGACATGGGGCTGGAAAGGACAGTCTAGAATTTGACAGCAAACAGGAAAATAAGGAAAAATGGCCTAGAAATTTAATCAATAAACTAAAAGCATCCTTCAGCTATGTAGTGACCAGGAGATCTGACTATCCTTTCAACAGTTTGGAAAGTACATAACAAGAGTTCTCACCCTCCAGGGGATCCCTGGTGAGTCCCAGCTGGCTGATAATGTAACGAGGAATGTCGCATTTAATTCCTTGCCCTTCCTTGGCATGGCCTTCTGCAGCCTCCAACAAATGGTAGAACTCTTCAGGATCAAACTCCTACAGCAGAGCAGTGAGAGACACAGAGAGGGGTAAATGATGCAGCTTTGCAATTATGAAAGGTTTCTCCCCAATAGAGGGGAATCCTCAGAAACATCCAAAGGTAATTCTGGGCCCAGCAGTGATGCAGAACATTTCCAGTTATAACAACCAAGGCAATGCTTTCCACTCTGCTCTGCAAAACCAACAGACAGTTACATCCCACAGGGTGTCCACAGGTTCAGATCTGCAAATCAAAACAGAACATGGACTGCAGGGACTTTCTACAAACCAAACCAAAACTTTCCAAAGGTCCTGTTAACATAAGTGTCAAGTGTGGACATAACTCCCAGTTTTGTCACATTGGGATGTGCCAGGGAAAGGTCTGTGATGAGAACTGAGGCACCACCTTCTGTCACCTCCATCTGACATGTGAGTTAACCCAAGATAAGCCTTTCCTGCTTCCAGATGTCCCTTCTGGTCAAGCCATAAACCCACCCAATCCTGTCACTGTCCTAACCTCAGCAATTGCTAATGAAATTATTCATAAAGCAATTTTCTTCATAAGAATTACTGCTGCTATATTTCTTGTACTCTACAGTACAGGATCACTTCAGCAACTCAGGCTTGGTGCATGTGATCTCTCAGGCCAGAAAAGGTGATAGAAGGTGTGATCTCTTGCACTGGACTAAGAGATATAGTAGGAAGCAAAAGACAAGCTTTGGGCAGCAGGAGGGTTCTGCTTAGAAACAAGTTCACCAGATAACTTTAGCTCTTCCCCCCTACAAACCTCATCATTCACCAGCAATGAGCAGCTTCACCAACACTCTTCAAAATTTTTCCAGTGAAATGGGAGGATGAAAGGGGAAGAGTTTCAGCAAACAGCTGTGCATGCACAGATAACTGAGGGCATCAGCAAAGAACTGGTGTGTGGTCAGCAATGTAAGAGAAAAAGAGCACAGAACTGCAAACAAGAAAAGGAAATTAGAGCTTGTAATGATGTGAAGAGACTTGAGCAGAGAACAGATGCATTTTCCCATGACTGCTCCAAGCAAAGCTGCTTGGATAGATGCTGTCACCAAAGACAGCAACCATGTGAACAATGAAGTTTCTTCCCAACTGCTCTGGAAAAGGATTAATCAACAGCCTCAGAAGAGGCAGAGAGCAAGAGCCAGACCAGAGAGGATCACAGAGATAATGCAGTGAAAGGGATGGTGGAGCCAAGGAAGGGGTTTTCAGGGTATGACTGCAGGCCATTTATTGGTGAGTAAAAGACAGAGATAAAAAACAACTTGGTAACAAAAAAACCCAAACATATAAAACATTAAGGAACTATACAAATTCCAGCTCTGACTTCTTCCTGGTAGGTTTAATCTTTTGAATGCAGAGGAATGAACGCTACTAAGAGGAGGTAGGTGTTATGGAAAAAAAAAAACTGAAAAAAGTTAGATACTTTTTCCCAAAGATGGTTGCAGAGATGCACAAACCAGGTTATTACTTTCTTGAAGCCTTAGAGATTTTCTGCCAATATACATTTCATAGTCCAACAGGTAATACAAAGACAGAAGCCAAATAGCTGAACTTTCGAATACTTAAATGTGGAGGTTAAATGCTTTTGACAGCATTAAAACAATCACAACCATCACAAGCAGTGTGATGGACACTTACTTCATTTACAAGGAAAAAAGAAGAATAAGCTGTCTTACTAAAGTTAATCTTAATATTAAATTGTAGAAAAACGTTTTCTAAATTCACATATAATTGAAGCCAAAGGTTGAATTACAAAAAAAGTATGTTAAAAAGAAAAAGAAAATTAGTTTCCAAAAGCTATTTAAACAGTTGACTATCCACTATTACATTTCTTGTTTTATGGGACAAAAGGAATATTAGTATTTAATTCTTCATGTCACCAGATTAAAGTAAATATTTGGAAAAAAAATTGCTAGAAAGGCAATGTAAGTTGAAAAAAACAGGTAAGACTAACCCACAGATTCAGATATTATTTCTATACTTCAGAGTCTGGCCACTTCACTGTCAAGGTTGTCACTATTTTGGAATCCATTACTCAAATCTCAATGACTTCACTGCTTCCACCTGCTCCCACTCACTTTGCAGAACATCAGGTGGAGAAGACACAGAAGAACCTGGAGACCTCTTGATTTGCACCTAAGAGCTGCCCTGAGTTTGGAATTCTTTGCAGGTACAGACAAGGGTTCACAAGGCTTTCTGAGGTTCAAAGTTTTCCTAGATGATGAGTGTACACAGTAAAAATTACAATGGTGAAAGCAGCAAATACAAACACGGTGAGTTTAAATTTATCTCCTTTCTCCATCGTCTTCACTTCCAAAATAAATTTTGAAGAGGTGCTGGAAGATAAGTGGGAGTCACAAAAATTCATCTAAATCACAAACATGGTTCGAAAACCAAGGAATTCCCAGTTTGAATGGAGTTGTGCCTGGGATTTACAGTGCAGTCTGGCAGAGATCTCTTGAATCAGTAAGTGAAGGTATCTGTCCTGCTGGTTGTGCAGCCAACTTCCCCACTGACAGTGGCCTTCCCTGCACTGCAGGATTCCCAGCAAAGTGATCCATCTGACAGCTGTGGAGGAGGAATAAGGAACCCTCCAAAGCCTACTGGTTCTCAGAACTTCTGCAGGTGTTTCCAAAAACTGCTATCATTGGTAAGACTGTACCACTCCTGTCTACTTTGTCAAAGAAAGCTCCACAAAACTCATTCATCTTCCAGGGATAAAAGTCACCCATGGACACCCTGACCCAAACATGTTAACTGTGCTTTTATAAAACCAGCCACAGATTCCTCATCCAGCCAACTTCTCTGATGTCTCAAACACCTGTAACATCTCTGTCCCTTTTATGACCAGAAAGAACCACCACCACTGTCCTCTGACACACCAGGATATTTCATCCTGTCATTACCTAAGTTTCTGTTGCAGGTTTGTGACACCTCACAACTTTTGGTGACTTCTCTACATTGTCCCTACTTTTTCAGCATGCTTTTGAAACACAGTCACTGAATAGAACCCTTTCACTGTGTACACCTTTTTCTATATATACTGAAGGTTTATATTAACCCTTTTGCTGTGGCATGACAGTGAGAATACAGGTTTTCAAGCTGCTTCTCCACCAAACCAAGGAAATATTTTTGTAGTAGCAGGACTTCAAGAAACAGTGGCCTATTTCATTGGAATTGCCTAAACAATTGTCACCATTTTCTAGCATTAAATTTAAAAACTGCATTATTGTTAGCCAAATTAAGTTGTTAAAAAAGGAGTGAGATTTGCTTTTGCTTGTATTCCAGTAGCACCAAATAGGATTTCAAAGACAGACTCCCAAATCTCCTTGGATCTTGCACAGGTGTATCCCACTGGGTGTTGACAGGTGGAAAACCTGACACAGATTTCACCAATTGCTGGGTCTACAGGAAGGGTTTGAGTCCCAGAGCCCAAACACCATTTATGTCATGGTAGGGATCTTCTTGCTCAGTGACAGCTCTTCCTTAGCACAGCACTCTGGACACTGGGCACATCCCATACAGACATTTACAGGCTCCTTACAGTAGCTATTAACAGCATGAGGAACACCCAGTGGCATCAAGTGGCATGGAATAATGTTGACAGCTACATCTGGCCCCTCATCCATAAGCTTTATACTAAAATACAATTTAGGGGCTGATGCAGCTGACAGCCCATCGGAGAACTACCTCTATATTAATGCAGAAACCACTTAGCACTTCTTTTCTTTTTTAATACCAACTTATTTTTCCTCAATGTTTTAATGAGCATTTAGCTGTTTCTTTTGAAGGCTGTGTGTGCCTCACCTCCCCCAGAGCACTCCCCTGGCCACACTCACCAGGCACTCGAGCAGCCGCGCTGGCCGGGCGATGATGATCATCAGCTTCTTCACCAGCTGCGTGACAAAGGCGACCTCGGAGCTCTCGGATCGCTCGTGGGCCTGTGGGGAGCACAGCAGCACGTCATGGTGCCAGCACTGAACTCTGCATTGCTGTGTGTCAGCTGCTGAATGCCATCAGCAGCTCAGTAAAACGCTCACAGGCTGAGCTCAGCCTGCTCAGGGATGCCCAGGTGTGGCCTCTCCAGCACTACTGACTCCCATCATCATGCAAGACATATTGCAAAGGCTCTGTGTGCATTATACCACCCATCAATTATAAGAGATACAATGTGGACTTGGTTTCTTTTTTGAAATGAAAAGAGGAATACTGATTTTTTCAATTTTACCTTCCACACAATGCTGATATCTAGGTAATCACTAACAGACACATTTCTGAGCTTTACTTTCAGCTAGAATTTGAACTAGAATTTCTCTTCATCATCAAGAAAAACTCAACCTCCATTTCTCTTTTTTCAGTTTTATCAATCCCACTGAATAACTCCAGCATTGCATTGAATGTTACGTAGGAACCAAGCAGATAAGCAAAGAAAAGAGTATATAAAAAAATTCAGAGGGTTCAGTCCTGTCTGTTACTTTACCAGATTTCAGTATAAATTCAAAGTCTTAGTTTCAAGATATCTGTGTGCATTTGTGTGATGGGATGTCTTTTTACAACAGCAAACACACCAAAACAATAATAATTTATTTTTAAAAAAAGAGCAACACAAAAAAACCCTCAGAAATTACCCTTCTCTTGATGAAGCACACAATGGTTACATGATGAGCTCTGGAGCAGAAATATAATAGTATTTAATTTCAGAGTGATTAAAAAATGGTTCCAATGCCTTGTAAAACTCTTAAATGAAGTACAGCTACTTTTCCCCAAGGTCTAAAAATTGTGCTTTAACATAGCCACAAGTACAGAGTCCAGAACTTAACAAATGAGCTTTTGCTGGCAATGAGCCCAGTAACTTAAAAGAGTGATCTTTTATCCACAACAGCACAAGCTGCAAGAAACTAAAAGGTTAATTTACTGTTGTCCATTAGAATCACCTAGGAAAAGGCATATTATATATGTTTTTACATGTCTGAGAAGTCAAATCACACTGGTGACCATCTAAAAGAGCAATGCAAGCACAGAGAGCAGAAATTCAGAACCATAAATATACAAGCACTATTTTAAATAACATATGTCTGATACTTTGCTGCCAAACAAAAAAAATATTAAAAGGTTCTTTATTTCTCATTTTGACACCAGTCAGAATAGAAATGTTGATTGTCTCCTTCTGCACTGATTAGCATGGGCTAGAATTTTAACCTTGGAGAGAATGATGTACCTGCTTGGTCATTATCTAAAAACAATGTCAGAAGTCCTTCCTGGCTATAGAGCCTTAAAAAGAAGATTATTTTAGAAATATTGAAATGAGTTGCAATTTCTTCTACTAATTAAAAGATTTCTTAAATTCTAGAATAGAAAATAATTGCAATGACAATGATAAATATTTACTCTGTGTCCTCTAAAGCATTATGCAAACTTAAAAGTTACAATATGAATTCTAGAAATAAATTAATGCTTTCCTATTTTATAAGCCATTCCAGATCACCAGGAGTTAGCTGCACTGAAATGAATAAATAAAACATCAACAACTTTGTATTATTTTAAATTTGAGCCACGCAATTAGAAAGTCCCCTTCTCTCCCCTACATAGGTTATATTATGCAAAAATTATAATAGATATCATTCATAATTTTGCATCCATTTATACTTTTAAAGAGAACTTAGTCTTTTAAATCAAGTCCTTTTATTTTCTCCTTTTCTCATCTATGACAATTCAGGCAAAATAATTTAAAAAAGCAGTTACTATAATCAGGTGTCTGTTTAGAAAATGAGAAGCTAGACCATGACTGCCAAATGACACAGAAAAGCAAGAGGGAAAAAGAAAAAAAATTTACAAAAACCAAACACAACTTGTAAGAGCCACTCAGCCATCATCTCTGCACAGCGCTGCCCTTCCAAGATGCTCAGTGAAACTGCCTCCTCTCCTTTTCTCCTCACACAGGACAGCCCAGACATGCCTGCAGACCTCTCCTTTGCAGAGTGTCCCAGGGACAGAGCCCAGGAGCAGGAGGCTTCTCCAGCCAGGCACTGCCTGCTGCTCCCATCAGCCAGGTGCCAGCTGTGCCACCCCAGCTGTGCCCCAGGGCCACCAGGCTGCTGCTGCCACCTCAGGGTCCCCCTCCCCTGCCCTCCCCAGAGGCTGCTGCCATTCCTGCACTCTCTGCTGGTGATACTGGACAGGAGGCAGCCGTGGGTAATTTACAAAGCGATTCCCTCCTCTGAAAGACCCATCCGTCACTAACTGTGGCTGCTGGGGCATGAAATTAAAATCACTGCCCTCCCCTGGGCTTCAGCAGGACCAATAACTGGGATATGCAAGTCACAGTGCTGTAATTGAGCTAATATACTGATGGAAACCAAAACAATAGACCTGTAAGGCCAAGGACTGATAAATTTACACTCAGTCTCCTACTAAGAAAGCAATCCCAATCAGAATATCCATTTGCCAATATGCAGCATCAGTCACTGCTGTAGAATACTCACATCCTCGCCTGCTCCTTTTGTTCCATGCACAGAAACACCTGTAATCCCTCACCTTCCTGCCCAGCTGGCTACACCTAGGCAACAGTCATCAGATTTCCTTTGGCTACTTCTATCTTATTGATTCAGCCAAGTAATAACTGACTACAATCTTTTGTTCCCCAGTAACCTGAGATTCTAACCCATGGTAACAGCTAAAGAACTGAATGTCACATGTTCTCTTTTATATCAGTGCTTTATCTTTTTTTTTTTTTGTATTTCTACTTTGATGTGAAGTGTAGCATTCAAATTCATGTTTTCCAAAATGAAGAAAATCTCTTAAATTCATTTTTATTTCATGATTATTTCAATGATGTGATAAGTTCTTCTGGCTAAAAGACAGTATTTCATGCTCCAAACAAGGGAAAAGATCTCATTTGCCATGGCTAATGAGATTTGTTGGCATGTTATTACAAAAGCCAGAAGTCTAAAAATCTTCCAAAAGCTTTCTGGTTTGGTGCATTTAAATAGCTCATTATTTGCATACCCAAACAGTCTCTTTTACATTTTTACTCAAACTACAGTATATTAAATCAAGTTTCCTTTTTATGGTTTGAAATGCTGTGCAAGTTTAGTTTGTTACCAGGTATCAGAACCAATACCTTAGAAAGAATTTTTAAGAGAGGGAAACCATTCTTTCACAGTAAAATTGTAAGAAAATCTGTGGATATTTCTACCACTCTGCTGACTTCATTATTCACTAATAAAGCATCTTTCCAATCTTTCAGTATGTTATAAAAATATACCACAAAACTCCATAGCCTACTACACAGGCCATACAACTCCCAAGTCAAACAGCTTTTTGAATTACCTTCTAATTTGTATTATTTATGTATCTATTATTTATGATACTTTACAACCTAAGCAAAGGTTAAGATCTTGCCATCAAATTTGGAATAGTTTAAACTTGACTCCAAAATGTCCTGTGTTTCAGGTGAGTCCTCCAAAAGAAATAGTATCACCAATTTCTATATATTTTGACTAAAATGTCCCAATTATTTCCTTGCAGAATTCAGTCTGAAGGGCAAAGCACAGACTAGCAAGCAGAGGAAAACAAGCAGCTTTTAAATATTAAAATCTAAAAGATATGCTAAGGAACAGAAAAAGCCATAGGATAGGAAAAAAAAAAACCAAATGAGAAGGATGTGGAATGAAGCTTTTGGCTTTCCTCCGATGTCTTTAATGTCTTTGTTCTCTTCCTTCCCAGCCTGCTCTGCCTCCCTTGCCTCTCCAAACTTTCCTTTTAATCACCTCTAGCCCACCTCACTTCCTCCAGTAAATCAATCAAGCTGAAGACCTGACCCTTCTCTCACTCCTGCTCTGCAGAAGATGTTAAGGAGGAAGAGGGCAAAGAAAGCTCCAAAAGCAATTCCTGAGCAAGCTCAGAGGTGACCATTGTATCTCCTCTAATCACAGTTCAGTGACAACCTTCCCAGTATTTCAGAGCAGCAGGATAATGCCCGTAGGATCAAGGGGGAAGGGACATTTAAGAAGGGTATTTTGAGGATTTGTTCTGAGGGAAAGGGGAGAAAAGGAAAAAGCTGATTTATCTGACCCACACCTCCTCTGAGACCCTGATTAACCTCTTCAGGCCAGAAGACAGCACTGAAAATGCAGACTGGAAGTGGCCAGACCTAATTTATGGCTCCCTCAGTTCCTTATGGTGTAAGAAATCACTGTCCACACACAGAGGAGGGAAGTCAGGGAGAGGGAGAATTTCAGGCTCCAAAGATCTGCTACCAGAGCAGTAAAACACAGAGTAGTCCCCCTGTGCCCCTGAAGCTTAAGGGATTTTGCTGAGCATACAAAATCACTTTTCATTAAAACTTTTCAACTTCCAAACCATCACCCAAAGAGACCTGATCCCTTATTTCACAGCTGACATCTGCAAATACCCTGTTTCCAGACTCTGGAGATACAAGGAGAATCAACAAGTGGTTACTGATATCCTATAGGCAGACAATCATATAGCCCCTCAAAAGATACTCCCTACCTCTCTTGGTCTGTCAAAATTAAATTCCCTAAGCAGAACACCACAGATCCAAACATGACTCATTTTTCTCTCAAGCATAACAAATACCAGAAAAATTACAGCCATACTTATATAAATAGAGTAGCCAAAAAGTTCAGCTGATACAAGGAAAGTTTCTGCAGCTTCCATAAAGCTTTTTAATACAACAATTGTATATTAATATAGTATTTTGACTCTTTTATGCCTTTTTCTAATGTCTGAAAAGAGTGGTGAAGGGATACAAACTAGTACAATTCATGCTAGTGGATTGGCAAACTGATCAATAAAGATAAAATTAAATTAAAATCATAACAGAAAACAAAGTATTTCAGATGTTCTGTTTCCAGGTGTCTGTGATATTTGCTGTCTGATAACGCAATCTTTACAAAACCTGTTTTTTCAGCTTGCTGTATCATTAAAGCAGAGGATAAGGAAGATACTCCTAAACAGAGATCTGGACCCAGCAACTGGCAATAGCATGGACTCTTCACAACAGTTATAGCACAAATTATCAGAGATGTTTGAAATTTAATATTGTTTTCATTTTAAGGGGAAGAACAATTTTTAACGAGTAGCTGAATCATACTGAGAATGCATTAAAATTACGCCCCCTTGTGTATTTTCACATGCTTTGAATGCCACAAAACACATCCAAGTACCAAAAACCCACAACTGGATTAAGTTCAGCTCAAGAAAATCTTTTGTAAAAAATTTACAGTAACACTAATAACTGTGGTGTTTTCACTCTTTGAAGGCACTATTGTAATTAACAAGTCACTCAGGGTCCTGAAGTTCATGAGAAAAGATTTCAGTAATTTTGTTCATCTGAAAAAAAAACCATTTTCATAAATGGTAAAGACTGTCTTTGACTTACTCCTATCCATATTTAATTGCTGTACAAACAAAGTTCACAGGTGAAGTCATTCACTCAAATCCACCTAAAAGAGATCAACAGGAAACTGGAACATCTCAGATCTCCTGACACTCCCCACCTGCTGCCCCTCCCCTGGAATCCACACTGTCTCTCCTAAAACCAAAGCGCTGCCTTCTTGGTAAAAGTTTCAATCAAAATAATATATTCTACTTTCCAGGGGGCACTTACATCCTGGAGAAGTTTCTCTAAGTTTTCCTGCAGCTCATAAAAGTACCGAGAAGTAATGAGACCTTCACGTGATTTATCTAGGCAATCTCTGGCCAGTTCAATAACTTGATGATGAATGAAACTTAGGACCCCATCTGCTAATTGCAGCACGTTCTCTGGAGCATTGGAGGCAATGAACTCAGCCAGCCGCTCTTCCATCTGTGCCGTGGCCTAAAAGTGCAAAATAAAGAGAAATTACTCCTGCATTTTACTAACACAGACCTTAAAGCATAAACAAGTCAGGTGCTAAAGTAACATTTGCAATACCAAATTGCACGAGGTTTCAAAAATATTTCAAAATACAGCAGCGTTTTCTGAGAATAAAGATAGCACATCAGAGGCAAAAGTTATGTTCATATGAGCAAACAACTAAAATTAATCAAAACATACTTTCTGAAAATGTAAATGGCCATAAAAATATCTTTGTCCTGAGGCTGTATTCCTTCCTGGGTCTTCAAAGAAAGGATGTAAGATGTGAGGCAGTTTTCAAAACTTTTAGACACGACTGTGGAAGCTGAAAATCATTGCCCCAAGCAATAAACACACAGCGTTTTTATCACCATAAGCCCTGATATCCTGTCTCCAGAGAAACATCTATTTTTGCTGGTGGTGGAACAGGAAGGAATGGCCATATCGACAGCTGTGGGATACACAATCTTCTACACTCATTTCAATTGGATTTTAATTTCTAACTTGCTTCCACAGGTTTCAATATTCAGCTTTTTTAAAAGGCAAGGCATGGCCCTTCTCTCCCTTGTGACAATTTCTCATGCCAATAAAATACATCAGAAATCTAGCAAATATGAAATACATACCAAAAAAAAAAATCAGCCTTGTCCATTCTAATATCTATATACACTAAATCTATTTCTTCTACTATAGAATTAACATATGAAGATGAGGAGGCAGCTACAAACTCTCAGCAAACTGCACTGCTTGGAAATGAGACATAAGAGCTGGGCTCCTTCTCCAATCAGCACTACAATCTAATTCTGAGCTTGGACACAAGTTCATTGAATGCATTATTCAAAAAGTGATTCTTTACCTTTGGAAACCTTTCTTTGTACACATGATTCATCATTATTATTTCACTGTCAAAGGAAACAGGAGAGCGACCAGGGCTAGAGGAGAAAAGAAATCATGTTATCGTTTACAGATATCACACCAAAACTTTTCCAAACCCACTGCTGATCATAATGCTGCCACATTGACAGTAGCCCTTCCAAAAGTTTGAGTTCACTTCAGTAATGTGCAGATGCTGAACTTCAGAGAAGGTGCTGGCAAGCAGTGGCAGTCTGCAGTCTCCTGGAGTTTGCTGACACCCCTGTCCCCATATGGGCTCTGGCAGAAACCCCTCCTATTTCATTTCCAGTGAATGCAAACCCTAACACAGAAACATCTAAAACCCCAGGGCATTTATTGCAGATACATTTGCTACTGTCCTCATTCTGTGACTGCCCTCCATGGCAGTGGGAGCAGCCCTACTCCAAAAGAAATCACAGTGAGCTCTGGAATCTCCAGTGCCAGAAGGGAGCAGAGCAATAGGAATTAAGGAAGTTGAGATGATTTGTTTTCCTTTGTCTGAAGGATACTGCATGAGCACTGTTATTCAGCTGAATCTCACATATAAAATAAAGACCACAGGAGTACTTTTATGAATGCTGCACTCCCCTAATGCACATTACACCACGGATCCATATGCATCTATGCATAGGTTAGCAAGAAACTTCAAGGCACGCCAAAAAACCAGGACACTAAACCTTGTCAAGCTGCATTTATATTACTGTTGGGGTGGGTTTTTTTTACAGCAGGGTTGCATCTTGTTTCATCACATCTGATGGTATGCAGGGCTGTGACTCACTCTGCCACCGAGGACAGCAGGATGAGGTAATGCAGATAATCCCCAGCCACAGATCGCCTGCAGCAGCTCCTTCCTCCAGCTACCTTGTTTCAACATTCGAGACAAACCAGGGCTTCAATTACTTGGCATCTCACATGATCATTGTCCTTGTGATTTTAAAAGTATTAAATACTGCTAAAAATACTCTATGTCGAAAGATACAATTTTATCTTGAATGTGTTCAAACTTTCAAACTTTCTAATGAAGGATGAAATGGATCTCTCTAAATGGAATAAATGCATTTTAAACTTGGAATGTATTGCAGTTACTACCTTGCTGCTAACCTACTTAGAGCAAAAACATTCTTTTGGCAACATATATTAACAATTCAAAGAAAATTTAACTCATTGGCTCGCAGACTGTAGCAGCACCAAAACCTTTTCATGCCTTGTACTGAAACTCCATGAATTACATCATGTCTTATTTTTATTACTGTTTATCCCTTAGCTTGAGAAAATGCACTTCAGATTAAATCTGTCACTAAATCCTTGTACTAAAGAAGAAGGAAACTGATTTGGATGTTATGAATAGCAAGTAAAAAGACATTTTCATCAACTTCCCTTAGCTTGGTAGATAGCTATTCTTTATCAAGAAGAATTTTCTTCAAAAAGATAATTACATTTATATTCATATGTAATGTATATCATAATTAAAACATACAGGCAAAAACATTGAAATTGCAGAGTTATAAGCAAATTCTCCTGCACATTTAGCCTGCTACCCTTATCCTTTTTTCTCTAAGACCAAACATGCTGACACAAACACAACACTTGTTTACTGGTACTTCACATGGAGCTGAAGGACTTAGTGAAGACAGTTATTGAAGAATTTAGTTTTCTCTGATGTAATTTTTCTCTGTTACCTAAATGAGGTATAAATTACAAGGATATACAAGCCCTTTGATACTTAGACAGAAATACCAAGGCACACACATACTTCATTTTAACACTAAAATCTGCACATGCTTAAGTACTTGCTGTCATATGCTACAATAAAAACATGAAGGATTTTGCCTTTTGCTTTCAAGGCACTTTATTCATATGGATACAGGAAATTAAGAGCTATGCAGAAATCAGGCTACTTGAGCTGTCCTGCCAGCAGATGTAGCATTTCCTTAGGGAGAGCCATGATAGGAGAATTTACTGTGTTTGCTTTTGTTTTTTACGAAACAATTTCTGTGCACACCAATTGCCAAGAAAGTGAACATTTAAAATCCCTCAGCTTCCTTGGGCATTTGCAGTTTTGTCTTTCATCTTTGGAAGCTCATCAATTCCACTTTTTACCAACTAAAACAATAGAGTACCCAAAAATCTCTGGATAAAACGTCGGATTAAGGGGCACATTGTCATCCAAAATAAAATTTGCTCAATATATCAGGTCAATTTAAATGCCTATAGGCTGACTATAGCAAGACTGCAACATAATATACTGTACCATAATTTTTAATGTAGATCCTTAACTTGGGCAACTAAGGAATTAATTAGCTGGATACCTGACTAACTGAAGGCTGCCTGCCAAACACTGCTGGGTACTTTACAGCCCCTCTGAGACACAACCAGGTGAAAAAGTAACAAGGACTGGGCAGATAACTGAATGCCACCAAAGGAGAACATAAGGAAATTTAGAAAAAACATAAAAGGAGTTTCATACATTTTACTGGCATGACATCTTTTTAAATGCAAAAGCTTCACACTTTATCCAGCACCAAAAATTTCACAGACAGAACTAAACAAGTCTAACATTTCAAGCCTCACAAAGGAACAGATTATTTTCTGCAAAACAGAGGACACATGCTGTGCACGTGCATTACATTTTAAGACAAAAGGCAGGGCTCCTTCCCTTTCCTTGGTGCAGAAAGGTAGGTCAAAAAAATTATTATTGTCAGTGAGTTTTTCATTTCAGCAGAGCAGACATTAGAAGAATAATATCTGTCCCCTTAAGCTGAACAGCAGAATGAAAAACTGCTCTCCCTTTTCCCCTTCTTCACGCTCTCTCCACTTTATGAGACGATGTGGTGTTGGATTTTCAGGGATATCTATCTCCCACAAACATTTCTTTCTGCTGCCTTCAACCTGTCAAAACTCACGTGTCCTTATCTGATGCTTGCAAGTGAAAATAGTTTATAGACAGCTATTTTGAGGAGCAACATTTACACAATAACTTAAATCCTACAAAATCTAGTTTTAGTGTGACTAAATAATATTAAGTGAGATGCTTATAATTGTAATTTTTCCTTCACCATGATAGCTGTATTTATTAGGAAAAAGCAAAAAAAGCTAAAAGCACTGTGCTTCCCTCTGCTTTCACCCTGTATATAAAGGTTTGGTTGGGTTGTATTTACAGAACATGACCAAAGTCAGTTTTCACAGGAACTTAAAACAATAGGCTTTAATTTTTTGTCATTCCCAGACACATAAAATAAGGAATTTGAAAATTAGAGAGCAAAAGCTGGATAAAGTAGGCACTAAGATAAGCCTTCAGCTGAATGTGAGCCTTCCTCTTCTCTCAAGAAATAAATATTTAAATCTTTGAGGTAATGAAAATTACTTTAATACTAGAAGTCAGAAAACTCCCCCAGCAGCAGGGGCTGCAGCTTCTTCTTTCCAATATTTCAGGGGTTTTATGCATGCCAGCAAAGACCAAGACTGCCTTAGAATGAAAACAATAAGGTGGGGCAATGAGCAGTGCAAATGACAAATAAGAATACCCTGTTTTCTTCATAACAGAAAACCACAAAAATAGTGAGTGAACCCAAAAGTTAATAAATTTAAAACCAATCACTTTGAAGGACCTTTTCAAGTCAAGTTCACAGGACACACTGTCTTGAGAGAGGGAAAAAAGAGATCAACACTATCTGTAATGCAGTTAGAATGTGTTTTCAGAAGGAACAGATGCTTTGTGCTGCAGAATATAAAATTATTATCCTTCCCCAGATCCATGGGGAGGGGTGAATCCCTGTTCCACAGCTTGTGGTGGGTGGCACTGCCTGAGAGCAGAAGGGATGAACCCACCACAATTACTCAAGTGCTTAAAGCTGCCTCTGAAGTGCACTGAGATGAGAGAGCCTGCAGGATGAAAGATAAAAATGGACTATGCAGGCCACTGCTTTTCACAACACCTATTCCTTCTTGGGCATTTCATCATCAGGACTCTTTTTTGGTATTTTGCAGGAGTTTGTCTGTATATTCTTCATGGCAGGATCCAGTGTGCTAAAAGTCAGGTTGGGAGATTTGCACTACCCAGCAAAGAGATGAAGAAGGATGATCTCATCTACTTCAACTATATAAAAATTCACTGCAACAATCTTCAGCCCTTTTTACCTAGACAACATTACCCTGAAATACAAAAAGAGATCAAGAAAAATGGGCAGATGGGTGGGCTGAGTGACTGCACAAAGGTAGCTCCTGAAAAAGTCATTATTAGTTAACTCTACTTTTATCTCTGACATTCTCCACACATTCCCACATGTAAGCAACTGCTAAAGATGACAAGTGAAGAGAACTGGGAAAAGATGGAAGGCAGCATCTCTCTAACTTGAAAAGAGTAATGATGCCAAGTTTAGTGCAAGTATTCTCAACTTTTCATGCATTTTACCCCAGGGAGAAAAGATCTTGTTCAGGTAAAGCCCAGGATTGATCTAAACAAAACAAATGTAGCCTGGGGATCTCTCTGTTGGTCAATAACTTGAAAGATTTGAAGGTTGCATTATTTTAAAAAAAAAAACAGTTGAGAGATGATATTTAGGAACTACTTCTGCAGGTAATAATGAAATATTTTCTTCTACTAAAGACTCACTACAAGCACCACAACGGGTGAGTCACATGGAAACACATTCTTTGACTGAGTATTTGAGTACTGGATTGTTTTGAGACAGATGAGAGAACAAGCTCCTGGATTTTGCAAGCAGCTTTATAAGGACATCACACCTTTGCATTCCAGTGCTGGTCTCATGTTCCCTCCTTCCCCCTGCACAGGAAAGCAGCTGGGATAGAGCCAGTGTCATTTCTTCAGGGCAGAAATTCCAGGCATTTCAAATAAGGCATGATGAAATAAAAGATGAGTATCTTCAAGGCACACTGGCAGAACACCTCAAGCAAAGCAGAGGTGCTACCAACCTGTCAGTGCACCCTCCATGACTTTGTGAGTTTTCTCATCCAGTTTGATCATTAAGAGTGCTCTGCATGAATAGAACATTTGCAGCTAGGTACTAGAAAATGGTGCATTTCTAGCCAAAGAAGTAGGTATATTTTTCCAAAAGTTACATCTAGGCAATATTCTATACCTAGGAGCATAAAAGGATCATCTGACACTTCTAAAAAAAAATCTTGGGTTACAGAGAGAAAAAAAACCAGTTCCAGCATTTGACAGTGTCATCTCAAAATGCCAGTTCTTCTCTCAAAAAGATATGTAAGGCTGCAGTCATATAGGATGGAAAAGGAATACACATTAACAATGACACCATGTTTTAAATTACAAAGCCATGTCTGCCAATTAAGGGAAATGTCTCATGTATTTTGTTCATCTGCTTTTCATTAAAGCTGATCAAACAAGACTGCTGAATTAAAAAAATACATTTTTAGGAAATTGTTGCTTAATTTAGTTTAATGTTGAAAAACAAAAGCTGTTCTCAGTGTTTATTTTTTAAGAAAGTGAAAATATCTTCTCACCAAGTGAGGTAACTCTAAAGTGTGAGCAAATAAATAAGCAAATTTTGTGCAGTGAACAATATCTGGTCTTTATGTATTTCAGTTGGTTTTTTGCAAGCACAGGCTGCCCTCTGTCAAAGAGGGGTTTTGCTCCTGCAAACATTGCTCCAGTTGGTTGGATTGACCTATCCATTTTCTTTGGAGGTGCAAGGGCCAGCACAAATGTGTGGCAGTGGCAAGGGTGCCTAAGAGTCACACAACATCACAGTACTGGCAATAAGCAAAATGAAAACCAAATGAGGCACAGTGAGTTGAAAAAATTAAATTACTTCATTCTGAGCTTTGGAATACCAATAAGGCTGGACATTACCACATGAAAAACTAGTGAGAGAGCCAAAAAAGGTATTCAAGAGAGGAAGGAAATTAATCAGTTATACGACACACTGAATTAATCTCATCCCATCACAAATTATAAATCTACTCCATGATGAGACTGCTTCAAATTGGCTCACAGAGGCAAAATTCTCTGCAACCTGATAACCCAGGAAGAAAATAAAATTGGGCTCTTCATGTACATCACTCTTGCATTAGCAAAAGTCTCTTCTACAACAGGATTACCCCTGTGTTAAAGGACAATCATTCCTTTGGCATGTGGTGTCTACAGGAGTTGCCTCACCTCTAGAGAATTAGTAGCACTACTCATCAGGGGTCAGTGTTAGGAATGGCAGCATGAGGACTCAAGTAGGACCATTGTTCAAAGGGACTTAGTACAAAATTTATAATTAGTCTTTCACTACATGGCATGAGGAGGTTGCTGGCCAAGTGTGCCACTACCCACAGTACTCACCTGCTCCTGTAGATTACTGTGTAACTACACTTAGCAGATCCATAAGCAATTACCATGCAGCCTGCACTGAAGTTCAGAACATATAAATAATTACAAATAATTGTGAAAGGTCAGCTCTGCCATGATATGATATTCACCATTGGTTTTGTTATTTTCCTGGCCTGTTTCACTTCTTCCTTTTACAAATTCCAGGGCTGGGCACACTGATTCAGTAATTCCTGCTGGTAAAGTTTTTGAATATTGTCCATTAACTTAAAGGTGACATACACCTCTGACATCCTCAAATGAAGGAAGACTTCAGCTCCTTCAATCCTGTAAAAACCCTTGTAAAAACCCTTTTCTTTCACAAGGTGTGTCTACACTTTCCCTAGACTTTCATTCACCTGGTCCAGGAGTAAAGGCACAGCAAAACTTGAGGCATTTGCCATGATACAAAATGTTTGTGGATTTATTTCATAAAACTATTAGAGATCTGCAAGAAAGATTGCCCAGAGAGTTTGTGGAATCTCTGTCCTTGGAGATATTCAAAAGCCATATGGACATGATCCTGGGCATTAAAAAAAGGCATATTAAAAGGCATATTAAAAGGCATATGGCATGATAGGGCTTTGCACAGGGTGACCTCCAGAGATTCTTTCTAATCTCAGCCATTCTGTAATTCTGTGAAAGATTAAATTCTAGTTGCTTCTGGTTTTATGTATGGAAAAATCAACATAAGGAAATAACCCCAGATAGTTATCTTTGAACAGCAACAGTTCTCTGAAGCAACAGCAAAATTATTCAACTTTTAATGCAGCAGAAATTTGTGCTGGGGTGCAATTCAATTTGAAGTTTTGACTTTATCTACTCTGGTTTTCATACCCCTTTAGAAACACTGGCAGAAAAGTTATTAAAAGTGGCTATAACCACATCCTTGATATTGGAGCAAAATTCTGAGAAGAAACTTCACTAAAGGAAATCCACATTTTATGCATTTAGTTTGAGACTCATTTGGATCATGTTTTCATAGAGCTCTTGTGAAAATACAAAAGCAGAGTACACAAACCACTTTGCAATTCAAAAGCATCAAATGTGAGGAAAAAAATCCTTTGTGATCAGATGAGGTGAGCTAAATGTTGATTGAAACAATTTCAAAAACATGTTACAAAGCAACTACAAATGACTACTCTTGGATCTGAAGGCACATATAGAAATGCAATAAACGTGTCCAATTGTTTAAAAATCCAACAAGGGATCCAAAGCTCACCTGAGGCTGCGAGATCGAGGCCTCAAGGCAGGAGAGTGGCGCCCTTCCTCATCAGTGATGCTCTCAGTGCTGAAATGCTTTGTCAGGAAATGAAGTTCATCTGCCGTGGGCTGAAAGGGCAGCTGGTGCAGCTTCTCCTGAGATGAGCATGATGACTGAGTACAGAAAAAAATACAGAAAAGAAATGCACTAATCGCATGCATAGGGGTCAGCTAATGAATGGAAGAGGAACGGATTGTGCCAGACACTGCGCACTCCAGCGGAAAAGAAAGCTATTTATCAGACCAGGTGCCTCTTTCATTGCTCTCTTTAGGCTAAGCCAACCCTTGCATTCAATGACAGAGCTGGTGAGACCAGGAAAACTTTGGGAGAGGGTTAGGGAACCACTGCATCTGATTCTGGAACCAGCACATCTGATCATGCAGATAATTTACTGTCAGGAGACGGCAAGGCAGGCACGTGAGTACCAGCACTACTCAGGAAAGGACAAGGAGGTTCCTGGAGTGGTGAGCAACTTTCTTTCCTTTTCCCTCATGTTCTTTTAGCTCAGGAGTTTCACTGGCATGCAGAATGCTATGGAGCTGTGTAGATGTAAGAGTTTGCTGGTTATTGGCTCTCACTTTTTGCTATAGTAAATAGTTGGGATTTTATTTCTCCTTTTCATTACCCATCAGGCTTCTTCTCTAACCAAGGAAGCAGTAATAAAGTAAAGTATATGACTTTGTTTTAAGATTAAAGAAGTTTCTTGTTAGTGAGTTAAACATCTTATTTTTGTAAATAACTTGATGCATTTATATGACACATCCTGTGATTATAATAGAAATGAAACTGTTTTGATTTGTGAATCTCATAAAACTTTAGATTAAAAGAAAGATTTGTGGGAAATGCTAAAAACATCAGTTGGACATTCCAGGGGAAAAAACTGAAGTTTAATTATCAAATGGGCTTTTTTGTGTGTGATTTTTCAATGCCCCTTTCCATTTTAGAGAAGTAAGAAAACAAATTAGGTAAGGACAAATTAAAAATTCTCTTTAAAAACAAAAGGGAAAATGAAAAAAAAAAAAAAAAGTTGCTGAATAATCAGAGTAGTACTGAACAACACCAGTGGGCCTTATTAAAAACATGACCCTGACCTAAGTTCCACAGCTCCTTATTATCTGATGAAATTAATTATGTACACTGTTCCAGCAGAAAAACTTTTCCTTCTGCTACAACAACCCTCACTTAGACTGGAAGCAACACATCCTAGAACCAGAAGTATTGGTAGGAGGGAATTATACATGATATAACACATATGACCAAAGTTTTAACTCACCTAGCATGAGAAAGAAAGCATATCTGTCTCTTGCCATATTGCTAGATCATTTGAATTGACATTTTTTGAGGGAAAAAACCCAATCAACCAACAAATCTGAGATAAAGAAATCACACAGAATTCACCTGTTCAAATGGTGTAGTTATTCCAAGTATTGTAAGCAACAGAAAATCAGAACCTATATAAGAATCTATCAATCTACAGATCCTATTTTAGATAAAAATTTATTTGGCTCCAGATCCCCTCTCACTGCACTGCACAGAGGCATTTACAGAAAAGAACTCCCTTGAAAGCTTTGGGATGTGCACAAACTTCCCAAGGAATCACTTCCAACGTTTTTTTTCAGGCAGGTCTATGTGGAGGGACCATGTTGGGAAGTCACTTCAGCCCAGTGTGCACACACTGATGTTTACCCAGCTGGTGCATCAGTTTACACTGCTCTGTTCCACAGTCAGAGTGTGGGTACTTGCCCCTTTGCCCACAGCTGTTCTGCTCTCAAACTGTTATGCCAAATACAGTCACTATTGCCTCCCATAAGTACTGAATTATTCAAGTCCTGTTTTGATTTTCAGAGATTTCATTGATGTCTTTGTCTATGTCTCAAACTACACAAAGAGCAGGAAGAAGAACCTGCCTATGAAAAAACCCTCAAAGAAAAAGTTAGGTGGCAACTGAAATCCCATTCATGGTGAATAACAGAGATCCTGCAGTGGAGCAGGAAGTATTAAAGACACTTAAAAACCTGCACTAGCAGATACCCAAGTTCTGGCATTGCAAATACATGTCTGATTCAAAACAAATCAAGGAAGGTTAGCACATAGTTACTTGAATTAGAATGGAAAAAAATGAAAACTTATAATCTAAAAAATAAACATTAACAGCAAAATCACTGGGGATGTAGTGCTAGTCAACCCATGGACAGCTCAGCAAAATCCTACCTCCACTTCCTCTCCCGAAAAGCAATCAGATCACAAAGTTTAGAATTCCAGAGAATAATTAATGAAGGCCCTGAAGATAAAGACCATGGACTTTTCTCTGCCAAGGGCTTCTCTAGCAGTATTAAAGCATACAAGCTTTCAATGAAAAAGCATGAAAGCAAAGTGAAACACTTCTGAAGTATTGATTTTCAGGTAATCACATCACAGTACTCAATATTTGCAGCAGACTAATACAAATATCCCCCTGGTGGCTTAATTACAGATGCAGAATTAGCCAACTCTTCTCCAGTAAAAAAAAAAAAAAATCAATCTATATTACAGTTGCTTATAAACTAACTCTTTATCTAGAAAATGAATAGCAGATTAACTGTTTAAAAATAATTGCATACAGGCCCATCTAACTGATTAATTTATGTTCACCTAACTCCAGGTCTTCTCCAGCTTTTTCAGTGTTGGTCTGATGATACACCTTGTCTTCACAATTTGTACAGAAAGGGTAAATGTGATTTGGTTTTGACTAAAGTGTCATCCCTCATTTGGAAGCAAAAAAAAAGGCAGAATCTACAGGTTCTCACTGACCTCAGACTAGGTAAATGCCTTGGATTGTTCTGTAGGTTGGTGCAGCAGGTGATCTATGATCACAGAGATGAAGCTCAGCTCTTGCTTTCATACAAAAACTCAGCCAGCAGGACAGAGAAGGGACTGTGCCCTTTTTGGTATTTCATTTCCCACTGGCACATACACCAGAGCAAAGGTTTAGTGTCTTCCTTTATCTTGCTTGAGAAAGAAACATAACCTTGAGGACTGATCACATGAAATGGAAGCCCAAACTTCTGTTAAATATGTATCTGCAGCACTAATTCTTTTTTTGTGCTCTTTTGCCAAGCCCCTTCACTCCTCTCACTTCAGTTTAAAAGTCTACATAGGAATAACACTGCTTATCAACTTTAGAGGTGTTATTCAGATCAATTCAAATTAATTCTAATCTGTGAAATACTGAGATAATAGGATTTGCTTAGAAACGTAATACCAGGTTTAATAGCTCCAACAATTGCATCACTACTCACTAAACAGCCCATTTCAATGTCTTTCTACTACTGAACCAGCAAAAGGACTAGAGATGAGAAACTTAGTCACTTAGGAAAGAAAATAAAAGTCTTGGAATTACGTGTTTCAAACTATTTCCTGCATGAAGCTGAATTCAGTTCTAACTACAACTATCACTTTATGCATCTCATTACACTTCCCTGTTACTTACACTTTGAAAAATTACCATTTGAACTTGATGCTTTCTATGTGACATGTCTATCTCAGATTTGTTGGATTGTTTGCTTTTTTCATGGGATAACATCAATCAAATTGATCTGTTTCTGGGAACATGATGAACAAGAAACAAATGTGCTTTATTTCCCATGCCAGAAAGCTGAGAACTGTCTAACAGTAGCCTTGACATTCCAATTTCAAAGCAAGAACTGATCTTTGGTGTTGTTACTTCTTGTCCCTCCATAGGCATCCACCTTAAGTCTGGTCAAACTACAAACTCTAGAAAAACTACAGATCAGCTTCCAAAGGTGTCATCTTCACAAGCAAATTGGAAGATGTCACAGTGACTACCAATGATCAAACTATTTGGATGTCATCCTTAGGGAAAATAATTGTATTTGCTCCATGTTCCCATAGCTTGCTCCCAGAAGAGGACTTAGACATGGATTATGCCCATGAAGATTTAATCTAAGACTCTAAAGGCCAAAGCAGAATCCCTTTTCAAGAGCTGCTCTCATGTGCTTGAATGTATAATAATGTGTGACAGTGAAACCAGGGACATTTTTTCATGTACATTTTTCTGTGCACCTGCCCACATATCTGCATGCACATTGAAATCAAGTCACCTGCTTTGTAAGGAGATTAAAAGCACCCCAAACTCAACAAGAAAACAACTGGCTTGAAATTCAAAAGATAATAAATGGTAGAAATTGTGTGAACTAGATTTTGCAAGAATGTGCCTGATCAAATGAAGTTATAAAGATAAGATTAACATAGTAGAATCAAATTTTAATCATATCAATTTATACTAAAAGGAAACTTTTGGCCCCAATTTCTTCTTTTCTTCTATAGACTGAATTTAACATTCACCTCCAAAAAACTCATAAATTTGTGTTTGAGAGGCACTAGGAAGTTTATGGGTGGTCTTAGTTCACAAGGAAAACAATAATACAGTGTAGGATTTGCATAATATGAAGTGCTGAGTCCTAATTAATGAAGGTGTTAAAATTATTAGGAACCTACTCTAAATAATTAATACAAAACCAAATCATCAGTATTATGGAAAGAGGCAGTGATTTGTTACCACACACTTGAAGACACCATAACACATACAAAAGCATGTTACATTAAGTCTGTACTTTACAGTTCTAATATTTCTATATTTGTCTTTGCAAGGTTCTCATGTGGATAAGCACAATGCCTAGCAGACTTAAACTAAAGAGTCAGATTAATTTTAGGAAGCATGTCAGAGTTACAAGGGTTAACATGGTGCTGCCAGCTTAGTGGTATTGCTGACAGAACTCAAGCAAGAACTCAAGCAAAGCCTTTCTAATGATGGATGTAAAAACTGAAAAGCTCCAGTAGGAGGTACAAATTATAGGAGTTGAATAACAGATGTGGCATATCAGTTTTATTTTCTGCTAGCCTGGTAGCAGAGGTTTTCAGACTAAGTATTTGAAAGCACACAAGAATTTCATTTCCCAGTTACAAAAGGATGAGAGCAGGAAGGTATTTGTGCACTGAGTCCTGACACTTTGGAGACTTTGTGCCTCTCAAATGATCACTTGAGCCAAGTGCTGCACTGGGACTTCACCAATGCTAAAGGCAAAGTGCAAGATGATTGGAGCTGGGAAATGGAGGAAAAAAGCAGCAGAACCAATAAGTAAATTAATTTTTAAAAATAATTAGTATATTAAATAATGTTAGCAAAACAATGACGAAAGATCCAGTATTTTAGTAGAGATTCAGAAGCTGATTTGTTAGGGTGTATTTGTACAATTGCTTGGAAAAATCAGTGTCACTTACTGAAACTGTTGAACTGGGAGTGTTTGTTCCATATCCAGATGAGGGAAGGGAGGCCAAGGACCAGCGGCGTCCATCCGTTCTGGGGAAAAGATGTGAGGGAAGTTACACAATTTCTTGAGAGAAATAAGCAATTTTCTCCTCTGCATCTCCTAACCTCATGCTTTTATTAATGTCTTGAGTTATTCAGATAAATCAAGTATCCTGTTTAGAATCACATTTGTGGAAAAGCAATCAGAGTAAGTTTTAAAAGCAAAACTAGGTGACTTTGGAAAAGCTACAAGAAAAGGGCATCAGAATCCTGCATTAAGTAGATGCTTTGTACTTCTACAAAACTTGGAGCTCCTAAAACAGACACATAAAAACAGCTCCTTGCAAACTTCTTTGAAAAAGACACCCATGCTTAACTTATGCAGCTCACTGCCTTCCAAATGAAGATTCAGATTGAGGAAAAAAAAAATCACATTAGATCAAGAATCAGCTGAAAGCTGTTTACCTACTCAGAGGGCATTCTGCTCAGCACATGGCTGGAAAATTAAACCCACAACAGGAGATAGGAACAGAGCCAAGGGACCCACATAAATCACAGAAATCTCACCTAGGGTTCTTTCTCCTTCAGTCAGTATAACATTAATACTTATTTGCCTATTGTAGCCAAATAAACATATCCCTCAGGGAAAACATTCAAAACATTGTAGAAAGGTCTTGTTTTGCCAGTGTCAAAACTGAGGAACTACACAAAAGCTTTGAGAAGAATCAGTGTTGCCCTCCCTCAAACCCTCTTCTTCCCCCCAAACCAAACTCAGTGAGGATGAAAAATGAACTACAGCTCAGTCTCACAGCACTTTTTCTGTCTCCAGTCTATTTTCCCACATTTTGTGTCCTTGAAAGGGACAACCATGTCCTGTTGCACAATGGGATGGTTGTAAAAGTCTCTTCCTCACATCAGTTTCCATTTGCTTGTGTTCTTTCTTGCAGCAGATTACCAGTAAGTGGTCATAACACAAAGCTGAATTAGAACAGCTTTAATCACTTTGGAGAGATATGGGGCTTTTGGTACACACTGACACAGTGCATTTATGCAAGTGCATTATAAAATAGGATATTTGGTACAGGTCTAAAATAGTGATTATAAAAACCTCAAGTGTTACCTTCACAGCAATATTTCTCATCCCACTATCCATAATCATGAAGCCTCATCTCCAGAAAAAGGTTCAGTGCCCACCAAGATAAAAACCTCTGTTTACATTTTTTCCAAATCTAGTTCCTTTTATTTTCAGGCACTGATACACACCACTCTTTGCCATCTATCTTACAATGACAGGGAAATAAACTCACTGTTCCACATCACTGAAAGAATATTATGTCAACAGATTTTTAAAAAGACTCATGCTTCATGCATTAAAAAAAATAATAAGTCTGTAATGCAGATTTTTATTGCATGCCTGTGTTACAGCTAAACCCCATTTAGCCACAGGTGATGTTTTCTCTGGCAAGACAATTAAATGTAAAAGAACAATCTCAAAATAATTTCAAGTGAAATGGAATTCCTTTCTTAACCCTGAAAAACAACAACTATCCTCATTACAAAGTTGTTGCATGCTGGGGTAAGGGATTGAACACCAAGCTTCAATAATCTTCATTGAGTTTCTGGTAACATACAGGGGCACTGGGGAAATATTTAGGTCAATGATTCAACCTTACTTTGGATCCTCAGTCCCAGAGCAAAATACTTTCTTGCTTGCTGCACAAGTTACTCATTTCTTGCAAAAGAAAAGCTTGGGTTTTGTTTGTTTAACTGAATTACATAAATGGTGCATTGAAATAATTTCAGAATTTTCATTTTGAAATTTTTAAGTTAAAAGAAAGTATCTTGCTCAATTAGAAAATTCCAGCACATCCCTTCATGTTTAAGCTGTTTACTGCTGATGCAATCCAGGCAAGCAATGTGCTAAGGAGTCAGGACAAACATATCAGCTCTACTCTAGCAGAAAGAAGTGGGACAGGAGTGAAAATCTTCCAAATCAAGGAAGGGGAAGATACTTCTAAAGCAAATTCCTCCTGCATTTATGCAAAGCATTTCAAAATGTTTCAGTGCTTTGTTAATAAACATATTTTTACAGAGACAACATGCAATATTACTTCAGGATAAAACACTTGGAATGAAATATTTAGGTTTTTTGTTTGTTATATATGCTTTGCTAGGCCAACAAAGACATGCAAACAAATTTTGCTTCTAAAATGACAATTAGTTAATTATGGAGGTGCTTTTATGGCAGCTAAATGCTATTTCATGAAGAAGCACATCAATTTTAAAAAAGAAGTTGGAAAAACAACACAACTTCTCCAGAGCTCTACCTATTTATCATTTTAAGCCCAAATGTGAAGATTTTCTGTTTCTATCACAAAGACTAGAAGCTGGATGCCTAAATGGGGTTGTTACAGCATGAACTTGTTAGGGACACGTGCTCAGCTGCACAGAAGCACAGTTGACACACACACACAAACAGCAGCAATGGGATACACATTACCTGTCTGCTCTGTGTCCATGGCTGTGTGGAAAAAATTGTACAATAATTATGAGAGAGGGAGAAGTAAATGATACATGTGATTTATGAAAAAAAACCAAAAAACCTTCATCTTCTGTTGCTGGTATTCCTCCAAGACCACTTTTAGTGAGTATGAACAGAATTAACCATACATTTCCTTATTCCAGCAGGAGGATTCCTGCCCATGTTGTGGCCATCACACAATCATTGAAAGGGTATCCAACAAGGGATTTATGGCTAATCACAAGTCAGACTAAGGACAATCTTGCAGCAAATTGTAGTGACTTTACAATAACACAAGCTTTCCAAACAAGTTTCCTATTCCATCTCAGGAAACTCATCACAGGACTCTAATGAAAGAATGGGGGAAAAAAATTATATCCAAACAGGATAATAAATGAAGAAATTACACCACTAATAAAAGGCAGAAAATCAGCAACAATTCCTGTGATGGGAACTGCAGGAAATCAGGCAAGGGCCATCTCTTAAGCCCTATACAATGTCTATGAAAAGTAAAATACCCATTCCTCTAGCACCACACTTGTAATTTTTAATTCCATCATGTAGAAGTTATTCTGATACCAGTATGGGGTAATCTAGTATGTATCTGTTATTACTGCTGGCATAGCTATTCAGGCTGTAATGCAAGCAGAAAATAGAAACAGGTTTCTAAAACAAGCAGTGCTTAAGTGTTCTTTTCCCTGGCAGAAAAAGTAGAGAGAAGAACATGGATACAATAAAATGAACCACTGTACTCAACAGGACAGGGTTAACCTGGAAAAGTATGAAAGGGCACTCTTCAGAGTTTTATTATTAGAACATGTCTGAACTTTTAGAGTCATATTGAAGGATCGAGTTGAAACATGACATTGAAAAATTACGTTAATCTCTGACAATAACTTCTATTTCTGCTGCAGCTTTTCTACTGTTTTCCAGGATCCAGAAATGCTGTGAGATACTTCAGATACTGTGAAAACTTGTAAAAGTTCAGTTGACTTCAACAGAGCTTATTGAATACACTCAAATCAGGCTTTGAAAACAAATGTGGATGAGTCCATTTGAATTGTTTAAGCAGCAGGTAAAGCACTAATTTTCCCTCTGAGGCAATATCCAGTCTCTTACATTCTATGTGCTATTAAAAAGCATTTTCTTCCATAAGACCAAAAAACCAAAGTCTGCTTCAAACAGAATTCAAGGACACCAGGTCTTCTAGCAAATCACATCAATGGAGAAATGCTCCAGGATTTTCCTGCCATCCAGACAAAGAGTGTACCTTATTCCATCAAATCCTAACCCTTTATTCTTCTTTAAACTCTTGAGACTTAGCTTTTTTTCTAACTAGTCCTCAAGCTAAATCTTTCTCAGAAAACTTACTTCCTCTCAGGATGATCACAATTTCCCATTCTCAGATCATTTTAACACTGATGGGGTTTTTTTCAGCTAAGGCAGAGTTTAACAAATCCAAAATATTTGAATGTAAAAACCCACCTCCTATGCACAAACCCTGCCTAGAACCTCTCTAATTTCCATGTTCTTTCTTTCTTTCTCACAAAATTTAACTTTCTGTATCATTATCCATTTCTGCCTACCTGCTGGGATTCAACACTCAAGTCACCATTTCTCTGCTTTTCCCAGCTGCCTCTATTCTTTCTTTCCTGTTCCTTACACTAAATCCACCACTGTGGTATCAGATGTCTTTCCAGCAGTTTGATACACCACATGACCAGCACCTGTCCAGCACTTGCTGCAGGACAGATGACAGCTCCACATTCAGGTCTCTCAGTGCTGCTCTTGGAGAGGTTCTTGTAGACTTGCAATTTCAATTATCAGCTATTTTTCTCATTGAGCAGTAATGTTCTCTTGACACCAGTGCCCATGACAGCAGAGAAAACTCAGGAGTCACTACCAGTGAGAAGGCAGGGAAGGAAGATACAGAGTTGTGCACAGCTAATTTAAGGTATGTTTATATCTTTGTGCAGACACAGCAAAGAGCAACAGTACATTTTCAATACACCTCAGTGAGAGCAACATCTAGGACTACAACTAAGTTACAATTACCCTAATCATGACTGGCTTTAATGTCACTTTGACTAAATTATTTGTCATATCACATGCCCTACATGTCATTCTTCTGGGAGAACATTGCCTCTTCACTAGGCAGCATTAACTACTTAATTTACTTTACCTTTTTCTAGGTCTGAAAAGCACCTAATGCATTCTGATGCTGTCATGATGTAATCCATAAGGAGTAAAACAAAATGAAATTGGAGACATCAAAGAATATAAAGCACAATCAAAAGTAGTCTAACCCATAGGGCATTTGTAAATAAAGTGTGTAGACCATTTGCTTGCCAAGAAGAATAGATCTTGACTTACCTTCGGGCAGGAACAAAGGAAAAATGAGCAGGTGCATTTGGAGAGAAGTTCCTGGGACTGTCCAAGGGGCTGCTGCCTGTTTAAGAAAGAAAAAATTACCTATTAAAAACCCTTTTGTTCACATTTGCACCAAATGGAGTAAGTTTTCAGTGTTCTGACAGACTTTGAACTGCATGCTGTAGTCACAAATAACTGGAAATGTGGAGCTTTAAGTCTTTGAGTCTTGATCATTAGTTTGCTAAAGAAATGTTCTGACACAGGTGTACCAGTATTTATACTCCTTTTAAAATAGTTTAAAGGGTTTATTTCATTTCCCACTTTCAGGTAAGTAATGTACTACCCATAGATAATAGATTCTTTTAATATTTTGCAGTAATTTCTACCTACAAGCTTTTCCTAACACTTGTCAATGAAAACCTGAGGTAGAAGTGACACTGACAGTTTCAGGAATAATAAACAGCAAGAAAACATTTCTTCCCAATTTCCCAAATTCTTCTTCACATGCGATGGTTGAATGTAAAATTCACTGAGGGGAAAAAAAACCAAACAATATACCATGAAAACTGCACATGATAATAAAATGACTACATATATGTAAGATGATTGGGCTAAAACCTATCAGCAGTCAAACTAACTACCACTTTTCTGAAATAGTACTTTACCATGAAAATGAATGTACCAGCAAAACTACAGAGCAAAGGAGAAAAAACACTTAATTTTTGGCACAAGTGGTTTTTTTCCTCTGGGTTTTGTCATATGGTGAGTGGTTTATTGCAATGTATTTTATTACAAAGTAAAAAGAAACCATCACACAGAAAGTCCTTCTAAAAGCTAGGATCATTCACAAACTAACTGCAGAAATATTTGAAAGTTATAGATTAATTTAGAAGCTTCACATCAGTGTGCTTTCTATTGGCCATGAAGTGGTTTGCTCTGTCTAGTCATTAATATTGGCACAGAAGAAAAACTATCCATAGTAAACATGTGTCAACAGCAATTTCTTTGTGCAAAGACAACAATATAGCACTAAAATAAGGCCAGGAAAACTAAACAGATTTTGGAAAAGCAATACACTACAAGGTACATCAAAAATGGTTTCAAATTTAGATCCCATATAAAATGGTTTCATTTTAAAAGCCATGTTGAAAAGTCAAACCTCAAGTATGAGTCATCTGCATATTGTCTCTGTTACAGAAACTCAAGTTGCCCAGCTTGCCCCTCAGGGCAGCAGTGATTTTGAGGTTACAGTCCCATCCAGCAACCTACTGAAGCTTATAATTAAGTTTATAATTAAGTCACATTAATTTCAGTCCAAGTTATCCACACACCTTTGCTGTTCCACCTAGCAGGAGCAGAATATAAGCACAGTGCTCAGTTAAAGGCAACACTCCCTCACACTTCAGCCTCACAAATGGGTCACAAAAGTCTGCAGCAGCATCTCTGCAGCTTCTGTGAGCAAGGTGTGCACACCTGGCACATGTGCTGGGGCAGGGAGGAGGAGGAGGGGAGGGGGATCAGGCTGATGCCTCCTGGGGTATGAGGATGGCCACAGGGCTGCACAGGCCAGCAAACTCCATCTGGTCTGCAAGTCAAAGAGGGGAAAAATAGCAGCTGGTTGAGATTAAACCAGCCCCAGGCTGATGTAACACGTGTCATGGGGTGATGAGAGAGCTGGAGAGGTAAGTGAATTCCAGACCACTCCACAATCTGCTTCATCAAGAGCAAACTAAATTAAAAGCAAAGAGTTTGAGCAACAGGTTTGTTTTCCTTTGCCTTGATTTTCTTTTGCATTGTTAGTAAAGACTAACAATGAGTTCACAGTTTAATACAACACAATTCAAGTTTTCATCCAAAACCAGATACTATTTAAACAGTTCCTAGGATATCCCAAGTGCAGATAGGAGAGAGTGACCATAAACTTGTAGCTAAATAACTTGTGGTGTTTCATTTAAGATTGTACTCATCTTAATTCTTATGTTCATAGTGGAAAACCAGAACCATTTTGCTACTTTGGAACCACAAGAAGATGGAGAGGTCTGACAGTCCCAGTGTAGGAGGCACTGCAAGCTTCCAAGGAGATTGAAGAATTCACCAAAGTTTAGAACTGAGTCATGTCCTGGTAGCAGCACACACCTTAGGGTGAGGGTCACCAATCACTTGCTAGCAGAAAGCTGAAGGATCATTTTAGGATGCAGCAGGAGTGAGGTCTTTCCATGGTTATGTGGATGATCTAGCAAAGCAAGGAAGGCTGCCAGCTTTGGTGGAAACTTTGGTCTTCCCCTTCTCATTTTTCAAGCTTTATTGACAATGAACACTACTGTGTCAAGATGATAGTTGTGAACAAAAAAACCTAATTGCCAGATGTTGTTATAAACAAGCAATGAACTGTCATTGCCTTTTTATATCTTCATCAATCTTTGAACTTTCTGGGATATGATCAAAATGGAATTTCAGAATAACTGAGCAAATTGGGTAATGACAGTTTTTAAATTTTGAAATTAAGTATGTGGGTGTTCAAACTCTTCTGAGCCTGCACTGTGTGGTACAGAAATACTACTAATTTTTGAGCAACTACTTTTTCAGATGTATATGGCATATTTCCTTTCAGACACTGGAATTTTAATTAGATCCCCTGTGATTTGCTTGTAGTTTTAAAATGAAAAGCAATTAGTTTTTCTACTCAATTCAAGTCTTGGTGAAGCTTTTAAAACAACAACAGGGAGATGGGGAATTTCTACTTTCCCTAAAATTTCCCTGCACTGCTGCATCTGCTGTAGATGAAGGTATTTTAATAAGAGAAGCCTGAGTGCAATGGTCTCATTCACCAAGGCTGATCGAAATCCTATTTATTCTGCAGCAAAGGTAGATTCCCCTGTTGCTCCAGGGTTATAGTTGGCTACTACTGAACCTGAAATGCCTCTGTCTCATGGGAGGCTGTTACACAGAATGATTGCCCATCATGTGAATCAACACAGCTACACCAATGCCAGTAATTCAGGCAGGAACCTTTACATCTTCCAGACACAGGAACAAGGATGCAGCCAAAGCTTTTGTAAATTCTCTACCTTCAAAATATGAAACCAGACCTTACAGGCAATGACAGTCTCAGCTATCCCCTACAAACATGAATGACACTCCCTAGATAGGCTATGAGTTCAAAAACTCACAACAGAACCATGCTGTAACACCTACTTCCAAGAGCCATAAAAATTAATAACTAAACACAAGAGGCTAAGTTTTTGTGGTCTTCAATAAAGGATATTCAAATTACTTGCTGAATATTAAAGCTAGAAGCTAAAGGTCATAGGAATGTTACAGAACTAGATGCCTTCCAGCACACACAGATTTCAAAATTATCACAATATTTACAGCACCCTGTGTACCACCAGTGTCATGAGTGCCATGGTGCTCTGACACCACCCAAGGATCACAGGCATGATGTGCTGATGAACCTCAGCTTTGATAACCAGGGCAGGATATAGGGTGGGATGTTACATACTCTGCACACTTTAATAAATAAATAGGCACCTCAACAATAGCCATATTTCTGCCAGAATGTGGAACTGAACTTGCAGTGTAATAGCAGAACCATTTAATTCAGGAGCACAGTGCTGCCTGTGAGCAGCTCCCTTCGTGTGCCATTACAGATGGGAGCAGGGCAAAGGTCCCAGCAGTGACAAGTGCCTCCACTGGAAGCCAGACAGTAACCTGGCTACCTTACAGCTGTGGAAGGTAAACTTTAAAATTGCCTGAGCTTCAATTTTCCAGCTGTAAGTACCTATCTCTTTACTATTACATTATAATGTTACTTCTTTCATTTTAGGCTTTTTGATTTAAAATATAATCTGGTGGCAACTTAGTTGTGAACCTTATGGTGTAATCTCTTTGTAATTTCAGATTTAAAAAAAACTATTCAAATAAATAGAAAAAGAGTTAATGAATATGCATGTTTACCTCTTTATTCCCCCCTCTCAATTCAAAACAAAAAGGATTTAGAATAAAGGAAAATTTTCAAACTTACATTCCTAAAACTGGCCATTACAAGTTTGGAAGACTAAACTGCAGAGTGACTCCCCCACGAGCTTCACTCTTTATGCCAAAGTACCAGCTCATTCTGGAAAATGCCATTTCATGCAGTTTGAAAACAGAACTAGCACACTTAAGTGCTCTTGATTCAGAAGCCATTTCATGGCAGGGTCCAAAGTGTTTGGATGTACTTCTTTCGCAAATATTGAGAGCTTTTTAAGTAATACTTTTCTTCTTTTTCTCCTGTTTTCTAGGATAGGAAGTTGCCTGGCATCTTGTTGGGATGCTGTTTGAGACAGACTGCCTGGAGCAGTGTTCATGGGGAGGCAGGTTTCCCTGACAGAAGGACAGCTGTCCTGCCTTTTGCATCATGCACAGAAGAGCAACTCCTGACATTACTGCTATACAGGAATTTATTTTAGTGTGGTGTCTCAACAAAAACATTTTAGCCTCCCTGGCTTCTCTGCATGCTTGCTGCTCCTTTGATTTGTAGAAGAGGTTCAGAATGGGCATTGAGAAGAAAAGACAAAAGTTCAAAGACAAAAGAGGCACCAGCATTTCTTAGTAACTCATCACCACGTGTGCCTGAACAAACAGACTGACAGATTCTGTTCAAATACTAAACAAATATCACAGCCTGTTCTCAAATTCACTCCTCATATATGATATTTCTTAAGAAAATATTTGTGACTCTACTCTAAATTTCATCTACTTTTGTCTCTTGAATAAATTATTTTTTTCCCAGGAAAGACTCCTAAATATAGCACTGGTAGAGAACCCAAATTACAATTAATTTATCTTCCTGTGCACTACTGGCTACTCTTGAAAAAGGTAACAAAGGATGTCCTTTTAATTAATATTTTAAATCCCATATGCAATATCAGGGGAAAAAAAAAAAATATTTGAAAATTACTGCTAAAGTAAGGTGGCACACCACTGAGTAGTTACTCTTCCTTTCAGAAGACACACACATACTTCTAATGAATTATAAGCTTGTAAAGCCTGAACAACATCAAAATCACCAGAAGAAATTCAATTCTTTAAATAGACAGAGGAGAAAAGCAAGTCAAAGGAAAATAAAATATACATGTTTCTATTATGAACATTTCTGCATTTGTTTTCTGACCAATGATCATGTCAATGGGAGATTGTTGCAATCTCCCAAGCATTTCTTTTTCTCAGTTAAAGGCTTGTAGAGCTAATTTAGAATTTAGTGAAACCAACACATGCATGATTCAAAGCAAAAAGCACAATGCAAATAAGTGGAGAATTTCTACCAAGAAAAATGCCTTGTTTAAACTAAATTTTACTAAACTATTGCTACCATAACCACACACAAGAGCAACAAGGGAGT
This sequence comes from Erithacus rubecula, assembly GCF_903797595.1. NCBI lineage: Eukaryota > Metazoa > Chordata > Aves > Passeriformes > Muscicapidae > Erithacus > Erithacus rubecula. The sequence goes on along the minus strand of NC_136662.1, from coordinate 18,703,154 downwards.
TTGAAGTGGAAGGAGATGGTCCTATATGCATTTTTTTTTTCTGCATTTTATTTCAGATTCTGAAGCAGAATATGGTTTTATGTACCAGCTAGATTTTGTTAACATTTTAATTTGAAAATCATGGGTAATGTTAGAATAATAATGCATTTAAAGCATCTTCCTCGCTTTCCATGACTGGGCTTTTTATAACATCCCAAGAAAATAGGGCAGATTTTTATGAAAACCTAGGAGTGAATGAGGCTTTTATGGGCATCCCTGAACAATAACTTCAGACTTCTTTTTCCTTTCAACAGGCTGGATATCACCTCTTGGGATGCAAAGCTCTGAAAAAAAGAAGCAGATGGCTCCTTCTAGCTGAGCTACTATCAGTTTGCTGTTCTTTCTCAGCATTGCCTCAGTTTCAGTCTCCAGAAAGCATTTACAGAACATACTGCTGTGTAGGAGGAACACAGTGATTATAATGAAAACAACATTCCTTGTCTTACACACAGCAGTGACGTGTTTCCAGAGAGGCTCCAGTGTGGATGATGTGCCACAAATGTTCCAGCTGTCTCCTGCTACTGCCTGGTGCCCATCAGGGATGTACCTGGAGCCCAATCATCCTCTCTGGCATTTTGAAACGGTGAGAACAAAGTCATCACACATCACTTACCTCCCTCAGCAACAAAAACAAGGGAACATGCTGTTCAGGCAAGCTGTTGAATCTGCATGTGCGACCCTTTCAGAAGAATTATTCCTTCTTTTTCTGTTGGAAGAACATCTCCACACACTTCATCTCAATGACTAACAAGCCTGGGCCCATGTGCTTTGAAATGAGCATTTCCCAGTTGCTGCCATGGTAAAACTGGCAGCAGTGTAAAAAAGAAATAAACCTCCCAAACACCTCCTGTTGCAATGAGTAGCAGACAGAGACCATAAGATGGCACACTGCACAGCTGCCAGGGAAACAGGCAGGATGCTCCTGCTCAGAAGAACTGCAGCTAAATCACTGCCACAAATTAACCATGCTCAGAGACTCAAAACAAGAGATTTAAGTAAATGTGTTCATCTAATTTTATTTGGCTTTGTTTTCTATCTCAGGCTCTTTTTCAGGATGTAAGAGGATTGAATCCCCCCAGGAAGGATGGAGGATTGATGTGGAAGCAAATTAGAAAGTGCAGAACATAAAACATTTATCTTGAAACTATAAGGACACTCTCACAAGTTTGAGAAGGTCAAAAACTCCCATCAGAGTGATTTCCAAAGGGCATATTTTGATGCTGAGTATCAGTATGTTCAGACTCACTGCAATGACCACTGGCATTTGTGCTGGTGATTCCCAGGTAGAGCAGCCCTAGGGAGTTACCTGCGTGTCCATGAAGAGGGGAATGTGGCCGTGGGAGAGTTGGAGATGTGCTGGATGTTACAATCAAGCTCTTCCTGTTGCTTGTCCGACAGCTGAAAGAAAGATAGATAAACCATTAGGCACAGTCAGATGGGACAGGTCCTGCAGAATCTCTCTCTGCTGAGGAATCTCCTTAGGGTGGGATTTTTTCATACACTTGATCTCAGTAGTGATCCTGCAGAGAAGAAAATGTACAGGGACAAAAGGTACTTGGTCAGCAGCAAGTGTTTCAACACTCTGGAAGCATTTACTGCACAGGCCACTGGAGATAGCTGGTAACTCATTCCTGATTCACAGAATATGTGCAACTCAAGCTTTACAACTCACACAAAAAGCAAAAAACAATGTAAAATACCCCAGAGTGCTCTGGACACTCTTACCAATATCCAACCTAGCAAATAAATCCATTACAGTTATTGACTTGGTTATAAGAAACCAGAGCATATTCCTCAGGGCAGAGTTAAAATTACAGAGCAAAGTGCTAGTACAACCCAGCAGATGAGTGGGATTACTAATCAAACTCAGAGCCTGAGATCCAAAACTCTTTGTGAACACATGAGGCAATATCAATGGAAAACTCTGCAAAGCAGGTTTCAGACACACCTCCACCACATCAACTCCACTTGTTGCCATGACTTTGTTCCAGCAAGGAAAGTGACACTTCTTATGGGACAGTTCAGATTGATTTTTTCCTTGTTGGGAAAGCTGAGCAAAATGAAGAGAAGGCTGTGTTCCTCAACTTGCTTCCCAGTTTGTGACTATTGACAGCAAACATTTAGCTCTAAACATGGTAAAAGGAATTGCACTGGGCAAGGGAAACATTTTTAAATCATGGGAGCTGTGAAGCAGAGCAGCTAGATAGTTAAATCTCTTTGTGATTGCCACTTCTCCTGCTGTTTAAACAGAAGAAATGAAGTTGCCAGCAAAATCTTACAACTGACCAAGCATTACAGCTACACACATCTATTCTTTGTACCTCCAGCTTGCTTCTTACATGGCAGAAACATTCCTGCTTACTTCAGCAGTCCCCAAAACAGGTAACTAGAATCCCACTGGTGTTGATAGAGGTTGGAAAACAGCCAGGAGCAGGGAAAGCTGAGCAAAAGCTGAGGAAGGAGCTCGCTGGCCCCACTCCAGGGGTGCCCTGTGAAGCTCCACTCTGGGGTCCCCAGGCACAGGCAAAGCCCCTTTGCTTGCAGACCCCAAATGCTGACATCTGCCAGGTCCTTAGTGCACTGACTGATCTGCTGGAGCTGCCCAGCAATAAACACACCCAGGCTGCCAAGAGCTACAATTTAATGCAAAAGTATTTTGCTGCCACAGGATACAGTGCATCTGACTATTATTATTTGTAAGCTTATTTTATTGCTGTTCTATAGGAAACTAGAGTACTTGATACAGAAAAAAATACAACTGAACTGCCAACTATAATAAACAGTAATAAAGTTGAAGCACCATTAACTGCTATTCAGGCTCTTTAGTGTACTTAAAGCATTCCTCAAAATTATCCAACTGATTCCATACAATCTCCATTTACATTCATGTATTATTCAGCAACAGTCCATCCAAAAACTGATTACCATTGTGCACATCTCACGGAAAAACTAACAGTCTGATTTTAAGAAGCTTAAAATCCCAGTTCATGGATATTTTTAACATGTTTTCAGTTACACTATTCCAGTAACTGATAAAGAAAAACCAGAATACTGAATTCCAACATTAATACCAGATAATCATTGTTTACATTAGCACAAAAGCTTTCTTGCAACATGAAATTCCTAAATATTTTAGTGTAATATATGTAAGAAATTTAAAAAAAAAATCCTGGGCATTTTAGTATCAAATATAATGTAAGCGTTTCAAATCTTGCTCAGTAAAAATCACTAATACAGTGAGAAAACAGAGCTCCATTCTCTGCAGTTTTATCTCTTTGCTAAGGAGAGTTCCTAAAGCACACTTTACCCCAGCAATGTCTGGAGCTGGCTATGGAAACTTGGTATATTTAAACCACAGCATAACAGGGGAAGTGCACCGTCCCAAACTCAGAGCTTTTTAACTGCTTGCCTGCATTTTCCAAAGTGAACAGAGTTTTACAAACCCATTTTCTTTGCTGTCTTTGCCAAGATAAGGAGCCAAAAGAGAAAGGGTTAAGGAGATGGAGAGCAAGCACAGCTGAGACCCCTTAAAATAGGTCAGGTTTACACAAATGTACCCAGAGGAGGGAATGGCTTGGAGTGAAAGCCTAGCCCCAAGTTGGGAATAAAACATTATTCTCTTTGCACCCTCAGCATTGGATAACTTTTAATTTTCCTGGATCTCTCATCTGCAAAAGAGAAACATCACTTGGGTCTGTTTAGCCATTGCTTTGACTTATGTGTGTTGGCAACAAGGCAAAGCTTAAAGAGAGACTAAAAACACAACACTCAACTTCTCAAATTCATGTTTTATGTTGAGAAAAATATACAAGTACAATTATACTCTCTACTGGCTGATGAGAGCTTTCTGCATATAGAGAAAAAGCTTTTAACAGATGTAGGAATCCTAGAGGAAATGCAGAACAAGAGTGATGAAGTTCTGGTAGTCACTAAAACAAAAAAAGGGTGAAGGGAGGAGGCAACAAGCAGACTTCAGTGGGGTGACCTCTGCCCCAACAAGTCACTATGACAGCATTTGAGCACCTCCTAAAGAACAGCTAAATATGAAGGAAGCAAAGCTGGCATTAAGCAGGGCTTAGTGCCAAAGAAATTCAAACTAGTCAATTGAAGTGCTGGCAGAAACAGTTCCACTGAAGAAAAAATAATTTCCTGGAAGGTTCATTTTAGCCAGACAGTGCTGGGCTCAAAAGTGAGCTACCAGGCCAATAATAATGAGGAGATCATACTGTCAATCCTTTAAATTGCATTAATTATTATTATTCTCAAAATAATACTGTATGTCTTCTCGTTCAAAAATTAATTCAATCTGCATAAGAAAACAGGAGTAATAGGAGAAAGTAAAAGGGGAAAAGGTTGGCTATATCTTACTTTTTAACTGGAAAAAAAGAACAGTTTTTAACCAGTCCAGAGAGATTTCAAGCATTATTATTTGTTTATAAGCCAAAGTTTTGCTGTTTTCATTAAACACAAGGTGAGCCCTGCCCTGAACCTCCTTTCCTCTCACAATTTGCTCTGGGTCTTGTTAACTTTTTTTTTTCTCAGTTCTCACTTCATAATTTCAGAAAGCAAATCCCCTCCAGGTCTTCCAGTTTAGGCAAAACACAATTTTAAAAGTGCAGTTTCTGTAGGGCGCAGAGCTGTAGGGCTGAGCTCCAGCCCTGAGCTCTGGAGGTGCTGCCCTCCCTAACCTGAGCCTAGAAACCTGTGAGAGCACAGGAGCACCTTGATTTAATAGTAAAAATAGAAAATACATAGTAAAATTGGTATCTTATATTGAAAAAGTTGAAACAATGTCATTGCATCACTATGCAAAGAAATTGAGTTTTTACTCTGTTGAAACAATGTCATTGCATCACTATGCAAAGAAATTGAGTTTTTACTCTGTTGAAACAATGTCATTGCATCACTATGCGAAGAAATTGAGTTTATACTCTGTCTCTGGAGTTACCTTCTCTGCCTGCAGTAAAAATATCATTTGTTACGTGTACTGAAGTGTCCCCAGTGCATTCCTGAAACTGAACACTGCAGGACAGGGGCGTGGGTCTGGTAACTGGACACTGCTTTTGGACCCACTGAAATGTGTTCCTGAGCCAGCACCCTTGCCCAGAGTTATTTCTGAGCACATTTGGCATTGTACCTGCGACCTGCACTCAGCCCCCAGCTCTTCATCTGCACCCAGCCAGCCTCCTCCTCCTCACCCACAGCCAAGCCTCTGAAATGAGCACCACGAGTGCACCTTGCTTCATGTGCCTGTTCAGGCTGAAAAAGAAATCAATGACTCTGTTCCAGCATAAATCGATATTTGATTCTTTGTTTTAGCAGTTTACTCAGGGGACATCTTCAGCTCACTGAGCAAAACTGATTAATGCCCATGAGGCATCCATGTAATGAAAGCAAGGGCCACAGAAAAAAACAATGTAAATATAAATAACCAACCACCACTATCAAGCAATTTCATAGCGATGCTGGTTATTATAAATGAATAATGATAAGGAAGTTTCTCAAAATCTATCTGAATTTATAGGCCTTGAGTAATATCTCATAGCTGAAGCTGCTAGAGTATGTAAGCAAACAAGATAATACTGATTGCACAAGCCTTCTCATTGACTTTGACAGAAATCAACTTGAAAAAATAAGATATATGGAAAAAACAGCTTAAATCACATTTTGGTGATTATTCATGAATGCATTTTATTCATATTAGTGATCTATCATAGAATCACTAAGATTGGAAAAGACCTACAAGATCATCAAGCCCAACCTTCAACCAAAAATGTTAATTTTAGAATTGTATAAACTACCTCAGTTTGTCAGAGTGCCAGATCAACTCTAGCACTAACTTCTTTCAAAACAGCATTTCAGAAGCCAAACATAAGACTTGTTCCAGATTTGACACTCCATTTAGTGACCTCAAATTCCTAGGAACTGGGATCCAAAATTCAGAACAATCATATCTACAAAACTTACTTGTGGTTGCATATTTTCCTAAAATATAATACCACCTAACCAAACTTCACCAGATTCTCTTCTGATGTTACAGAAGTTTGGTTTCAGTTGATTTGCTTTACAAAGAGTTCTTTATGAGAAACAGACATTTTGGAAATGAAAATAAGTATTTAAAATTTTTATCCACAATGACAGAAAATTTACAAAATCCAAAATCTGCATGTCAATGAATGCAGCAGCTGCACAGCAATGTTAACTAGATGTGGAAGTTATCGTCTTAATTATAGTAATTCAAAGATGGAAGCAATTTTGTAAGCTTTAGCACTACCAACAACAGGGATAATTAGTTCTCTAAAATAGATAAGTAAGCATCTGTTTCAACTGATTTCTTTTTTTTTTCCACATTCAAGAATAGTTTAAGAGTTATTCATCCTAGAATAACCGGGGTAAAAAAAGTGTTATTATTCATGGTGTAGGTTTGGGGGGTTGCACAGTCCTACAATAAACACTTCTTTTGTTGTAAAGAAATACAATTACACACACTTAGATATGATGGATGGAAGCAGGAGTCCAACAAGCAACTTCTTAAAGATTGCAGGCAGAGTCTCATCATACCAGACACAGAACTATCTCCTTCCCAACATCACCTAGAAAAATTGCTTTCTATTTCCTGTCATAAAAGCCCCAGGAGCAAGGAAATATCCTGAATTTGGATTCCTTCCTGGCTATTTTGTTCAGACTAAACAACTAAGGAGCTTTTGTCCAGTGCATCACTGGATAATTTGTACCTGCCATTCACTCCTTTATAAGATCAATTCCCAACTCCCATGATCCTGAGACTGGACTACAGTATTCCTGTTTCCACCATCTTTTTGAAGAACTTCAAATAGGATTGAACTTTGCAACCTAAATAAAAACATCAGTGCAAACCAGCTGCCTGAGTGCAGGGTCCTCTTCTACAAAAAGTTTTCTACTATTTAATTACTACATACACAAAACAAGATGCAAGTTGCTCAGCAAGCCAGGCTCCACTCAAATTTGCACTGCCCATTGTTTTGAAGCTCATTGTTTTGAAACAAAATAAACTGGACAAAAAAAGAAGAGCACAGAGGAAAAAAGATGCTGTCAGCTTGTAAAGTGTGGGCTGCATCTCTGCACAGATATCCAGAGAGTGCACAGGAATAAAACACACACAGGACATGGTTTTCTGTGCCATCACACCTTTCAGTGTGCTACCAAACACATTAACTGAGGTGAACACAGAGTCAAGCAATGCAAGACTTACAAAGCAAGGAGTAAAATGGGTGCAGATGGTTCTTTTAAGGAAAATTAACATCTTTGTACTTAGGAATTAACTTATTGCATGAAAGACCATTTTCTTTTCATCTAAACCAAGCTATATGTTAGACAAGCCCTTCTGCTTCATTTAGAACTCAAATTGAAGAAGTGGCATCACTGCAAGCTAAGAAATTACAAAAGAAAAGGCTGAAATTGCCAGTGAACACCAAATTTATGTCTAATTTGCCTAATGCTTGAGGCTGGTGCACACCTGCTTACACCACACTGCATAGTCCAGACCTTTTGCATTATTAACAGCATAGGAACAACTCTGCAAAGCCAAACAAAATGAGATGTCACAACAAATTACAGTGACTGGTACAGCCATTCTCAACTACACAAATCCACTTTATTCTCAACACACTCCAAGCCTATCTTTGTTTTACTGTAAAAGAACAAAAGCAAGAAAAAAATCTTTGATGATGGAAGAGAGACCCCAGAATAAATATAGACTTTATTTAATGGGCAAAAACATAAACCTTCTCAAGCATTCCTATCTCCTACTTCAGTTGTGTTATGCATTATAGTGCCATGAAGTTACATCACAAAGTGTGAAAGGCAGATTGAATGAAAGCTAAGCATAACAGCACACTTTCATTTCCCATTTCCTCCAAATCTATTATGGAATGCTTCACGTAGCATAGCTGCCTTTTAAATAAGTCTCTACTTGGCAATTCTCATGGAAGATAGTTTATCACATTTTTTTCCTCCAAAAAATCCAAGCAAACAAATTCCAGAATGAAATGACAAAGTGATTTTATATTGTTTCAAATTTTCTAACCGTGGAGAATACAATTACATACAGATGTGCAATATAACAATCCTACTCTAGACACTCTCCCCAAAACAAACAAATGAGATGAAAATGGAAAGAAAGTTTTCCAGGTTTAATGTAAATGTTACATAAAATAATATGAAAACTCATTTGGTTGCTTTGTAGCACACAACATGAACAGTTTTCTTCATTTTGTTTCAGAGCATTTTCTTAGTTTAAGATTCAAAAAATGTTACAAATTAGCTCATTATCAGCTACCTGCGGTTCCGAACCTCAGCATGAAGATTAATTACTGATCTAATTTTAAATCTATTCTAACAACACAGTATTCTAGAATTAATCTCCTGACTGTCCAGGGAGTTGCCTCTACTGCACAGACCACAGATTTTCACATGGCTAAAGAGTAGAGTAATAACCAGGGTGGCAACATTCTGAACAAGACTAGGATGCTTGCAATCAAATTATTTGCACATTTTAAAAATACACATTCTTAAGGTGCTCTCCTGAGCTCCACTGGAAAGGTTTTGCTCTGTTGGTAAGACTCATCTTTCCAGCAATGGAGACCAACAGTAACAACCCCACTGAAGAGTGTCAGGGGCTGTGCTCCCTTGGCAGAATGTTACACTTAGGATGTGCTTTCCTACCAGCTGGAACTACATCTCTGCTGTGGTTTCAGACAAGTGCTGGGCTGTGCTTCCACCCCTGGTGCCTCTGCTCTTTTGTACATGAGCCTCAACTTACTGCATCCTCAGCTCTGCAACATCAACTTTCTTAAGCATCACCCAGCATATTCAACTTGCAATCAGCTCCCAGCATATTAGAGCACAGAAAATCCTGAACAGAACATGGCACTGCATGGCACAAACGTGCCAGAAGAGCAGACAACAACGAGAGCACATTGTTAGACAATAAACCCACTCCCCTGGGCCTCATCTGCAACCAATTCCACACCAATTCAAGCAGCTTTTTTTAAAATCACCATCCCTCTATTTTTCAGTTCTACATACCTTTTGACAGAAAGGCTTTGTAGATATTTTGGATTTAACTCAGAAGCTTAAAGGGACTAAAATATCTGACCTTTTAAAAAATACCCAAAGAAACCCAAGGTAAACTGCAACATATACATTATCTGGCTTTGCACCACTGATACATCAGCTCTCTCATCCCTCCTACCTTTCTGACCCAGGCACTGCCTGCCCTAACCATTGCCTGCTATGAGAATTGTGCTCTTTTATTTCATTGGAATTCCATTTTACCTTCCTTAATTTTGCAGAATTTGAATATATAAAAACATATTCACTGAACAGGTAAACAATTCTCAAATTTATCCCCAGCTGCAAAGTGTAGTAGGTAATGACATAGATCCAGAGAATCAAAGTCTCAAGCTGCCTACCTTACAATGACCATCTAAATTTATACTTTTGCTTGTAAACTTAGAAGGTGAGAACGTGCTTTCTATTTTCATCACCAAGACCTCTCCTCCTAAAGCAATAATGTTTCCCAACTCTTAGCAGCTTCTTACAAAATAAAACCAAAAGAAGAAATCAGCATCATCTTAATTAAATTTGAAGAAAAGAACAGGATACTTCTAAAGACAGTCCAATGAAGAAAGGTTGATTTCCTCAAGAGGGGAAAACCACTTTCCTGTGAAAGTATTAAAGTACTTATATACATGTACACACAAATATTCAGCCTCTAAAGGCCTTCAATCAGAAGCATTGAAAACAGTTTGTTGCTCATGTTTGCACACACAACAAAGATGGGAGAAAAATACTCAAAAACATCTCTAAAAAATAACAGCAAAGCATGAGTGTACTAAGATAGACTGATAATAGTCTAGTGGATGAATTAGGAAAATATCCAGGCTTAACAAACCTGTAATCTCTGTAGGCGGGCTACAAAACTTCTGATATTTGTCTAGGGCTAAGCTTAGACAGGAAAATGCCATGCTCTGCCTGCCTGACTCAACCAGGGCTGAGCAGAGCAGCTCCCTACCAGAGCAAGACAAAGGTGAGATGTGTTTGCCAAGGTGGTGCTTTCATTCAAAACAGATACAGAGAGAATACGGATGGCTCAGGTTGCTCCCTTCAGCTTTGGAAGAAGAAATAAATGCTGCTTGGGACATTTCTAATCAATGCACTCACTGAATGGCAGGGAGGGAAAAAAGGATACTGAGATAAGAGTTGGCTCTAAATGTCAAAGAAGGGGACAGACAGGAGATGAAGTTCTGTGGAAATAAAACTGATGTAAATTCATGTAGAGAGATACACTGCAGAGTTGAAATAAAGCATTCTGTTTATGTGGTCCTTACTCATTTACAGAGACAGGTCTGCCAATAAACCACTGTCCCAGATAAAAACAACACACTTAAAAAGACATGAAAAAATTATTTACAAAAACACATTAGATAGCTATACTGCAGCATATATCAGATCAAATAGGCTGACTACTAAAATAAGAAGAAAATACACCTGTAGAAGGCATTTCATGTCAATGGAGCAACAAAACCACAAAGGGCAGGAGAAGGGTGTGGGGGGGGCCTGGGTGCAGATCCTGCCCTGGCACACAGAGCAGCCCTCAGATCTGCAGCAAAGGGAAGTTTCTGGAACAATCAAGCCTGATTACATGGTAAACCTCATTCTTTTGTGTAATGCCTACTTGCTCAGCCAAATGTTCATTATCCAAAAGCCATCAATTTTTCATACAAGGATGGCTGTTCCCATTTAATAACTATACAAATGTGCACTGCAAATAGATACACACACACAGGATTTTGAAATTCTAGTGCACTGAAGCTGGAACAACCATTCACAAAACTGAGCAGAGGAAAAACACAAACATTAGAAGTTTCAAGCTGACAGCTAAAGCTTATACCAGCAGTACATCCAAAGGGTGAAGCAGCTCACCACAGCCAAGAAAGGGCACTTGTTTTAAGAGCTATTCTACTTAAGAAGGCTGAAAAGCAAAATCAAACCAACTCCAGTTACAGTAAGATGGTAGAGAGAAGTACATACAAATATATGAATGGATCAAAAATAAATGGATGGTAGCAGTGCTAAGTAAAAAATTCATAAAAGAAAGTAAGAAAAAACTAACGCCTAGTAAAATCAGAGCCATAATTTACACAGCCATTAAAAAAGCAGATATTTAATAAATGTACCTCATGTAAAATTGGATCAGAATGCAAGCAAAAAACTGCTAAAAGCTTTTTGAATGCTTTATGTACTTATTCATAACTAAAGGAACTAAGAACCTGTGAGTAGTATTTTTACAAATGGTATCTAACAAACTTTAGCAGAAACTCACAGGCACAGGAAAATACAGCCCAAATTTTCTCTGAGACAAAGTGGAGAAAGATAGGGCTGTTAAAGAACATTAGCCTATTTCTGTATAAGTAAAAGATAATTGTAAAATTCATTTCTGGGAGCCATGAATTATGAAATCCCAGCATTCTTGCTGCCCCAGTTCTGTTCTGCACATAGTCTGAAACCAGCATGGCCAGCAGGAAAACAAACGAGACCCACAAAATTTGCAGAATGTACACAAATGAAGACACAGAGGAAGACAAATGCAAACACTTACAGAAAGTCAGGTATTCAAATTCCATAGCAATCATGCTTAATTTAAATTAGGTCTGCTAATTGCAACATCCTAATTTACCATGCAATCAAGACTGGAAAAAAACTACAGGACAGGAAAACACACAATGTACTGGAAATAAGTAATTTCAAATGCCACCACAGGATTCAAGCTCGCTTCCTCAGAGAACAAAGATTCAGGGAAAGACTGTTCTCCTGTGTGCCTGCAGAAGATTTTGCACCCCACGTCACTGTGAGTCTCTCCTCTGGCACATGCTCACTGCCAGTGTCGCATGATAGCAGAAGAAACCCCTTCAACATCAAACAGAATACGTCAAGTGACGTTTACATCTTCTGTTAGTCCTGAAGGAGTTTAAATTATGTGCTTAGTGCGACGCAAACACAGCAGGCAGTAATGAATATGGGGAGACATCACACTGGTATATATACATAACATTTGCTTAGATTTTCAGTACATGACTAAGCTTTGTCCTCATATAAAACATGACAGTTGAGGCATTTTTGTGGAAAGATAGTGATTGATTAAGCTAACAATCTCAAAACATGTCCAGCTTACTGCATTACATTGCCTAAAATGATAGACAAAAGAGATTGCTATCAGGTGGCTTGGATTTCCTATCTGGCACAAAGACTCCCCTGCACAGGACTTGTAAGCATCCTCCTTCTAAATTACCAGTTCTCTGGACCCTTCCACCTTCAGCTGACATAGAATCAAAATAAATACAACAGAACAGTCTTTAAAACTAAATTTTTAAGAGGCCTGGAATAACCTATGATATTTCACTACAGAAGTATGTTTCATTTTACCAACAAATCTGCTCTAAAGAACAGTTAGGTATTAATCTGTAGTCCTCAAAATAATAGAAAAAAATAAGATCATTGGGCTGTGAATGGAGAAAAATTATTCAGGGATTATCTGATAATTAGCTACAAATGTAGAATGGAATAGCTTCAAAGGTGCTTTCCTTAATGATTTGAAAAGATGCTTACCTGCTGAATATAATAACCAAAATGGTGGCCAACACAAAGTGCTGAGCACCCAACTGAAAATTAACTAATTTCTCTCCAGGTAGGTGTCTGGTGACAGAAGATGACATGCCATGCAATGTATCTCTCAGTTCCTTATGTAAGGTCTCCTTTTTATTAAAAACATTTTGCTCTAATGGGTACAGCTTTTTGTAAGCTCAACATTCAGCTGCCATTAAAATAAAAGGAATGCCAAATGCACCAGAATGTCTCTTAGTTTGCTGCTGACCACAACTTCACCTCTCCAGAGTCCTGCAAAGGGCAACACCATGGCCTGGGAGGAGGTTTCTCAGATCCAGATACATCTCCAAGGCCATCCCAGAGCTTTAGGCTCTTGGGCACTCACACTTAAAATGTGTTTGTCAGAGACAAAAAAGTCAAAATAAGCAGATGCACAGACTCTGTGAGGATTCCAACACCCAAATGTGTCGACTTCAATTAAACACAAGAACTGCACATTTCCAGGCCAATCAGTGCCTGTGTGTACTCTCTGTCTTACTTTGCACAGTAGAACTGACCTGATCTCAGCATCCTCTGTGAACTTCTCCTCATACCTCTCCTCAACATACACCACTCTCTTACCCCAGTATTTTATTTAGAGCATTTAAAACACCAGCACAAAATTGTTTTATACTCAGCAGTCTCCTTCATGTGAAGGATCCAAATAATTCATGAAATTGTCTGCTACTTGTGTGTTGCTTCGTTTCCTCTCCACAAAGGTTTTGACTTGAAAAACTGGTTTGTCCTGGGCAATAGCCAAATGTTCATACAAGAGAGTTTCGATCTGAACAAAAAGCTTTCAAGGCTCAAAACTTCAGTGTTAACCCTCTAAGACTCTTCCCTGGGTTTCAGTCAAGCAGGGAAACTGCCAACAGTATTAAAAATGAACATAAAATACAGTTTACACAGAATCTCACATTAACTAGAAATTACAAACAGTCCAGGTGGATTGCCTGAATCCTTACAAATATTTGGGGGTTTTAGGAGGACCTTCCTTCCATTCATTGAACCAGCCTCTTTCACTGTATTTAAGTAGTGCAAATGTACTTCTGTAATGGAGAGTGTATTGGAAGCTCCCCAAAACTCATCCATTAGTGAGCAAAATACCCATTACATTTCCATGCAATCCAACAGACTATTGTCATAAAGAGATTTTCAGAAGATAAGGTGGAAATTTTTTCTCCTCCAAGCAGTGCTTTTGTCCTAAGGCCATATTGAAATACCAAGCAGAAATTATTTGAATGAAATTTCCTCTCCAATTATGAGTGTCAGGAGGTCATTTAATGTGCTGAGTTAGGGAAAAAAAAAATTAAGCTAAGTATTATGAAAAGCATCAGATTTCCATGTCTTTCCCATCCTTCCCAACATAAGGGAAACATTTCTTATGTTATTCATTTAAGAAAGGAAATGTGTAGTGTGACAGCTGTCACTTTAAAGTTAATTATAGTATAGGCTCACATTTTTAATGCTGGCTTTATGTTACCACAAAAAAGTAAGTATTTTGCTAGCATCAAACTAATTGTTTTTCTTCTAAGTGACAATGTATATATGGAGGAGGTGGCATCCTTCTGACACACACAGCTTTTAACGTCAATCTAGATGAATCAGCATAAAAAAACACTGAATACATTTGGGGGGATGTGTATGGACTCACTGCATTCACTGTGGTCCTGTTATGGCAGCTGAAAAGTTAGCAGAAAAACACCAGTGCATCAGAAAGGACCATTTATGTGTTCTTGGCCACCTGATTATTTCCATTCACTCATTTACATCCCAGTGAAAGGTGGTTTCTCTTACTGTTTGTGACTATTTCAATAATGAATAGCATTTTTCTTAGTTACCAAGGAACTGTTTGTAATGAAATACAATTATTTCCATAGAATCACTGATCTTAGAGGTGTTTTGCTACTTAAAGATTGCTTTACACTTTATAAGCAATTAATTCTTGTGATTTTAACAAATTGCTGTATCACTAAAGCTCTTGCATTGAAATGAGAAGAGGAAAGGGAATTAAAGCATCTATGGCAATTGTGGATACAAATCCAGGATGTCCTTTCTCACAGAAATCCACATTTTTCATCCTCCAGAATTATCTTTCAAGTCACTTCAACACACAAATCTCCCATCTTAACTTTGCAAAGAGAAAGTTACTAAACAAAAGTGAAATCATTAAAACCCACAGTCACAGCCTGTTCCAACCCAGAGGATTAAAATGAAAAAATGAGGAAACATTAGAAATCAGTATTCTAAGACAGTTCTACAAGACCAACAAACATTCAATTGCACAATTTTACAGTGCTGTTAATATCAAATCACAAGAATATATTCAAGATACACCCAAAGCGTAGACAAAAGGACTTAAATCCAGAGATATTTAATTTAAATACATCAGAATTATGCTTTATCTTCCCATAATCCAATTTCAATAGTCAATGCCTCAATAGAGCTGATATCAGAACACCAGACCCATATGCCCTTTGAACCAAGGAGCTCTCATATTTCTCCTACAGTTTAAACTCATAAATATTTATACAGAACCAGTTTGACAGGTAAATGTGATTTATGTTTATGTCACCCCTCCCATGAGAAACTTATGTATTTACAGTTTGCTCTTGACTTTCTCCATCCTCCAGGGAATACTCTGGAGAAGAACAGCCCAGCCACTTTGCCCGGAGCAGCAGATGGTTCCCTTCTCCAGAGCCATTAGCTGCGGCCAGAATCCCACCAGCTGCACCAGAGCTCATTTCCACAAATGCACCGAGGAGAAAGAGGAGTCCTTCCCATTTGCCTCCTAATGTAGGAGAAGCCATATGGGAGTCAAGCCCTCTAGGATTTTTAGTACATATCAGAAGCCATTATAGAGAAATGTGCCATGACTCAGTAGTTAGAATACCACAAGTAACCCTTTCTTGCAATGTGAAACCAAATTAAAACAGAGAAATCCAAGGTGGAGAAGCCCTGAATTAAGAGCACACAAGCTATCACTAATGCAACAGGACTGTACAGAAGTTTTACAAACAGAGCAGAGGAAAACTGTATCAAATATTTGTCACAGTAAAAAAAATTCTGTCCTGCTAAACATGACCAAGATGGCGAAGCTACAGGAGAAATTCAAATTGAAATCATCATTTTTAAAGGAAGTGCACTAAGAAGTGACCATTATGCTTTGAAAGGGGGTCAATTAAAACTGGAAAATAATTCTTTATTCATTTAGTGATGAACTACTCCATTCCTAGGGCCCAGATGCCACAGTCCTGAGAAGATCAGCACACACAAACACCAGGTCATGGCACTGCCATGCACTCCATGAGCAGTGACCGCTCTCAGGAGCAGCCATTGCACATGTGGACATGGGATTTCAGGACAGACAGCCTGGAATCACATTATTACAGAGATTTATCACAATTCTCCTCAGACCAGCCCAACCTGCCCACCCATCTCCCCCAAGACAGCAGGCAAAGAGCTGGCAGGCTGCCAGCCCGGCTCGGCAGAAGGTGATATTCCCAGCAAACTGTCACACATGCTCAAATATTTCATTTCTGAGGCTGGCTGAAGGCTGTGGTTTCCATCCTGTGCAAAATAGGATTTCCACCACATGACTTCGTGCAGCAGCTCTCTGCTCTGAATACTCATAGTGCTGTTTGATCATTTTGAAATACCTAATACTCGTTTATGTGATTAAATCAATAAAAAGTCATCTCTTTTCCATTAAGATGCTCAGAGGATTTACAGATCAATTTCTTTCTTTTTGTACTTCGACTACTAACAAATAAATGGAATTGTAAATGTTGTGTAGGAGGTTTCTGACAAAATATCACACCTGAAACCTTGTTAGTATCACTCAAATTGCTTCTGACCTTGATGCATAATTTTAAATTCAAAATGGCACACTAACAAGATTTTGAAAAACAAGGATGCTTTATTTTTGTTATGAAAGACACTGTGGCTGTCCACTCTGTTTGGAAGATTATTATTGCTGAATTTCCACAAAATACTACCTTTAGCTACACTGAACACCATCTGGAATGGAGGGGCTTTAGGAAACCAAAGTTGTACAGGCAGCAGTAATAAAAGGATCCAGAATCTGCAGGTCTAACACAGGTTATTTCCTTATGCAAAGGTGTCCTCCCCCACCTGCCCTAAAGCTCCCTTTGCTCTGGCCCTGCCCAGCTGCCCTGGTCTCATTTCACCAGGCTGCTCCCATGCTCACAGGTTGGTGGCCAAGAGTGCCTGAAAGCCAAGCCCAACCTACCTTAGCCTTTGGAAATGGAGGCACAGGAGAACAATTTGCCTCCCTTTTCCTCTCCCCAGCCAAATTTAAGAAATCTGCAGCAAAACACAAAGCTTTCTTTTCATCACTTCTGTCATTCTATCAAACCACTGCTACAACTGCTCAATGGGTGTGAAAGTTACTGCTTGGAGCAGAAACATCAACACAGAACCTGAACCTCAAGGAGCTCTTTTACTTTAAAAAACAGGTTAAAGACACAATTTTGAAAAGAACAACATTGCTAATGCAATTCCTAGCAACTAGGATGCCTATTTATTTATAAAATCTTTTTTCATTATCACTAATGTTTCTAAAAGTCACTGCCAGCACAGAACTCTACTTTGATAAAATTTAAATCACAAATGTAGAATAATAATAAAAAATGAAGAGTCCCCTGAAATATTAGTTGGTAGAAGCTACAGTCCTCTAGAAAAGATGAATATAATTTCTGATAGCTGATGAACAAAATTCACCCTAAACCTAAGCCGAATCTTACATTCTGAGTCTTACATAGATTATTAACTGTATCAACAAACCTGCTGCTGAGAAATTCTGGTACCAGCTGCAACTGTTTACTCATAAATCTGAATATATTGCTTTAGTCAGGATTAGCTGCCTACCAGTCTTACCAGTAAGTTTTCAGGCTACAAACGTTCAGCTCCACAGAGCACCTGATGAGCAATAATTATGTTGATATTTCCCAGTCTTGGAGGGACACCCCTGTACTGTATCAGATCTGATACCATTCATTAGTTCACACACTTCAATGGGATTTTATCAAAATACAGACAGCAGGATAAATACAAACACTCATCCTATTAACTGCTACATTAACATATTCACATCCCTAATAAAAAAAAAAAAAAAGCAAGCTAGATGTATTAAGCATTATTTAAAATTTAAGGTTATGCATATCTCTAAGTGCTGTAAGTCAAAATATTTGCAAGTCTTTCATGGTGCTGCCTATTTCAACACAATACTGTTTTGCTACTTCAAATAATAAAGCAGCTTCCTCCCAGTAAGCATCTATCCATCACTTTGTAGAAACAAACCTCTTATCACATTCACATAGTATGGGAAGGAACAATGCCTTTAAATAAATATATTTTAAAAGAACAAACGGTGGATCTGCACAGTATGATTTTTACAATGAATACAATTGCAAATCATTCAGAAATTAAGAAATCATATCTAACGTACTAGGAATATGATTCAATCTGTTAAAACAGGAAAAAAAAAAGCAAGACTAAACAGTATTAAAACAAGTAGCTTAGAAAAACATCATAAGAATTACTCACAAAATCCTTAGATTACCTTTTGGATCGTCTCAACATGCTGGTAGCAGGCAGAGAGAAATTGGACAGCACTGTCCAAAAGGAGTCAGACATGATCTTTAAAAGCTTTCATTGCTGGGAAAATACAGCACAATCAAGCCACTAGCAATAAATAAGGAACTAAATAATACCAGTGACAGAGCCAATGCAAATTCCCTGTAGACCGTGCAAGCTGTTCCATTAATGTGAGACAGGCAGGCAAGCGTTCATATTGCTGCTGTTTCCACTGCCTCTGTTTTCTCCCTGCTCCATCCCTGCCTCCCTCCCTCCACCTTAGGAGGCAGTGCAAAATGAGATATTTATTCTCTTCCTAATATATGCACTTTAAACCTGGAGTTTGCTGAATTCTCAGCATATATGCTTTCTATACATGTCTCTGTGTTCATCTAATTACAAAAAAA
The DNA here is from genome assembly GCF_903797595.1 of Erithacus rubecula. Lineage (NCBI taxonomy): Eukaryota > Metazoa > Chordata > Aves > Passeriformes > Muscicapidae > Erithacus > Erithacus rubecula. The sequence goes on along the minus strand of NC_136662.1, from coordinate 18,684,426 downwards.
AATATTTTCAGTATTTTCAAAACCATAATTGGGCACTGTTTTCAATCCTGAATAACACAGGGGGGTTTAAGCTGTGTCTGCACAGAAAGCATCACTGACTGCCTAGTTTGTGTTTTTATTCTGACATGGTGGCTCTTCTTTTCCTAACTACATGAGGCACATTGGGGGCATTTTGCTTATTTTTCTTAATTAATCTCCCACCTTTAAACAAATCCCATCCTTCATCTTCAGTAACCCAAGCAGATTCTTAATTAAAAAAAAAAAAAAAAAAAAAGAAAAAAAAAAAGCTTTCAATGCTTCCTAAGAACAGTTTAAAACCAGAAATTCATCCTTCCCCTGAAGTCAGTCACACCAGATCCACGTCAGTCACAGTAAACAAACTCCTACGTAGCACCTAGTGCCCAAAAACAACTCAACCAGCTGAATTTTGACAACAAAACACAAGCAGGACTTGAGTGATGCACATCAGAGGTTTCCCACACACCCCCTTTGCACATCAGCCACATGTTCACCATTACCCTTTGTGCCTGAGGAACCCTCTTGCCATGTTTTTGCTTTTTCTGGGGTCTAAACAAAACCTCGCTGGAGCCGCCTTCTTTCTTTCTTGTTTTAATTTTTAATTTCAGTACGCAATCTATTTCCTTTCTATTGCGGCTTCTTTAAGCACTTCTGCCAGTAGGAAAGCTAATGACGTTCTCATATTTCAGCTTTCTTGAGTGGCTTTTTATCACAGACATGAGAAAGATGACAATCAACAGCTGGCACAGCCTTCCAAGCACAATATAGCCAAAAAAAAAGGAAAAAAAAAAAAAAAAAAAGACACAAAAATATCTGGGAGAAAGAAATCCCACTAGACTCGCTTTAGCTTTCCACAGAATCTCATGGAAGAATTAGATGGTCTTCAAAATTTTCCATTAAATAATTACATCTTTTTAATACATACATTTATCAAGAATCACAGTGTCTGATTGACCAAAGTATTCCCTTCCATCTGAAATTCAAAACAGGCAAATGGGATTTTTAGCCTCTCTGCACAACACAACCATCTTTTCTACTGCTTTTAAACATTTTTACAAAGTTAATCTACATCACATAGTGGTTTGATTTCACAGAGTTAATTTACAGTACACTGAACCAAACTCTGCCACTGTCTACTATTGATGAGAAAGAATAAACACATCAGCTTTTGTGTCCACATAATATCACATACCAATCAAGTAGAAACTGAACACTAGCTTTTTAGAATTATGTTCAGGATATTATGTGACATTCCAATTTGAAAAGGTACGAAAATTTTACTCTGTCAGCTAAAACATGACTTGATGGGAAAAAGCATCAGTTAACTAACAAAGTAAACCTACACAGTAGAAATAAATTCCTGATTGCTTATAGTTAGGAAATAAGATCACAATCAGCTAACACCCTTAAATCTGTATTAGTCACGCTTTTTACAAAAATGATTGAAAACTCAGTAGCTGAAGACGTATCGCTCATTATCACTGTACTCAGCAGCAGCACTTCACATCTCTTGCAGGAAGGACACAAAAAGGAGAAGCCATTTTAGGGGAACATTCCTCCATGGGCATCAGTGACTGACAGCCCTACAGCAATGTTAATCCAGCTAAACCCTGTCCATCTTCTGCTGCTCCTGGGGAACACAGGGCACCCCAAGCAGGGAAGGGGCAGGGTGTTTGCTGCCATCAGAAACCCATCCATTCACTCACATTGCCACTTAACACAATTCTACAGAGCTTTTACCCAAGAACTGCAAAAAGCACTTTGAGAATTACGTAACACTGGTTTAAAAACAGCAGAAATTTCTTTTAGCTCTTTATATTCTCTGCTTTCCAAAATGCCTGTTCCACATGGAAATAACAAACTCTAATCCAGCAAATCAGCACCTGTAAAGTGCTCATTTTGGGACCCAGAGACTCCTGAGAAGTTCAGAGTACCCAAAAATTACCCATGAAGGCACCACACTTGGAGATGCAGCGGTTTTGCTAGAAAAACGGAAGAAAACAAACTGTCAAAAAGCTTTTAAAATAAGTCATGTCTTAAAACATGACAGTGTCAACATTTGCAGAATTGTCTTCAGCAGTAACAAATATAGGAAGCAACAAATAAAGTAAGGATTTTCTCACACCTACGATGACAAATGAAATCCTTCAAAGGAATTGCCTTACTATCTCTGCACAATCAGCAAAACATTTTAGAAAATTTAGACCAGAAACTTCTCACTAATTCAATGATATACCATATCTGTATATGAGAGAACATGCCAACAGAACATTCACACAAATAGGTTACAAGATGAGTTTTCTATTTTATTTAACTCATAATAACATTAACATCTCTCTGTGAATTCCATACCCTGAGTTATTCCAACCCTAAAGAAACCTCTTTCTTTGTAACATTCTCCCACTCGCCTTTCAGGATATTTAGTCTCCATCAATCTTCCTAATGCACCTTCCCTTTTTTATGCCCAGCTTGTCCTCTGAAAAGACCACCTGCAGAGCATTTCGGCAGCTCCTGTGATGATGGAATATTTCCCTGTCAACCAAATGTACAGCTTCCAGAGCCCTTCTAATGACACTGCATCCACTGGACAGTTATAAATAGTCAGTGTCAACGACTTTCCCTATTTCTCATCTTTACCATTACCAAAGTAGGACATTAATTAAGCCTGACATTAAATGAGAACGCAATTAGGCAAACAGTCCACATGAAACCCATTGCTTTCTGGATTTTTTTTATAGCAGCTACATTTATCATTAAATAAATTTCCTTGGTGTAAGATCGTCTTCTTTTAAATAAAATCTGCCATTTTAGAAGTAAGCCAAACTCCCTGAAAAGTTTGAAGCAATACCAAGCAGACCAATGAGGTAATTTTGAAAAAGAATATCCCAAAGATCAAAACTCCTGTGACTGACAACATTTTAAGTTGAGTATGTATCAAGAAAAGTTTCCACAAAGTACTGACAATATTTTTAAACACTTCAACCAGGGTGAACCATGTAATAGTGCAGTAGTTTTCAAATGAAGATATATCTCACAAGTTACACCATGGTAAAGGAAAACTTACAATGGAAACCCATTGAAATACCATTGGGAAAAACCCACCTCTTGCTAATTACGCCATCACTTGCATGGTTACATTGTATTAAGCTTCACATAAAAACATGATACTTGGAGACATAATTTTTTTAAAAGTCATTAGACTGAAATCCATTAAATACCCAGAAATTAAAACCATTTCCTAGTAAAGCCAAATTCTTTGGAGAAGTTACAACATAAGTAGATACGTCCTATCTCTATAAAGAGCATATTGACTTATTTTAAACTTTAAATTGTATGCCCAAGGACCACAGAAAATCATTCCACTATAAGTAAGCATAAGTTAACACAGCTGAAGATACCTGCTCTGTATCACCATACAGAGCAAAGTGTGTAAGATGCAAAAACTGCAGCAGAAAACTTTCATCTTGCAATAGAGAGAAAGGAGAAAGTTCTTCCTTTATGCTTTAAAAAACATAAAGGAATGTTCCTTTAAAAAAAATTGCATGGGAGATGTGTGTTGAGCTATTTGGGGCATCATTATTATTTGAACAGTGACCTAAGCAAGTGAAGAACAGACTGTCTTTGAGCTGCCTGCAATCTCCAGACTCCCAAGTAACAGTCTGACAGAAAACATGAGGTTTAATGTATCTTAAAGGTTCACTTTTCTATCATTTGCTTAGTTATTAAAGCATAGATTTCTTCCTTTTGGGGCAGGAATCACCAAGGCACCACCCCAGACCTAAAGAGACAAACTCTTTTACTACAGTGGATAACAATTGCTACCTGTGTATAAAAGTCATCTCTGTATGAAATTAAATAAACAGCTGATGGCCAAGGCTTATGGGGGTGAAGAACAGCTAAACTTCCCTCTGGTGTGCATTCCCCATGCAGGGAAGATCCTGGTGACTGCACTAGTTAATGATTCAAAGGATCAGCAACAATTACTGAAGCAGCTATCAGGCACTGCACCTGCATGGAAGCTGCCAACTCCTCATGTAACTTTAATTGGGCACAGTTACTGAACTAACAGGGGTTGCCATCCTAGAGGACAGCCTGAAATGCTATCTAATGCACTACAATATCACTGCACAGTTAAGCACAAGCAACTGCTCTGATTTCAGTCTAAAACAACTCTTACAAAACTGTACTTAGATACAGGGGATGCCAACTACAGCTGCATCGTCACAATCTTTTAAGTGAAGACACGACTAAATAAGTGGTAAGAGAGCAGAGCTAAAAAACAAGATAATTTTGCCCCAAACCCTACCAATATTTAATTCTTTGCATTTTTATTTACAAAAATATCACTTATTAGTATGTTAATATTCCATGCAACACTATCCTTCCCAAGTAACACTAGTAAGATGTTCAGCTACTCCAATATAACATAAGCTTAACATCATTTCAAACTCACAGACTCGACAATTGGGCTCAGATGCCACGGAAAGGTCAATTACCCTCTTTAAATAAGTTACTGGATCTTGCATTCTTTCCCTAGCCCAGCCTTCTTCATGTGTGATTCAAATGTCAGTAGTCCAATTTAATTAAATGTAACCTCCATATGTGATTCAAATGCCATAAAAATTGAGAAATGTTATTTGAAAAACAACAATACTGAAAATCAGATCTGAAAATGTCACTTCCTGTTCACACAGAAATCTTCTAACACTTTATCCAAGATGTAGTTAAGGACATTCAGTAGTACTTGCAAAAAAACACAGCATCACAGAGTGCTGCTGTAACCCCAACATCCTCCTCCAAAGGTTCTCCCTCCTCTTCACCAGTAAAAATTTATCCAAAGGAAAAAACATAGATTGGGCCTCCTTTTGCCATCACAGCATTTCCTCATCTTTTTCATGTATTATTTATCCCAAAGCACTTAAAACTTCCTTTTTAACCTGTGATACAGTCTTAATGAATTCACTGTGCAACTGGATTTGCAAACAAGAAGATAACTTAATCTCTTCTCCGGCCACTCCAGCCTGCAGCAGCCTCTCCATGAAGAAGTACAGCACTTCAGCTCTTGCAGAGTTTTTCCACCTCTGATTCCCCGTTCTTGAGCAATACCACCAGGCTATTGCTAATTCTTGTAACATGGGGTTTGTACATATCTCAAGGAGCTGTAACACACAGTCCTCGACAGACATGGTCCATAAGCATTCCAACAAAGCAAAGCAGATCTCAAAAAGCAGGTGTTATTCCCCCCATTTTACAGAGAAGTTACAGCAAAGAGCCTAAAGGACAAATAAGGGTAAGAGCAGCAGCAAAGGTGGCTGGTAGACTTCACAGGGAGTGAGGATTGAAGAAGAAGTAACAGTGGATAGCTAAAACTAAACCAAGACTACAGGCAAGTAATTAAGGTGAAATGAACAAAGCAAACAACAAAGAGACGGAACTGAGCTGTATTTCAGTGCGTGAATTAGAAGGCTTTGAGTTACTCAGCTCTCAATTACCAGCTCACAAAAGCAGAAAGGGCTCCCCTCATCTATGCAGGAGCACAAGCCCCCAGCGTGCATCCCAGGGCAGCAGCCTGTGCCAAGGATCACCATGGTGCTGCCAGGCCCAGGGCACACGTGGTGAGCAGCAGGCAGGGAGTGCTGACACCTGTTTCACAGCATATTACCCAGAAGACCAAATCAAGCCTGAACTCCAAAACAAGCTCCGGCATCTGATTTGTTCCTCAGTATAATTCAGGCTGTTTGCTCCAACCCAAATCTCCGGTGCAGGACGTTCCACTGCACGGCTTTTTCCTCTTTGCCTGGTTAACACAGGCTCAGCTGAAATGTTAAGGATATTGTAAAGCCCTTGCATTTACCACAGCTTTTCTGAGACAAAAAGCTTATTTTGTAGGATGTTGGCTAAGAAGAGCTATTCTGGGAGCAAGGGGAATGCTAATGTAATGAACAGACGAAGAGGATGAATTTTACATTTTCAAGCATAAATTCTTAATGAAGTTAGAGCATGGGATAAGAATAGACTTTACAAAATAAGCATGGTACAAAAGAGACATGAGAAATCAAAACCATGCTTGGGAAACATCAGGGGTGCTGGTAGACACACACACACACATAAAGAAGAAAAAGTTTATCTAGTTTTAAAGGCAGAATTGCATCCTTATTTGGACATGCATTTTAAAGAGAATTTGGCCCCTATTTTAGCCATTCCTCTGGAATACCATGAATCTTCACAGCAAAAGCTTTTAATCGTTAAGTCTGGGAAAACTGTGATAAGATATCAACTGTCAGACAAACAAACGACTCCAGGTTGTGAGCCTCAGAAAAATACATAACGTGCAAACAAATCCAATGTGAGAACAAGCCTGGACCATGGATTTTTAAATAACTACAGATTGATACAACTCTATCAGCTGTTCTACTGTAATTCTGAGAAGGTAATGGACCACAAAGGTGATTCATTACAAAACCAAGGTTTCCTAAAAATAAATATATTATTTAGAAGATCTTGAAGGAAGACATTCATATACAACTTTTAACATGCTTGTTACCTATATATAAGTGAAGACATAAATGTTTGAACACATTTAATAAATTAAGATAAACTGACTCAAACTCAGCTTTGCAATAAAGTACAGAATGGACAGATATGGAACTCCTAATGATTTCTGCAGACTCCAGAGAAACATCCACGTTGAAATACTAAAACCAAAATGTATCAGTTCACAATGCTCTATCTTACTACACTCTACTGTAGCATTAAAAATGGCACAAATAAATCTAAATAATAGAGCTAGAAACAAAAATATATAACAAAATTCCTTGGTTTTAAAATAAATTACTTTCATAACCCACCTCACCAATGACCTTTTAAGCCATCTCAGAGATAAAGAAAAAGAGAAAGTGTTAATAAATGGGAATAAATGGGAATATCCATCTTTCTTTTCTTCCAAATTTTCATTAGGCGGCATAGCATTATGCAGATTTTATAGGTTGGGGAGAGTAAAAGAAATTAAAATTTAAGCACAAATGCGTACAATTTTAAAATATTTTCTAACAAAAACATCTTCTGCGCTTCCGATTAAAACGCAACTGGTGAGAAAAGCAAATCCTGTTTCCTATTTAGTCCAACTCACAGGCTCCTAAACACCCACAGAGAGCAGAGGTGAGGAGTGCAACCAGCAGCACCTGCGTGTCCAGAGAACCCCATTCCTGCAGAGCCCAGCTCCAGAGCGCTCCCGCCACCCGCGGCCACTGACAGGAGCGGGGCGCGGCGCAGGGAGCGCGGAGTGCTGCGGCACAGCCCGCGGCCGCCCCGGCCCCGGGCCCGCCGGGGGAAGCTGCAGAGCCCACAGGCCCCAGCTGGGACAGCCATGGTGCCCGGGCCGAGGCTGCGCGCTCAGCCTGGGGCACAGGCCGGGACACGTCCCGAGGGCTGCTCCTCCATGCCCATGGCAAGCGCGGCTCTAATCAGCTGCGCTTTGCCCCAGATAATTGCAAGTTCTCTGCGAGGGCAATGCAGACACTCCTGATTTTAAAGGAACGCTCCTGGTCAATATTTGTGCGTTGGTTCGCTGGGAAAATCGGGTGTTTAATGGTTCTGGAATCTTCCAGGCTCTCGGAAGCAGAATGGGCAAGCAGTTGCACTAAAATGAAGTGTGGAGGAAAGCTTGTAGGGACTTTTTGTCTTTCAGTGGAAAATTTTGCCTGAGAAATTTGCTGAGAATTATAACTTGACCTGTTCCGCTATTTTAAATTTCTCATCTGCTCACAAATAGAAGTGAGAATCTCAGGAACAAAACCAAAAACGTAATAAAGAGTACAAAAAACAATATTCACCTTCTCAGGCGAGCTATAACCCAAACATACATTATCACTTCCACTTGCGCAGCATGTCTTTGACGAGAATCAAAATAATTACTTCCGAAATCAGCTTTTTTTAGTGTTTATATAAATGCCCATCTCAGCCCAGAGATGTGACAATGCAATTGTCAGTGCACAGCAAGTCTTTCCCAGACGGCTGGATCAATAACATCCCTGATCTAAAGACCTAAAGGTCTGAAGAAAGGAAAGGACAGGGAGAACAGGAAGGAAACAAAAGCACACAGAGCTCTTTCAGCACAGCAAAGATTACGGTTTGAAGATTTTATTTTAGAACATTAATAATTCATAATGACAGTGTAATGTAAACTAGGTTAGAAGATTATGCTCTCAAGTACCACACAAGGGATTGAATGACAGAATAATAACAACTAGCCAAAGTAGCAAAATTTCAGGAGATAAATGAGAAGAGAGAACTTAGAGCACTAAAGAAGCAGATTTGAGATGAATGAACAAAAACAGGAACACAGAGATACTGAAGAAAAGGGGAGCACAGATGTGAGCACGAGTGGGTCCATTTACAGCAGATGAAGCTCTGCAGGCCCTCTGGCATGGTAGTTATGAATATTCAAACAAGAGCATAAATTTGAGATAACAGTTCACCATAGCTCAGGATAGCAAGACATAGTTGAAATGGGATACCATTCCAAAAAATTGGTGAAAAGTTACCCTGAGATCCTCTTTTCGTATTTACATCCTAAACTTCCTTAAGCTTTCAGATCAATTGATCCACTAAATGGTTTCTCTAACTAAATTAAAACTGTAAAACGTCTTCAAAAAGCAAATTTTTAAAGAAACACATTGGAAAGGAATCTGCTGCTCATGGGCAGGAACAGTTCTGGGCTGACACACACAGCTGTGTAAAATAACCTGTTTCCCCCCAGCTCCAGGCCATGAAGGTGACACCAGTTACTCACTGTTAGTACATCTCTACTATTAGTGCTTCAGCACAAGACATTAACAGGCCTCTTTGCACACTCACTGATTTTCCAAATTAAAATTAAAAATAGCCCCTGATTGCCTCATAAAACAAATCTTGGAAAATGCATGGCACTGTCTATCAATAATAAACACATGACTGTCTAGTTAAGAATTGTATTTCTTTCTCAGAACTATTCCCTTGCCAGGAATCTTTCAGTGCTCTGGTTGATTCTGTATCTGTATTCAAGATCAAAAAGTCTTTGAAGGAGAAACTACTTGGAAGGAAAAAATTTATACAGAACTAAGCACACCACTGTCGTTTGAGGAAGTCACTGTTATTTGAGGATAAGGACAGAAAAAAAAAAAAAGAAAAAAAAGACTTCTATATTTACTACAGTCTCTTAAGAACCTTCTGAGCCCTTCATTCCTCCCTAGAAGTTGCTGACTTGTCCCAACCACCCCAAACTCTGAATAGTGCAGGGATAGTAAATGAGTCAGCTCATACACAGGTGCACCAGCAGATCACAGCCTTCAAACATGATTGTATAGAAAAACCAGTTATGAACCATAACCTTATATGGCTTATTGGTGAAATGGCCAACAAACAGTAAAGCTCTTCAACTTCTAAAGTCACAAGCACGAGCTCCCCTCTGGGAGCCTCCAATTTCCCAGGTCAAACCACCAGGTTATGTTTTACAACTGGTCCCATGGAGGGCAGCCAAATGGTGAGCCTGGAAGGAGACAAGAATTCACACCTCAGGCTCCAAACCCCAGGGTTTAACTCTTCTGCTACTGCAGCTCAGGCAGGATGCAGGGATTTTTGCATTTACATAATGCCTTCACATGAAAAAATTATACTATTTAGGCCACCATGCCTCAATATTCCCAACCATATTAAAGTAGACAAACAGTTTCCCATCAGCCCAGGATACACAAGAAGTTATCTGAGCCTGGCACATTTCAAGTATCACCAGTGTGTCCCTCCCATGTAGTTTCTTAGATGGGAAAAACGATTCCCAAAAATAACCACCAGTACAAAGAAAAAGGAATAAGGAGAAAAACTTCCATTAAAAAAGAAATTAATTCTGGGAAACTCATTCATTCAATGTGAGATGTAGATTAGAACCCAGTTGCCAAAAGCTTACCTACTCAAAATTCATCACTTCACATTATGCATAATGATATATCCACAAAGTTGTTCTGTTTCTCATTATTCTTGAATTGCTGATCTACACTGTTTCCAAAAGTGACATTATGCTGTCTTGCAGTCAACTCTGACCAATTATTTAGCACATTTAAGAAAGCAAAACCTGTACCAAATCAAGCACAAAACCAGGAGGATAACACTGCAAAACCAGAACCATTTCCAAATGTCACTCAAACTGAATATAGGCCTCTTCATTAATCCTCTGACATTTGTAAAATAGGAGTTTCTAATTAAAAAAAAAAAAAAAAAAAAAATTAAAACCTGTATCATATCAAGCGACTTTACACTAAGCAAAATTTAAGCAAAGATAGGAAACCATCAACAACCTTTGATAAGCCTTGAGGTATTTCAAAATAAAAACAAAGAAACTTATCAAGTCTGAATTCTGAAATGTTTTTGATCTTCCTTAAAAATAAGGAACTTCTGTTTACTTTAGAGCTACAGCCTTGATGTTGTAAAATAAATGCATTCTTCAAAACCCAAACCTCAGGGGTGCTATGGAAGGGATTTCTGCCTCTGCCTTGAAGGCAGGACTGGAGTTACAAGACTCTCATCAAGGCACACCAGCAATCCTCATAGTCAAGAAAAAGAGCCACAGTCTAACAGGAGACCCATTCCAAGAAGGTGAAATGTCCCCATCCCCACCCTTTGGGGAGGGTTTGATGACCAGCACCCTGCAAATCTGGGTTCACTGCAATGGAGCAAACTCACCCAGGACACTGCCCACCCAACCTCACTCATACACCCAAACAAGACATAGCTCTAAATATAGGTCTCCCCTCATCCATTGCAACAGCTTGTACAAAAAAGGCTTTAAATAAAGGCAGGCAGCCCTCCAGGACATTTGCTGAATGCCTATATATAATATATTCTTGTTACTTACCACAGTTATTGATTAAAGGCTTGCTTCCTAGAATAGACTTTTTATGTAAATAAATTAATATATTCTTAAATTATCTCACAGATGTCCATAAAATCCTAATTATATAAAACTCATAACATTGTAATTACACACTGATCAAGTAATTATGTAGTGTGCTTAAAGACTATTTTGAAGCAACATTAGGTTTCCCATTTTGTTTTACTTAAATAAGACAGCAAGGGTCTGGTCACCATCACATCCACAAATGGTGACCAGATTTTGTACAGGCTAGGAAAAAATTCTATTAAACTATTTTGAAAAGCTATAAAAAAATTAATAGCTACTTCCAATAGACTTCATTAAAGCTAGAATTTCCAAGGGAAAACATTCCTATAAAAATAAACTCTACTATACATCCCTATAAGAACATGTTCCATGGCATGAATTCATGAAATTGAAATAGCACAAGAAAATGCCCCTTGAATGATCCAGCTGAAGCCAACTCTTCCCTTGGTTTGTTAGGAAATTGAAGCAAATTTCCACTGAGACTTCACCTCAGCTGCAGCACTCAGAGATGCCAGAAAAACAGCACCTGGACACTTTCACCCTTGTTACCACCAACAAATTAAACTGTTTCTAGAATTACTGAAAATGTCTTACATTTTACTGAGGGTGTTACACAGAATGTAACATTTTCTGGAATGGGGGTAATTGCACTCCCCTTTAATCTCACGGTTCACCACTCCCAAGTTAGAACTATCAATTCATTACATCTCTTAAGCAACTTGAGATCAAAAAATGCTGTAAATTCATCTTTTGATTGAATTAAAGGACAAATAAGGGTGCACAAAGATTTGCCAGCTCATAAAGAGGACCAGCTGTGAAACATGGCCTCATTTTCTTCTTCAGTAACTTGACTTTCCTGTTACCCCCAGAAGAGTGCAAGCCAGACCCCAAAGACAAAAATCAGAACTTGTTTAATTCTGGACATAATTCTCTTTTCTTCCTAAAGATGCATGACCTTAATTCCAACCCAGATTTCCATCAACTACAGCAGTCTTATTCCACATGTTATCAATTTGGTTTTATTGTAATCAGACCACATTTCCTTTTACTCTTTTGCAAGGTTCACATTATTTTCATTTGTTCAAAGGTTATGTATAAAATATTTTCAATCCTAATTAGATTAATTCTTTCAGAAGCCATGAACTTCCATGCCATCTGTCCTGACATCAGATGCACCAACAGTTGTTCATCTGTCGACACAAAATAATCAATGGCACCACAAAATACAAGGAAGAAGGGAAAATCTGTGCAAATTCTTGCAAAGGCAATATACCAAAGGTAAAAAGTGAGGAAGATTTAACATGAAGGCACAAGTTTTTCTTGTTGCATTTTCCAGCAGCTCCCTGCATAGCCATGGAAATGAATCACTGCCTGGCTAACCTGAGGTGTTAAGCTGAGTAGATCAATGACAGTGGTAACTTGCCAAGATGAACCTTTGCTCTAAGCAAGCAGGAATGGCTGTCACTGGCACTGTAACCAAGTAAACAAAACTACAACAAAGAAAGACAGGATAAAACAGGATCAAGAGCTGCACAGGTGAAAGCAACAACGATGAAAATAAAAACTTATTATAGTCGACCTAAGCTCTTACACAGAACCATGTATCTGTGAATCATCAACCATTCAGTATTTAAAGAGCAGATGGCTGGAAGGTCCCCATATGTGAAAAATATTATTATCAAGGAGACCATAGTAACAGTGGAATAAAGCTTGCTATTAAGACTTTTATATGAACTGTTCTTAAAGGGAAAATTATTCACTGACCCATGTCAGAACCCTGAAAATTGAAGGTTTCTCAGAGGAAGAAAATGCAGCAAGTACCAAAAAGGCTTTTGAAAATAATCAATAATCATCACATCTCCAAAAAGAACAGTTCTCAACTGACTTTAACAATAATCTAATCTTGATATTTAATTGCCACTTAGCAGTCTGTTAATTAGCCCCAAGGCTAAACAGCGTTTAATCGAGTTTAATCACCCTGGTTTAAAGGAACATTACCCAATACCAGCCTTTAAATAATAAAAATTCATTTAAAATTAGATGGATGGCCATGACATTGAAATGTTAGGAGACTGCTCTGTTGTCACTGCCTTTCACCTCCCCCAAGTCCTGCCAAAGTGAGCACCTTATTAAGGATTGTCAGCAATTGCTGCCCAATGCAGGGAAAGCAGCAGATGCTGGGCAAGCCTCTCCCCATGGCCATGCACAATGAGGACAGACACATGCAACGTCCCTTTCCTCTGCTGACAACCTGATTTCCACTTAACACATGTCGTATACATTACTCTGCAGTAGAGGGGCAGAAGCCTAAAATAGTTCAACTTCACATTTTCTGGTTAGTCCTACCAGATCTGGCCAGCAAGACCAACCTCCCTCTGAAATAACATCTAGATTCAGGGGCTATTGCATTACCACCTGATGAGCAACTGAAATTTGACCAGCCACATCCCCCCTGCAGCATGTGAACTTCAAAACCAGACCTCTGGTGCTATGTTGGCTCAAGTTTTAAGTAGGTACCACTGAGCTCCAGTTTCATAACCACACATGCAAAGATCCCCAGTGTGTGAGCCTTGCCTGGGACTGTCCCCTGAGAGCTGGTGACATTTCCTCTCACTGAAGAACCTGAAGGTTTCCACTGGGGCAGCTGATGGCTGTGCTTGTCCCATAGGAGCACAATGAGGAACAAGAGCTAACCCTGAAGGGAAAATATATCAGTGGAGCTGTTAAGTGCTTTAATATAAACTGAGCTGGTTCAGGCTATTTTTGCTTTAGAAACTCTTGTATCCTTCACTCAAGCCTGCTAACAACAGGCTTGATTCTACTCCTTATCCTTTGTACACCCTGTGCTTGGAGACTTCAGCCTGCCAGACTCTGTAGGAAAGCAGAGTGGATTTCTAGGGAATAGAAGAGAGTGCAGTATTTAGCACAGACACACTACTGAGGCAGGGGTTTTTAAGGACTCCACTGTAGGCTGTTTTAAGTTGTTTTTTCTGACACTAGTCATGCCTGTGAGGGATCCTCAGCTGCACAGTACAGGCTGCACATGTGCCAACACAAGGTACCAGCAGGAACAGGATGCACACACCAGCAGACAGGCTTCCCTTCTTTAATCCACTTTATCTTCTTCCCTACACAGGGCCTACACACAAATTTCAAAAAAAAAATTGTCCCAATACACAACATCAACTTGAACACTAAATGGCTGAATTAAGTTGTGACTAGGAAGCTGATTCCTTCTGTTAGATATTATTCTCTTGAACTGTAAAGCTGTTAAGTTCACAGATGGTTATGCCAACACCAAACTGTTAGAAATTCCTGGTTGACACCTCTCCTTACCTCCACTGAAAAGGATGGCTGTAGCACGGACTAGATGGATTGCTCTGGGCTTGTGAGTTCAGGTAAAATACTAGAGGAGAAGTGACAAGTGCACAGTCAGCACTAAATGGGAATTTAAGATGCTGCAGACCTGGAGCAGATGTAGGAGAGAACATGTGCTGATGAACATCATTTCCTCGGCAGTGGGAGAACAAAGGAGAGGAGATTCTGACAAGGTACCACAGTAGAAAAAACAAAAATCAGGGTCAATATCACATCTTCTGTTTCAATAAAGAAAAAAGAAAAATCCAAAATACAAGTTATATCTTCTAAACAAATGCAACAAACTAAGTGGTCAAAAGTAATTCCTTCCCATTATCATCCAACCCAAAATGTATTTTTCAGTCAATTTAATATCCATTCAATGTTATTTTCCCACTACAAAAATCCTCAAATCTGATATTAGCCAAATCCTTTCTTGCAGCGATTTCCAGGCTTTCTGGAATACAAACCATTGTCAATCTCTAACATGAAATGTTTAATTGAGAAAAAAGAACAAATTGATAATGGCACCAGCAGCAAACACAGACCATTTCTATCACTGCCTTCACAATTTGGGAGCCATGGTTCCATGCCACGACTGTGGCAATAACCAAAACACACAGCTGGGAAAGTATGAACTACACAAACCATTAACTAGAAAACAACATTCAGCAGTGGCAGTTGTTTTAGAGCAAAAAACTAATTAAGCCTGAAAGCAGCACTGCAAAATGGCTTTATTCTAATTCAGCAGTGGGGAAACTGAGGCATGAGGAGGTTAAGTGACATGTGCACAGCACATCCACGGCAGCATCAGGATTGCAGCTGAGGGTGCTGATGCCCAGCTCTGTGCTCAGCTCTGTGAACTATCCTGCTTTTGCAGGGTCAGCAGCCAAGGCACATTTGTATTCACACAGGGCACAGAAAAGGTCTCAAAGTAGCTGCTTTTCAAAAAGCTGCAAACAGACTTTTACATAAACACAGAGCAGAGGTTCTAACACCTACTTTAGTGAACTACACACGATGAGATGTCCTCCACTAGAAACAAAGTAAAAGTTAACTTACAATTATTGGTATTA
This sequence comes from Erithacus rubecula, assembly GCF_903797595.1. Classification (NCBI taxonomy): domain Eukaryota; kingdom Metazoa; phylum Chordata; class Aves; order Passeriformes; family Muscicapidae; genus Erithacus; species Erithacus rubecula. The sequence continues at coordinate 18,669,045 of NC_136662.1, read as the reverse complement.
CAAAGTGTGCTTTTGTGTTAAAATGTGATAAATTAGTGATATATGTGATAAATTAGTGCCACTGGATTCTTATACCTATAACTTTGATTTTTTACAGAGGGCTGGAAAAAAGTTTCTATTTACTGTATTTAAACACAAAAGTGATCAAAATGGAAATTTCAGGCATGCTTCAGTTTTGTTTAGAATTCAGATATTTACTCTTAGAGTCGTGAAGTCAAGCATGTTTGTCCATGTTCCTAGCTTTAAATTTCCTGATTAATCCAAATACTTATCAGGAAAGCAACCTTTACATACTGGAAATCCTCCCCACCAGCAATCTCTGCTTAAACAGCTGATGAGCTTTACAGTCTGCAGACAGGAAAGGTTAAGCCTGCCTCTTACCCTGCTCCTCCCTCCACTGACTACACGATAGATTCTTTTCACCTCCTCTACTTAAGAATACAGTATTAAATATACTATTTCCTTAATTTTACCTAATAGAAATAATAAATATAATTACAATCATAAATAGCAGTTTCCATTAGTAGATTTCAGAGCACTTATACAGGAAAAGCATTTTAAAAGGAAATGCTTGTTAAAATTCCATTTGTAGAAATACATGTGGCAATGTGACAATGTAAGCTAAGACCTCATGCTTCAAATCTATAAGTTTTCAATAGCATTCGTAATTCTAGAAGATAGCAAAGGTTTCTGAAGATTATAGCACTGTGACAGCTTTCTGACAGATTATTAAGAGTGCTTTTTAAATCTGAGGAATGATCAAACTAGAAAGACAGAGTTACAAACATTCAGTTTTGCTACACTAATGCTTGGGACAAAATCTAACCACAATGTATCCCAGCTAAAAACATTGAAACATTACTTTCTTTTGGCTATACTTCTTGGTTAATACTGCACAAAAGTAAAATGTTAACACTTCCAAAATGAAACTTTGTGTACAGCCAAATAAGCATCACAAATAAAGAAAGTTCTAACAAATCAAAGCAGTGTCTATCGGCCACAAAAAAATTCTGGCCGGTTTTTCTTCTTCATAGCTTCAATTTAAAATGATAAAGTGCAATTTATTTTTCTCAACAGTCCTTACTGGATCCGCAGAGATGGGGCTCCATGCCTCTGTTTCCTCCGCTTCATCATTGTGCTGATACCCTGATATGCCTCTTCCCAGCATAAGAGGCTTAGAGCTGGAAGGAGAGGCCGCTGTTATCAGTCCAGCGCAGAGCACAGAACAATCAGTGCGATCCGAGCTCTTCACGCACCCCAGCGCCAGACACCTCGGGACTTCAGCACCGGTCCAGATTAACCACACTGCTCATGTCAAAAACCTAATTATTTATTTTAAAAAATATATATTCAGATTAAAAAATCTTCTGCGAGCCTATTCCCAGGTCCGGCGAAAGGCAAGCCCAGCAGGAGGAAGAAGGTGCCGGCAGGGCCAGGACACGGAGGGGCCATGGGAGCTGTCCCGCCGCCGGCAGCGCGGCCCTGCCCACAATCAGCCACCGCAGCAGCAGCAGCAGCCCTCAGCCTGCCCCACCGAGCCCAGGCCCGGCGGAAAGCCACGGGGGCGATGGCAGCCTGGGAAGGATTCCGGCAGGGAGCAGCCTGGAAAGCCGCACGGCGGCGGAACAGAGGCAGCGCTCGCACCCAGGGCCGGGCAGAGCCCTCGGCGCTGTGCCGGAGCAGCTGCTCCCGGCCGGCGGCGACACGTGAACCAGCTCGGAAATCAATCCCCTCGACTACACGCACAACTTGCAGCTTAAAACATCCTCCCGGAGCTCCCAAGCTGTGCTCCAGACACAGACTATGGACTGCAGCACCGAGAACAGAGCAGCAGCGCCCGCAGCAGCCTGGGGAGCGGGATGCCTTCACTAGGAGGAAATGTTCCCTTTACGCTTCTGCTTGCTCCAAATCAATTTTGTGCTGCTAACAAAACTGCCCCGAATGATGTCCGACATGTTTAGAATGTGTATTTGTAACAATGTTACTTTCCCCATGAAAGTTTCCATATAGATATATATATATACGTTTATAAGCTTTAAAGTGCTCAAGACTGTATTTAGGCTGCCATTCACAAGTCCTCATCGACCAAGTCAAATTCTAGATGACAACTCCAATCTTCAGACCCTGCCGTGATTCTGATCGCAGCCCTGCACTACAGGATCCCAATCTCTCAGCAATTAGGAAAATATAGAGTGCCAGGCTGAGGAGGAAGGGCTGTTCCTTACACAGCCAAAGCCCCTGTGCCTCTGGAGTAAGACAGCACAGCAAACAACAAAAAGTACAAATTTGGTAAGCTACGTATAATTCTATTGTACTTATTAAATGAGAGCTTGGATCAAGTAGTGGAAACTTGACAATAAAAACTACGCAAAATACTTTTTCCACTTTCAAATACTTGATGAAAACCTCCATAAATTCTTTTTCTCTGAGACTACAGTCTTTACATAACTCTAAAGTACTCCTGATTCATCAAACCACTTCTTTTAAAGAAACAATGCTTTCAATTTATTTTTGAAGTCTAATACAGGAATAGCAGCACCAGAGCCCCACATGAATAATGTTCCACCTCCAGAACCAGCCCCATGGATCAGCTTAAGAGCAGCAGGTTATTTTTGACCTGCAGCTTGTGAGCTGCTTCTGCGAGCTGAGAGAAGAACGGGGTGGTCACAAGAGCGCTCCTCTTTCTCTCCCCATCTATACAAAGCACCACAAGCAGAATGCATTGACTGGGGGCATTATTTCTTATTTTATTTCCAGATCCAAATCAGAACAGAGTGCAAAAGCAGCAAAATTCCCTACTCCTTTTCAGAACCATTTTTCATCCACTTCCTGCACTTTGGCTTTCCCACTCTTGGGACAATGGCACTCGCTCCTGGCAGGGAAACGGCATCGATCCATCACCAGCAGAAACACTCACCCGCCAAGACGAGCAGAAACTGAATTATATACTCCATTTCTCTGCAGATACACAGGAAATTCCCACAGCACCTGAGCATTGCAGCACAAAGACGTAAACCAGCACTAAAGGCCAGAAATTTTCTTTCCTGCCATCAAACTTCTTATTGTTTCCAAGATCTAAACATGAAAAAGAATGCAAATAGTTCAGCACATCCCCCCAAAGAAATTCCTTGGTGTGTTTGTGTGTTATTTTACTGTCAAGAAGCTGGAGGTAGGTTTAACAAATTATGATGAAGATTTGTTTAATGAAACCCCCTCAGAAATGTCTAGGGCAGCAGAAACTAAAAATCTTCAGAGGTTTAAAGTAGAATGGTAGTGCAGAGGAGGAGGAAGAGAATAAGGGAAAACAAGTACCACAGGGGAAATAAGCCACCTTAAAAAGTGATTAGAAGGAATAAAGACCACCATAAAAGGCTTTTATACATTTTCAGCAAACACTTTTATGCTGCTTACCATATTTCAGAGACAGACATGAAAACTTCAGGTAAGTACTACTCTTTACCAGCACCAATAACCATCAAAACAACAATCTGTAATATTTGGTTCATATAAATGTGTATTTTTACTGGATATATTCTAAATTAAAACTATTTTTTCATGTTTCTTATGCCTCCACTTTCTTTTTCCATTTGTATACAGCTTAAAGTATATTTGATACAGATGGTTGATAGCAGGAAATAATTAACCAAAAAAAAGCTTACAGCTGAAGTTAGAAACTGGTTTAGCAAATTTAGTTTGCTGAGGAAATTACTCTTTTCAAATTTGGATATAATATGGGAAATATTTTCTTCTTAGAAAATTTTACATTTAGATAGCACAAAAATTACAGCAACCCACACCATTAACCCTGCTTTAGAAACCAAAATGAGGATTTAAAATATAAACTCACATTTTTCATTAAAAAGCCTGAACAGGTCAATAAGGTTTATGCTATAAAGAACTGCATTTATTATTAATTTATTATTATTGGGATATTGAAAAAGAAACCAGGATGGTTTCTTGGGATGGCTCAAGGGCAACCCCAACTGGATTTAGTGACTACTGCTCAGCCAAGTAGGCATGCAGAAGCAGTAATGAGCTCCAGGCTGGTGCTGGGCATCCTGCAGCCAGAATGAAATGCAGTCTGCAGCCTGATTTTCTGGGTGCTGAACAGCCCTAAAACACATGAACACACAGAGGTGCTTCACCACGGGATGCTCCTGCTGCCAAGTCCCCACCTCTGTCTTTTCAGGTCTGGAATGTCTCTGCTGTGATTCACGTGCAGGTGCACATCAAAAACATGTGAAAGCTGCAGCCAACAATGCAAAAACCAATCTCTCTACAGAGAACAGAACAGGATAATGGCTGAAAATAATTAAACCACTTCGACTAATAGGCTGGAGATCAAAGTTTGAGTCTATCACTCTACATTCACTATTTGAAACTAAAGAAAATATTCATGAATGATAATTACTTCTTTTGTGAACAAAGCATGGGGAAAAACATAACCAATACATTTATATGCATAATTCATTAAAGAAAAACTTTGAACTCTGATTATTGAACCACACCAGAGACAAAATATAACTACTTATTCCTGTTCTCTAGCTGTTCAGTCTCTTAGCAGCCTACAACTCAGCTGAGTATCATCTCTTTTAGTGTATTAAACATAACCCCCTATAGAAACACAAACACTTTAAGCACATTAACAACAAAATGGTATCTAAATCATCAGACATTTCTCTTAATGTCACCCTGCATCCAATTCCCCCATCTGTTTTACATGTCTGCTCACTCTGTGCTGATTATTTCAAAATTAGGATTGCAAGACACCAAGTGCAAAGCCATCCTGTACAGTGTGCCTGTGTTTCTTTCTGCTAATATGGAAATAGTCATCAACACCCATCAACAGACTTCACAGGCTCTATCCCACCATTTATTCTCTTCAGCTCCCACCCAAGACCTTCTTTAGATGACAAAATTTCTCATATTCTCCTGACAAAAACAGTGATACATGTAACTCCACTCCTTTTCCTTAGCACAAATAAGCACAGCAACTCTTGTTGTCCCTGCTTATAATCAGTTCCTGCAATAAAACAGAGATCACTCATACCAACCCAGGAAATATGAAGTATTGAGAGTCAAACAAAGAAAAAGTTAGAAGCATTGTCAGGAATAGCTCATCCTTTTCCATTCAGCAGTGACAAATACCCGAGCTGATCCACAGGTTAAACCTTTCTAATTCAACAATCCAGCAAAGTAATCACCAAACCAGCAGCAATAGTCAAGTCCTCATTCTGTTTCTGGTAGGCTGGAAATAATTACTGCCTCAACAAATATGATTTTTTACAGAAATAAGTGCACCCCAACTTCCAGACCAGCACACCAAAAAATGCTGAGTGGCTGATTTTTTGTAGATAATTCAATTGCTACTGAACTGCTACAAAGGCTGGAGTTTGTGCAGAAAATGGATGCACCCCTTGAGGGCTTCTGGCTCCAAGCCAGGTACTTCATCCTCCTGTCCATTCCTGCTTCTGCTTCTGTCGGTGAACAAAAGTCAGTGACTGACAGCCAATTAATCAGGACATGGCTACACCCATAACTACCCCAGCTCATCAGCCACAGCACAGCAGCAGCTTTTCAGAATAAATTTTATTTTCAGAATTTATTTTTGCTTATGAGGCTCACTGTTGATTCCAGCAGAGGAAAAGCTTCCAGAAGAACTGAGAACTGCCTACCTTTGACACAGTGCCACCTTTTTTGACAGAGTGGTTGAGCAAATTTATATGTAGTATAGATATATTTTTACCTTATATTGCACACATATATTATAACTATTCCCTTTATATAAATTTCTCTAATTTCTAATTCAAAAACTAAGAGGATTTTTTTTTAATCAAGTAAGCACTCTGATATTGGGATATGCAAAATCATGCAGATCAACTCCACAAGAGCCTCTTCACTGAGCCTGTACATTTCATAGTACAGCATCAACACAGCTCTACATCAGCCACAATGCACTACTGACTTCATGAACAGTTAAAACTTCTCAAACAACAAGACATCATTTGGTTCTGCACTACACTTAGTACTTGACTTGACTATAGAATCTATAATTCAAGAAACTACAATCAAATAATCAGCTAGATAACACAAGCAACTAAGACATTTCAATTCTTCATAGACTTTTAGTCTCACTAATAGCTGCAACCTTGTGCTTAAAATTTACGGCCTGGATCTTCTTGACATAGGTTGCTACATTTCTTCACATAGTGACATCTTAAAAAGTACTCACTTGTGGAAGAAAACTAAAGTGAAGTAATGAAAATGGCAGGAGTTTAGTAATATAGAAATAAAATATTCAGTCATTTGGTTTAGTTACCAGTAATTAAAACACTACACATATGAAGCACTTCATTTTTATCTCAAGATACCTCAAATGAAAATACAGAAATAGTCTTGTGTCATACCTACCTCCATGCTGGAATGAGCTGGAATATCTCTGGCATCCTCAATTTCAATTCCAAAAGCTTTGTGCAAAAACATCTAAGTAACTCACTGCTCCACTATTTGATCAAAGAACCTTCATAATTCAAATGATGAACACCACTTGTCTTAGAAATCTCTCAAATCTAGTTAGGCCAGCCTTTGAGGCATACTGGTTAAAAAACCCCAAAACCAGTCAGTGCTTCATGTTCTTTAAATAACTCCCTGACTGGTTTATCATTGTCATATGAACTAAACAAAAAGGTCTGGTCATGCCCCACTTTTAAAAAAAGACCTTTTGATCCTCTGTATTGTTCAGCCCTGAATCACTAGCTGTACACAGCATTTTCCAAACACTGTTTCTTATACAAAGGGGATAGCCTACATTGAAAGACAGAATATAATTTCTCATTAGAACCAGAAACCTGAGGAAGAAAGGTTATAAGCTTTTGTGAGCTTCATGACTGTGGTCCACAAGCTTTGGGAAACAATTTTAAATCATAATGCAATAGCAGGGAGTACAAAAGCTTTCTCTTCTATATAATGCAATCAATAATGCAATTTCTTCCACCATAAATCTGTAAGCATAGCAGAAGCTAAGCTCTCATAATACCATTGAAACACAAGTTAGTTCACTAAAATTCTTTAAGCATCATAATGCATTAAAAAATGTTGCTGTTTGTTTAAATCACACTTTTAAAAGCCTGCTTTTCCTGACAAGCACTACTTTATTGAGATACCTCTATCAGGCTGCCTGCTCCACAGCCACCTGACCTGTGTGGCCCAGGAGCTGTGTGCTTGGACTCCTGTCAACAGACTGTTTGCAGAGCAGTGGTCACAGTTGTCCATACCACATAAATAATCAGTGACTCCTTCAGCCACATCCGAGGGGCAGCACTCAACACTGCAGCTCCTTCCATATCAGGACCAGCTCCAGCTGGTAATTAGAAGTAAGCTTACACTGCCACTGCTTTTCCTGCTACACTTAAGGAAATGAATAGAGGCTTCAGTCTCAGAGAAATCCAAGCTAGCTGCTTCCAAGCCCATGACAGATTCTTGAAAATGCTTAACAGAGAAAGCAGAGCATCTGCCCATCTAAATGACTTCCACAACTGAACAGCTATATATGTTCAAAACAAACCAAGGGATGAATAAGGAATAATTATACTTACAAGCTTCCTCTTCTGGGGAGACTGAGCTCTTTCTGGAAAAAAAAAAAAAAAGAATGAAAACATTGAGTTAATTTCACTTTTTATTATATATTACTAATTTATTGATCAACAAACGACTGAGGTGGAATGGATAAAGAGCTGGCCATTTCCCAGCACATGCTCAGTGTGGGACTGCACAGCTCTGCTGCTGCACATTCACAATGCCCAGTCTGGGGTATATGAAAGTTGCTCATTTTGCCTAAACAGTCATTGCCTTTGGAGTCAAAAAATCATAAGCACTCAACAGAGCAAACATAACTTTGAAATTCAAGCCTGAGCACAGACAAGGCAGTAATTAATTCTGTCCTACATACCTCATCAGCAACAGACCGAACCACTTCCAGAAGTGTGGAATGTGGTGTGCCTGCAGCTGCTGCAGTATGGTCTCACACTCTCACCAAAAGGAAGAATTAATGCCATAGTATAGATTTTGGGGGTGATTTGGGGGACTTTTCTTTGACATACACATTAGTCGTGTTCTGCATTATCACAAAAAATTCAAGGCCAAACACAACTTCCACTTCTCAGCAGCATTTCTCATTTCAGCAGCACAAGCAAAGGCAGACAGGGGATTTTGTGGATTTTATTGCAGTCAGTAGCCCAGGGGCATCCCCATGCACAGGCATTGTGGGACACAACTCATCCCCCGGCACTGCCCAGACTGGACACAGCTCATCCCCCGGCACTGCCCAGACTGGACACAGCACATCCCCCGGCACTGCCCAGACTGGACACAGCTCATCCCCCGGCACTGCCCAGACTGGACACAGCTCATCCCCTGGCACTGCCCAGACTGGACACAGCTCATCCCCCGGCACTGCCCAGACTGGACACAGCTCATCCCCCGGCACTGTCCAGACTGGACACAGCTCATCCCCTGGCACTGCCCAGACTGGACACAGCATATCCCCCGGCACTGCCCAGACTGGACACAGCTCATCCCCCGGCACTGCCCAGACTGGACACAGCTCATTCCCCGGCACTGTCCCCCCCCGGCCCCGCCCGGCCGCGGGGGCTGCGCTCCCGACGGGCACCGCCAGGTGGCAGCCGCGGCCGCCGCCCCGGCCCCGATTCTGGGGTTTTTATCCCTAAAACATCGGCACGGGCGGGACCTCGCTCGGGCTGTGCCCATCCCTGGTGCTTCGCTTCGGCTGAGCCCAGCAAGCACCAGCACAGCCAGTACTAACTGCATATCCACATACTGATATATACGGGATGTTTATTTCATCCCCTCTAAGAAAAAAAAATAATTAAAAAAAAATAAAATCAGACTTTTCGCTGAATATTGAAGGGAAAAAAATCAATAGAAAAAAAAAATCTATAACATTGGTAAGGTAATCTCTTTTCCATCTTTAGCTACAGTGTTTGTGCTGACTGACACGACTAACAATGTTACAGGCAGTGACTGGTCTGATCAGTAATACATGGGATTCTGCTTAAACTTTTTTAAAGATACCAAAAAGTTACAGCCACTAATAACTAAAAAATAAATAAATAACCGCTATGTGCCATTATTGTTTTCAAGTATTAGTTCTCCATAATTTGAAATTTCATTACAGCTTAACAGTACTGAGCAAATTCCAAGTGTGAATTATTGCAAGGCTGACAGCTTACAGCATCGAGAAATAAATTCCTGTCGTCAGACAAACTTGTCAAGATCTAATCAAAACACTTCAAGTGCGTAAGATAATAAATCATTAGCATCTATAACAGGTTGTGTGGTTTATATTCTAAAAAAGGTACTTCTTTCACTCTGATTTGTTAGAAAGAATTAGTTTCCAGCTGTGAAGCCTACATAGCAAGGACACCTTTTTGCTACTGCAAATGAATAAAAAAACAGGTAAGATATACATATTCCATGTTATTCTGCTTCTGGGGATAGTGTGTTACTTAGACACGCATATACATCTCCTTCATCATATGAGCAGCTGTATTTAATTTATGCTTTTTTAAGAAGATGGCAGCTCTTGGCAGAAGGCACTTCTTCTATTCAAATGACGTGTTTCTATTTATTCAACGCAGTAAGCCCCGGAAATTTTTAGAATGTATGTATAAAGCTCTGGAATTTCATAGTACTGCATGAAAAAGCAAAACAGTGACCTTTAAATCTCTCTAACCACCTTCTAGTTTTTGAACTTCTAGTGTTCATTTTTACAAGCTTTTCTCTAGTCATTAGAGCTGAAAAGTCGTTTAAAGAAAGAACACTCCCTTGCAGCAGCACAGCTCTGGTAATCGTGACTTGTAATTACCACACATACATCACAAGAAACATGGTCCAGGAACAGGAATGGACAAATCCTTTTCTTTACAGAACACTTGCTTTACTCAAACAATATGACCTTTAATACTTCCTATGATGTAGGTAATTCAGGATTAAATGGATGCAAGGTTAGAAAAAGGACTGCCTGGGGCTTTGTTCCTGAAAGCATCTCTTAGAAACTCAGTTTCCAAATAAGGAAGGAACAAAGTCCTGGCAGATGACATCTCAATGCAATTGAAATATTATCCTATCCATGTAGGAATTGTCTTCATTCTGCACCTCCACCTTGACAAACACAGTGCAGCTGTGGAATCAATAGGCAGTAGTTCACATTTAATACCACCGTAGTCTTGACAACAAAGAGCACAATCAAAACAATCAATTTTTATACCTGTTTTTCCACTATGCTTCATTTCATGTTAGTCTTAAAATCCCCTTCACAAACCCTAAATGCTACACAGGCCAGCGTGTCCTGGCCTCTGCAGCACTTTCCCTGTCCCCTGGAGAAAGGACAATGCATCCTCCCAGCTCTTTGCCCTTTTCTGCCTCTCCAAAGCTGGTAACAGCTCCTACAATTCCCCAAAACACGAATGGTGGGGCCAAGGCAAAAGCACCAGAGCTGGACATTACACAACCACGAGCAGAGTAATTATGAGATTTGCTTTTCCCAAATCCCCAGGGAGTTTGTGTGTGAAGTTACATCCCAGACAGAAAACGCCTGGAGATAGAAAGAAGGGAGCAGACTGCAGACAAATGCTAAGCTATTTCCTATTTGAGGATGCCCAGGGGATCAAGTGGACAATGAAAATGCCTCCCAGAGATGGGGACACACTCACAGGGTAGAGACTCAGCTGGGTCTTAAGGCAGCTCAACACTTCAGTGTGTGCAATGGGACCAACAGACAGTTGGTGTCTTACAATGACAGGGTGATTTCAAATGTATGAAGCAGCACTACGAAAACAGTAATTCAATAATTATGAAAAATGTAAGAGAAAAGTCCAACAGCATTTCACAAGCGCTCTGTAAAAGTTGAAGTCTACTCACATTCATATATAGTATCATTTATAATAGAGATTAAGTGGTTTAGTTAGTAAATTATGAGGTAGGTGGTATGATTTAACTGGTTTCCACTCACACCACAAAGGAGTTTGGCATTACATGTCCATACGTCCTGAAAAAATAAATCACATTTTAAGAGGTGAGATAACTAATAAAAGAGTGCTGAGCTGTGACTACTTGGTCTGAAACACTCTTTACAGGGTGCAGCTGTAATCCTTTCAATATGCTAGTTTATCCTGAAGGACATTTTTCATTAAAGACCACCCTTCTGATGAACAACACATGAACCTGCAAGATTCCAAACTGCCCCTTCTGACAGCACATCTGCCTCCCTGAGCACTTGTGCTGCCAGTAGCTATATTTATATTACCATTATTACTCCAGCCAGCCTCCATGCCACCTGCTCTCTAGGTCAACAATATAACCCTCAAAACAGAGCCTTACATTTAGATTTGATTTATACAAAGTGCTAAATAGCATAAGAACATTTTAAAATATTGGTGCACATTATTCACAACTTTCAGAAGTGGAAATAAAGAACTACTTTCACAGATCCTAAAAAATAAGGAGTGTATTAAATCTTGCAGTACCAAAATTACAAGAACAGACTGTTCTGAAAGTTAATTTTTTTGTACCAGTTCCACATTTCATGGCATAATTATTAAACATGCAACTTGATCTCTACATGACAAAAGAAGCAGCAGATTTTCAGAAAAGCAGTTAAAAAGGAACCTTGGGAAAGAAATTCAACATCATGGAATTTATAAAAAGCTGATTCAAATTTCTGCCTTCAAAAGAGTTCCTTATATTTCCTTTTATCTTAAGTTCATCACCTCAATCATGAGGCTATAAAATCAGTTGGACACCCTATCATGCTACAGAAGAGGTTTCACAATTAGACTCAATCTTCATTTTACAGACAGCAAGGAGGCTAAAAGAGAAAAAAAAACCAGCCATTTTAAAGATATTTTTTGTGTTTGCAAAATATATTGTTGAGTAAATAGATACTGAAAAATTCATTCAGTTGTGGTTTTTTATGTACAGAAACTGCATCTGCAAACAGGAATGTTTCAGGCAGCAGGAAGAATGCTGGCTTTCTGCATAGGTGTGTGCACACGACATGGAGAGGAAATAAAGTCTGGAAATCTATTTGTTCATTGACCTACAATACAACCCACATCGTTCCAGCAGATATGTTATGCTATAAAAGTGTGAAAAAACAGGAACCCATCACTCAAATTTGTCACTTTCTCTCAGTCTGGTAATTTGTCCTTGAATATGTATCTGCACATATGGCACAGACCCACAGGCAAAGTTGGATGCTGGAGCCTGCAATGATGGCAGCTTAAATGGAGTCCTTGCAAATTAAAATGAGAACCATCACCACACAGGATGTTCCATATTTTTGCCAGAGCAGACAGCATGATTCCTGAGATTGCTTTTGACCTTGGCTCCCTTGCAAGGTAGCTCACTCTCATACCAGTTGGGACAATAGACAAATATTTTTACAGCTATAAGAGTAAATACATTTCAGTTAATAAGTTAATATTTCACAGATGATGAAATTCCACTGACAGTCAGTGACCTGGTACCATGCACTCTTGTTTTAATTTTTTTTTTTCCTTTGCTGACTGTGTTTGCTTTAGGGTATACTACCAACCAGCAGGGGATTAATTAAATCTCCTTCTATACATAACCATTTGCATTACAGAAATGATATAATGAGGGTTGGAATCTCCAATTCTGATGGAAAGTACAACCTGGCCATGCAAGGACAAACTGTAATCCATCCATCAGATTAACAGGAAGGAATTTTTCATGGTGATTAAGAAAAAAAAAAAAAAAAACTCCCCATGCTAAGCTTTTCTTTCTCCTATCAGAATCTGTCAGGAAAAATAATTTCCTTCTTTTCACCATATCACTGTAAATGGTTATTAAAAGCAGCAGTTCTCAATTTCTCTGTCTAGAAATGATTACATCTGAACTTGTTTCCCAAACTCATCAGTGAAGAATTTTAAACAGCAACACTAAAACTATATCTGTACTGAAGGTCAGATCAACCTATGGAATGTGCTGCAGATATTTTCTATAATTTACTGACTTTTTAGAAACTAAATTCATGATCATACTGTTAGATCATCTGCTTAGCTACAGAGATACTTAAAATACAGAAAATGAATACCCAGCCTCTTGCCAACACCATTCAAAATATTCAGAGGACACAGATTTAATTCCCAGACCTTTCTCTGCACTCTACTGAATTTATGTCTGCCATCACACAAGTTCTGAAATGCCATGGATAGCTTAGTCCCAGAGCATCCCTCTATATTCCCAGTACCAGCCAAACTGCCTGGAACCACCCTTTCCTAGGGAATCTCATCCTCACAGTGGCAAAGTTGCCATAGGCTCCAGAAAAATGTGACACCAGAATGGTCAATAGTGTATCTGTTCACCCTGTGCTACCCTAGACGTACTACAAGTTCAAAGCAAAACATATTTATTGTTCTGATTCATTTTCTACCTCAACAGAAGTTGCATGACAATAAAAGTGCCATTTGCAACTATTCTAATGTATGAAACCAAATGGGGGAGAATCCTCAGCTGTTTAACTAACAGGCAGCCCTATTTCTCTAAATATTCAGTAGATATCAGTCTTCTGAACCACAGGTCACAAATCAACCAATGATGCATTTCATGCTTTTAGATCTTCCAGCCTTTCTTTTCTCTTCAGCTTAGAAATCCCTTACTAGTCAGCAAAATAAAAAGCCTTTGGATTTATTTCAAATTAGACTTACTGCAGAAGGAAATAAAGCTAAAAGCCCTTTAAACTTTAAGTAAAATTCTCAAACACAGCAAATTATATTCCCTCCCTGACCAGCCCTTCTGACTGGGCAACAGAAACTTATTCCTTGGTAAGCAAAGCTAAAGATCCAGGTCACATTTGTGCATTAACCTGTCAAGAATATATGAGACCAGAAGCTTCCCACTAACCTTTCATATCACTTAACTTCAGGGCTTTTCATAAGATTATGGATTTTTGTTACTTGACCTAAAATAATTCCTGAATACATCTCAAAACAGGCAAGAGTTCACACTTTCCTCAGAATATTTTCAGTGCTCACTCCAATGTGTATATATATAAAATATATATGTATTTTAGTAAGCTGGAGTAAGCTCCATATTTTGTACATTACATCATGTTTTCCAGCCCAAAATACAACATTACACAGTGCACACCATGAGCCACTGCTCATGGCAACAAATGGGACTGAAACCACAGATGATGGCTTGGACTGGCAAATGACAACAAAAACAGTGGCTGCAAACCACATTCCCAAGGGATGAGGGAGAGCTGCCCAGCCCCAGGAAAAGCCACAGCTTTTCCACAGCTCAGTGGGCACCAGAGCCCAGGGCAGGGTGGCAGCCACACCATGAGTGGCTTGCAGTGCACCAACTCCCATTTCCCCCACAGCACTCATTCCCACCCAGCTTCTCAGGACCAGGAGCACAGGGTCACTCTGACTCCATGCCCTCAGTCAAGCAGAAGTCTCTTTCTTCCCATAGTAAAGACAATTCTTAGTTTTATATTTGATCCCAAGCTTTTCAGCTGTGGTTAAACAGAGAGTGGTTTCTGAAAATTAGGACAAGCTCTAAGAACTCTGGCCACAATAACAGGGGTACAGTAACTCAGCTGTTCAATAGACATCAGCAAACTAATTTACTATTAACTTGATTGTTTTCTCAAATCTAAAAAAATAAAGCCAACCACAGAAGCAACCCTCTTCAAGTTACTTCTACAGAGTGCATAAGAGACAATGTTTTGAGGTGTAATTTCACTAGCAGGAAAAAAAATCAATTTAAGTATTACAGCTTGAATTTTGCAACCCAGAGTCCTACACATAGTGCAGAAGTCTAGGAAAAAAAACAGCAGAGCAGAAGAAAAACTATTAATTTACTTTCCTAACAGAAAATCCATAAATTGCAATAGCAGTAGCACCAGAAGACCATTATGATAACTTATTCCCCAAATTAAACAATAACAGCAGCCCAAAATATGTATGTGCAGGAACAAAATAAAAAGTGACACACATGGTAGTCCTAAAAGGTTATACTTTAAAACCTGAGAAATAACACCAATAATAAATGCTACAAATCTTCCTTATATATTTTTGCACAAATTAGCCTAAAGGCAAAGGAATACTGAGAGTAATAAAGCACACAGCTTAGACAGTTCATTAATCTTTCTCATTACTTAATTCTAGTTTTACAAGGCCATGAAGCAGATTCCTGATGTGTGAAAGAGCCTGCCCAGCACTGAACAGTCATCCCAAATAATGGGAGCAACTGTTCAAAATTCTCTTCCATTTTGCCAGACGGTGCCAGTTTCAGAAATTTAAGTCAAAAGGTCACATTCTGAAAAAATGTATAAAATGCAGGGAAGAGTCTCATCTCAGAGCCCTACAGGACTGCAGCTGCAATGCTATTGTTAGAATCCACTCTTAAAATTGCTCTGTCTTGACTTGCACCAAAAATTCCTTCAAGACTGGGCATGCAATGGTCACAAGGAAACAGTCCCAGCTGCTAAAAATGCCAAGAGCATTACAAATAAACAAATCCAGTTTTATTCCCTCCCTTGTAGGCTCATACTAATATTAATCTATGATTAAGTCAACTGACATTTCTACTATACACACATATACTCCTTAAAAGGTTGTTTCCAGACAAATTGATTGTTATCAAGGCTACCTGACAACAAATTTGATTCATAAAACTCTTTGAATATCCCTTAAAACTGAATAATCAAGCCCAACTGAATTTAGATGAGTTTAGAACCTTTCTGGTTTATCCTACATAAATATTATATAAAACAACGAGTATCTCATGAAAACTCCAGGCCATCAGCTCATATCCATTCAGAGCACTGTTAATACAGACCATGAACAAAAATCAAAGGTTAGTGCTAAAATTATATTGAAATAAATTGGTATTAAATTATATTGAAATATATTATCACATTATATTGAAGTAAATTGGACATTCTTCAATGCCATAATTGAAGCAAGAAAAGGCACATGGTCAGTTCAGTGTTAACATCAGCAGCAAGTCTCTCCCACCAGTCCAAAGTCTGTCAGGCTGATTTTTCACCAGATTCCCCAGTTATAATGTGTTTGAAAGCAAACAGGCAGAAATTAAATTTGGTGGTTATTTTTGAGAGGCACTCCCCACGTCCCCAGCTGCTTTGTCAATGTTAGGCAAAGACTTGTGACACATCCACAGAATTTTATCTTTACAATGGTCTATTTCTCAATTAATTTAGGGGAAGAAAAAAAAAAAAAAAAGTGTCAGGCCAGTGTTGCCAGACAGCTGGACAGCTTGGCCAGCCCTAAAATAATGCCAGGTTTCCTAATAGTAAAGCTCTGGGACAAAGTTCCAAGGAAGAAAAACCTTTTAGTTCCTCAACAATAAAGGTGTCACCCATCCTTCCTTAAAGCTGCATCGAGTCCATTCCACACAGATATGGGAAAACACTCTCAGAAATTGAAAGCACAAGCAATCAATTTTAAAGATATTTAGTAATTAGTCCTAAAAGGAATTCCAAGCAAATAAAGCTCCCTGGCCTTCATCTGGTTTATGACTGATAGCATCTGTAACCTCACACAGCATCCATTAAGTTCAGTAGTTAATTACATCTGCTCTGACTGGACATTATTTACAGAACAAGCAGATGTAATTTTCCATTGCTTAGCTAAGCTACATGAGGCACTTCAGCCAACCCCTCTCAAATCACAAAAACACGGAAGGAGGAACAGACAGAGTGCTCTGATCATTTTCTGCAAAGGAATAGTTACAGGCCATCATCCACTTAATGAAGAAATGCACATGCTGAGCACCATGTGAAAATCTGGAATAATCAGAGTCAGACAGTATTTACACCTTTGTAAGCAAACAAGAGAATTTAACTTCCCTGTCTGCCCTCAGAAGTGAATAGTCTCTGATATTGCTCCTGCCTGCTGGGCTCCACACTGGAACATAAACCCTTGACAAAAATGATGAAAGAAAGGGCTCTGTTGCTTCATTTCCCAAAAAATAAATACTTTTTTACAACAAAAGCAAAGCCACAGATATTTGATATTTAGACATATTACGTGAATAGGAAGAGATATTTACCCCCTGGATGTATAAGGTGGTTACACACTAGCATGACTCATTTCAGTTTTAAGACAAAGCCTTTATACCACAACTTTTTATTATTAGTTCTGAAAAACAATAATTTCAGAAAAAAAAAAAAAAAACACAATAAATTGGAACACGCTTTCCTATCATCTTTAACACATACTTGCAAACAAGTTGTTTGGAATTTTTTTCTGCCTAGGAATATTTAAATTAATCATCAAGACAAAAAATATATTAGAAAAAAGCAATTAAATGGTCCTGTCAATTTTGGTGAAACAGAATTCTAATAATCAGCAACTGAACTTTAATTTTAAAATTACAATCTTATATTAACTTACAGGGTTCAAGAGTGTGACAATGCTCTAAGGTGGAATATAAAATGGGAAACTGCAAAGTAGTGCTAGGCCAAGCCCAGCATTAATTTACAGATCAAACCCAATTTTTAGCAAAGTTTTCTACTGCTGTAGGTAAGACAAACTTCAGGCTTAGAAGAGACAGAATACATTTCACAAAAGCAGCATTTACTGCTTTCAAAATTAAAGACAGGTGAGCTGGGAACCATAGAAACTGACCAACCTCATCCCTGGACATATTTTTAAATAATCACATCCAGCCCTGTCCTTCAGGTATGCCATAAATTCTGCAAATGAGAACTTAAGCTTTTGGTTCTCTCAGATTTCTCCCATGAAAAAACATGGGATACATCTAAGCATCTTTTACGGATTTATAAACAACCCTGCATTTAATATAGTTGGATAATTCAGGTTTACTCAGTGCCAAGAGATCTGTTTCAGAGTAAAGGAAAATTCATCCCCAATTAAAGCAGTGGTAAAATACAGGCACTCCCTCCCAAAGCAGAGATTTGAGAAAGTGCAGACTGTGCCTAATGACTTTTAGTTCTGATGGGCGATTAGTGTGCTCTGTAATGGACTGACAGAAACAGCTGATTCTATTACAAGGACATGTTCTGGCTAGGATTCTCTTTCTGTTGCATTTAAATTATAAATATGACTCTCTTGAAAATATAACAAGACAAAAGATATTAATCAATACCTAAAACTTCTGCCTTTTGTCCTTTAGTATACTTCAAATTAGAGCAAACACTGACTTCATCACCAGGAAAAGCCTTGCAGGTTCTCAGGACTCTGCACTGTAATTTCTCTTTTGTACATTTCTCTTTATCCTCTATTCATTTTAGAAGAAACTGCAAGGTTTTTTTTAAAGTCAGCTGTTGGCTTCAAAGTCAGGTTTTAAGGTATATTCCTGTTTGCATTTATAGGTACAGAAAAAATTTCCAAAGACTTCACAAGACCTGAAAATTCATCACCAATTGTCACTGAACAGTCTCTTTCTTCAAAGAGGATTTGGGAAGGGGCTTTTCCTCAACTTGACAGGTCTCAAAACTGCAAGTCTAATCAATGGCCTTGTTCACACTTTCAGGTTGAATTCAATGCATGATTAAAGCATTCAGCTCAGAATAGCTTCTGGGGAGCCAAAAAATCTTTAATACAATGTTTTTAACTCGATGTCTGTAATGTACTGTAGGAGAACTTGAATACCAGAACCAAAGTCCCTGCTCCTCTGACACACATTTCATAAAAGCTACAAAAAAAAAAAAAAAAAAAAAAAAAAAAGCTACTCATACTGGAAAGAAAAAGCAGCGTGGAAACTGCAAACTATCTAACAGGCAAAAAACTTCAAAACATTTTAGTACAAAAGTAGTGTGAGCACCTAAAAACCAGGTCTGTACCTTTGCACAAGCTTTCCCACTGTGGTTTTTGAAGTTTTGTTGTAATTTTCTTTTGTCTATCCCACCTCACTAACAACCAGCCCTAACTCAACAGCTTTTTTCAGAGTAGAAGTTACAATTTTGATGTGCTGCTATGTGCATTAGAGGATTTCCTATACAAAGAATGTTTGCTGTGGACAATAAAACAATTCTTATGATGATAACAAAAGAAAAGAAAAAGCCTTATGAGACTTTTCACTGAACCTGTTAAATTTTTGTTTGAAAGGGACCAAATCGCAAAGAAATAATGAAAAATATGAAGTTTAGTGACCATCTGTGAAGAACTAACCTAAATAGCTTTCAAAGAATGACTCAAGGTTTCATTTCCTGGCAGCAACCATCTACCCATGCTCCTTGCTATGATAAGTTATCTTCTTCATCAAGAAAATTCTTGGTTTATTTCCCTGAGATGTTTAACTCCTTAATCCCTATTTCCAAAATGTTTTCTCTCAGGCAGTGCTACCACAAGCTGTACTGGTGCTCCCAAATTCTCACAACAGAAGTGCAACTTCAGCAGCCAAAACAAAGGATTAGTAAAAGCATTAAAGTGATCTGGCAAAATCATTCAGCACATACATAAAAATGGAACTAATTTCATTAATTCTCCTCCAAATTTAAATTGTGATAACTGATAACTTTCCTTTCAATAAAACAGTTTAGAAACTGATAAAATAGTTCCAATGTGGTCTGACTGGAACAGGCTCAAAGCTCTTTTAACATATTTCACTCTTCTGTTCCTCACAAAGTAAAAAGCACAGCAAAGAAAAGGTAAGATGGCAATTCCCATTTCAATCCTATTCTTGGAGCTGAAACATTGCTCCAAATTCACCACTGTATTTTAAGCATTTTAGTTTACTTAGGAGGAAAGAAGCCTTGCAGATTTAAAGGTTTATTTTTAATGCGGACTTTGTACTTGCTGAATTCTGAATTTTAACATAACCCACCATGTAGCCAAGGAATTACAGATGATTGGCTATAGGGGGATTTCTCTAACACACATACACCCAAAACAAACCAAATCCAGTCTAGATTTACATATGTCCTAAGAGACAATTTAGGCTTAACATCTCAAATTATCTTTTCTTATTTACACAATTTAAAAAAAAATTTAAAAGGTGTGTCACAGGTACCACTATTTTCACTGTTCTTAATTTCTACAGTAGCTTCTTAAATAATGAATATTTCTTCTCTGCCCATCGCTTACTTTCATAAAAATATTTATCTTGGAAACAAATTTAAAAGTCAAGTTGGTATTTATTGAAGAAAAATCTTAGGATGGCTCACCTGGACACAAGAACTATCAGCAATAGGGCAACAAAAATATTTAAAAGCAGTTTTCAGATGTCGTGAGCCTGGTGTCTTAGTAGGTGAGCCTCTGGGAAAGTCCATTGCTTTGTTAACATGGTGTTGGGTTATTTTTCAGATGGTGGTAGGTCATACTCCCTCCCCCACTTGAAGCTGTAAGAAGCTGCCCAGCATTTGTGTCCAGAGTGCTTAAATTGCTATGTACAGCCTGCTTAAAAAAATAAAATCAATAGACATTATGCCTACTTATTTAAAAATCAATAGACATTATAGATCATTAAAATATTCTTTTCATTTTCCCATTTTCATTTTATTCTAATTGAATATTTATAGCCTCTCTATCCAAGTTTAACATTAAATGCAAATGGACAGAGAGCATTTAAATGGGAAGCACAATCTTTACTTTTACACAAACTTGAAAGAATTACTTGAAACAATTATTTATAAAATTACCATACTGAGGAGAGCAAAACCTTATTCTCAATGCTTCAAGTTTTCCTCATTTCAGTTACTTAAATAGCATTCCACTGCCTGTTCAGATCTAGAAATTATTAAAGAAAATGACTGACCAAAAAGATAGTATTTTCAAAACAATATTGGAACTTCACTACACAAATGTCCATTAATTTCAATGGAAAAGGTGGATAATTAGGCTCATTGTAGTGTCTGAAAACCTTCATCTATAGCTTCCTTCATGCCTAGAAGGTTTTTGCTTCACAGATTCAGGTATTCCTATCAAAGTAAATAAGTCTCTGGGAAAAGCAGAGAGCAAAAAAAATGGCTCAAAAAGCCAACAGGCAAATAAACAATATAATAGCAAGGTACAGGAAAGGGAAATGAATCTGTCTACAATGCCAGGGAGCTACCATGCGCAGTACTAGGCATAAAGCAAAGCAGAACATACAAGTGCTTCTACATTCATTCTAGAAGCCTGAAAAATAAAACAAAATTGTATTTGGCATCAAACAGCCACCCTCTGTAACAGGCATCCCACACACCTGCCCACAGGAGGATAATCTGTGGGATAGTGTTGTCAGTATTTACTTATCTGGATTGATGAATTAAGCTGTGGGAGCAGGGAAGATGCTCTGCAGATTAAATTTACCAGAATAGAAATGTTACAGAAGAAATGCATCACAGAATCTCTTTGAGCAGGAAATCCAGCCTGTAACAGCCAAAAATACAGTTCCACAGCCGTGCTACCAATTCTCAGTTCAAGGCAACAACAACAATCAGGAAACATTAAATAAAATCAGGGAAGTTGCAAAGTCAGAACAAGTCACAATACTGGAAGTTTTAAGTCTGGGTCAGTGCTTCACCAGGATAACATTAGTCTGAACTCCAAAATGAGGTGCTATTTTTGGGTTTATCCTCAGCCTTCTACATTCCTCTTTAGTGCCCACAGCACAATTCTGTCCTGACTGGGGTGCAGAGTTCCTCCTGGGCAGAAGCCTTTGGTCCCAAAGAGTTGATCAGCTCCCATCACACCCAATTCCTCTTTTCACTCCTTTACGTTGTCCTCACATGTGGGCTGCCAATCTCTTGTCTACAGATTCTCACACAGAAATTGCAGGTATTACAGACAATGTTATCAGAGAAATCTCATATTTCAATGGCCCACTTGGCAACCTCAAGTTAAGCACCCCTTCTTGAACCTCCTACACAGAAACTGAGTTAACTTCATTTATTCACTGAATCACCCACTAGCACAGTCAGCTTCCCCTCATCCTTGGGGACATCATCTCTGCTGCAGGACCCTCCTTGGTACAGAAGGCTACAATGACAGTCTGGAAAGTGGATCTCATCCAAAAGATACAGATTTTTACCTGTATCCTATGTTTAACAATGTGTTGTTATTTTGTTACAGCAAAATGTTAGATAAAAGTGTGAGTTTTGAGTTTTCCATTTAGACTGAGTTTTCTAACTTAATTCCAGCCTACACTGCAATAGCAGATACTGCACAGAACCAAATGTGGATTTCCTATAAACCCTGGCAGTGTGAGGAATTTATCAGGTGGGTGATCAACACAAGGCCAAAACCAGGATATCCACATTAACTGCTCACACACCCACATACAGCCAAACTAGCACTAATTTGAAAAAGGACAGAGGACAAACTGTGAAGACAATGGACAGATGTAATTGGGGAATAAAAGGCAAACAGGCAGCATCAAGAACGGGATGGAGCATAATATGGAAATTATTATAATGGCATTAGCTCAATCAGAAGCACATCTGCAGCTATGATGCCATGTCTGGTTCTGGGCATGTCATTCACAAAGAAAAATCCCAGACTTCTGGCCAAGACAACTTGATACTCTTCTTGAAAATCATTTTCCTATGGAATACATACTT
This sequence comes from Erithacus rubecula, assembly GCF_903797595.1. Lineage (NCBI taxonomy): Eukaryota > Metazoa > Chordata > Aves > Passeriformes > Muscicapidae > Erithacus > Erithacus rubecula. The sequence continues at coordinate 18,646,469 of NC_136662.1, read as the reverse complement.
GAGCCTAAAATTATAAAAAACCCTCCAACCACCACCAAACAAGTTTTCATAAGAAAGGAAACAACTTATCTTTCCAGTCAAAGGAGAAGAGGCATCTTCAAACACCTGCATGTGATAGCACTGCCTTCCACAGCTCAGCAAGGAGTGCCTCCAGTTAATCTAAAATGAATATTCAAATTCTGGCAGCCACCATTCCAGCAAAAGGAGTCTTTGGCTGCAGTGAGGACAGTCTCATGGATTAATTGAGGGAAGAATTGTCACAGGAGGAGAGCTACTCAGAACAAAGGACAATGCTGGCACAAGAGAAGATGAATACGAATAGGTGTGTGCTCAAAATGGAAACTAAAAGGTTTCTGATTTTCAGAAGATTATGATTGTAAAACAGTAGCAATTGTGGGATACTGGTGAAAGCCAGGGAAAAAGCAGCCTTGAAGCAGCTTGGATTTCTCAAACTCTCAAGGAAAACATAAAAGAATTATAACAATGATTATGCACCTGCAGAGTGCGTGAGAGATGTGATTGTTTTCATGAAAGAATGTTTACCAGGGTGTCATCTCTCTTGCACCAATGAAATAATTTCTATCCTTCTTACCACAAACTACTCTATATAAGTGTAGTGTTTCTTTAAATACAGGGCTTTTTGTTTCTCCATGTCATGAACAACTTTGTTGCTATATTCTTTCCAACGCTCCCATAGCCCCAATAGCAACAGCAATGAAGTGCTTAAATTTTCTGTGGTCCTAAAGAGATACAACTTGACAGTGTATATACGTTATTTCATACATACACACAATTTCTATGAATACACAAACATAAAGAAATTCTGTTCTTCTGAGGCAAATGGAAAGCTCTCACATTTTCATTTTTATATATACAAACTTCAAAGTCACCACAAGAGCAAATTTTTTTCCTATGGTCCACAGATTACAGTAATATTTCCAATACCTTCTCTTACAACTAACTTCTTTATTTGGAAAACAAAAGGCTTGAAAGCAACAGTTTCTGAAATGCATTTCCTAGATGTGCAATTTATGCAGGCATTCAAAAACAGCCTACAGTATATATAGCAGACAAACTGTGAAAGCTTAGGGCAAGAGGAATTTTCCTAATCTGCTTAAGCACAGGATTTTTTTAGTGACAACATGGCTGCAGCTATCTGCCTGTGTCTCCCTGTCCTAAGCCTGTTTGCTTTTTGTTTTCTGATTAGTTTGATTCTCTGGGGGACCTTAATTGTTTTTTGCTTTTTTGTCTTCATGGTGGGATTCCTTTACTATCTGATTTTACGGCTGCCATTGCCATTTTCTGTGGGAGCACTTCTTTGTTTGTTTTATGGCCCACCTTCAGTGAATCCTCTTTAGTACAATCAACCTTTTTGGCTTTTTACTCCACTCCATTATTCTACTGCACTACAGTTTACTCCTGAGGGATTTGCTGCAAGACTCCCAACCCAGTTTCCAGCAAATGAGGACTACAGAAGATCCATCTGCTGCTGACAGAGAAGTCTCAGCTGAAATATTTCTTATGCCACAAATGTGTCATTTGGAATGGATGGAGCTAAACCACCACATCTTTTCACAAGAGGATGCACTCCAGGAGTAGGAATCAAACTCCTGAAGACACTGTGGATCAGGATTTCTTCCAGGAGAAGGAAGAGCTATCAGGAATCCAAACTGCCATTCCACCTGCAGTTATTATGACATGTTACTTCAGGTTTTTGCATCTTTAATCACTGATGTTATCACCATTGAAAAAGGAATTAGCACCTTTATGTTAATCTGTGAAAATATCTACTTGAATTTTGACTTGGTTATTAAATTTCATATTGCACATACTTAAGATATGAACTTTGGAAATACACTGGTTGATTAATCTCCACCATTAATGCTGCCACAGGAGGAGAGTGACAAGTCTCTCCTGAACAGCTTCTGGAGATGAAGATGCACTCTTTCTTAACTGTAAAAGGATTATTTCAGATCTAACTCTGATTGCTGGCAATGTTGCTAATGCATCAGCATCTTGCATTACATGTAAAAATTAAAATTATAATTCTATGTACTTTGGAGAAAGTTCTACTTTGTCCAGCATCAGGGGACAATGGGAGCTATCCTGCTTTTCTTTTAGCATTAGCTTGTCTTGTGCATCAGAACACAACCTCCCATGTCCAAAAATCAATTTCTTGTAAAATTATGTCTTTTCTCTGTTGAAAGTTCAAGTTGTTTTTAGCAAGTGATCATATTTAATATTTTGCTGTTAGTGAAGTTTTAATCTTCACCCTGCAACCTGGAGTTACTACTGCAACCTCAGTGGCATATTGGCTGCCCTTAAATATTGCAATTGAGTTTTTCCCATTGTTTCAAGACTGTCCCTGAGGAACAGCATAAATGGTCCTTATTTCTCAGTTAATTCTCAAACTGTCTGCAAACTGGGCTGTGGACAAATGACTGGAGGTGACCAGGTAAGGACAGGACACAAAGCTGTTCTATCTCAGTCAGATGCAGAAGGTGGCCACGTGCACAGCTGCAAGTCCATTAAAAGCCTTCCTTGCATTATCTTAATTAACCTTCTTAACACTTGCCTGCCCTGGTGGATTCATCTGAAGTTGAAAGCTGACTTATGTTTCTATTTGGACTCCAAAATTGAAATTATGTTATGTTTTGATTTGAAACCCAATCAGACTGACAGCTTTGTCTTGTAATGGTTGAGATCAAAATAGTACAGACTAATTTTTACCTGCATCAAAACACAGGAGACCTTATTCACATTAATAACATTAGCAGGTTTTTTGTATTGTTAATACTAATGTTTGTATTTTTCTCATGGAGCTAATACTGCACATTGTCTCCTTATCATAGTTCTACTTTGTGTGTTGTCACTCCTGTGGCATTAGGTATTTTGTAGGATAAGTGTTCTATTTCTCATTTGATAGTCATTTTTTACTTTAAGATTTTCATGAGCTGATCTCCATGTTATGATTTTTTATTTCTGCAAGACGACTCATACAGCTATTACATGGGTTCTTTAAGGAATTATGATTCACATTCTGATATCTCTTACACTATTTAACATGTGTCAAAATAAATAGTAGAAAAATCCTTTTTAATGCAAAAGAATATCTGCATGGATATTGCACAAATCTTTATCAACTGAAATACTATTTGAAGATTTCCATTCCAAAGCAATTACCACTCCTGCAGAAGAAAGCAGCTGATGAAACAGGGGGCAGAAAAGATCAGTACTTAATCCATTATCACATCCCAGTAATGCTAATCTAGGTGTAAGATTAATTTGGACTTCAAACATATTAAAGCAGCGAAATAAGATTTGCTTCCAGAAATGTTGAAAGACAGCATACCCATATGATCAGATTCAACATTTACTGCAACCTTTTGTCCATAATACAAATTTGAAACCAACTCACATGTTCAGTAAAAGACAATACAAACAGATGATGTATGGAATCATTTACAGGACCCAAACAGGGATTTTCATATGGGAAACAAAACTTAATGAGATCATCTTCTCTGACAGGGCAATTAAAACACAAGAATCATATTTCCAGACAGTATTTCTCTCATGGAAACTTATTCAATTATTTGGATGTAGCTTTTTTTTGGATTTCCACATATGAGGTTTCTATTCTTTTTAATTCTGCGTTTTTCACTAAGAACTTGACAATTACTTAATAAATCAATTTTAAAAATATTTGGTTTAGCCTGTCTGACCACAGAAGTTGGTGAGTTATTTCTAAAATTTTTTCCAAACACAACAAGTCAATAACCTACCAGTTTATTTCACAGCAGCAATGGTGAATAACCTCTAAGCATCTTACTACTGTTAAATCTAAAGTTCACACTTTTTCATTTTTGTTTCTCTGACTTTAATTTCTGTTTCATTTACAAAGGCAAATAATCCTTAGCACAAAAGAACACACTACACAAATAACAAATGGTAGATTCAGAGGGAAACAAAGAGGGCTAATTATTGAACAGTAAAGTGAATGCAATTTCAAACAGATTAAAAAATAGACACCTTGTCCAAATATATCTCTTTGCATGGTTGAAAGACTGAGAACAGAAACAAGATTTTAAGAGAGGCATGTTAAGTAAAAGCCTATAATATTGCTCAAGCTGTTCCAAAATACGGTGCTTAAAACCAATTTCTAGCCATAACAACTATCAATCATGATCTGTTACACTAATAAAAGGATTTTATTCTATTTTTTGCTTTTTTTAAATTGGCACACATCCAAGATGAAAAGTGGCAGAGGTTTTTCTCCCGTCTTTGTGTAGCATAATATACTCCCTAAACCTGCTTGTTACACAAATACTAAAGAGGAATTCCATTTTTTTTCCTATCAGAACTAACTCAGCAACCCAAATCCTCTGAGTGCTTGCAGGTTTCATATATATTTGGTTCACCCAGCCTTCCCTATCCTAACTACAAATTGTTCCATGCAAGACCAATGTAAACTTATGCCTGTCACTGGCTCCTGAAAACAAACAGCGTTTGTTCACTCTTTTTTTATAAATCATTCCCATAAGAACCTTCAGCAAAGACCCAAAAACCCAGCCCAGGTACAAAGGTGGCCTCTTTGTTTCTACAGCTAAGTATCTTGTTGGATTGATTTTTTGGGGTTTTGCTCTGTTTTTTTTCCAAGAGAGCAGGGGACTTCTTGAAATACCAACAGGAATCATTTTAATGCTATCTGAAATCTGCCTTCTAGGAGTTTAGAAGCACTAGTTCTTCACCAAGAATACTCAGGGACAAACTGAGGTTGCCAGCTGGGGGGGAGGAAACAAGCAACCATTCCATTTAAAACATCCCTCCTGCTCCAAAGGGGTCAGGTTTCATTTGCACAATGCACCCTGCTGACGTTAATTTAGCAGCCCTCTAATCAAGCTCACTTCCTGAAAGAAAAGCAGAGAATATTGAAATGATGGTTGTTAAACTCCAAAGTTTTCAGAAAACAGAAGGAACTTAAGTATGAAACCTCCTTTTGAGTCCCATTATACATTATGCACAGTTCTGACTTCACCTGTGGAGCAACTGGGATCTGGCATAAGGATAAATGAGCAATAACAAGGGGAGGCAAAGCCCTCTTGTGACAAGGCTTTAATTTACCTACAATAAAGAATTTTTTAAAGTGAAAAACCAAAATAAAAATAAATAGTTGTTTCTTGAAACACTCACTTTCACCTGATATCAGTCATGAGCACATAAGGAGACCCAAGACACCAACACTTGAGTGCTTTGTTTCAAATTTCAGGGTCTGTGTCAAGGGTACTTAAAACCATCTTACTTCAGGATAAACTAGGTCACCTGAGGATTAAGGGGTAAATGAATGAAAGCTATACTCCAATCTCTCAAACAATAAGATAATACAGCTGTTTCTGGTTGAAAGGTGAAGTTAGTAAAACCCTTTGGTAGCATTATATTGTCTGCAAAAAACACAAACAGTAATCACTTTATCCAGTAATTCTCTTATTAAAGACCAAGAGAGCTATTGCTCTCAGAAAGAACCTACATGCCACAGTGACCAGACTGACCTTCTCTGAAGTCACTGCAACTTTACCTCAAATGCTATTTTGCTTGGTGTTTTTGTAAACAGAGAAAAAATATCTTTATCTTGTGGTACACAAATGCTACACAAAAAGATGAAATTATTTGAGAGCAATGCAAGGCAAGATCTGCCCCAAACCCCTCTAATTCCACTGCAAGTTATGCAAGGGATTGCTTTTAAGAAATTGTTCTTTCCAAGAAGTTTGAGTTGAGTACATGGAAAATTGGTAATTCCCAGCAACAGCATGTAAGGACTTCTCACCCCTCATTTAGACAGGTAACTGGATTTTTCACCTGGCTATAATCACCTCCCCACTGCTATCAAAAAGAAGGGATTCTGTTACAGCACAGGTTTTAGGTAACAGGTTTCCCCAAGATTGCTGCAATCCATACAGCCAAGCAAGGCACAGGCTATTTCTCTTGATTCATGGTAAATCAATATTATGTTCCCAGCACTACACAACTAAATTACACCCATTGCATCTGCTGCTGAAAGCTGTATGTAAGGGCATGGTTTTTCTTTAGTATTTCATTTTTATCAGTCCCAATGGTACTACATTGGATTCTATGTTGTATTATGCCTTAACAAAAATGATTTTACTACATCACTCCATCATCTGTCTAAACTTAATCAAGCACAACATTGCTTTCTGAAGGTCTACAGTAGTCTCATGTCCCTGAGGGGCTTTCTTCATGGTAGCCACTTTGGAAGAAAAATACCAGCATGGCACTGTCAAACACTCAAAATTTACAAGAAGGCAGTCACCACACAGCAAAACTACCCCAGATAATAAAATTGTTTAAAAACTTTTGCTCATTTCAGTACAAGAACTGCCAGGTTTAAATTTGGTCCACAGAGTTTCAAGGTAGGCCCTACCAAAACAGTCAACAAGTTCAGAACAGGAACTGCCTGACATTCACATTTGGAAGAGGAAAAGATAAAAGCTAGAAAAAACAAATAGTAAATGACTGGGGACCATTAGAGAGAATAAACTGTCAGCCCACAGCCTTTGCAACCTGAAATCAATCTCAAATGTAAAATCACTCGTGTCCCTGTTTAAGTCACCTCCAATCTTTTTCTTGCCCATAACTCACCATAATCCATTTCTCCAGCCTTGAAATTTATCCCCATTGCTCAGGTTTGTTAAGATCCTAATTGCCTCCCAACAGGCACCTCACAATTAGCTCCCTCCCAGGGAATCTCTCCTCCACTCAGCACACATTCTTCCACCTTAGTCAAATTGTTCAATATAATTATGAAAAATAAAGCAAACGAGGAACATTTTTAAAAAGAGATCACTACACACACCTAAGGGAAAAGAACTGTGGAATATTGGGAGCACTTAGAAACACTCTCAGGACCACAGATTTGCTGGGAAGTGATGGCCATGGGCTTGGCTTGCTCCATTTCAGCCCACTGCAGCCTGGAGTCATCCCCAGCCACAGCTCACGGACCAGTGGAGCAGAAAGAGCCTTTTCACAGAATACACCATCCTGCCCCACCAACATCTGAGAGCACTTCTGTTTTTTGCCTGCCAGTACAAGTGACATTTATTAGCCTAGGCTGATGTAAAACAAGTGATAAATGTCAGAGGCAATTAATATTTTCATCTTTTGAGGAAAGTAATTTAAAAGTAATTATATCAGGTTACAGTTGTTTAAGCTGTGCCATGCAATAGATAGTATTTTTATTCATCCTCATTCCAAACATGATTTTATCACACTAATATCCAAGAGCATTTTGAAAAGAGAAACCTTTGGCTACAAAAGTATCTGTTGTGCTTCAACAATTTGATTTAAAGGGAGCATTGCTATTAGCAAAATGAGTCATTTGTAGATATGATTTATAGATTTGACCAGGTAAAAACAAAGCTGAACCACTTTCCATCCATAGAATGTATTCATAGACAATGTGCTGATAACTTCAAAGCACAGATTTCAAAAATCTATATATAGATAGAGCTCATCTCTAAAAAGAAACAGTACAAAACCATAAATGCAATTATTTATTTAAGGAATAAGAAATTCATTCAAAAGACAGCAATGACATCTATCAGGAAGCATTCTGCATAGAAAGTGGAAGAATTAAACTCTTAATTCACTATATTATGACATGCCTGCAGTATAGCACTTCAGCCAAAGCCCCAGAGAAGACATGTCAGGATGGAAGGAAAAAAGGGCCTTATTTCCTCCACACTTATCAATAAAATTGATACTGGAGAATAGTTATGGACAGCAAGGCTGAATGTTAGAATAAAGACCATCAAAATCTGAAATAACTGAATATTTTTACTGGATCTCATTCTTGAGCCTTGAAACAAAAGAAGAGAAACTTCAAGGTCTAATCATACAGAAGCATTTATGTAAAAGGTCATGTATTATATATTTCTGCTATACTATACAATAATTGAATTCAAGCTGAAATTAGCTTTCTAACATGAATAGACTTCTACACTCTGAATCACATAACTACAAAATGTGATTCATAGCAAATCTTTAAATAGAGATGATGACTTCAAAGCTCATAAGCCAAGTTTAAGGAATTGCTGCATTATTTACAGTACAAACCCAATGTTTTCACAAGATATGAGTAAAGTGAAAATTTATATTTCTAAAGCATACCTGCTTACATTAAACCTAGTCTAACAAATCATTTCCATACCACTTGAATTTACTGAAATTTTAGGTGGCTTTTATTTTGTTTAACAATTCTTTTGAATGCCACTGATAGCCAGGCCAGAAGTCACACAACTGAGAAAAACTTTTAACAACTAGAAACATGAACATTCAGTGAGCAAAACTTTAAGTCCACCTCCACCAAAGCCAATCCCATGTCTTCAATTACTGAAAGATTATGTAAACTTTAAACATAAAGTTTAAAAAAAAAAAAACAAAGAATAAAAATAGAAAAAATAAACTACTTGCTAAACAATAGTCACTGATTGGAAAATTCAAAATATATCCACACAATTGAAAATAAACTACAGGGAATACATGACCTACCTTGAATGCTCAGAGAAAAATACTGCATTTGCACATTGCTCTGATGGGCAAAAAGACTCTGCTATTCATAAGGCTGCTGAATAAAGTAATCCAGTTTCTTGCCTCTCACTGTTGTGCTAAGAATGCACATCAAAAAATCCAGAATATGCAACTCTTAAAAAAAAATCTGAAGATTTAATATCATCTCCTTCAGAGAGTAACACTAAAACACTTTGGAGTCCACAAATTACTTCACATTTTTAATAGTAGCTCCTAGAAATTCAAGAATCACCAACCCTGAAAAGCTTATCCTGTCTTGATCCCAGAAATGATAAAATCCCATACCTTCCACAGGTCACATAAATACTCATGGCTTGGGTAAAGCAATTTAATACAAAATAAAAAAGACCAATTGATAAATCACATGGGAAATACTGCCATATATTTACAACTGACTTTAAGTGTTTCTTGACATTTTAGAGAGCCTTTTCTATGTGTTACTCCTAAAATATTTTCTGCCATTTATGTGACTACTTTCCACAATTTACAAATATTTAGAATGCAAAGATAAGTAATATTTATCCATTGAAAGCACAAGTGTTGTAATGAGGACTACTTGCTCCCAAACAATATTGATAGTTTTTCGAAATTAGATTTTTTCACTTGACATGCTTTAATTAGGTTTCCTTTTACGAGGGGAAAAAAAAAAATCTATCAATGTATTTGAGAAACCATAGAGGCAACCATAACCAGCAGAACTGACAGCAGGGAAAATAAAAAAATGCTCCAACCAATTTCAACTTGCAGGCTGATGACATAAGCCTAGAAGCAAAATACACTCTGCCTCACTGCAGGACATTTCTTCTCATGACAGAGGTAAGAGGGTCTGTGTAAGCAGTGAGGACTGTTGAAGATAAACAGATTAAACACCAGTCTTGCAGCATTATGTTATGTTGCTGGGCTGGAGAACTGGTTTCCCTTGAAGATCTGGGGTTTCCAGCATTAAGCAAGTACAAAATGCAGCGATGTTAACAGCAGTGAAACACTCCAAGTGGCTGATGGAGAGGAGGAGAAACACTCCCACTCTCTGCACAGCAACCCCTTCACCAGCAGCAAACACCATTCATGGCAGCAAGAGTCCATCTGACATGCTCAAGCCAGTGAGATGTATGAAACAGGTATTGCTGTTTATCTTTGGGAAGATTTCCTCTATCCAGCATTTCCATAGGCTCAGGCTCACACACAGAGATCCATTCTTTCATGCAGTCACCTGCTAACAAAACCTTCCTTCCTCAAGTAGTAGAATTAATTACTGGTATTTTTATCTTTTCTCACAGCCTGAAAATAAAAAGTTTAGTGCAGCTATACAAGCATTCACAAAGTCCTTACTGACAAACTGAAAGCACTTATTTAAGCATTAACTACAGCAAATTATCTAACCAATTTAACAATACCCTGAAGACAGCAGTTAAATGCCATCTTTTCTGCCTGAGCAAACCATTTAACCTTTTATCCTTGTCCATATTTCAAGGACTTTTTATTCTGACAAGGTTTCATATTTTTCCCTTGGTATATTTTCTAGTGTCCTCAAAGTGAATGCCAGCAGCATGTGTTCCCCAAATTTGGTTCCCTTCCCTACTCCATTGCCAAGTGGACTACAAGCACTAATCCTGAAAAATCAAACCAGTGGGAAACTTCACTTGCTCAGAAAACATCCACCAAAAAACCACGAGGCTTCATACCTGTGCAAACATGAATCCTCAGTCCTACAATGAGATGGAACATACAGATTTTACAACAATCCATTTTCCATGTTGTGTCATACAGCATCCCAGCACAAGATTATAACAGACCCATATAAAAAACTTCACAGGTTTTTTCCATTGACTTTAGTCAAAACAAGCTGCTTATGACTGATCTAGTTAATTAATTCTAGTAACCACTGACCTGTAGTCAGAGCACCCCAACTCTTCTCCTCAGCAGAAGCTAAAGAACTTACACTGTCTTTTTAATTAATTCCAGGTGGTGGAAATTTACTGAGGGAACAGGAACCAAGCCTGAACATAAATCTTGCTTCTTTTGGAAGCAGACCTGAAAAAATTATTTAACTAATATTTTTAAAAAGAAAAATGGTATGCATTTTCTGGTATTCTAGGATAAGTTTAAAATTTCAGTATCTGATTAAATACTTTTTATTTATCTTCTCATGTTATCACCTCTTCCTCAGATGTCAGTATAAGTGGTGACTGCCTACATCATCACTGCTGGAAGCTCTTCAGCAGATATCTGACCTGTGGGTCCACTTATGTTCCTGGTAAATCTGTGAGCAGTATAAAATAAGCCTTGTAAATATATTTCCCATAGCAGACTGCTCTGTAGCACACAGTTCCAAAAACTCAAATCCAAGAGACTCATAACATCCAAAGATCTTTACATGTGTATGCATGCATGTATCTTCATGCTGAACTTACAAAGTTCAAAATATAGACACTAATTACTTAGTTCATGTATATTTCAGAAGTTTTAAAAGCAGAACAGAAAAATCGAATTTTGAGTTCCATTCAGAGTCTCCCTTCCCTGTGAACAACTTACAGTCCTTTAGAGAGCAATTTCTACCTTAATTTTTTAATAAAATTACTGTAAAAAGCAACATTCTTACTAGCAGTATTTTTATCAGATCTTGTAATGAGTGTTTTTAGCCAGCAAAAAATATATTCAGTAATTCTAAAAGATACTCTTTAGGAGACAAAATTGAAGAGCTTGTCAAGTTTTAGTGTCCCTAAATTATGGCCAAAGATGTGCTAGAGAAAGCTTAACTGTACAGTGCAGTCAGCCTTCTCTTGTTAAATATACCAAAGCTTAGAGATTGCACTGATCTTCTGATTCCCTTTTTCTATACAACAAAACAAAAAAGTGCTCAGTCCTTAGAGTAAAAGAAATCAGCTCAAGAACAAGTCCACCAAATACTCTGACATTATATTCTCCATGCCCTATTTCCCCCTGCCCCCAGGAGGAAAACGTTAGATTTATTTTAAAAATTAATGAATCATTCTTCTTGTGGGGTGGGAGGTGTGGTTTTTTTAATATATATTATATTTTAGCCAAACATGCTGTGCAGTAAAAACACTAGCCAAGATAAGCACAGTCAAGTCCTGTGATGCAGTTTGTCTTTCAGATCTCCACTGAAACCAGCACAAAAGTGGTCCCACAAAGTAAATTACCTAGTTGAACTTAGCCCAAATTTCAGCAGAAAAGGGAGATATCACACAGTAAGAAAAGATGGATGCAGGGAACTGTGGTGATATTGTCCAGCCACATCTGAATACTGCTCACATAGCATAAATGCAGAATATATGCTGAATGCAAGTATCTGAAATTTTGAATCCATTACTTTTCTTACTTGCATTTCACTCATCAGAATTTTGGGGATAGAAACTCCAATTTCTCACATGTGTGAGCAGAGTAAAAGCACACATGCACCAGCTCCTGCAATGCAAAAGAAACCAAAAACCCACAATTTTCTGATACAAGATGATGTTCAAAGTACCCATTCATCTTCACAGAGAATCACTGGGTACTACTGCTATGATCTGCACTAAAACACCAACAAGAAATGTACAATAACAAACAATCACAAACCTACATTTATGGCTACATCACATTTTATTTTATGTAACACCAAATAACTTAGAAATCCAAATACAGATCTCTGTACAGTGCAGCAGAAACAGCTCCACCACTTACAGCTCCACCATTTAGCACCTGTCCCTAGGCAGTAATTTATGTCAAAAGTCCAAGTTCATTACCTAAAATAAAAGCCTAGAAATTAAAGGAATAATTCATTACTAGAAGCTCTTCTTCAGCCTTTACTCAATACTCCTGCACAGCTACATCACACTGCAAGCATATATGCTATATGTGAGTGTATACTTATAAATATATACAGTTACATGCTATGTGTGTGTGTTTATGCTGTATGTGTGTGTATATCTATAAATATATACAGTTACATGTACACAGAAAATCTGATTCGCCTCTCCTGGAGCTTAAATTTCCACATATTTCACCATTACAAATTTGTAGACACCAAATTTGTGGCACCAAACAGGATGCAACAAAAGCAGTCTGAACAAATGAAGAAGGTGACAGAGAAGGGCCACGTGCCAGGGTTTTGATTTTGCATGTGGGAACATTCCTGCTCCTTGAGCTGCTCCCTCTAGTCCACAGGTATTTATCCAGGGATCAGGGCTGAGAGATTTCCCCAAGACAAAGTTATCACAATGTTGGTATCACAAGCATTTCAGGTGATGGAGGTAAAAGGAAGCAGGAGGAAAACATATATGTACATTTGGGAAGTGCCCTGTATTGAAACAAAGATTTTCACAGTGCACATGATTAAGTACCAGAGCAGGTGCCAAAAAGGGCTGCAAAATCTCCATCCCTAGATACACTCAAAACCAGCCTGGACAAGTCCTTCAGCAACCTGATCTAACTTTGGAATTAGCATTGCTTTGAGTGGAGAGGATGGATTAGAGAACCTAATTTGGGCTGTGATGTTTACTTTAAAAGCCATCAATATCCAGTTTGAACTAAGAAACTAATTTTTTTCATCAGTGGCCTTTCAAACTAGTATCACCCAGCTCTCCTAGGGAAGTAATTAAATATATTGCCTTGGCAATGCACCAACAGTTTTATAATTTTTCCTGATTTTTAAGGTTGAAATTGACTATAAAATAGTCACTTTTCAATGCCACAATTTCTTCCAAAAATTTTACTCCAAAATACAGAGGGGGTAAAAAATAGATCTAACATTACCTTCCTTGTGGACATTTGTCTTATTTCCTGGTGTCCTTTTAGCCTATTTTATTAGTTCCTGAAGCATTTTTGATGTAGATATTGATTACACCTATATATAGATACATGCATATGCATTTACACATACCTACCCAACTGTGGACAGACACAACACCACATCTAGACAGTAAATACTCAAGACACCAAAATGATGCAATTTCACCATACAACATAGTTAAGCCAGGGAAATGCATTCTCATTTCCCAGCAGTGTCTTCTGCTGACACTGGTGGGCATTTGGGCTCCTCCAATTTCCCTTCTTTTTCCAATACTCCCCTGAAGAATTGCCATGAAAACCACTCCCTGCCATGCCAAACAGATACAACTTCCCTGAGTAATTCTATGTTCAGAAAAGAAAAAAAAAAAAAGGCTTGGAAAAAAAAAATTATTATCCATGGACAGAAACAATCATCTTGGTTATGAAACTCTAACTGGATACATTGAAAGCAAATATCAATTTATCCAAAAATTCATCCCCAAACAATCTTACTTATTCCTATATACTCAGTTATACAGAAAGTAAATACAGCTAATTTTATGATGAGGAAATACACTATCCTAATACACTGTCACTATGGTATATGCAGCACACTGTGTCAAGCTATTTCAGTAATATCAATAAGCTGGCCAAAAAAAAATATATTAAAAAAGGTGAGATGTAGAACATATTCACAAAAGGCAACAATTAATTTGTAATTGCCTTAAAGCATCAGCAATGTATGAGTAGCAATATGTTAAAATAGTAAATTTATTTTCCTCAAAGGAAGTTAAACAATGGGACTGGCATGGTTAATTTAATAGGCAACGTTCATGGTCTATAAACAATTACTTATGCTAGCAAGAATGTAATAGGCTATATACCATCCTATTACAATGACAAGGGGGGAGGGAGGGAAGAATATGGTGCTCTCAAGCACGAATCTATTCCCTGTCCATCTCACAAGATTTTGGAGCTCACTCACTTCCAGCAGCTTTATTCCATAAGCATCATCTCAGTTATCACACACCACTGACACTGGCACAGATTACTGTTTGTCATACCAGTGTAAGTGAGTACAACTTCCACAGCACCACTACAAAATAAACTTCACTAGTATGTTTGAGCTCAAAACAAATTAGAGTACTTATTACAACAATGATAGCTGTTGAAAGTAAAATATAAATATTATTTGCATTGTTGAATGGCATTCTGGTTTTGGATTACTGTGTATTTGAAGAATATGCCAAAAATAAATGAGAATATTCAATCTGTTTTGACATTTAATTTTTAATTAATGCTGAAGTAAAATGGCTACTCTAAGACAAGTCTGACAAGTCATGTAACAGATTTCTGTGTGTATCTGTAAAAGTGAAGTTCCAAAAATAAGGTAAGTCTCATAGTTTATATTTCACTTCTTACCACAGGAATAGTCACAAAACTATTGGATATAATCCAAGACACTAAAAACTTATTTTATTACTGCATACAAAACACTGCTTCTAGTTTATAAAATATAAAACTAAGAGAAAACAGAAAACCTCAAATTCTAGTATCATTGTTATATAGTCAGTCAACCTGATTTACACCAAACAGCTGTCAGCATTTTTATAAGACTGTCAACATTACGAGCAGAAGAAAAAAATAAAAGAAGGCTGAAGTCACACTTACCTGCAGCCCTCTTCTTCGAAGAATACTTGAATCATCCATATTTCGACTGCTGATCACTAATGCTCACTTGCTTCTCACTAGCTTTACTCTCAAACTGTTAGAGAAGTCCATTATTTTCAAACTTTTCTCCCCCTCCCACTTGCCCTCCGTCCACTTGCTAAAAATAGGACATGGTCTTTCACTTGCCTGCCATGAAGAACTGCAGCCACGGTCTCTGACTATCTGTACGTAATTTTGCCTGCCTCTTTGTGGCAGATTTAGCAGGTCACATTGGAAAAAATCTGTTTGACTTTCCTAAATCTTTTCAAGGTTGGATGTCTCACTCCCTCATACACACAACTGTCTACAAATATATCATAATAATCCACAACTCCACGTAAGGCCAAAGAGTAGAATTTAATTCAGATCCCATACACAAGTATTTTTACTTTATTTCAATTTACTTGAGCTGTTGTAAGGGATCAGCAAACTAAAACAGCTGCCTTCATTCACTGTGTATAATAAGCTCACAAAATCCAGGTCACATTTCCTTTAAAAAACACCCAGTCACGCTAACTAAAAAAGCAATACTGTGAGCACACAGGATGATACACTGGCATCTAAAATGCGGAAAAATCTCGCTATGAAAACCACAGGCATTTAATTTTTCCCAATTCTGAAAAATTCCTTTACTCCTTTGCAAGACAAAGCAAGTGTCAGATTCTTCAGATACTGTCAGACATTCTTTTGTTCCTGCTATCTCTGAGCTATGCTGGGCTCCTCCATGCAGCAGGCACCGCACATTCTTCAGCTCATTGCTGAGATCTTGCGACTCTCATGTGCTGAAGGGTCTGGAACACATGTTGCAAGTTCTGAGCATTTAAGAATTCATTCATCTATTCATCACTGACAGAGCTGTCTGAAGTAGCCCTTCCCTCATCGTCATCCAAAGCAAAAAAAGGCAGGGGGGAAGGAAAAAGCACAGTTCAGCTGAGGCTTTTTCAGTCTGTCCTGCAGTTTCTGATTTCCAGCTACCTTCACACAGACAACTCCAGCAAGGTCAAAAAGGGCTCTGCCCCTTTAGGTCCATTATGCCAATGCCATTTTAAAACATGAACATACAGCCTGTGCTGAAAATAACACAACAATAAAGCTTCTAGCTATACCGAACACCATTTCAGTAAAAACAAAAATCTAGGTATGCTCATCCCAGTATCACTTAAATTACTGAGCATGTCAAGAAGCCTTTGTCCTACACATGCCCTTTCTAGATTAAAAAGGAAAAAAGAAAGTATTGCAAATATAATGAACAACCTACTGCCGCAACAACCTTCAATTTTTTAGCAGAAATCTAAAGCAACATATTTCATCTGATAAAACCTTAGGAAGAGTCTATTTATAACTTCTGAATACGAACACTGTATCTAAAAAGAACCTAACTTCAGAGTCGGAAGGATTTCGTGAGATACATAAAGCAAAGTTCATGGAGAGCTGTGTTTGTGAGGGGATTTCAGGCAGGCATCCTCCCGTGCGCGAATGCGGCAGCGAGCGGAGCGCAGCCCGGGCTGGGCTGCTACCCCGGCTGGATGGGCGGGCGGGCGGGTGGATGGATGGATGGATGGAGCGCTCCTGTTCCCACAGCTAGGACAGCTGCCAGCCAAAAACAGTCTCCAGGCAAGCACCACAGGTTGGCGGTGCTTAAAGGAACGGAGATTTACACGGAAATCTTTAGCTGATCTTCATGCTAAGTGACCGAGTCACATGAGCTGAACGCATCATTGTCAAGTCAGCTGGCAGAATACAACTCAATCCCATTCACCAGGCTTTTTTTCCTGATCCTCTGCGGAGCGAGTGTGGTCTTTTATTGAGAGCAGCTAATAAATCCTGCGGCTGCCGTCCCTCCTTCCATCCATCTGCCGCTTTACAGGAGCGAATGCCGAGCGAGGGCTGCAGCGCCTTTGTGCGCTCCGAGAGGGCAGGAGCTCATTTGCATGGAGCCTACTGTACCATATAAAAACCTGCGCTAGTGAAAACAACTCCATGAGCCACTTCATTTTAAAGGAACAGCATCTTCTTTTGCAAATGGGGCCGGGAAACAGCGAGCCACTCACCAAACTCTGCGGGAGAACTTAAGGATGTGTCACCCGGGGGGAGCATAAAAATAGGGATTAAGTTCTGTTTAAAAGCACACAGGAACGTAAAATGATCATAGGACTTCACTGTGATAATATTTATGACCTATTTCAATATAATTTCTTGCATTTTGCCAACAAATAAGCTTCCTCAGGAAAAAACACAAAATACTAAATTCAGTTATCAGACATTAGTACCAACATTAGTACCACTAATTAGCTAAGAATATCTCATAGAAATAAAACATTTTGGCATGCACACTCACATACATTACATGCACTTTGCAATTTATTTTAGTCTATAATAGATTTTAGAAATATTTATATTAGACCATGCACTAACCAGATCAATGATCTTACCTCTTCTAAGGCCACCAGAATTAAACAACACATTCTGTGAGAGGAATCAAGGCATCTTAACCATCATGCAATACCATTCCCATTGTATTCTCCTCCTAAATCAACCACTAAATGAAAATGTTTAAGCCAGATAACAGTAGTATATAACCATAACTTATTTCCATAACATAACTGGAAGCATTCTTATTGGCACATACATATCTAATCCTTCCTGGATTATTTACTGTAATATTCAGACATTGCCAATTCTCAATATGTCTTCACAAGTGACTTGTAATTGATTGAGGCTGGCATGAGTCTCAAAATACCATGAGAATCATCTGTTCTCTTCCAAATTTCAAGCTTTCTTGGGGAGGATGCTTTCAAATTGGCTGCTTGCCACATTTACCCAGTTTTTGGGGTGGAGAAGCCAACTGGAGCTGCTGGAAAAAGAAAACCAGGCATGGTCTTTCCTCCAGCTTTCCTATCCACTTCCCTTCTTCAGTGTAAATAATGTTTATTTAAATGTCAGATCAAAAACCACTACCAAAAACATCACAAATGAGACAACCACCTTTTCTTCCCTCCTATTTAACTCTTGTGACTCATCTACTCTCCTTTTTTCTTCCTTCAGCAAAATCTACCACAGAAAATCAGTGATGAAAGAGAATGGGAGAAAATGCTTTGGATCAAACTGAAACAAGAAAAGGACAAATGGAATTTAAAAGCAACTCTCTGGCATGAATTTTTTTTTTTCCTAAATACTACCTTTAGAAATTTAAATTTACCCCTTCATTTCACCAAAAGATTACACCACCCTTAAACTGGGTGATTTTAACATCCTGAAAGGTCTGCAGGTAAGTCTCCAATTAGAGAAGAAAAAGACATTACATACATGTCTTGTATAAGACATTACACTAAGTGATATATTCTGAAAGGTATTAAAGAAACAGGACACAAAATGTAATTTTATCAATTATATAAAAAGTTAATTCTAGAAGAAATTTCCCAAACACTTTCCAGATGCAGGCAACGCTTAGAAAGGGACTAACAAAAAAAACTGTTTATTGGGTGGAAAAGATCAAAATAAGGAGGTCACACAACACTTGAATCCTTTAAAAATCAGAGTACCTACTTTAACACTCAACTTCACTAAAAGAAACTAGGAAGGGGGATTAAAAGAGGGAATTCAAAGTTGGTTCACCAATAACTTTAGTAAGCTCCTAACTCAATCTTTCCTCCCTCCATCAAATTGACAAATCTGGAGAAAATTTGCTTTGCTCTGCAGCAACAAGGAAAGAGAAAGGGTGGAGTAGCATTGGGATCTCCCGTGTAGCTGCAGCACTCTGGAAAAGTTCTTTATTCAATCTTGATTTGAAGACATCAAGAAATGGAAAGAGCCATGAAATTCCAGTATGTTCCTGCAAGAATTAACCTGATAAGTAGGGAAGGGCAATCTATCAACTTGCCAATACTGAGGTGAATTAATGGAGGCTAAGAGAATTTCCAAAGAAACAAAAAGAGGTACTGCTTTACACAACAGTCACAATGGACTATTTCTTGCTGTGAAAGGCTGGAGGGGAAAAAAATCAGAAGCATGGGTAGAATTGTTTGGACAAATGCATTGAAGAATCTGCCAAGAAGTCTTAAAAAAGAGAAACACACTGAAGTTGACCCAGAGTCACAAACAGTTGCAAATGTTCTGGGAAGAGACTGCCTTGGCCACCTGCTAGCAGAGATAAGGTACTGGGCTCAGCCAGTGTAATCACTCTGTGGCTTTATTTAGGTAAAAAGTCCAAAGGTAGTGCTTGCTGAAGACAACAGTATCTTGGATCCTAAAAGGCATCAACTCCAAAAAGGAACAAGGTGTAACAGTGACTGAAAAGTCACTAAAAATAGTGTGTAGCTATGTTGCTGTGGAGAAAGATACAGAGAGGCAAAAATACAGCAACAAGACACTTTCTTGCTTGGTGCAGAAAAGAGCAAGAAAGAGCAAAAAGAAACCATTGCCTTAAATAAGACAGTTATTGGAAAACAAAATACAGACAAATTATTGGTCAGAGAAAGAGACACCTCTTCTCCCTGGCTTTCTCAGGGACCTTGCAGGTGTTTATCTCTGTTACGATTCCTTGTCTTATGTTTACAATAGAGAAAAAGTTTCCAGCTGGCGAAAAATCCTAGCTGAGGCTGAGAAAGTTTCATGGCCTGACAAAAATACTTAGAACTTGAGAAAAAAGGCCTAGCTAAAATGTGCCTAGGCCTTCAGCAGTGTCCACATAGCTATGACAGTTCAAGGAAGCTCTGAACAAACCAACAGAACTTACAGATCATAAATAAATTATATTGTCTCTAGATATGGTATTGATGACATCACCATTGAAAATCACGTCTGTCGCCTATATTTTGAGATGAATCTGAACAAAATGAAAGTTCCAAAATAAATGTTTATTGGATAGAAAAACATCAGGCTTTAAGAACCTAATCTACTTTAATTGTCTCAGGAAAGGCCACATGTATTGCAAGACATTGAAGAATATTAAAAGGACCTGGAATTTCAGTTTTTACACCCAAGACAGCAACCAACCCTACCTCTCAGAGGTCTCTAGGAGGGGTCTTGGATTCTGGTTAGCATTTTATATCTTTTGATAAGAAATCTCTTTTCATTCATGCTGATTCAGACCCCATTCCACTACCTGCTACCAAAATCTCACTTCTCTGTCTTGTAGAATAAAAAAAAAAAAAAAAAATCGGAGAATTTAGAACATTTCCAACATGAAAATGAGAGTTTTCTATCTATTAACTTCAGTATAATCAAAACAACAACTGACCACTTAGAAATTTTTGATATTCCATATTAACTACAAAAACAGCAGAAAGTCTCTCACACAACCAGGGCCCCATCATTTGTGGTGGGAAGGACATCAGCACTACACAAAAAGATGATCTTGTGATGAACACCAGTTCAGATTTTGCCACACAAGGAGTGCTCCCATCCAAAAATCTAAAGGCTAAAAAGACCAACAGCTTTCAATTTTCTGCAGTGAGATGCAATGTTTTTATTTACATATTTTATTATCGAGGGATTTTTTTGAACCAATGCCCTGATCTAAAATAATGAGATTCAATATTTACATTTTTCATAGTTCCTAATTCATTATAGTTTTTACTCTATTTAATCAAAACTAAAAGCAACAAGACATCAAGCTGTGGGAAACTTTAAAGCTATAATATTTCCTTACATAACATATTGTCTGGTGGGGAAAAAAAAAAATCACTTTCCAAAATTTTATAAGCTGACAACTTCAGTGAAATTTTTTTAAGTCTTTGGTAGCATTTATCTGTGCAAAAAAAAACATGAGCCAAATGTTACACTGTCAAACTGAAACTTAAGTGCTTGGGGCTTTTTTATTTATTTTGATCAAGCTGTGTTTATCTGAAGATTTAAAAACGTGTCTCTTTGAGATACACTGACAGACTACTGAAACCAGGAAGGTTGATGAGGTAACTTGCTTGGAAAAAAAAAAAAGAAAAAAGACACAACTTGGCAGCCAACCTAAGGAAACTCGCCTGACAGCTTGTCTGAATTTCTTCTGGATGTCTTGCCTATTTACAAGATTCAGTTTGATAAAGTAAGACCTTTGGAGCAAAGCTGTGCATTAGCAACGAACCACAGCAGGAACTCATCCCGAACCAGCACTTACGAGGCTTGGTCCCAGAAAGAGAAACGCTGAAAAAATGTTTAAAATCCTCAGGGTTTACACCATACTCAGGCTTTCACAGCACATTTTGTGTTCCCAGTTTGTTAGGTTTAGATTCCTGGGCCAGACTGCCCCATCCCCCACATCCAATGCCTATGAAAGGCAGCACTCCCACTCATCTTCCATACAAATGTAAATTTGCTGCCACAAGGCTGGAGGAAAGAGTTCATTCATCCACAGCCCGACTGTTTCCATACTGTACCAGAGAGGGGACATGCAGGAGACACACCAGCTTCCAGGCAGAACTTTGGCTCAAGCTAGCATCTTTGGAAAAGAATCTCCAATTACATTTAATATTTATAGAAAATGCTGGATTCACTATGCAAATTCATGTTCTGGAGTTGAACTGCTATTAGAACAGAATGGAAACCAGTTTCTCTCATGCTACATTTCAAATACAATGCAATTTCTAAAAGAAATGTGGTTTTGATAGGCAGAAAAGCCTTCTTCTATATAGGCTGCAAATTTAAACCTGAAGAAAATACAATTTTTGTTTACTAAACATTTGTTGACATTACCAAAATCAAGTTTCTCTTACTTTAAGACAACTTTATGCTTCAAATGTTAGGACTTAAACCTCAGCAATTAATAACTCCAATCAGAATGGCAACAAACCCAAAGCTCAAACTTGTGTGTTTCCCAAATGAAGCTATTGACATTTACTGAAATGTTTGTAGAAACAAAGCCTGTAGTTTCAAGAATCCCACAGGAAAGACTTTATGAATACAGTTAGCCCAGAAGCTATTTTGCCTTAGAAACTGGCTCTATAATGCTACAAATTACAGATGCACCTCACATCTCATGCAAACACATGCTGATAAATACTCCCAAAATTTTACTACACACAAAATATTTCCTCCACTATCCACACTCCTGCAGCCTCACCACAGCAGCAGTGGTTTACATATACACACTTCCCTTTTCTGTAAATTCCCAAACTTCTGCTTCCAATTCTTACTTCATCAATAAAGCCACATTTGACTTTGAAGTACTAGCTGGAAAGCTTTTATAGAAAGGTGGCACTTTTCAATTAAAGAGTTTCAAGGACAACAAATTGCAGAGGTATGAGACTAAACCAAGCTGTATTCAACTGTATCTTCCACTTGTATCTGTAGGATATTTGTCACTTTGGACACTCATTTCTTCAAAACAATCACTTGATGTTTCATGAGACAAGGAATCTCTTATATTTCACTGGTTAAAAAAGTCAAAAATAATGATTCACACTATCATACACATTCATTAGGAAAAAAACCCATTAGGAAAAATGCCACGAAACTCAACAACTGTTTTTTCTTTAATTATTCTGCTCAGAACAGAGTCTACAGCACTGAATATATTTTTCACATCTTAATCCACATACAATTCATTTCACTATACCATGAGTTTTACCTTGGTTTCCAGCTGACATTAAAGTTCTTAAACAAGATTCCAAAGGTTGTACCATTTTGCTGGCTTAAGACCAACATGATACACATTTAAACACTGCCTTTGAAATAAATACTTGAAGATAAGCCAAAACATTTGGAACTAGAGGGCTTTATTCTCTCCTACTGTCCTGTTTATACCTGACTAAGCTTACATCAATATCTAGGGAGACATCTCACAGCAGTGTTTTACTGATGGATTCTGACAGGTTTTTATTCTTCTGTTTCTGGTCTCAGACAAAACTTTGCTATTGATTTCTCACAATTTTGTCATCTCCTTAAAGTGCTGGACAAGTTAAAAGCTTTTTTATAGATATCCTTTTTTTCCAATATTTATCCACTAAACTTGAACAAAAACTGAAAGAGATAAAAATAATAAATTCTTTCAGGATTTTAAAGATTTACAGTACAAAGATAATTTTTTTTTTCTGTTCTCCCTTTTCTCCAGGATCTACATCAGGCCTCCCATTTTCATGAGTTCTCCTGGTTGGGTTTTTTAATTTGAAAGCTATTTTTCATTTTTAAAAGAGTAGAGGCATAATAGTAATTTAGCAATCTCTCTAACTTTTATTGGTGTTTTTTAATAGAACCATTTACCTGCAATCAGGGCAGAAGAAACAAAAGACTGTTGACTTAAAAGATTCAAAGAATATTTCTCAGAGGAAAAGTGTGACAATAATTATTTTTAAAAGCATCTGAAGATGTATCTCCTCCCATAAAAGCAGCAGATGAAAAATGCTTGGATTTCAAATTAATGGGCAAATATACATGTTTTGCACTTCTTGATACAGTTACACTCTACTCCAAATTAAATTCAAACACAAAATTCTTACGTGTGACATGACAATACACATCCAGCATCAAATGTTCCAGAAAAACAAAAGTGCTTCAATGCAGCAGCAGGATCCTTATATGTTCTTTAAAGCATTCAGACATACTACTGAGTTACTAATATAACATTGACCAAAACAGTTGAAACCTTTTGTTCTTTGTTTAAAAAAAAAAAATCTGAGCTCACCAGAAAAAATTGAAATGTTATTTTCATGCATCATTTGAATTGTCACCTGGGCTTTTTGTCTCTAGAACTGACAGAGAATATCAATGTGTTAATTGAAACAAGCAGTATGCAATCCACAGGACATCTTTAGCATATGTTTCCTTCCAAGGCTGACAAGAGCTTTCTTGGATTTTTCAGCACTAGACTCTGATGTTTCCATTTTCATGCTAAAAATATTAACAAAAATCTTACATGTTTTTATGTATTTTCCCAGCAATATCTTTCCACAGGAATCAGACACACTGTATCAGTTTTGAGACCTCGAAAAATAAAATGTGAGTGTGGTAACATGAAAGTGTTGAAAACCCCATCCTTAAAGCTGTATTTCTCTTTCTAATTCAAAAGGCCCAGAAAAATAAATCCAATCAGAAACCTAGCTCCATGATAGAACATTCTTACTGATGAAGGAGAATGAGATAGTGCATGTAACAAGGCAAAGCTCAATACTCAAAGCTATCATAATTTAAAATTAGACATAATTATCCTTAACAAAACCAGGCACTGTGGAAAGGGGCTTTGGAACAGCTGCTCCTCTTCAATTTAAATGCTCATTTGTTTTACATTGACCTAGAAATCAGTATCCTCCGAACCAAAAGCCAATTAGATAATAGTCTGTCTTTCAAGCTTGTAGAATACTAATTTTCGTAATGTTGTTAGTAGTGAAAAGCAAAGAAATAAACTGCAGATGATGCCACAAGTATCTCAGCTCCACTATGCACAACCAAAACGTGAGGTTTCCCTTCCCTCCTTTCTGGAAGGTCAGATTTCCAATCCAGGGAAGACATCCACCACTCCCTGTGCTGACCCTGCACAGTCCCAGGCTGGGACAGGCACAGGACACTGCAAAGGCAGCCACATGGAAAGGATCTTGAGTTTGCTGGAGTGGCATCTTGCCACTCCTTCCACAGCAAAAGCAACATGCCAAACTGACAACAAGGAAGCACTTCAAAAGCTGCCCTTCCAACCTTGCCCAGAGTTAGGTCATGAACATCAGTGTTTTTGGGAACAGAACGATGACAGATTCTTCCATTACTGCAATATAAACAAACTGCTTCTTGAGCTACAAGAATTAAAGACGCCCAATTACTTACAGGCTTGAGTTTGGTTTTTTTGTCTCTTGCTCCCTCCCATAGTTCTGACAGAGGTAACTGGCTCTCCTATTTTACTTCCACCCAACTGGAGACAGCACCTCCCCCAGTTAATCCAGCACTGTCATATTTGAATGTCAACCAGTGCTGCCAAACCACAATAAACAACGAACTGACTGTCACTGAGAGAATGTGAGGGGGTGTCTCCTACTCACTTCCAATTCTTATAGTATTGCAATTACAGTTATTTTTGACATTTCTTATTCTTTTCAAGCCTGGATGGAATTGGCCAGTGCTTGGAAGTTACCAGGAAATAAGGAACAATTGGAGAAACTCTGATTCCCTACAACTGTTCAGAGTTTCTGGCAGTCAAGATCATTTCTACCATTACTTTCAATTTTGGTTAAAGCCAATGCCAAAAATACATATTCATCTACAGAGCTGTTCCTGCTCTAAAGAGACAAAATTATGATGAATGCCAGTTTGATTACACTTGAATACAAAGCCATAACATTTCTCGGTCTTCTGAGACTTGGCAGAATCCCTAGAGAAAATTCTTTCCATGAAAGAAGGAGAGCCTTTTCTAAATGCATCTACAAAATAAGCTTCTCAGAAGGCTGGTGTCCCAGTAAGGCTGACAGGATCCAGCAAGAAACCAATTAATACAGGAAACTACATTAGAAAACAGAGAATTCAATTCTACCAAACCATTAGGTCTTCCTGAAAGAAACACTGACAATCACCAGTTGTGATTCACAGTTCCGTGCTGCTGTTAGTGCAAAAGGTGGATGTTTCAATACTGAAAGGAGCCTTCTAAAACTGCTGAAGTTGTGAAGTAAACAAGCCTATATTGACAGAATGATCTCATAGCAGAATACAAATCTCTACAGGCAAGGTGGAATTCAAGGCAAGGAGAAGCTCTTTCCAGAATAGTTAATAAAGCTGAAGAAACCCTTGTCTCCTTAGGTTTCCATCTGAAGTCACTGAAGTAGAAAGCAATCAAATGCAAGTGTGAGCTGCAATGGACAGCAAAAGACAAAGATGAAAACAGCAGCAGCATCCCAAATATACCTCCAAGTTATCAGACATCAGCATTATCAGTTGATTGTAGCAGTTTGCTCTATCCTGTGCTCCTGAATTTCCCACGCTAGCAGCTCCCTTTCCTTCTCAGTACTGCCTTCAAAGCTGCTTTTGCAACAGGAAGCAGAGGAAAAGCCAAAGTCCATTCCTACCCAGCCAAACAAGTAAGCAGATTATAGAGGAGGTTTCAGAGCAGCAAGGACAATGTCCAAGGCAAAATAATTATTTCAGTCCTATATCAGTTTTCCAAAGTACAAGTAGAAGCATCATACCATTAGTTATTGAGATTTTCATCAGAATAAAAAAAAAAAAAAAAACAACCTAGCAAATAAATTACTGTGGCTTCTGCAAAGAGTTCTTAGGTGCTTTTGGGTGGGAGAGGTAGAGGTTGGGCCGTTTAAATTACTGTCTCTGCTGAGGAAGTAAACATGCAAACATCAGGCTCTGAATTGCTCAGAACTTACAGCTTGACTGAAAACTACATTTCTGAAGAAAATGCATCTCTATGAAACAGCTAAACTTTCTGGGTTAAGAACCTGCCAATCAATTGAATTTTTAAAAGTAGCTGTCAGAAGAATTGCTAGGGAATATGACCTTTCTATGTCAAAAGAACAGCCATGCATATAACATTAGATATGAGGAAGAAATTATTCACTATGAGGGTGGGGAGGCACTGGCACAGGTTGCTCAGATAAGTTGTTGATGTTGCACCTCTGGAAGTGTTCAAGGCCAGGCTGGATGAAACTTTGAGCAACCTGGTCTAGTGAAAGGTGGCCCTGCCCATGGCAGGTTGGAACTAAATGGTCCTTAAGGTCCCTTCCAACACAAACCATTCCATGATTCTATGATTTGAATGGGTGACCTAGAAATAAATATAAAGCCACTGATGACAAATGTACACTAACAGCAGAGTATAAACAGTGAGGTCAGCACTGTCAGGGTGATCTGAATGACTTGCTCTGTGCACATACTGTGCTAATGCAACCAAATGGTAAATTGCACTCGTAGGAATTAGGATTTAGGCAACTACAGCATGAAGGGAACATGTGCAATTCTAACTCTATTAATCTCTTGTGTATCCCTTTTTTGAGATACTGGTACTCAATTTGCCATTTTCCAGTCCTCAGACTATTTTAAGCAATTGGCTGTACAGCATAAATAGTAGTTCACACATTTCATCTTTGAACTATTTTAAAGCTGTGTCATTATCTCCTTTTACTCACTGAATTAACAACTTACTTTGTTCTGTTCCTCACCACTCTGCTTTCCTTTTAACCATTCTTAATTCTTATTCATAGGTTGGATAGGGGAACACTGCATTCCTCTGCCTTGAAGGAGTGGTCCTTAATTCAGTTCTGTGACTATAAAGGTGCAGGTCTCTTCACTGATGTTCCTTTTTCTTCAAGCTTCTCTTTCTAAATCGGTTCATCTTTTTGAAACTCAAAGCAGGTTAGTTAGCTTTGCATAACTCTATTTCTATTTCAGCTTTTAGGGTGTTTTTTTGACTTACCTTTCGAACCAGAACTGAGCACTGCTAAGGACATAAACAATTTTATTCCTATTCCCATGGGATCTTTGCTGGAGCTTGATCTGTCTTATGAAACCATCACTGAACATGTAAAATGTGCTCTCATCATGTCCCAGCATGGCAAGTGCCCAGTCTACACAAGTGCATTCTCTCACTAACATTTTGTTCCAGGGTATCCAATCCTCCTCAGCACACTGCAGTCAGCATCCCCTGCCATGCAGTGGGTAATACAGACCCCTCAATTAATACATCTTAATTAGATTTTAGAACCAAGCTTAAGTTAGAATTTAATTAGACCCAGGCTTCAAGGCTTGGTGTTGTGAGCTTTGCCTGTTTCAAAAGGGAGCAGAGAGCAGGGTCTTTAAACATTCAGCACCGCCCAGGCACAATCCCAACCTCCATAACCTTTCCTGAGCAGTTTGAGGAGATGATATTGGACACAAAGCTGCATGTAAATGAGACAGGCAGTCCTCAGCATAGTCATGACAGAATTTGAGCATTTTATGGAATTAATTATCTGTAAAACATACAGTGGTGTAATAATTATACTTATGAGCAGTGAATATTATTATGTGCTTTCCACTACTCTGAGCTGGAGGATTCAACACAGAACAGAGGCTTATAACACAAAGCATAAGTTCAATAATGTAGCTTAGGTGAAATCGAG
Source organism: Erithacus rubecula (assembly GCF_903797595.1). Lineage (NCBI taxonomy): Eukaryota > Metazoa > Chordata > Aves > Passeriformes > Muscicapidae > Erithacus > Erithacus rubecula. The sequence goes on along the minus strand of NC_136662.1, from coordinate 18,618,372 downwards.
TTAAATCAACTTTATCCTTTTTACATAACACAAAATGGAGTTCAAACAAACTTTCATTGCTTGCTCCAGAATGTGAAATTGTGGTTACCTACTTCTGAACACCCAAACTATTGGGGAAGTTTCCTGATGTGCAAGAGAAAAAGGAGCTGACCATTACGAGTGGTTGTCCGTGACTGTTCTCAGGCAGCGATTGCACTGGAGGCAAAGGTTGATGATAAAATACTTGATAATGGGACAAAAAGAACTCCAATAGCAGGTGGAAGGGCATGCATCATTAATGAACTCCACTGAAGAAGCTAGACACCATCATACCTTTCCTTTGGAATTACTGCAATTTATAGTAAGCCAGGGGGAAGAGCAGCTCACCTTTTGCTTATGGAAAAATAGAGAAATTCAGCAATTAGAACTGTAAGGGATATCTATCACTCCACTGCAGACCCAAGTTCAATAGCCAAGCACCCTTAAACAGCTTTTAATCCATTCTTGATACTTTCCTGGGGAAGTTGATACCACAGATTTTTCTGACAATAAACTACATGGAACAGGGTCTCCCAAGATTTTCAGCAACTCTCATTTACACAAACACTTGCAGCCACTTTCTTTTTCAATCTCATATAGATATAGGTGTACATATATATATATGTATATATATATATATATACACACACACGTGTGTGTGTATAAACTAATTTTTAAATCACCTTTAACATTTAAAAAAAAGAAGATAGGCAAGCCATTCAATGTATTAGAGTGCTCACTTGGAATTAAGTTGGTACATAAATCAACTGGTTTCTTTGTAAGTATTACCTAATATCAATGCATGTTCATATCAGGCATAAGAAGGTATGCTTTTCATTTTACTCTGTCTTATATAATTCAAATGTTTCTCAGTCAGCAGTATTTTAAACATAATATGTAAATTATATTGAGAAAGTAAACATGTCAGCAGGCCAGTAATCATACAGAAAATAAAAGATGTCACTGTCAAAAATACCACTTTAAACAGCTGCCCGTTTAATAAGGATTGATGCTGATACCTGATCAATATAATCTGGCAATGCTGACATGGCTCTTTTCCTTTAAATTCAGATAGCTCTGCATGTTTGCTGTATTACACTTTGCTCCTCTTTCCTATCAAACACCTAATCATTTATCTTCCCAACCTTCCCTTTCATTAGCCTATTTCATTCTAATAAGATTCAAGAATTAACTTTGATAAGAAATTTATGCATTTGAAATTCATAACCCGCTACATTTCACTTCATTTTAAAAGAAAATATTTGATAGATGAAAAACATCAGAACCTTACCTGAAACCAAACAAATAGTTATTGATAGCTTTAATAATTCCCACAGACTTGACTTTTATGTTGCATACTGTCACTTGAGCAGACTCAAAGAGTTTGTTGATTAAAGCCCATGACTCAGAACACTGCTCATTTAGCAAGGAAATACTACAGAAATAAAGGTAGTACCAGAACTAGTAACTGCACAGTAGAAAAGGGAAGTGTAAATTGTGAGCAGCTGTTAAGCTGCAATACAAAATACAGCTATACAGTGTTCACACTTGCCAGACCAGGAGCCCACAGCCAAGGAATTGACAGTGTAGAGGGACTAAGGAGGTCACAGTAGAAATGTATGTGTACATAAAGCAGCCCAAATTCACAATTAACCACAATTTTCTGGCTATCATCAAGTAATAACAATTCAATTTAATGTGGGAAGGTTTTTTGTGGGGGTAGGGAAAGCCATGGACAAAAATGAACACTTCTGGGAGAACACAGGAGGGAAAGGAGAGCTTAGGAACATTGAACAGGCAGGAGAGGTCTTAAAAAGGATCTAGCTCAGTCTGGAGACAGCCCAGTGTGCAAACTGCTCTACCAAGGTTAGCAGCACTGATGAAATGCAAGCAGGAATGAACATTCTGACCTTTGTCTCCAATCCCTGGATTCCTGACACTGTGATAAGCACTGGATGTATTTTCCTTGACAACAGCTCATCCATTAGATTTCTCCAATTACCAATATTTACAAAATTCGAGATGTGTATTTGCCAAAAGTACCTCTGCAGACTTTACCCGAAACAAAAACATCACACTGTACCTAGGAGGTGGCTTTGTGTGAGATTTAGTGCATGCACTGTAACTTTGTGTAAACAATTCACAGCAGAATTCTCTGTGATAAAGGTATGCAAATGCTTGTTGCTAATTTGAGCAAAGACAAGTACAGAAACCATGTCAGATCTGAAGTTTCATGTTTTATTTAAACTCCAAGGCACAGAATTTTAATTCCAAGTTTCACATTCTAATTTGTTTTCATGGACAAATTATGAACCCTGCCATAGGAGTTCATCATATAACTACTTTAAGTGTCACTATACTGCATGACCACATTAAAATAATGAGGTTTGAACATTCCTATCTTCAATTAGAGCTTTGTGGCTTCAAGCACTTGAAGAATAAATGCTGCCATTAACCTAGACCTTACCCCTCAAATATGCACCAAATATATTAACAATGTTACTGAATCGTGAGGTCATTGTGAAAATATAAATCTCAGTGGATTCCATCACAAAGCAAAATCTTGATTATTTTAATAGGATATTATTTAAGGTATAAAATTAAAATCTCTCATTAAGTTATCTCAACAGCTCATTTAATTTATCAAGCTCAAAAAATATTTTAAAGGTTATTTTAGGTTAATTACATTTCACATCCTTTTATGACAGATCTGAAACCCTGCACATCTTTCAATTCTCTTTTATAAACATTCCCCCTTGCCAAATAGCTGAGAGTTCACACTGACATATTTTTGCATACTCACACTATAGTCTCAACATGATAGTGTTTTATATTCATGATAGTCACAGAATCTAGTGTTTTTTGATGGAAACTTGGTCACTGCAATAAATAACAAAAGCAGAAGCCCCTCAGTCAGTAAGGCACCCTTTCAACAAATCCTACACTATTTGTACTTAAATGGCCACAACTGCTTTCTGAAAATAATTGTGATCAATCCAAAAGGCCACAGTACAGGAATTCAATACAATAAACAACAGCTTTGGAAAAAAAAAATCATTTGGCCATTATTTGTCCTAGTTTCAAGGGAAGAACTAAAGATATTGACTCTAAATCAAGCTTATATTGGTTATTCTGACTTCATACCTCATGTTCTCACAGCCCAAGGACTCTGCAGTTCCCACCAGGGAAGAGTCTGAAACTCACAATTAATGTGGAAATGCTGGGGTTAGCAATAATAACCCAGCAAGGGCAGCTAAGAGATCATGGTTTGCCTCAGCTCTTGAACAACTGACTTGAAAAATCTCAATATGAACACAATCAGAAAATTATACTGGCACATTATCTACAGTGACTGCAGCAATAAATTATTCCACAGCACCATCCATTTGAGCTCCAAACATCTGCTAAACATTAATAAACTGAGGTTTACAGAAGGTCTGCGAGGCGTGCTCTACTTTCAGTTCTTCAGGTGACCAAGGGACTGAACCTCTCTGTACCTGAGCTTATCAAAGTTCAGATATCAGGACTGTTGCATAAATCCCAAGCTTGTGTTTCACTTACAAGGCTACCCTTATCTCTGCCAAGAGATTTCACCTCTCCCCCTCTGATAATCTCGAGGCAATAAGGATTTTAGATTAACTCATAGGAAAGATTCCGAGCTGCAGCTCTTGAGAGGTGCTGCACACAAACCTCTGTATTCCCACTGTCCTGGAAATGGTAAAATAAACAGTGACTGTGTCTCTGGGGCTGAAAAAGGATTGCTGGAAAGACACATTGCATGGCTTGGATAAACCAAAATGACACAGTGCAGGAAAACAGACCAAACAAGAAGTGGCAGCCAAACATGGAGGATTATGCTTCTAATTACAGAGCATGTCCAAAGCTTTTGCTTAGTCAAAATGCTACAGGGGATTCTTATAAATGTCCTAAGGCTCAAAACTGTTTGCATTTCTGAAAGAAAGCAACTTGAAATTTAAGCAAACAAACTATTTCATGTTTTAAGACCAATCCTCCCATTATCACAACCTAGGAAACTATTTCAAGAAGTATTACCAGACACAGAAGGCAGCCATATTAAAGTACTAAATGCAGACACCTCACAGTGCCTTTCTATGAAAATATGTGCCAAAAATAAAACAGCAAATTTTCAACTACTTTAAATTAAAACCCATAACTTTTATTGTCTGCATCAGTATGTATTTATAGTAAGGTCATTAAGAACCACAGAACAACACTCAAGGAACAAAGCCTCACTCTTCAACAGTGTGTGTTCAAGACAGTCTGAATAACTGCATTTTAAGTTCCCCATGGCTCCCCAAGCAAAAAAGCTAATTTTCCATGCACACTACAGCAGTTTCTCACTTTACACCTACAATAGTGCTGCTGTCAGGAAGAGAAGTGACTGCATGTGCCAAAAATCAATTCAACATATTCACAGACAAAAAAAATAACATGCAGCATCTGAAGATAATGAGAACTGCAATCATTCAAACTGACAGTCTAGTGCCTAACAATTATCACAAGGCAAGTTTTATGAATTCATATTTCCTACAATGACAAGCCTCAGGTTACACAGAAGGGCGTTCACATTTTCTTCCAAATATGAAAACCTCCTTTAAGCCAATGAGTCCACTCCAAAATGGAATTCACTTAACTGAAGTGAGTAAAAAGATGCTGACTGTGTTTTAAGTAATATGCTGAAGTTTCTTCAGACCAAGATGCTGACTGTGCTTAAGTAATATGCACTATATAGTAAATATAACTTTAGTACAGAATTCATCACAATAATTTTCTGCTCTTTACATGAATTATTCAGAATGAAGTTTCCTAGTGAAAACCAATCAGGACTATCAGCTTTGGATGCCAATGTGAATAAAGTGCCTTGAATCTATCATGAAAACACACAGAGTCATACCACATCTATTTTTGGTTTTCAGCTAGAGACACCTTAAAAGCTGTGACAGAGGTAAGTCCCTGCAAGCACTCTAAACACTGCCAAATGTCTGGAACTTGCTCTATACTTCTTCCTCAGACCCTGTCCAAATTCCAGAATTGATCATGTACCCAAAGATTTGCCAACAGACTCTGCAGCGTATGTCCATGCAAATATCTAATTAGTATGCTCAAGCTTAGACTTCACACATGGTCTTCATTTGGAAATCCACTTACTTCCTGTCTCAGGTTATTACAACTGCCAATCTAAAATGCAATTCCAGACCTTCATACAGTAATAAAGTCCCTTCACTCATGCAGTCATAGTTCCTGCTGTCTTTTCTACCAACATAAAAATATGCAATCTTACTTGTACAGTCAAGTATTGAATGTTCTCTACTCCCTGAAATAATTTATGGCCTTCATCACCTATGACTTTCATGATTATTCTTAAACAAAACTATTTCCATCTGTATTGAGCAACATTTAAATAGTCAACATGTTACCACCTAAAATGCAAACTAAAAGTAACACTATCTATGACAAAACATTTTGGAAAAAGAGCAGCTGTGTGTTTTAGAAGACACAAATGTAAATGAAGTTTTCCCATCAGATTCAAATGCCTGCTTTTGCAATAAGTTCCCAGGCAATGAGCAGGAGGTAGCACTATGACATTAATGATTTGTCCCTGAGCTAGTGCTGTGTTTTTCAATAAAAAGAGAGTATATCTAATTCTTTTGTGAGGAGGGGAATTCTAAGCTCTATGCACTCACCTCACTGCCAGCACACAAAACGAGCAGAGAGGTGGAGAGTGTGGTGGCAGAGCAGATGTTGTACTGTGCAAACTGATGTTAAATTTGTTATCATTGGTGTCTGCCAGGTCTGCCAGCCCTGTTCCTTCCAAGATCTCATCCCTGTGAGTGTAACAACCACCAGCCGGGTGCTGCATAAAGCAGAGACCCTAAATAACAAACCGAAAATCCATTAAAGCGCAGGAGACTAAGCAGGAGGCACGGAGATTGAGTTTCCCTTTAGAACCAGGAGGGGTTTTGAAGCGGGAACTTCTAATTCCACTGCACTTCACTTCTGTATTACTAATTCCCGAGATGAACTGACAAACAACAGCGAAATAAGGTCTCCTTCAGCTGCGGGAAGCACCGCTGTCCCCAGCCCGGCTGTCCCACATCCAGTGACATTCCCGCTGTGGGAAGCACCGCTGTCCCCAGCCCGGCTGTCCCACATCCAGTGACATTCCCGCTGCGGGAAGCACCGCTGTCCCCAGCCCGGCTGTCCACATCCAGTGACATTCCCGCTGCGGGAAGCACCGCTGTCCCCAGCCCGGCTGTCCCACATCCAGTGACATTCCCGCTGCGGGAAGCACCGCTGTCCCCAGCCCGGCTGTCCCACATCCAGTGACATTCCCGCTGCGGGAAGCACCGCTGTCCCCAGCCCGGCTGTCCCACATCCAGTGACATTCCCGCTGCGGGAAGCACCGCTGTCCCCAGCCCGGCTGTCCCACATCCAGTGACATTCCCGCTGCGGGAAGCACCGCTGTCCCCAGCCCGGCTGTCCCACATCCAGTGACATTCCCGCTGAACACGCAGCTCCTGAGGCGCCCGGGGCTGCAGCGCCACCACCAGGCCACAGGCCGAAGTGCAATTCACACAGCTGCCGCCCAAAATTTCCCAATTTTGCTTCTAGAATCGGCTACAAATAACATTTTTCTTTTTTTAATCTTGTACTCTTCGTAAATCTCCCAACCATCATCTCTCTGCTACCAGAAAAAGGATGCTGCAAAGCACAGCACGGCGTTACCGAGCAAATTCATACTCCAGCCAAAAAAAACCCCAAATTCATACTCCAGCCAGAAAGTTATTAACAGGTGATTCCTGTGGACACGATCCTAGAAAGAACAAACCCCTGCTGTAAAATCACAATGATTACGGGCATCTCTAACACCGTTTGACCAAAATCCACTTGGATCCTGGGAGTTCAGGATGCCTGTCCCCAGCCCCTGGCACACCAGCAGATGGCAACCCAGCTCCACAGAGCCCTGCAAAGGCTTGAATAAAGCACAGACATTGAATTCCACTTCCACAGGAATTCAGAGAGAATTACCTACCTTGTAACAATCTCACTCACTAACTCAAATCTGTAGCAAATTAGCCCTAGCTCTGCTCTGGGTTCTTACTCATAGCCAGAAATGATACAAATTTTAGTTTTCTTTTTAATAAATAGCGTCCTGCACAGGGGAAATATGCTATTAGGGGAAGTTTTTATATTGGGTACAATTGATTCTATACCTAATATATGCAATATGAAATTTAAAAAAAAAAAAGGCAAAAAAGGGCAAAAATTTATAAAATAAAACGTCAATATTATTTCCTACATCTAAAATGCATACCCAGCTTGGAGACCAAAAGCCAAGGCCCCAACATCACAAGAATGACCCATTCTCCCCATTCCACTCAGTATTGCCTAATCCACACAGCTTTGGGGAACTGGATATTCACAATAAATCAGGCTGAGTGTTGTTCAACAGAGGAAGTTCTTCAGTTGAGAGTTGTTTCAAATCTTTGCATTTGAGCTTTTCTACCCTCCAGATCAAGAAGCTTGAGTTTTTAACCATTTCTTTCAGAACAAGACAAGGGAAAGATGAACTCTCTGGCATTGAGTACAACCACAATAAATATGCAATTATTTCACTTTGTTTCAACTTTCCCTCTGTTTGAAAGTAAATGTAAAACCCTAAGCCATTTGAAATTATCCTGTGAAGATGAGACTGACCCTGCAAGGAAATCTTACAAGTCTGGCACAGAGGATTAACAGAGCATCAACTGCTCAATCAGCAGCCTTCATCTCTGCAGATGAAGAAATGGCTCTGACCACATCTCATGTGGTACAGAATATAAGGAAGAAAGTTTACACTAAATAGAACTGCAATCATCCAGCTGAAATCCTCAACTTCACTTTCAAATATTATGTTCTGTTTTTCAGTTCAAGGAGTACCACAAGTTTCAGTTCAGTACTGGGAGCACTTCAGAATATTAGAGTTTGTAAGTATTTTTAAAAATAATTTCAAAATCTCTTTCACAAACATATCTAAATTTCCACTGACAGGCTTCTTCAAACGTTTTCCTATCGCCACAGTTGGCAGAAGGAACATGAATGGTTCCTTATTCCTGGAATGTCTCAAACTTTTCCAGGCATTAGATAGAGAGCAATGCAATGAAACTTAATGGGTTGCATATTATCAGATGTTTCTTTCACAAAACCCAGGAGAAAGTGCTTGAGATGCTCTCTGTGAGGGGCCAGGACATGGGACACACACACAGAATCTCCCTCCTTCATTCACACAGTGTTTTATCAAAATTAACAGTTGCAAGAAAGACGTTCCCAATCCATTTCTACAACAATCACAACCATCTCTTCATAAGGTCATTTTCCTTTCTATAATTTAGAAGCCCTGATGCTCCTTTATGCCTTTCTTCATAAGAAAATGCATTCACAATACTGATCTTTTGCATCACCAGTGACAGGTCTCAAGGAAACAGGATGAAGCTGAGTCAGGAGAGGTTTAGGCTGGATATCAGGAAGTTTTTCACCCAAAGGATGGTCGAGCACTGGAACAGGCTCCCCAGGGAAATAGTTACAGAACCAAGGCTGTCTGAATTTGAGAACACCCTCAATTATTCACATGGGTGCCTCTTGGGGTGTCCTGCACAGAGCCAAGGACTCAATTATCTTTGTGGGCCCCTTCCACTTCAGCATATTCTAGGACTCTATGCTCTTCCTTAAAAAAACACAGCCCAAGGTCTAACTCTTCTTATGACAGGGTAAGATCTCAGATAAAACCCTAAAAAAGGTCATAAGACATTTTCTACAAAATTACCCTCCTGTTCCTTAAACAGGCACTATATACATATTCCCTGCACCCAGTTTTTTTAGTGTATTTGGGTCCTGACAGCAGGAAATACCACTGAGATGCCCATGATGATGCTTTCTGTGTTTTCCTCTGATTACTTCCTCAGCTATCTTAGGGATTTAAAAGTCTTAAATAGGATACTCCCCAGCAGAACTCAATCTCATAGGATCAGAGCCATTCATCTTAAGGTACATGATGAGCTGAAGGTCATCCTCTGAAATCCTCACATATATTTAGAAGGCACACAGATCAGATGAACACCTTTCATTCCACAGTGACAGCACTCAGCATTCACTGTGCCCTGGCTTCTTTCTTGAGCCAAGGACCTAGTGGCAACTGCTGTGCAGGCACATTAATCCAGATTATCACACATCTATGAGCTGAAAGATTCTACTTAACAATAAATTGTATTTATATAGTTTAGCAAGTTAGAATTTGATGTGTTCCCAGTTCTAGAGTCATTGCTTATAAGCAGCCTAGCTATTAGGTTTGTTTCAGAAGTTGAAAATTCATTTCTGTAGATTTGTTATTGTTAACTTATCTATTTGCCTTGCAAATATTTTTAAAGAGGAAAGAATGCAATTAAAGCACAGTAAACAATCTGTAGGATTAATAGTGGTTAGAAAGCAAAAAAACACATTACTGAAAGCCACAAAGCAATTTAGCAAAGGAAAATCTACTGATACCTGCAGAGACAGAAAGAGGGAGTAAAAACAATGCACACAGCTTCCCTGGCATTCCTAAATCACACTCCACTTCTCTCTAGCTATCCAACTACTGTATTATAACAAATAATAGAAGAATTAAATGCTCTAGCAGTCAAGGCTGGCCTATTAAAATGACACTCTGCATTACTGAACTTACTCATCTCTTAATAGAGCTGTTCTTCAAAGGAGATTAATTATACTGGGAAGAGACCTTTTGCTATTCTAATTTGTGAAACTTATTTCAATACCACAAGCACATTAAAACAGCTGCAAACATGTAACTGGCTCCAAGATCCCAGGACTCACTGCATTTAATTAGGTGTTCATCTTGTGATGTTCTTTAGTCATTGCTTTTGAAACCCACTTCACATAAAAATTTGTAATGTCTAGGCTTAATTAACTCCAACTGTAATGAACATACAGCCTATCATAGACTATATAGAGATAAGAAAGTGACCATATCCTTCAACACCAGAGGGACAATAACTGGATTTAGAGATCAATTTCTCTGCCTTACAGAGGAAACAGAGAATTTTAAATTATTTTAAAATAACTCGTTGGCACTGTGTTTCGTATCAGAACATTTGATAGACAGCACAAACACTGCCATGACAAACTAAAAAAACAGGGTATAATATGAGTAATATGCAGAATTATAACATGCAAACATCTGCAGCTCATTGAGCTGCACACAGCTGTAAGCAACAACCTAGTACTCCAAATTAAATAGCTGAGAATTAAAGCTTTGTTTTAAAGCACAGTTATTTTCATTAACCTGAGTTATGAAGCTCTAAGGCATTTATCTGCCTCTAGAGAACAGGCCTGTGTTTTAACATATTACTTTTTCTAATCCCCATCAGATAAATACTCATAGCCAAGTTCATGTGAGTATTCTCCCTTTCTGTTATCATTGAATTTAAAACCACTGGTGAAAGCATAAATTTAAGGCAAACACTGAGCAGGCACCAAAGATGCAAGACAATTAAATCAAATCAGAAGAATTTCAATATAGTAACATGTCTGAAAATGTCAAGACTACAATTACTTCATTGTGAAATCAAAATTAGTTGTAACACAAACGTGTGGCTTTTTGAACCTTAAAGATTTAAGTTTCCTTTCATAGCCTGGTGGTGCCAAAATGTCTAGAAGCCTCAAAAAAGTTCTCAGGGCTTTATCCAAGGTACACCCTTTTAGTGAAGGGGTCATTGCTTCTAAACAGTCTTACAATGTAACATAAATTTGCCCAGTTACTTGTAGCACTTTAAGGAACACACACCAAAATTCCTCTCTTGAGTAAAACTTGCTATACAAATAACTCTGTAGATCTTCTGGTAAAAAACATTTCAACTTTGGCCTTAATCTACTATTTACCAACAATTTCTGTTGCACATATGCCTGCTCACAAATAACTGCCTTTTCCTACCCTTGGATTTTTCTGCTTCTCACAGGTCATTGATTTTAGATTTTTAGAGATAATAGGGAAAATTTACAAACAAAATATGTGTTCCTTTTTGTGTGCAGCTCAGACTTCACTGTAGCCACCAGTGTGTGTCTCCATACAGAACACTCTTTTCTTAGAAAATGTTAATTTAGCAGATGTAACATTCCTCAAAAATATTTTACCAAAGTTTTTTTTTTACTAACACTTTTTGACAGAAATGACGAAGAAGAGCATATGTCAGTTATAGCTCTTCAATTCCTTGGACAGTTATCCCTTTTAGGTTTATCCCCCTAGCTATTCCCTAGCAAAACAGGCAGAGGTAGATATTCAGAAAGCTGCTTTTCAATTAAACTTGTTTGAAATGCTTGGTTTCCCATTCTCACATCTCCTAGACTTCCAATGATATTTCTTTCAGGCATCAGGCAACTGAAATACTGTTGAGAAGGAATGTCCCCAAAAATAAATTATTCTTCAACACACATCTTTTCCTGCTTTCTGTCTAAAACAGGATGAAGATATTCTCTCCCTAGTTCACCCTGTAGCCTAAAAAGTCCCACAGGAAACAAAATGCTGCTTTCACTGAGCAGGGGCAGGGAAAACAAGGTAAGGACTAAAGCCCAGGATCAGATCACTTTTTATAGCACAGCACCACGAGTGCTCCCAGTCTGACTCACCAAACCAGCAGTAAGGGAAGGAGCAGACTGTCCCAGAGACTGATTCCTCATGCGGACCAGGTTGGAGGTGTCTCCAGGGGGCTGCCACATCGTCTGGCCCACTCCACTGTACACACTATTTGATAAGGGAAGTAGCTGTTTTCCTTTAAAAATAAAATCAAAATACCATCAGCTTGTTTTTAGATAAGTTCAAGTACAAAGCTGAGAACAAATGCTGCATTTGAAGAAAAAGCATCTAAAGAAAAAAAGCAATTTCAAGATTTTGGTGGGTTAAAACTTGTAAGTGCACCTTACTAGTAAATTCATTATGTTTGATAACTAACAATTTCCAAAAAATCTGCTTTACATTATGACATAATGGGGAAATCCAAAAACCTTGTAAAAACAGACTGATATCACTTTATAGATTTCCATATTCCACTATCTTAAAAAGGAAACAATATTTTCTGCCCTAAAAGAAAGCAAAATCTCTTTAGTATCATTTTAAAAATTCTTTGAAAATGCATTCCTAATTATAAAATATTGTCTTCTCTAAATTGCTTGGTCATCTAGACATTCCCCCTTTCTCCTACCATTGGAACACTGAGTACTGCATTTCATGCAGCTGTAACATAACATAGTGTATGATTAAATATTGTCTTGCTTTGAACCAGAGATGGATATTTTTCACTCAATAAATATTTGCTAGTCAATGCAACACTCATTTTTGAAAAATGTCAAGCAATAAATTTCCACAATGAGAAAGAACCAAAGTCAAAGTAGGTCATATTTTGACTCCACAGAGCTTGACAGCTTCCTTTTATGTACAATGTCATCCACAAAGAAAAAAAGAGAAGGAGGATATTCCTGTGGTTAGAAAAACATAAGTGAAGAAATCTGTGAATCTGGGTTCAGTTATTAACTTCCAGATTACTTACTCTGTAAGTTTGGTCAGTCAAGCCCTGAACTTCAATTTCCCCATTGCAAAATGGAAGTGGATAATACCTCTTTTCCTTAAAATTAGGACTATGGGACTAAATAACACACCCCCTTCCAAGCATGATAAAGATTCCTGCATTCAATGGATTACTACATGCCCAGGAATCACAGAGTACTGAAACATTTATTGCAATAAGCAGCAGGAAGGCTACACCTTTAATCACATATATGCTGCTGAAAAAGACTTGTTCTCTCTGAGGCGGAAAGTTGTTTACAAATTCAACTGCACCTTAGAACTAGGTGTGAATTATTATATTCATTCCATAACAGAGGCTGCAATATCTGGAAGACTGTCACATAATGTGACCAGCCATGATGCTGGGAGTAGGGTGGGAAGTGGAAGTGGTGGGGTTTTTCTCTGTTTTTAACTTGTTAACATTAATGATCTGTGATAGTTATAAGCAGTGAGTCAAGTATATACCAAGAAAATGAGTCAAAGTGTATGAGAGATGAGCTGGCTCAACTTGGTCAAGCAAACAGAGACACAACATATTAGCACCCTCCTCCTGGTCTCACTCAAGCTGCTTATAGCTGTGCATGTGATTTTCAAGGCTTGATCATTTTCAAGATAATGTATAAATACAACATTATTTATTTAGGTCTGCAGAGACCTAAAACTACAGAAATGTACATTGCTGTATTTATGTCTGTACAGCACTAACAAAGATATCCTATAACAGCAAGTCAAATAATATCATTATCTAGCAGTCTGAAGTACCCGTGCTTGAGGACAAGAATAATTTTATTTAAGTCTCTATAAGATAGTTATCAATATCTCCTTTCAGTTCCACAAAACCTGAAGCCAGGAGGGCAGAATTCCATCAAGAATCAAATCTCAGCCAGCCAGTTTGCATGCACAGTCATCTACACTCTTCAAACTTATTTGATTCTGTGGCAAAAATTAGCTGGAATCATTTTACTGATGGAACTTTAAGCTAAAGCCTTTTCCAGTCATGCCTCAACTTCTACACACATTCCAAACACCCACACTGAAAATATACATCTAAACCTGTACATTTTCTATATCCAGTTGGGTCAGGCTGATCTTGTTAGGGCTCTTTATCTCTTCCTGAATCAGATACAGTAGATTGAAAAGTAATTAAGATGAATCAACAGGTTCTGGAGAATAAAGATTTTTTTTATTCTGAAATTACAATCTCCAAACAGAAAAATTATTTTTAAAAGAGAACAGTTTTCCTATTTCCTCCTATTTACTTTGCTTTCTTCTACTCAAGGAGAAAAAAAAAGCTAGAGTACTAACTTAGGCAATTGCAGTCAGTCAATAGATGTGCAGTTCACAAAGTTTTGTGATTAACCTACCTCAGAGAACAAACTTACATGCATACAAAACATTATGAATGTTTCCATTTCTCAGAAACTATCCATTTACTACAAATAAAACACTAAGCCAAGATAAAGCCAAAATAAAACATACTTTACTGCTTATTTAATTCTATTACACGTAACACCTCAAACATGAAAATATTTATCTTCCTCTAATAAAGGACAAGGGACCAGGGATGGATGTATTTTCACAATCATGTAAATCAAGCCCATGCTGATGCCAAAAAATGTGGCTTCACCTCCTTCCTCTTTTCCTCCCACCTGAGAATTTTCAACTCTTCCAGTTCTTGCACTAACATGCAAATAGCCAGAGAGCCTAACCAGGGAGGAAATGGGCTCACCTTAACCCCACAGAATAACAGTGGCATTCAGGCATATCAGCTCTTTCATTCTAGACTGATCATGCAGCTCTCTGTGCTCTATTCCAGCACCACAGACTCTGGTACCAGTTTTAAACAGTTGTGAAACCATCCCCTAGCCCACTAACAAAATCTTTGAAAAAAGAAGAAAACTACTGAACTCAGTCCAGTTTTGGGTAGTTACTTGTCTATGTTAACTCCATGGTTCTACAGCTGACAAACTAAATTCAATTACAAAGCTGAATATTATGTTTACAAGAAAAAACTAATTTTACACAAACTGAAAAAAACATCAAGTTAGTAAGCAAGACTTTTACTTTGAATCACAATTGCCTATAGTGCTTTTGAAGCCAAAAACAAACTAAATAGTAATTCAAGTATGATATAAAAGTCAGTTCCCCAGTAAGAAACAAAAGGGCAAAGTGGGCAAGTTAACATTGAATGCTGATGTGTCAACTGAAGTTCCTCAGCTCCATTCTTTAACTTTGCATTTTAAATCTTAGCTTTTAACTTTTCACTCTGAGCAATATAGCAAATTTCACTCTAAATCCAGGCTTTTTCATCCTTTTCTACTGATATTTCCTTTTGCAACTTTCCCTTACATAATATTTTGCATGCCCTGCCAACAAGAGGTCACCTTACCAGTGACTTACCAGTATCCTCTATTACAAATGTTATGCCAACAATGCTGCATCTTTAATACTAGAGAAGTGTCATACTGTCTTTACAAAAGGGCATACCTGACAAAGAGCTTGCCAAGCTGCCTCTTCGTAGCTTGCAGTCATCTTGACTCAGCTGACGGTGGAGCTTGGTTTTCCCAGCAGATGAAAAGATGTCAGGATTGCTGAGCTTCCTGCACCGCAGTGGAGTGGGCTCTGGTTTCATCTCCTGGAGGAAGAAAAACATGCAGAACTTGGTTAACACAGCCAAATAGCCTCTGTCTGAAACATGTAACCTCCAAAACATAAAGGAGACATAAAGAAACATACCCCACCCCCATTCCAAAAAAGAAAAAATAAAAGAACCAAAACAACAACATTTAACATTGTAAATCCTCCTCTTTAGTGCCCCATAGCAGCACAGAAAGAACATCACAAGGTCCCTGTCAACTCTGGTCCTTGAACACCACTGCTGCAAGAAATACCATTAATAATAGCCAGAAAATGTAATTAACCTACAGCAGTTCTCTTCTCTTATATTTAGGAGAAAATAGTACTGCAAAAAAACAGGCTCAGCTTTGATTAAAGCTATTTCCTGCTAAAGCAAAAGTACTTTCTCCAATCTTCTTCAACCTTTATTCCATCCAGCCTGTGAGTAATATAAAGAAACTGTTGCAATGTCTATTGCAACCCAAAACTCCTAATATAAGTTGTAGCTCTAAGAAAACCATATGTATAATTAAATAATAACTAGGATAAGGATCAGCCTTTGTGTCATGTCTTTGTTATTACTACAAACAAAATTAGACATGTATTTGTCAGAAGCACTCCCACACATGTGAATTCCTTTCACAGCATACAGCAAAATTTCAGTCAAAATAGCGTAGGCAGAGCAGTGTCAAGCACAGCCACAGTGCTTTCCTCGTGCCTTTCTTTATTCTGGAGGTGTCAAACTCTCATTCCACACCCAAAGAAGAACAATGAGCTGTGCTAGCAGACATGGATTTGAAGATGTGACACTTTCCATTACAGCCCATAGAGAGGAACTGTTCAAGTTCTCCCTTCTCTGCAATGTGAAACGTTCCATTTGTTTTAATAGACTCCTCCGTTTTATTTCAAATGTCTCTCATTAGCTATAAAGCTCTTCAAACCATGCTTATCCTCATAAAAATCTCATCTGAGGCAGAAAATAAACTTTCCCTTCATGATACATGACCACAAGATTTAACATAGTTTTAAATTATGTTTAAATCAAAAACTAGTTTACCAGTTATGGTTTTTAATTAAAATTTGCAGATTCCAGTCAAAATCTATTTCTAAGGTCATTAATTCAAATCTATTCAGTCTGCACTGTTATGCTTCAAACTGTCAAATCCAGATCAGGACAAAACACTTCAAAAACCTCAAGGGGAAGGGAGGGGAGGGGAACAAGATTAATAAAGTGGTTCTATATGAAAAAAATAACTGATTTGGGATTTGAAATAGAATTTTCATCTAGCACTGTCACTCACTCTCAATCTTTCTTAGACCCCATCTCCTTCTAATCATAAAATATTTTGGCACCTCATAATACTGAATAACCTTGTTATTGTTTGAGGGACAGCAATGCCTTGCTCCACATCAGCTCCAGTGGTGCACCTTTCTGGATACAATTTCTTCCCTGGTTCTGGTCAGACTTTGAGTCTCCACAGAGTCTCAACCAGATCACAGAGACAGCTGGGTACCAGAGCAGGGTTCACCCACCCAGCTCACACAGCTGCAAACAGCTGTGTTGGTGCAAGAGTGGGGAGGGGCTCAAAAACAGGTGACCTGGGTGGGACAGAGAAAACTGCTCAGCTGAAACACTGTTCAAATCTTATGGATCCCTGTACACATCTTGGAGCAAAGGGTGACACATTTTCATTTGTCTCTGACCTTCCCCACAAAGGTACTGAGGTCCTTCAATTGCAGCAGCCTGTACTTCTCCTTTTCTGTCATTTGGAGGGCTGAAAAGGCATCTACCTATGTTTGTCTCTGTACTTGAAAGTAAGCTAAATAATATTAAATTGCAGCATTAGCAGTCCCCCAGCACAGAGGCCAAGGGCAGAGTCTGCTGTTTCTATTCAGGATTCAGAACAAGGTTATATATTTATGTATATGACTGTAAATAGACATACAGAAACATGCATACACTTTTAATAAGGCCTGTCCTATGCCCACAATGTCTGAAATCTTGCACATATTTATTGTCTATGACAGTCTGAAATTACCACACCTAAAAGCAAAAAAAAGGAAAAAAAAAACAACACCAAACCAAACCACCACAAACATGGGCACTCCAGGTTACAAATTACTTAAAAACTTCATCCAGCCTATCTTGTCACACTCCTTATGCTTCAATTCCAAATATTCCCAGCATCCATCAGTATCCAGCTATATGTGTTGAAAGGCCCCATGCACATCAGCAGCAGTTAAAAACAAAATGTCAAAGACTAACTTGAAGTGTTCTAACTGGGACACTTTTGTTCAAAGTTTTGGGAGTGTTTGTTGGTATTTTGGAGGTTTCACTTGGTTTGTTGTTTAAGTTTTTTCCCTGCAGGTGCATATTCACCTCCCCATCAACACACATACAAACACACACACACACACCTCTCACCAATCACTCTCAGTGAACTGCAACTAAACAAGAACATTCATTCGCTTGGGACACCAAGAGCAAAGGTAAGGAAAGGCACTGAAGTCAGAAACAAAAGTACTCTAAGTTATTTACAAGCAACTTCCTTATTTTACACTTCTCTTTCTCCACACAATATACAGACAATGCTTACCAGGCAAAGAATGTGCCCACTTCCTTACCCTTCCCTTTTCCCTCTATGCACAGTCTCTTCTTATTGGCAAAAATAATTACAAATTCTTAATGTGTCTTCTTGAGTTACAGTTCACAAGTCTTGTAGATCTGATAAGATCTAAATGAAAAGTTCCCCAGCTGAAGGGCACACCTACTCCTACCACAGTATCTGAGCAGCTACAACACCCAGCCTACACACACCTCTGAGGACAGACCAGTGGCATAAGCCACTTCTCAAAAAGCCATTTTGTGTGACAGCTGTCCCCAGGTTCAGCTTTCCACCAAAACTTCTAACACAGAGATAAGAAAGGAACAGCAGAAAGGTAAAAACAGCTTCCCACACTCACCAAAGAATCCGGGCTGTCTTCTAGACAAGATGGATTTGGTACTTATTACATGTTACATTACCTCTCCACGAACCCTTTTCTTGTTAAGCATATTAAATACTTGGGCAATCTTCAGAAGACTACATAAGTATTAAGTGTCTGGAAGAAAGGGCCTCCAATCACGTTATGCAGTTTTATATAGTGTTTAAGTCACTTTACAAACAGATATTAAAATAGTTCTAAAAAATTGCACTGTTCTGAGAGAGCCTATTATGTTATTAAAAATACTAAGTGCAACACAGTCAGTTTAAAATTTCATTTTCTAAGAGCTGTGCCCATATTGTGTCAGCAAAACAATGAAAAGGGAAAGTTTTAGCTTGATAACAATAGAGCTGTCTTTCATAAGACTGCAATTTACTTCACTCATCCATCAAAACCCTGCTTTGATACTGCAGATCACAGATGAATTGCATGGAAATAGCAGTAGATTACATTACCACTCTCAAACAAGGAGGGAAAAAACCTAAAGGAAGAGATCTTTCCCTGTCCTTGCCCCAAAGCAATTCACATAAAGAACACAAAAATCATACACAACAATCCAAATTGATGAATAAAGAGACTGCAACAATAGAGCAAAAGTTTGCTTACACGCTTTCAAACTAGCAAATTAATCTATCAGAGCAAGTGGTTGAAGAATAGATTACATAGAACAAATTGCCATAATTTTAAGGACTCCACTTCCACTTTTCAAAAGAAAAATTTTTTACAACCCTAGAGATGAAAGGATTAGTAAGCATATAACACTTTGCTCACATTGTGTGAATAGGACTGTGAGCCTCTCTCCATTCATTTATTTTCAAAGATGATAAATAACTTAATTTACTTTGGGCTTGTGGCTTTTGCCACAAGCCAAAAATCAGGTTCAAACAGCCAGTTGATTCCTGCAAAGCTTAGGGTTGAAGATAAAAGCATCCCATAATCTTGATTTGTTAGGCAAAGACTATTGCTATCAGTCCTACAAAGGTACACAAAAGTTTGCCCACATTAACTTGAAATAGTAGGATATGAAGAAGAATGGCCAAAGCTTTTTCCTGACTATCAAGAGTCTCTGCATTTGTCAGCTAAGTCACTTACCACACTTGCACAGAAAAAGCACTTAAAGAGTTCTGATACTGGAATAAGACCCCAATCTGTTCCTCTTGCCTGAAATCTCACATTGGGGTTATCACACTCAGCCAGATGGGAGAACCAGAGTGCCACAGGAGCTGCAGACAAGAGACAAGAAGCCAAATATGCTTCTCAATTTTCCTGATCATCATTCCCCCTGTTAAAATCCTGACCTGGTAATTTCAGAGTACAATTACAAGGATCCTTCTCAGTCCTCATTGCACAGGAAAAGTTCCAATCAATTAAAGCAGAAAATAAAAGAACAAGAACAGAAACCACTGCAAGGATTGTCAGAAACTCTTTTGCTTTCCCATTGTTCATTTAATGGTGCTGCAAGAGATCAGCACAGGTCTTTAATTTATAAAAGGCAGGTGAACACTGCAAGTGTGGATTCATGTTTTGCTTGGCTGCCAGGTGAAGCATCACACAGCCAGCAAGACTGACACATCAGCATCAGACCAATGCTGGGACAAAACTTTCCAAGCCCTGTTTTGATGGCCTATATCTAAGATGTAACAGATCATGCAAAGGACACTTCCTTGCATGCAACTGTGTTATAATTAAATCAAACACAAACTGCCTCACAGTCTCTGCCACAAGCAAAAGCACTCAGTTGTGACTGACAAATATTCAAGTCTGCAGGTCAAAACATGTTAAACTGTTAGCCAGGCGTGGGGAATCTACACAAAAGTTTTCTGTGAACAGGAAATCCATTAATAAGAAAAATGAGAAACCTTTTTTATGCAACCTAATGAGCATAACAACCTTAGGTCATCTAGATGCGAATCCTAGCAAACTGTTGGAAGGAAGAATGAAAATTTAACTACAATAAATTGGCCAAGAATTCATTGTTATTAGCCCATCTTGTAAGGAAGATAACCAATGAGCAATGTAACTTGATACTTTCTGAATTTTTTTGAAAGCACCAAAAATAGCCAACATTGAAAACTGCATTTTCTATTTTTTAACACAGTGCTGTTTGTCCTTTAAAAGATAAAAGCCTGTTGTGTCAGGGCTGTGTGCATATCTGAGAAGCATTCTTTTTCTTCTCAGCCTTTCCTCATCACTTTATATAATCTGTGTGCATACCCTTAATGCAAGATAAATCTGATCCTGTCATTAGGCCTGCTCTAATATACTCTAAAATACACTGAAAATTAAAGACCTAGACAACAGATCACAGAGCAAATATCTATCTATATAAGTAGCAATTAGTGCAATGGAATCATAATATTTATGTTTTACTATTTAGCACTGAAATTTGCCTTAACTTTCTAGTCTGGGCATTGCACATCGAGAGGGCCAGCAGTTTACCAGGAAGCTGGGTGAACCCACATGTGACCAAAATTGTAGGCTAAATAAGAACTAAGTCTCTTCTTAACTGTATCTGCTTAACTCATGTACTTGCCAGCAGCACCCTGAAAAATGTCAGAGACAGCAGAATCAAGGAAAATTACAGTAAATCAACATAGCCTCTTAGGGGCTATAATATATTGGTTTACAGCATCAACAACAGAGCAAACCTTTACTGAATGTATTGCATTATATAGAAGTGTCAGCATTTTACAGACAGGAGAGAGTTCTACACTATTTTTCAAGCAGATTTATTTGAAGAACTTTGCAATAAATTCCAATATTCCTACAACAGTAAATATATAAACTGAACTTAGTGTCAATATTAAATTTTCAAAATGACTGAAAAGCCAAGTGCTATTTGCTACAGTGTTTTCAGCACATCATCCACACATTTACCATTCTGAATACTTACAGCTTCTCCTGTACACTCATCTGCAGTTGTAACACAGATGACAGAAAAGCTACAAACTCAAAACTTTCTGTGCTAAAAATAAAATCCCACCGTTAAAACCAAACAAACAAAAAAAAATAAAAGGAATGTTCTCTAAAAAACCCAGTATCAGAAGCCTATACTATCAGATACACCCTCCTAATCTGTTTTTCAGTGAGATTTCTTTTCTTGTTAACTCTTCAGGAAACAACTACAAGGCATGTTTGATTAGAACAAATGAATTGGAAGATTTAATGTTTCATTAGGGAAGTTAGTGCTGCTAACTTTGTTGTGAAGTGTCCCAGCTGCAGGATCACTTGAAAAAGCTTGTTAAAAAGAAAAGGTAAATATTTATAACTGCGTGCATTATTAGCCTCTTTCTGAGGCCCATTGAGATGCAGAATCATTTTATTCCTAATGGAACCACAGTCTAGAAGACAAGATAATTGATGATTAAATTATATCAGCTTGAATGTTTGGTCCTTACATGAAAACACAAATGGCTTAAACAAAGTATTCAACCCTACTTCAAGATCTCCCCAACAGCCAAAAGGGAAGAGTAATTCTTGAACTCAGCTCGTAAATGCCTAAAGCCAAATGAATTTCATCAAGGGAATAAAAAGAAACAGAGCCTCTCAAGTCTGTATCAGACTTCAGAGGCTCAAAGAAACCACTATCAATCTATCAAGACTCCAAACCCCACACCAGGCTCAGTAGCTGCACTGACAACAAAACCAGCCTGAACAAAGACACTGAGCATTAAAGGCCACATCATTCCTTTATCATTGCTCCTCTAGCATGAGCATTGCAGACATTAAAAGGTTGTATTGAGCAGGGAAATTTACTCCTGGCCAGACAAAACAAGACAACTCTATAATTCATCATCCTTACTCCTACACAGTAAGGATTAAAAGAAATATGACCCCTCCCCTCCCCCCAAAAAAGGGCTTTGTAATAAAATTTGGTTTCATAAGACATCAAAACACCTTCTCTCTGAAGATTTTCTTTGAATAGACTCAAA
This sequence comes from Erithacus rubecula, assembly GCF_903797595.1. Taxonomy (NCBI): domain Eukaryota; kingdom Metazoa; phylum Chordata; class Aves; order Passeriformes; family Muscicapidae; genus Erithacus; species Erithacus rubecula. The sequence goes on along the minus strand of NC_136662.1, from coordinate 18,596,208 downwards.
ATGTGTCCCAACATCACTGACTAGGATCACTGCAAGTTCTCCTGAGCATCCTCAGTGTTATCAAATACTCATTTATCTTCTCTATTCTTGTCTGTTTGGTTTTACATGGTTAAATAGAGGTGCATGTTTGGATTTGCTAAAGATCCTAATCCACAGCATCAGCAAACCAAACTTCTCTTGTTTGTCAGTTCCTCACACATTTATTCAGGTATTTATTGACAGAAAACACTGAATGCCTCTTAGCACAACTGGGCTGTGAGACAGACCAGAATGGTCACTGCTGGTGGAACCAGGCAAGCAGCAGAAACAGCTGCATTTTAATCTGTGCAGGAAAAAAAAAACATGATTTCATATTGGTTATAACAAGGAGACTTACCAGAGGATTCTGCAGGGCACCTTCATTCCTGCAACACTGATACTCACTTTGGAGATTTCACACTTCCAACTATATTGATTTTTGTACACATAACATTGTCTCACTGTCTCATTCACAGGGAAAGAACAAACCAAAATAAAATACCTACCTATACCTGTGTAAACTCTTTTAATGCCCATTAAAATGCTTAATTAAATTAATTCAATTTACACAAACAATTGCTCCATAGCAATAAAACCAGGAAGAAAGTTTAAACTGATTTTATACATTTCAGACAGGAACTCCCAGGCTGAGTTGGAAAACCTAAGAGATGTTTTTTGTATTAATATTTGATTCTTGACCCAAAACAGTATAGACTTTTCTAAGTCTAAGGTACAAACAAAATAAATTTTAAATTAAAATACTAGCTGAAAATATGAAGTTTGACAAGTGAACAATTTAATCTGGTGTTATCATCACTGGTCTCTATTTGCAGCACAAAAAAAAAAAAAAAAAATTGTGAAAGTTCCAATCCTTTGGTATCAATATTTTTGTTTCCGTGAAACATCTGCAACCTTCTCACTTCCTACCACAAATAAGATAAGCAGATCAATTCAGAGCCAAAAATAAGAAGCACTTGTGTGAAGTTTTTTCCTAAGAACAAATTTTCCCTGAGATTCAACAGCATATCTGCATGTATAGAATAGAAGAAAAAAATATAAATTTTTTATAAAACTGTAAAGAAAATTATCAGTGGCTTTAGACCTAAACAAAATTAAGTCAACCCTTGGACAAACAATAAATGCTCAGTCCTTAACTTCTCTTAACAGAAATCCCATTAAATGATAGTCAAAGATAAACTAATTCACAATTCTTAGCAATGTCTGCACAAAGAAATGGAGACTCTATAATCTGCAAAAAACCTTCTCCTCACCAAGCAGGGTAATACAGTTCCATCACAAAGAAACAAAAGTCAAAATTTTTTTCAAGGACAAGACATATTTCTTCCCTTCTGCCTGAGAACAGAAACAATGCCCAAGTGTTAGGTTTATGAACAACACTATGCCTTGAGCTCAAACAAAGACTGGAGTCAGCAGACACTTCTGCTAGACTGGGGAAAAAAAACAACCCTGTAAACAGATTCTACTATGTCCTAAAAACAGGGATTAATGTAAATGCCAAAGAACATACAAATAACTAAATTAATGAACAATTTAATTTTCAGGGTCATATATTTGCCATTTTCATACTGCCCAGGTGCAATTTAAGTCCATTAATAAAGACATAGTTGCTATTAATATGTCACTGCATCCATCTATGCCTGGATCTTTAAATATCTAAATGCCTTCAGTCACTGCAGTTACCATACAACTCATTTATAAGCTTTTCTCTAAAACAGTGATCATAATTTATTCATTTGTTCTCTGATCTTCTGGTGCTGTCCAGAACACTTGACATCAGTTCTGATTTGATTTGCTTGTTTGCTTCTAAAGTTCTTTACTAGGGCTCCATATTAAAAAGTTATTTTTATGATAATAAATTGCTTGTAAATGCACTAAATATTGAATGGTGTGATTTTAGCATCTAATAAACCTGTTTCAATTACTAGGCATTCCATTCTTGAGATGACATTTCCTTGCTCTGGGGCATTATAAAAGCTCCTTTACAATAAAACTGGAGCCAGACACAGTCACAAGAGCTGCTGCTAGTCCTCAGTGAACAGAGGACACACAACTACCAGATTAACAGAACAAATATCAAAGAAACATTGCTAGACATGAAATCATTTCACTATCAGTGCATTTTTTCCAAGTAGCACCCCACGCTGACATGACACACTCTTGTCCCATTTTCTCTTTTCTAGTTTAACACTTTGCTTGCATTAGTGAACTTGTATTCTCTGAAAGCTGCATAGAGACAAAGGTAGCTTTGTCATTTGTGTACTTGTTTCATAATGACAAATGGTATTTTAAGAGTGCAGAGAAACACAATTTGATGATTCTGAGCTGTATGCCCTTCAAAGCAAAGAGAAGCAAATCTCTAGTTTAGCATCTGAGATATCTGGAAATCATAGAATCATATATTGGTTTTGGTTAGAAGAGATATTTAAAGATCATTTTGTTCCAACCCCACTGCCATGGGCAAGGACACCTTTCACTATTCCAGGTTGTTTAAAGCCCCCTCCAACCTGACCTTGAACTCCTGCAGAGATGGGTCACCCATCATCTCTCTCAGCAACCTACTCGTGTATCACCACACTCTTTGCAAAAAATTCTTCTCATGTCTAATCTAAATCAACCCTCCTTCAGTTCAAAACCATTATCCCTTGTCCCACCAAAAGAACTGAACATACACAGGGAGACAGCCTTCCTGGGAACATGGAACTACACTTCATCCATTGCAGAGTCCAACTCAGGTGTCTGTGCAGTCCTTCTGCACACATATGACCCTGAGTGGGATGAAAACAACCTGCAGAGGCAGCAGCACCAAGTTCCCATCATACATAGTACCAGAAAGGCATATTAGAAAACTAATGTACTAGAAAACTAGGGGTTTTAAATCGTCGTTATTGAGCTCAAAGCATGACAGCTGTATTTTCAAAGGATAAAAGGAAAACAGGCTTGAGCATCAATTAATCAATCTGACAAGTACTGCATTTCATAGAAGTCTTCAAGCTTCCTGAAATGCAGCTGAAATGTTTTTTCAAGTTCTCATCCCACAGATTGAATTCCCTTCACTCATTGGTGGACATACCTTTTTCACTTAGTTTTTGTTTGTTTGGATTAACAAAGTGCAACAAAGTGTCTCAAGCTTGGGTCTAACTGCACACATAATTTAGTCTTTAGCAAAACTGCCTTCTGAATGCTGCAGGGCAGCATTTGTTTACTACTGTAACCTTTCTGTACTGTCTCTTCCATCCTGAAAGACAATCTGCTCTGAACTCTTCAATCAAATCCCATAGGGGAAATTCAACAGGGATGGCAGGACCTGCAGAATCTATTACTGGTTTTTAATCTTGTTCTGCTAGCAGCTAATGTATCCAAGGGATAAACACACACAGTGTATATCTAGCCAATTTCCACAAGACAACTCACAGTCACTGCAAGAAGTTAGGACCAGCTGAATGAGCCCCTTAGAAGCAAAATCTGTCCTGAAAGGATTGCTGGGTGTTTGGACAATGAGCAGACACTGCAAGGTCGATTCCAGAAGTGCACTGAAAATCAGCTTCTTATTATAAATCTTGTAAAGTAATTTTAGCATTAGCTGAATTAGCTGATATGTCAATCACCTACAAGAGTTCTAGAACACAGCATGACTCAGTAAATGTCAAGACAAAAATTACCCAAGTATCAATCAATTAATTAACAAATTTTGGCTACAAACAGCTGAGAATGTTTGTGGTAGATTACTTCTCACACCATATAATAAAAAAATCATTAGAGAAAAGCTTCCTATGTAGACAGCTCATGAAGATGTGTGTGGACTGCAACTGAAACAGAAATTATACTTCAAAAATTCTTACACTGCCCACACTTCACCCTAAACATTGCCATATGCTTCTAGAAATTTAAACACATACATGGAATGTTTTGAATTGCTGTCTTGCTTTTGCATTCATGAAAATCCAGACCAACTGAAAGGTTTTAAAACATGTTTTATTGGTAGAAATGTTTACTATATGTATAACAAAAAGTGAAAATATTTATAATGCAATTCCAACAGCAAAGGCAGTATTTTTTTCCTGGAAAGAAACACAGCATCATCCTATTTTCCATGTACATAATGGACTTCGTTAACACTAGAATTTCAAACAGCACAGAAATTATAAGCTAGACTTCCAAATTGTTGGAATACTAGGCTGTCAGTCTTGAACCTTCTTCCCTCACTGCACTGCAACGTGTATTTATAACAGAATATTTGAAAATAACTTTTGACAGATTACTAGATTTGGGGTCCATGGAACCTAATTGTAAGTTAAATTAAAAACTCACAAGACACAGCTTAGAAGAAGAGCAAATTAAAAAGTTCTAAATCTGGTTTCAAAGGTAGTTTTTTGACTGTCCATGTTTCTTCCTTCAAAGAGCAGCATTTTCACCAGGCTTCAAACAGTACTATATCAGGACAAAAATACACTAACCACAGCACATCATTATCTGATGTGGAAATGAAATCACTGAGACTCTATATGACCTGTCCATTTATCTATTGTGGTTCTTGAGGAACAAAGTCTTGCTGGGGGATAAAGCATTTTGGTTTAATCTCAAATAGTTCACCAGCCTGATGGTATTCACTGCTTCATTAGCTTCAGCTACCCAGCTTCCATGAAGAAGAATTAAATAAGACTTAAAAAAAAACTTTTCAATAAATGCCTATCATCATGGCTACAATAATTGACTGTCTTTCTTATAGCACTAAAGCTATGTGGGCTTATGGCAGGCAGCATGGACAATAAAACATATCTATCAGAGAAAAATGAAGAACTGCCCCTTCTAAAGACTCTTAAAAACTCTTTTGACAGGCAGGACAACATTCACACTGTGTGCTGCAAGAAGGCAGATGAGCTTGTTCAAGAAGTCGACTGCTAGGTGTAGAGTCAGTAACACATTCCCATTCCTCAACACAATAACACTTGGATATGTTGCTTGGTTTCCCAAAGCATCCAGTCAGGAATATCTCCACAATCTTTTGAATGTTTTGCAGCTGCCTAATCCTAGCCTTGGACAGCACCCCAGTATTATCCTCAAGTGCTCTGTAACAAACAGTAAGTAGCAGCAGCTTTCCCCTTAAGGCTGACAATTATTCTAAAGAAAAGTAGTGCCACACCAAACCCAAGCACTTCTGATAGAAGAATTCTCTTGGCTCCTTCACTTCTGTTCCACTTTTGGACAAGAAATGCAGTGTATTGCATCTTTCCACTGCCTGTTTAGCTATTCTAATATGCAAGATATGAAATTAATGTGGCTAATACAATATTTGCTCTTACTCTTCACTTGTGACAGGAAATCGAAATCTCACACGGGTGAGCTGAATCATCTAAGCTGCTGATGCAATGCATACCTAGTTATTGATTTACACAAAAAGAGTCCATTAATACTCAACTTTGAGAGAAGTAATGATTCCACTTTCTTAGGCCAGAGAAGTGGCATCAGCCCTCTGGTGCCACTGCTCTTACCCAACAAGCCCACTGCAGAATCAGTCACTTGCTCCACATCCCTTTAGTCTGTGTCTGAATTATCTTTTGGCTCAATTCTATTATTATCTAATAAGCACATTACAGAATTGATCCCCTGATTCTATTCCCCTCTGCCTGCTTTTAGATGACTCTTTCCCTCAGTCACTTTTTCAGCACCCCATATTTTAAACATTAGCATGAACACACAAGTGAACCCAGAGGAACAGGTCACCAAGAGCTGCCATCTCTCTTTGGTGAGGACACAGAAAGACAAAACTATGGCAAATGAAGTCAGGTAGAAGCAGCTCTGGTATCAACAAGAATCAGCTTATGGTAGGCAGTGAGACACCTGTGGGGCACTAACAGGTTTGTGCTTTCTGGTTTCTTTTCCTGTCCCCTCAGAAGGACTGAGAAGAAATCAAAGAACCACACGTGTCATAAGAGAACATCTGATTCCTCCACAGCTACACCCTGGCTTCTTCAGTACCTTTATTTCTCCATAGAAAAGGGAACAAACTACAGAAAATAAAGTCTGAGGATAAGAATGCCTGCCAGCCAGCCACATACTCTGGATCCTGGTTAACCATATTAAAAGCTCCACAGGCTAGAACTGTGCATCTTCTATTAGAAGAGAGTCCTTTTTTTGCATTCTTCCTGCCAAAAGAAAAATAGTTAGCAACAAAGGAAGATGAGAAAAGGAAGCCTGAGGTCTGCAAATAGTAACTGAGTTTTTAATGGCAAGTTACAATCACAACTTGTAATTTATGAGTTTTTACCAATGTCCTCCTTAGGAACTTTCTTTAGCTTTCTTGACAAAAGAGGCACAGGTCAGAACTACCCTGAAATCAACATCACCAAACAGGTGGCAATAAGCATTTAGGTAAACAGATGGTTCCTAGTCTTGTAGAGGTTAGCAGCACTCCATCTCTCCTTTAATAAGAAGGGGCAATAATGTTCACAGAACATATTTGGCTATGATTAAGCTATACTTGCTTTTATAGAATGTAATGTGAATAGTAAAAGCTACATTTGATTGCAAATGCAATCAGCATTGCTAGCAATAAGTCCATTTGATTCGGTTTATGTGCTTGGATTTTGAAAGTAAACCTCCATCTTCTTCAGTTTCATCCCAGCTTGTAGGTTTTGACATGGAGTTACAAAGAACAGCTTTCAGTGTTTGAGCTGTTACTCACAGGGTCCATGGCTGGGGAAGCTGCAACAGAGCTGTGATCAGCAACCTGAGAGTCAGAGCTGTAGAGAAAACTGAGAAGTAAAGTGCCAACTCTACTCCAAAAACTTTATTCTTCATTTGTCAATCAAATGGGAAGAATCATATTAGAAATAACCAAAGAACACCAAACTGTTCTGCAGTCTACATACAGGGCTCATCACAACAGAGGTACTGCCTGTTACTAGCACTGATGTCACCTAGAGGGAAAAGAAAAGAAAACACTTATTATATTTGAGGTACAAAAGTTCTAATTAGGAAAAAAGAAAGATCTCTTCAGCTTCCAGGCTTGCCACGCAGCAAGGAAAGCATGGTAACAGCTTCTCTGCAGCTGTGGAGACAAAATAAATCTGAGTAGCATTCTGGGGTTTGGCCAGTTTCTCCCTGCTGGTCACTGACTGCTTTCCAAAAAAGAACAGGGTGAGAAGTCAGTGGAAAAGAACCTTTGCTATTCCTTCCAAGGAAAAAAAAAAAGAATCAACATATAATGACAACATGAAAAGAGTAATAAGCTTTCTAACCTATCGTTTAGAAGCAGTCTTAGACCAATTTGCATTATTTTATTCACAGATGGAGGAGAAATATCCACATATGCATAATGTTACAAAATCCTCTCTCATATGACACACCCAACTGTGGTAATGCAATCCCCAAAATTGTAAAAAGACAAGTATCAAACAGAGTGAAGGAGGAAGCTTGTCTGCAATCACACTATTCCAGGCTGCTGCCAGAATATTACCTGGGTTTGGCAAACACTCCAAGAACAATCAAGAGGGAAAAAGCACAGAGTTCTAGAAGCAAAAGAACTCAGTGTCTTCTGTTCCAACCAAAGCTCAATTTTACATTTCAAATACTTCTACATGGAAAAGAGATCAGATAGCAGAGCACTTTTACTGCCTGTGCTAGCACAGGCATATTCCACAGCTGAAAGTTGGCCATTAGACAAAACAAGCGCTGAAATAAGATGTCGTGTAGTTTTCTAACGGTGGGGATAATTAAACATTGGCAGAGCTTTCAGAAGAGGTGACAAACACACCACGATCCAATGCTAAGATAAGATAGGTTTGTAAGAGAGATGTTTTAATGTATGTTTCAGGAAAGCTCCACAGACTGCACATGTGGGAAAATCACACTGGATAACCTCAGCAATCCATTTTGGCTTTGGGAGGTAAAGATCTACGAAGTTTCAAAGACAGGTGGAGAAAAAGAAATATTTTTGTTACTCTCAGAAAGCTTGTAGCACTATAGTTCCAAGAGACAGTCATTGTTAAATGGATTCATTGTAAGTCAGTTAGCTTGTTCAAAGCTCAGGAAATACTTTCTATCAGAGCAGAAATAACTAAATGTAATGTCCAAGGAACACACAGGACCTCCCTTCTCCAGGTAGGTCAAAATTTACAGCTGGAGGCAGCCCACTGCACTGACTGCCCTACAGAAAGGGCTCTCCAACACAAAACTAAGCTGGACTAAGGAGGTTTTGGTACTTTCCCTGTACTATGTTTGCAGTTTTCCTGCTGGCATCATTCAGACATTTCCTATACAAGACACAGCAGGGGAGCCATCAGGTTTAGCAACATTTTAGTCCAGGTCTTCATGAGCAGCAGCTGAATTAAACTCCATCAAAATCCTGTTTCTACCAATTGCAGTCCCTCACCAACTCCTTACACTGCTTGTTAAGATTCTGCTACTGTTTCTCTCTTCATCTCTTATTAACCAACAAAGCCACAAAGTTGTGGAATCTACTCATACATCTTTCCCTGGCCACCCAGCTTGTCATAAGTGATGGGGCCTATTTCTGTTACCTCACCTTGTCACATCTCCAAGCAAGCACCCCTGGGTAGCACTCCCTAGTTCCCTGCATGCCTTTAGAGCAGAAAATGTCATTCAGCGATGCTCCGTGCTCAATATTCTCTATTTTTACTCTTTGACTCTCCACCTCCATCCCACTAGACCTGCTACAATACTTCAGTTTTCCTCACATCTGTTTATCATCGCTCTGCTTTCAGAGGAAGACAGCACTTAGATTTGTTAGGGACACATTAGCTCCCACTCCTCATGGAAAAAAATAACAGAGACATTCCATGCAGACAAGAAAAAGCAAGAATCATACATTCACCCCATTCCAATGTTCTCCTAGACTTTAGCTGATTTCAGGTGTTTTCCTCAGGTGGATCCAGTCTACCTATTAAATAATCTTCACTCTTAATCTCCTCCTTTGCATCAATTACACCCCTTGGAGAAAAAAAAAATAAGAAGTACACATATTACATTTAGCATGAAAATCCACCTCTCGTAAAGTCTGAGTCATCACTTGATACCAGAGGATACACTGAGCTGCTGTTTGCTACCTACCCTCTGCTGACCAACTAGAGTCTTGCATAACTCCATCACAACCCTCTACAGCCACCTCTTCTAGAAACTGAAGAATCCTTCCCATAAGGACTTTGCCTTCTACCTGAAGAAAACAATGCTTATAAAAGCAATTCTGACAAATACTGGCTATGATCCATGTGAAATCTTCACTATAAATATCACTAAAACAAATTATGTCAGCATGATATGGAAACAGGCTTGTGCTTGAAATATGCCTCTGGATGAAGGGGACTGTCACTCATAAGCCACAATCACTTTCACCTCAACTTCCCATTTTTCTCTTTCAATGCAGTCAGCAAACATACAACGATTAAGCTGATCCTTTACAGAAATCTAAGTGGGCTGTGTTTGACAGACACAATGAAACTAAATCAGTCAATGAAACTAAAGTGTCACAGAATAAGAAGGATAATTCAGTCATGAATTAATGACTGATGAACAGGAAGTAAGTTGAGGCAATTGGCCTTTTTCCCCAAAAAAGAAGGATCAGATCACCAGTGGAGTCTCACAAGCATCTTTGTTGGGATCAACACCTTCCATATTTTGAAGCAAAATCTAGCAAAGAGGTTTGACAATTATGTGACAGAGTTTGCAGACAATGCTTAAAGTTATTGAAGATTACAAAAACAATGGTCAAAGATCTGAAGAAGACTTTAATGATACTGTTTAAGAGGGCCATAAAGAGCAGGTAAATATGAAATGATGCATAGTATTAAAAAAAGTACATACACAATGACAAATTCTGAACTAGTTATCACGACTTAAAAGAGGGACTGGAGTTATCATAGTTCCACAGAAGTGCCACCTCAGTGCTTAAAGATTGTCTAAAAAAAACATGCAGAAGATTCAAGAACGAAACCTAATATGCCATGTAAGTTTACTGGGTGGCATATGCTGAAATACTGTAGCAGATCCTGGTTATTCTAACTCAACCTTGTTCCTTGGATTCCTGCATCACTGTCCCCAGCCAGGAACACACCTGCAAAAAGTGCAAAGAAGACAGCAAGGACAATGAAAGGGGTAAGTAACTTCTTTCTGAAACGCCTCTGGAAAAGTCACAAGCAAGGGATGGTAAATAAAAGAAAAAGTCATCAACCCATAAGTCACGCAGAATAACACGGATTCTTCTTCTCACTGCCTCTTCCAATAGGAGAAGGAACAGGCAAGGCATGAAACCAAGCAGGCAGAAAGTTTAAAAGCAAACAAAAATAAGTGTTTTGTCCACACAAAATGTGTTTAAGCCCTACAATTCAGCCACAGGATGTTGTGGATGCTACGAGCATACATGGCTTCAAACACTGATTGGACAAATTCACAGAAGAAAAAACCCACTGGGGGCTCTAAAAACAAATATCACCTCTGCCTTCAGGAAAACCTATGAGCCACAAATTACTGGAGGCTGGGAGAGGCATTTCCTTAATATACACTATACTCTTCTCCAAGCATCTGTTCTTGGCAGCTGGGAGAGGCAGGATACTGGGCGAGAGGGATCTTTAATGTGCCCAAGTACAGCCATTCTGACATCCTTGCGTAACGCGCGAGAAAGCGCAAACACTAACTGTGTGCGCGTCGGAACCATGAGCAGAGCAAAAAAACATTTTCAAAAGCCTTCAGGTCAGTACAGTGATTAACTGCTGCAGTCACACTTTGATAAGGACTTTCTTCAACACTGGAGTAGCTCAGCCTCTCCCAGCCACAAACTTGTGCAAATGTATGGCAAACAAAGAGATCTGAATTTAATCCAGAATGGTTTGCTGCAGCTGTGCACACTGTTGCACTGCTGAAGGCACGTTACAGGCTTGGGAACAACAGGGCTACTTTAATCAGAAGTGGCCCCAAAGGAAATACTTATCAAGCTACAAGCTGGACCAGTGAAAATGGAGTATCTCACTGTCTTTTGTATCTCAGAAAGCCTTTTTTACCACACGCACGCTACCAACATTTAAATAAACCCTGAATTATTAGTATTAAAGACAGAAATGCTTTTGTCACACTTGTTTGTCACACTTGTTCAACACACCCATTTATTTGCAGTTGTCTACCACACTTACAAAGCCTTAAATGAAAGACAAAAGGGGAGGGGATGAGAGGTTCTCCTCAGAAGTTTGGGGAGTGTCTCACACACAGCTGAGTAGAAGCTTTCTTAACTTTAGCTGAAAAACTCCTCCTCCATCACACTAAGATCTCTTCTTACAAGTCACTCCAGGTCCCAGTCAGAGCACTCAAGTTAAACAGATGTGCACGATGTCCCATTAAAAAGCCTTGCACATCTCAAGAACTGACACTTCTGAATTTGCAGCATTGGGGTTGTTGGGGTGAAATTGCTCAAGTGTTCAATACATTATTATACATAGTATGTTCTCTGTACACGATTTGTAGGTTTCACCCACACTGCCAAAACTGGAACTAATTTCCGTCAATTTCCATGCCAATATCATATACTGTCAAAACAGTACAACAAACACCTTGCTCCTGCATTTGGTTGCTCTACAAATTTGTCCATTTCACAGACAGCTGGGAAGATACCGGATGACCTCTTCTGATTTTAGATTTGTTTTTTTCCCCTGAATAAAGATTGTAGCATTCCTTAGTTGTTTCAGGAAAGAATAACCATCAGAAGCAGCAACCCCTCTTATACACCTGGATTAACAAAGCACTAGAGAATAAAATAATAGGTCTCCTCTTCAAGGGCCCTGTCTGATAAATCTGTATTCAGAAGATATCCACTAGGCAAAGCCAAAATTTAACGCTCCTACAACTGAAGGCAATGTAATGCAGCTTTTCCAGGAAAAAGCTCCGAAGAAATTATTTTTAAAATAGCATAAATCTGTACATCTGCAACAATGATGTAAACTTAAAACCTCTTTTTGACAAAGGCTCTAGGTTTTCTCTTTGCTCCAAAAATGTCAGAACAGAGTAATAAATTATTGCATCCCAGGAATCTTCATACCTGTGATACTTTCTCCTTCTCTTCAAATAAACAAAAAAATAGCATTAGTTGTGTCACTTACATTTTTCAACTGCATTCTCATCTCTTGTAAAACTAGGACTACCAAAGCAGTGTTGATGATCCTAAACTTTGGTTTATCATCTCTTTGGTCTCCCATCCTTGTAATACCAAGCATCAGTAGACCCAATTTTTGTGGGTATGAAAGACATAAAAGTGGACATACTGAACTCACACACTTTCGCATGTAACAAGCCGCGCATTTTCAAGTCTCTGCCAAAGTACGCAACATTTCCTAAATAAACCATTTCTGGAATTAAGACCTAAAAAACGCTGGAAAATGCATCACAATTATCACCGCTGTTAGGAGCGACCTACAGGGGGTTCCCAGAAAGATGTACTCAGTGGTTAGTAACGCCAGCCAGCACACAGCACACACCCGATTCCACCGCATCCTCCCTCGCCTTCCCCGGCACGCGGGCACACTCCCGGCACCGCGGCTCCCGCACCGCTCGCTCGCTCACTCCCGCCGTCAGCACCGGCACGGACACAGTACCGCTCCCACCCTTCCCTCGTCCGGGGGCATCTACCTGCGGGAGCGCCGGGAGCGCGCGAGGATGCTCGGAGGCTGCGGCCGCACCGGGCGCCGCCGCTCCCGCCCCGCGCCCCCCGCCCCGCGCCCGCGGCCGCTCTCCCGGCCCGGGGCGGACGCGGACCGGCCCCGCCACGCGGGGCGCGTCTCCATAACAACGGCGACCCCCGCCCCGCGCCCCGGCTTTACCCGCTCCGCCGCCCCCGAGACCCGGGCGTCCTCCGGCTCCTTCCTGCCGCCGCCCCCCAGCAGGGCGGCTCTGCGCTCCGCCGCGCTGCCGGACACCGCCCGTCCGGGCTCCCTCCGCGCCGGCGGCGGCGGCGCCGCTTTGTCCCCCCGAGAGCGGCCCTTCCTCATCGCGGCGGCTTCTTCTCCTCCTCCTGCTCCTCCTCAACGGCGGCGGCACGGCCGGGGCCCCATGGCGGCCGGGGCGGGCGGCGGTCACGGAGCGGCGGGGCGGCGGGGCGGCCGCGGGCACCTGCGCGCGGGGCGCGCGGGCGCGGACATGCCGCGCGCTCCCGCTCCCGCCGCCTGTCAGCGAGCGCGGCCCGCGCGGCACCGCCCCCCCACCCGCCCCGCGCGCCGCCCGCCGGCCGCTATCGCGAGAGCCGCGGGCTCGCGGCCGGGAGGAGGAGCGAGGCTTGCGGGCTCTGAGGGCGGGCGGGTCCAGGTGCCGCTGTCCCGGCGGAGCAGCCTCTGCGTCCGTGCCGGGGCTGCCTCACAGCAGGAGGCTGCGGGCTGTGAGATCAGGATGAGCCTTGCGGGCGTGAGGGCAGCGTTTGTGTCTCACAGAATCAGTGTCCCTCCCTGGCGATGTTCCAGAGCCCTGTGGATGCTTGAGCAGAGAGGTTGGAGCAAATCAGCCACTGTGGTCCCGTCCAGCCTGACTCATTCTGTGATTCACAGAATGGCAGAATGGTAGAATCACAGAATCACAGTATCGCAGTGTCACGGTTCAGGCTGGAAGGGCCCACAGTGGCCCAAGCACGGTCGCCAGGCACGGGATGGCATCCACAGGGCTCTGGATCATTGCCAGACAGAGACTCCACAATCTCGCTGGGCAATCTGTGCAAGTGTGCGGTCACCCACAGAGTAAAGTTCTTCCTCCTGTTCAGGTAGAACTTTCTGTGCGTCATGCTATCCTTATCATTGCCATCTGAGATCGGCCCAGACGTGCAGCAGAATCCAGCTTCCTTGTCAATAAATCCTGAATTGTCCCTGAAAATCTCGGGTGGGTGCAGGACCTTCCCGGTGGTTTCACACGTGGGCAGCCACATTGGAAGAATGCCAGAGTTTCTCCACAGGACATGGAGCGATCCAAGCGCCAGGCCCGCAGTGCCGGGTGATTGCAGATCCTCTGGGCACCCGCATCCCAACGCAGGAACTGCGAGCGTGTTCACAGCTGTGCCCCTCCGCTCCTCAGGGCTGGATTAACATGTAGCTCACCATCTTAGTAGAAAAGACAAACCTTCAGACATTCATTACTCAAGGAGTAATAAGAGAATATCATCATCTTGTGTTTCATCTCAATAATTCACACCCTCTCGGCATTTTTGTCTTTGCAAATTATTTCCTGAGGGTTTAAGTTACCAGTTTCTGCATCCATTTTTCACAAAAGGAACTTCAAAGTTTTGAGGTTTTTTTCTTTGCTATTGCATAGTTAGGAATCTTGCTGCTTCTGCAGAAAAAAATAACTCAATTTTCCTTTTAACCAAGCTGAAAAGGCTCATACATCTTCAACCAGGAAATCTAATTGTATAAATTTTTTATTCATTTTTTACAAAGACAACAAAAATACACTTTCCAATTATTTATTGTAGTAGAGGAGTGGGAGCATTTTAAAGTAATTATTAATGTTTAAATGCTTGCTGAAAACTATTTCAGGATGCTGGATTAGTCAGAGAGGTCTTTTTCCATCATAATTCTTTATGATGGAGATGGACAACCATGTGGAACTTCCCAGCTGGGAATCCTGCTCTAACTAAATGTAAATAATGCAAATTTATGGAATCTTGGCGTCCTTGTTAATGTGAGTCTATTAGGATGGCACAGTGCCTCATCATAATTTGGCTGGATCTTTGCCCTGTTGCAGCATAGATGCCAATTAGTTATTTGTTGGTTATGGCCTGTGGGACACCTTGCTCTGGCTCACACCTGTTCTCCTCATGTGCCAGAAAGGAATTCATGCACACAGGAAGGAAAGTCACAATAAGGATGTGGATAACATTACTTGTCTAACATATTTTTAAAAATAAACACATTAGAAACAAATCTTCCGTTGTTCATTTTAGACAGAATTGCAAATAATTGTCTTTAGGTTGCGTATTTTAATTTAAAAAATAAAAATAATTTTCACTTCTCCAAATCAAAAAGCCATTTGGGAGTTAATAGGACATTTTATTTGTAAAGAGACTGTGATTGATTTGCTTCTGGCTCATTTCCTTCTCTGTTTAATCCCTGTTTAGTATTTTGGACTCAAAATGTCTTTCCAATACTTTTGAAACAAAAGAACAGTGAGGTTTCATGTTAACAGAATAGGAAAAATACTCCTCATTTTACTGATTCCCCCATATTTTTTTCCATTTAAACATGTCATTGAATATGACCTGAATCTGCAGACCAGTCTGAGTGACCTGATTTCTCTTTTCCATATGAGCTAATTTTCTGAACGTTGTTTTTTTTTCCAGCTTTAAATAAAAGTGAAAGAATCATGAGAGGCTTGGCAGGGAAAAGGGGCACAAATGAATGAAGCAGAGTGTGGTGTGGTGCCACATGATGCTCATGATGTTTGTCTCCAGAAATCTTCTGTCACATTAAAAAAAGACAAGGGTAATTAATAAAGGCTTCTAAGGGGGATGATTCTTAGGTTATCTACACTGACTAACACAGAGCAAGGCTCCACAGAGTCTGTGTAGTTCATGTGCTGATACTCAGCTAATGCAGTTTCTCTTTGCAGTTCCAGATATTTCCCTGGCTTCCACCGTGGTTTTTTTCCATATAAAAAAGGTCTCAGCATGCTCTTCTAATTCAGAAGGTAGCTGGAATGATACTGTTGGAAATGTTCCCTTCCATTCTTCTCTAGCTGGTTTAAAGGGACTTTGGTAAGGCAGAACACAGTCTACTCAAATTCACTCCATGTTTTCTGGAATGACAAATTCCTCTGCAACATTTTTATGACTGCTTAGCACACAGCTACAGCAATAATTCCTGGAGCTGGAAGAGAGATATGCAGACTGAAGCTGTGAGGTTCAAACCTCTTTATTCCAAACAATAGAAATGCTAAATAGTAGAAGTTATTCTGCTGAGCAAGAGAATTTCCTCTTCAAAATGAAATACTTAATCATTTGAATCCCTATTAAATTTGACCATTTGGCAAAATCAGTGCCACACATAGCCCAGCTGATCACCTGCTTCCACTGTTTCCAAGGCAGAACTGCATCACTAATGCCACCAAACAAGTCTATCACTGCATCCTGTCATTTGTCATTCCACTCACACTGTACACACAGCCTTCCCTCTCAGTATTTGTGCTCTGTACGAGACGGAGGAAATGGCTTTGGTTGTTCTGCATGTGAATCTGTCACGCACCTTCTGTTAGTGACCCAGTTCTAATGGTATTCACAGACAAGTTCTGGGCTTTACACTGGAATACTAATGTTTGGCAATTGGCAATGTGCAGTCAGGCAGGGGGAAGGCACGGGACTGCGGCATGTGGTGCTGTACCTGCACAGAATGTCAGTAATGACAAGTAATTAACAGGCTGCACATCATCACCATGACTCCTGCCTGTTTCCCCAACTCCATGCATGTGACAGCATTCTTTCATCAAGATTCACAGAATGAAAAAATAAAAACCACAAAAACCCAGCATGATGCAACTAAAGTATACCAGTTATAAGCAAAATAAAAATACAGGTAGCAAAGTCCCACAAAGATGTGCTGGGCAAAGCTTGGACTGAGACTAACACATTACTCTTCACAGAATGAAGCATCCTTTTGGTCAACAAAGTTCAAGATCCCTATCCCAGCCCTGCCAGGAAGTAGAAACAAGTCTTGGTTTATACAACAGAGAGCAGAGCCATGGGAGGGGGGCAGAAAGAGAGATGACAATGTAAACAAAGGTGCTAGGCAAAAAACCACCTGTTTCATGAGTGCTGTGGTCAATTTCCTAACCACAGAATGATCACAGGACAATGAGTCAAGCTGTCTAGGACTAATGTGGCATGTGTGCGAGTTATTCATCAGAGACAACGTGGGCTTCAACTGTGTCCTCCTTAGCATTCATCCCTGCAGGGACACCAACAGGAAAAGCTCAGCAGTGACTCATCTGGTGGTTTCCAGTCACTGCCTTCTAATATGTTGACCAGTGTGATCTCACTGTTACCTTGTGCTTGCATTATTTGTTTTCTCTCTAGACCTGTCAGCTCTTCATTTTGATTACAAGGTGTTCAACATAACAATTAAAAGAAACAACACAGAATGTCAACACAGTGGGGCACAGAGGCTGGCGGTTCTGACTGAAAGTGCTGCCATTCCTACCCTCACATGTGTCTGTTTGATACCACCCTTTTCAACAACAAAACTCTTCAGCTGTGCTATAAACAAAACTGATTTGCACAGCAATACTGGAGGCAAGAGGAGCACTTGATTTCTTTGTGCCGTGTTGCTTTCCCCATCTGGTTGGAGCACATTCCCATGTGAGTTGAGGGAACGGGGGTTTAGTAGAGGGAAAGGGGCAGTACAGGATCAAGGCACAGAGGGGACAGTGGGACGTGGTCATCCAGGATCCAGTAATGGCACCAAGGACTTTAAAACACTACATCACAACTTTAGGCAGGGACATCCAGGCATTTTCTCTATTCAAATAAGGAATACCCATAACAAAAGTGTAAATTAAAAAAAAAAAATAAAAAAAGTGTTGCTATTCCCCTAAGAGGAAATTCATCATTCAAATGTGATTTTAGAAAATTCAAATATTAATGGTCTAAATTCAAAACATGATTGCAGCTGGTTATTTCTGGAGTACAGGTCAAACTGGACACAGATTTTCTTTGTCACTTGTGAAAGTCTCCTTCACACCAGTTAGGAGCTGCCCAAACCTTCTTTGTAAAAAAACTAACAGTAGTTGTTAGTGGTTGGAGGAACCCCACAGTAACAGACTAGCAGAATATGAAAGGCAAATGAAAGGCTAGGGCAAAGGAAGAGCATTCTGTTATGCTTTCAAGAGGTGCTTTCAACTCAGTAATAAGCTGAAATAAGTAGTTTTTTGTCCCCTTTAATTTTGAAAAGCCTAACATGGGGCTTAAAATGACCTTTTTACAATTCTAATTTTGTTGCTTTAGGTTGTGATTTCTTTTAAAACCTACCATTCATTAAATATCTGCTTTTTTACCGACCACTGACTCACTCTCTTCATTATATAAAATTACTGGTGCTTTTGTCATTCCTGTGCCCTGTTGGAGAACTAGCTCAGCAACATTTGTGTACTCAAATAAAACAAATAAGCCTTACTTCATTCTGTGATGTATTCCTCATACCAATAAAAAAAAAAGTAGGAGAAATCCTATCAGTGAACTGAAACAAATCACACCTCAGATTCAGTAGCATTAAGATTTGACCTCAGCTGTTTTTTCCAGATTCAGAAGTGCCAGACTGAGTCCATCTGGAGTGTCTCCCCTGGCATTCAGCTTGACTTGTGACATGATACATTCGACCAGGACCTGTGAAAGACAAGCTCTCAGTTCTAAAGTCTAACCTAATGAAAGTCCAGGTCATATACTTCACTGATCAACAAATAACATGTTCTTGTTGCAACTTTAAATGCAGTTTTGCATTTAAAGGAGATTCACTAAATTAGATAACAACCTGTCCTCCTAATTACATTTTTTTGTTACAGTTAACAAGAAAAACACTTCCAACCTCTGAGCATGCAGACTCACGCTGAGACATGAGGAACAAACAGATTAATTTCATTAGCAGACATTGCCATGTCTAATAAAGCTGTAACAGGCCAAATGCTCTAATTTACACTCCTGAAATTCAGTCTCCCTCCAGTCACACTGTTATTACGCTTTCAGGGTGCCAAGAAGGGAAATGGATCTGGCAATTGTCACTGGTTGGAAGCACAAACAATTTTTCCCTTAACCACATCGGTTTTGCAGATTTTTACCAAGAATATAAAGCATGAAAGCTTGCTGCAGTCATTAAAGAGATCTGACTCACAAAGCAGGAATCACTCTGTTGAGTTATGAGATGTCAGTTCACATAGTTACTAAACTGATTGCCAGAAGCTGGGACATTAGAAACTATATTTTTTAAACACTTTTTCCCTAATTTTCTGCCAGTGGCTCATGCCAGAAGGAAACTGCTCAGGTAGCTGACTCCTGAGAGTGAGTGTAGCAGTGTTTGTGGTTTTGGAATAGATGTAAGGGTTTGCTAACACCATTAACCACTATCAATCAGATCATCAGATGACAGTAATTCATTGTTGTGGTGCCTCAACTGCTGTCCATGGCAATACCTCAACATCATCCATGCCTTCACTCAAGCTTCTGAAGAGATAAATAAAAGTTACAGGATACTGATACTAAAGTTCAAATGAAATGGCAGTAGGAGTCTTAAAAGTACAAGAATATCACCTTGTGCTTAAAAATAAGTTAAATTTTAACAAATGAAGATAAATTACCCCTTCAAGGATGGGAAGAGGTAAGAAAATTTCTTTAACAAATTTCCCAATATAAGACATCAGACAAAACAACTGGCAAAGAATACTTTAGAAAAGAGGAATTGAGCTTCACTTCTCGGGAGATGATGTATAGCCAAGATCACTAAAAGCTCCTTAGCCTGAGCCTGCTTACATGTACTGCTAACCAAAGCCAAGTCTGGGAAATCACAAACATATGACAATTTTCCTTCCTGCTGCTAGAAACTCTGCCTAATCTCCCAGCAAGTGGTCCCATTTGGCTCATACTCAAAGCCTGAAAGCGATCCCAGTTTCCTATAGCTTAATATAATTTGTATGCCAATTCAGTGAGCAGAGGCATTACAAGAACCTCCTGGCATGCTGACACCTCACCAGGGTCCATGTATTCACACAAACCGAGCAGGAAGGAGCAGAGCATGGACTGTTTCTGTGCTTTTCACCAGGCTGGCCACTCCTCACAGGGCTGAAAGTCAATGTTCATATTATCCCTTGGTCTTTGCTTTGTATGACTACACAGATTCAAGCAGCACACACGAATCCTTTGCTTTACAGAGCAGCAAGGAGCTCCATGAATTTCAGCCAATGCTAGATCAAGCCACATGAGGTGAAAGCATGGGTAATAAGCCATTAGATTTACTTCATTTTCTCCTACAGTTACTTATGCCTTTTTAAACTTGCCTTAATTAAATTCATTCTCTAAACTTGCCTTAATGAAATTCATTCTGGAACATAAAAATTGCTCGGTTTCCACTGATCTGGAAAAGGCTCTTTTTAGGCCAGCGAGATTTTCACCTTGAGGCATTTACTAGAGCTAGAATAGGAATCAGTGCTTAAAGCTTATAGAGATTGTTTTATTCTAATGCTCATGCCTGTGCACACTGAGAATCATACCACACTTCTACTGCGCCAATTTTTGAATTTTCAAAATAAAAGGTTAGCAGATAATGGCCTCAGAGTATTATCTGACAAATCAGTGTTCTATTTAAAACACAAAACCAACAGATGCTGCTTTCCTTATGTATATAAACAATTGCAAGGTACTGAGGAGTGCTGCTCTTTATGGTACAACAAGACAACCTGTGAAAATGAGTCAACAATTTATCATCACCACATCTACCTTAACCAAAGGTTTATGTTTAGATGCAAATGCTCTTTGCAGAAAGCAGGTCTGCCAATGAAATCCCACCAGGAGCCTCTATCAGTGGTACAATCAACCATTTCTTGTACTGCTTGTGAGACTGGTTGTAAGGTACATATGAGATAGGTAGAGCAACCAGGGTTGCAACAGCAGGTTTTGAAGGGATCTTGTAAAGAGAGAGCAAAGAACTGGGAATCAGGAGACATGGAGTATCTTCCAAGGAATATAGTAAAATTACTGTGTAACAAGGCAAGCCATTAATTAAGCCAGTCAGGCTGAAATAAGAATCATTTAATGTCATGAATTCACTGAAACGTGAATTTGTGGTAAGAGCTCCATGAAACTGTTGTAAAAAATTACTTTAATAATTAATAATACAAGGAATCATGGAAAAATCAGGCAGGAGGGGTTGATGGCATTTGAAATATAGGAGAGTTATTGTTTTTCTTATTCTAACCTATGTTTGTACTTTCCTCTTTATCATGTCGACGTTTGCAAGCAATAAAAGGGCATTATGTGCTGGTCATTGCATCTGCTTTTGAGATAAATCTGTGTTAGCATTCCAAAGGGTCAAGGAACTCTTCCAGGGCAAACAAATTCAGGAGCACTCATGCCAGATGGTGTGTATATAAAGTGGAAAATGGGAAAAGCAACTTACTGTGTTCCTGTTCCAGGGAGAAGTATCACCCAGAAGGAAAGAAAAAGAGGTGAGAAATTACTGAGAAATAGAAGGGATAGCTTTCTTCTTCTGTATAGTTTGTTCTTTATATCTGAAAAGCCTAGGTATATAGAAGAACTGCAGTGCTTATTCAGGCACAATTATTCCAAATAGTTAACAGGAATATTTAACTAAAGAATTAAGGGTTAAATTAATAACATGCACAAAGAATAATGCATTGACCTATGTTACAAGTTCTAGATTTATCTTTATAGGAACTAATGTATAGCCTATGTTTAGAGAAATTTTATCATAAAGCCAAAACGTTTTTGTCTTGCATTTTTGACCAAACTGTATGAAAGAGGCAGAAAATAACAGATCAGATTCTTAAATATAAATTAGCATAGCTTCAACAAAGGCAAGTATTCTATGTCATTTATCCAGCTCAAGTGGTGAACACTACTATCTCACTTGCAGCTGCATTTAATGTGTAATTTCCAAGTGTGAAAAAAAAACTCTTCAGCTTTTAGAACTAAACAATATTTTCTTCAAATCTAGTGAAACATACAAATATCTCTTGGAAGGGTTAAAAGTAATTCAGCTCTGTGGAAGAAATTTAAAATAATTTTCTTAAATACTGAAAATTATATCATGTTTTCATACATAGCCTGAATTATTGATGACTTATCACTTGCCACCAAACCTCAGAAATATGTAACAGAAGGGTAAGTGTTCAGTTATAAACAAATAGGAAGGGAGAATGTGTCTAAGTATTTTTGTGTGCATCTTTGCTAAGTGTATTTTATTTTATTATATATGTAGCATTTTAAATGCAGTCCTTCCTTTTAATGTTATGGGTTCTCCTCCATACAGGAAAAAGAGCAGAAGAGCAATGCTAAGGTTTGTTGTCACTTTTCTTGCCATCATAACACCATCCACCTGCCAAAAATATGGATGTCTGGAAGGGGATACCCAAAAACTGAAGCCAAGTCCTGAGCCAAGTATGCAAGAGTGCACTCTCTACTCTAAATGTAAGTGTGGTTTCATTTTTTCCAAATATGGTCAAGAAATACAGCATTGTACACACCAATTGTTTTGGCTGTTCCCCTAATATCTCAAAAATATATATTTCTCAGTATATATTGTATTTGAAAAACCTCTTTCACTGTCATTTTGCTGCATGCAAACCAAGAGTAAGATTCTGGGTCTTAGCAAAGTCAGCTGTAAAACTCTAATTGATTTAATTTATTTTCTTTTCAAAATTCTGATGCAGTTTGCCTTTCTTGTAGTTCCATCTGCTTAAAAATGTTCACAGCAAAGATTATTTTTCTTTATTGTAATTAATTATAAAAATTAATTGTAGCAGACACGAAATAGGACAATCTGAAATAAAAATTCTATTGTAAGCAAAATACAGTACTTATTAAAATTCTTCAACTCTTTTTTTTTTTATGTTTGGTAGTTTCCAAAGTTAGTATCCCTCAGGATGTGGCATTTGGCAAAATATTGGTAAAATTCTTGTGACTTTCTGGGCACAACTGGACAAAGCACTGTTTATGCCATTCCACCTCTCCTAGCATTTACACTGCCATTTTCACACCCAAAATTATTAGAGCTTGAGTGCATCTTCTGGTTACTACTAAGAGATTTTATCATATTATGGCTCAAACCAGATTCATCTTACATTTTGTGTCTTCCAAATACAGTGTTAAAAAGGAACACTTACTGCAAGATCTTTGTTTTATTCCCAACAGCTTCCTGTTGCTATGCAGACTTCACAGAGCAATTGGCTCATTCCCCGGTAATTAAAGTAAGCAACAGCTACTGGAACAGATGTGGGCAGCTCAGTAAATCGTAAGTCAGCTTTGATGTTTTCTGTGTCCTGATTCCACAGATCTGGGTTGGAGCAGCCACCAGCTGCTGATGGACATTAGGTTACCCTAGAGGTTATGTCACCCAGCCTAGTTCCCATCACCTTTTCTCTATACCTGACCAACCTCTGACTCTTCTCCTCTCACACAAACCCACAAATCCCTACATCCACACTACTTCTGTCATTTTTTCAAGACAGTGTTAATGTTTTTTCAAATATGCTTTCAGTACAAAACCAGATCTAGCAAAGCAAACCAGTCCTAAACCCAGTAGGGGAGAACCACCCTGTACCTCTGTAGCTCTCCAACCATCACCCACCAGTGAAAGTGATTTGTAACAAATAGAGACCAGGCTTCTTTCTCTGTTTAGACAGCACATCAACTAGATTATTAAATGTCACAAAAAAAAAAAAAAAAAAAAAAAAAAAAAAAAAAAAAAAAGAAGTACAGGAGTCCAGAAACAAAATGGCTGAAAATTTAGAATAAAAATTCTTGTAGTCCTATGGGTTTTGTAACCACGAAAAATATCTCCTTAATTAAGATTTTTAGTACCCTGTTAGATGCTAAATCTGTGAAACATGGCAAGTTATAGAAATAAAGGGATGAAAGCACAAAACAATTAAGCAAAAACAGATGTGAAAAAGTAACAGCTTTTGCCTGCCACTCCCAGGAGAGCAGCACAGTATGCGATTTTAAGTAACTTCAGCTGGGCTGTGGGAAAAATCTAAAGATTAGTGAAACCATGAGGCTACAGCACAGACAAAGTTTTATACTATAGTTTTAAACTACATTTTATTATTGCCTGGAATCATTGCTGCCGGGAAAACTCAAGGCCTCAAAGGTTTATGGAAAGCTTACACAAATAGGGCTGAAATATGCATGGAAACATTTGTGCTGTAGCTGGCTGTGGTAATTGCATGGTCAGACTCTGTACACAATGCCAGAGGAATGAGTTTCAAACTTAGGCATTAAAAGGGCCAAAGGATGCTTTTCTGTGTTTTTCTCCTAATCTGTAGTATTGCATCCACACCAAAGCAGCCTTGATGCTCAGAAACAGGCTTATTTGTGGCTGTTCTCATCCACCACAGCTGTGAAGATTTCACAAAGAAAATCGAGTGCTTTTACCGGTGTTCTCCACATGCTGCTCGCTGGATCCATCCCAATGACACTGCTGCTATTCAGGCTGTGCCATTGTGCCAAAGCTTCTGTGATGACTGGTAGGTTCAGCTTTTTAATCATAGTATTTTTATTTAGTTTTAACATGCCTGTGATTCAGTGGTGTTGCACCACCTTTTCTCTTGTTCTGCCTCTGAATTTCTTGTTTGCAGTCTCTGCTTTTCCTTCTGCTAAGCTACTGCCCCCAGAAAAATAATGACACAGGCTGTGAATGCAGGATGGGGACACTAAGATGAGTTTAGTGACTTAGGAACAGCACTGCCCTGCTCTGGGGGAGGATGCAGTGCAGTGGTATTGTGACAGAGGAGCTCCTGCCATGCTGACAGGCACTGGCAGCAGCAAGGGCCTGCCCACTCTGAAAAGTCCGTGTCTGTGAAGTAGCATTTATGCAATTAGCATTTTCAGTCTGAATACTCAATCATTATATGATACATTTTTGTATGTATAAAATGCACTACAAAATCAGGAAGGACATCAACTCATGGGATTTCAACTAATTATTGTAACAAATTCGCTTAATTCTTTAATTTTTCACCCTTGACCTTATCCCTTCTATCATCACACTCTCTAAAATCTCTTCTAAAAGCCTTAATATCAAAGACAATTGCAGCCAACTAATGCTAAAATTAATAGCAATAAGCAGCATAATAGCTTTGAATTTTGTTTCTCCAAAACACAGCATCAGAGAATCACATTGTTTTTTGAGTGCGAGGCACTTGGTGAGACAGCACCCATCTGTCCTTAGTCTTGGGCAGAGAATTATATCCATGTAGGGTGCTGAGATTTTTCCACTGCTACTTATCCAGCATATATCTCTCCCTCCCTCTCTCTCTCCTTTCCCTCCCTGTTTTGAGATGTTGGATCATAAAAACATCACCATGGGATACATAAACTCAGTCAGCACCTTATGAATGTTGTGCCCAGTCACTGGAGGAACTTGTCTGGATGTGTGTGTGAAGCACAAACACCACAGGCTCTGTTCACACTATAGGATTATAAGTGCTACCTTTCCATGAAAGTAATGGACTGTGAATTTCTGGATCCCTTAGGCTGCTCTGAAACTCATGGAAAATCATTACAATACTTCTCAAAATGTTATAAAAGAGCTTTTCTTAAAAGTACAGAAAATACAGAACACAGAACATGGTAGGGTTCTCTTGGGCTGCTCCCTACCCTGCTTCCCTATGGCTTACACAACTTGAATATTATTGACCTGTGGATCCATTTCCATTGGTAGGACTTGTCTTCAAATATATCTCCATTGGTTTGTGCCAGTGAAGGAAACAAGAAGCTTTGGATTTGTAATGGAAGCGTGTGAGAAAGGCTGATGTATTTCTTATACTTCTGTGTCAGGAAATTACATGTACCTCAGGAACAGATTTGTCATGTGCAGGTCTTCCTTGCTAAATTTTTTGTAATCTTCTAAACTGAATCCAGATTATTGACCTCCTTGAACATAAAGACTAAGACCTTGAATTTCCCTCAGTGCTCTGAATCTTAAAGCTCAGAACCAACTACCCAATATTGTATTTGGATATTAAATCACTGGAGCTGCCAGTGAGCTCTAGAATAGATCTAATGGGCAAAATTATAGAGTACCAGTATCTAAAACAAATGTCTCACAACAAATAACATGAAAAGTCTCTACTAAACTGCTATAAAAAGTGAAAGTGTAAAGACAAAAGAAAATGTGTGCTGTAAGTTTAGTTTGCATCTATGAGCTAGTTTAAGGCAGCTTTAGTGTATATGAGATTTATACCAAAGTGTAGATCATGGATCAATATTACACTGTAAAATCCTCAGTCTTCCCTGGGCACTGCCAGCACCTGCAGGTAAACAGCACTTTTAACTTTTGTTGCTGGAAATTGAATGGTGGATTGATTGAGAGCTGCTGCCCAGGAAAACTGACCCTTTTCCAGTATAGAGTCTCCTGGCAGAGAGAGGATCTGCTCTAAACAAGTCCTGAGCAATGATCTATTGCTCCTTTTGGCGTCACAGATGCCTGGCCTGAATCAAAAATGTACTGATGGCCCATTACCCTGCATGCTGGTCTGTGTGCCTGCCTAATGCCAGTGTCAAACCCATTCTCCCACCCTGCCTAAGGCCTCAGGCTAGAAAAGAGCCTGGACAGAATTCCCACTCTTTCTGGTGATTTAAAGTAACATTTTTTCATGTTCTATTCACTGCAGTCCCTTTAGCATGCTGTAGCACTGCTGGTGATGTGACCTACTTTCTCTACATACTATGAGTGTGCCTGCTGCATTCTGTATGTCTTTGTGGCCAGAAGTGTGCAGAGTATTCTGAATGAGCAGTGACTTAATTTAAAAGAAATTCATCTGAGTAGCTTGGGGCCTTCCTTTTCTTCCTATTGTTTTAGGATTCCTTGCTCTCACAAGTCGTTAAACTATTGCTTTTGAAACAGCCCAGTGTACAAGTCATTTATTCACCTGTTAAAGGGCCCTGTGTCCTATAAAAGAGAAAGAGCTAATTAGAAAAAATACAGGGAAAAAGGCTTTACAATAAAAATATCCTGCTCATTGTATATAGAGAACAAATATGTACAGGGAGGATATTTTAAGCATTTATGTTTCTCACATTTAGTTAAGGTTTGAAGAAACAACTTATGGGTTTCTGGACTGCAGAAGTCAGACTTTTCACAAGTCATGACTTTTCATAAACTTGACTTCATAATTACTTCCACTGGGACAAAGAAAAACTCTTAACAATGGAATTATGCCTTGTTACCTGCTTATAGAATAAACCACAGGCAGGTGATAATCATGATTAGGAAACATTTCATCTGACAAGTCAATAAATAGTGGTGAATAAAAATATAAACACTTTAATTAATATATTTTATTCATATTCCTGAGGAAACAATACCATGAATATTAATTTCTCACATTTTAGCTTCTGCTTCCAGCAAAGCCCATACCTCTGACAGCAGATTCAGGGATGAACCCATTGAGAGTACATGTCTCCTGACCCCAAGCTGTTTACTTCAGGCCTTAGTTACCTTCCATCTGTTGTTGCTCCTTCTCCCTCCAAAAAGCACAAAAAACCAGAGTGAAGATACTGCAGATAAGCATCTTCTGACCTTTCTGCATTTGCAAATCTACTGCAGTGTCCAGTTCTCGTTCTTCTTGTGACCACATGACAACCCACATACTTCATTTAAAAATGTAAAGCTGCAGCCCTCATGATATCAAAATAGTTTTGAAACATGACCCTGAAGATTAAAAATGACAAACAAAAAAATCTATCCAAAGACACGAATTATAAATACCATGCTAAACATTAACTTTCTGGAAGCTGTGCCTCATTGTTTTGGCACTCTCAGTTACTGGTATGAATAGTCCTATGAGCCAAAGAGAATAAATTTAAATAGATGTTGACTGATTTGCAGAAAGTAATCCTTAAGAAAGGTAAGAGCCAAAAAGTACAACACAAAAGAGAAGTGGAAGGGAGGAAATTATGTAGGATAATGGTAAGTCATGAGATCTCTCATCAAGTCGACCAGCCAGAACTCTACTCATTCCCAGACTTTTATAGGTTTTCTTCTACATTACCACTTAGACATTAAAAATAACTTAAAATTAAAGATTTTAGACCTATACCCTATAGGACTCTTATCTCTCCTTTTCTTTTTAGCTTCTTGGAAAATGTCATTCTGAGGCTGACAGCCTATTAGTTTACATTATTTTGGTTTTTGTGGAATTTCCTTATTTCAGTGCACATTCCTCATAGCAACTCCCCTCCCTGGGAAACATCATTTTTCTTCTCCCATATTAATTCATAAATACAAACTTTCCCTGCATCTCCTTCAAGTGACAGTTCATCCTTAGCCCTCCTATGTTCTGTTATGATACTGAAAAGCAGCATTCATGAAACTTCCTCCCTCCCTCCCAGGATTTCCTCCACCCAGTAACATCAGATAACCAAGCAGAAAACACCCACCACATGAGCCCTTTGCTCAGTCTGCCAGTGTAAAAGGTAGTGAGTGAACTGTTCAGCTTTCACAGGAATTTAGGTTTTCCTGGGCAGCTCAGAGTTTATGAACCTGTCAAGCTGAGATCATGTACATATTGCTTGAAGATCTGTTGCTAAGCTAATCACACCACGTTACTAACACAACTGCTGCACACCTCTTTGAGTTGAATTTGAGTCCAATGAAAAATGTGAGACAAGTAACTTTATCTTCCACACTAATCTCCATGAAGGTATGAAGCCTGCAAAGATGATTCCATATGTGTTCATAACTGGCTGACAGACTGGGAGTGGGATGAAAGTGGAGAAAACCACTGTAAGAATAAATGCATTCCATACCGTGAGGTAAGAAAACCTGATCAAATGAAGCAGAAAATATGGCATTAGAAGCTGGGGTCCTTTTCCCTGAATATATAGGAGTAAAATGCCATTGGTGAATTATTTTTACTTCAGCAGTTTCAAGCCGTTCCTACATCAGACTTTTTAAGTATACAAATTTTCAAACATTCATTTTTATGTGCAGCACTCACTCTAGGTAGATAGACATTTAATTGTTCACTATTCATTCCACTTGTGAAACCTAAGTCCAAGAAACACTGATATTTTAACCCAGTGGGATTTATAAAGTAAAAGATAAATGAACTTTGTTCATACAGAGACTAAGATGCATTTCATAAGTTTCCTTACACAATATGGGGCTCTACACACCCTTGTCTTTTTAAATTGGAATGTAAATTCCCAAACTGCTGAGGAATTTTTAAGGTTTTCTTGCCTATTTGGTATCTTTGCCCTTATCTCTATTTCACCTTGTCCTTTTCCATCCCATCTTTCTGAGAATGTTTAATGGCTGGGATGACTAATTTTATGAGCAAAAGTGTATAAAATGAGAACTTACAAGACTTACAGGAGCAAGGTTGCCTGTAACCTGATCTACAGACCTTTTCAGAGTCAAGTAGGATTTTTCTAGTGACTCAAGTAAGTTTAGCATCAGAGAGATATAATACAGTTCAAAAGTGTATTTGAATATTTTTGATAGTTGAACTTCACTGAGTCCATGAAATACTGCCCAAAGTGAAGAAGTAAACAAAATTTAGGTGAAGTGCTTAGGGACTGGTAGTAAGGCTTTGCATATTCATTCTTTTGAATTCAGTTCAAGTGCATGTACTTCCAGAAGTCAGTTCAGCAACTGATATAAGTGGAAAACACAGTCCAGTTAGTGCTGGATTGCTGTCTGCCTTGCAAAAGTGACACTAATCAGCAGACTCAGGAAGGTGGCCAAAAACAAATGGGCTGTGGAAACTTACAGCTTAGTTTCCCAGATGTGCTAAATCATCAGTAGTTCCAGATGAAGTGAAAAACAAAATTATAATCTCCATAAATAATCTCCAGTCTCTGTTCAAACTGTCCCTGTTTCAGAGATAGGAGCTTTTAACCTTGAGTTCCCTTGCACTTATTTCTTAAAGAAAATATACCATCTGCATGGAAAAACATGCAGCAAATTCTGAGGTCTTATCACTTGAAGCCAGGCACAGCTATTCCTTAACTAAATGGAACCACACCCTAAACTACCCATGTTTTTCACCAAAAATAGGCTTGCATGGTAAGTAAGCATAAAGATGAAAATTCTGCAGAGAAATTAAAAAACACACATTTCCCATATGAAAATTACATGATATACAAACACTAGACTGCCTTGGTTTGGACTCAGCTCATGGAAGGGTTCTCACACTGTCACAGAGCACTGTAGACAGTCACTTTTTTCACACAGAGGAGCAATCAGCAGCTCTACACGTGACGTATGCAAGTGGTTCTAAGGCCCATTTGGGACAACTGCTGAATAAAGAACAAGTGCTGAATATTAAGGATGTACAACTGACCATGGCCAGTTTTAGCCTTGTCATTATTCTCCCAGCTGGGTGATCCCCAAGCCATGTTAATGCACAGACTAGGAAATTTTCCAAGAAGCTAGAGAGTCAGAATCATTTGGAGGAATTTAGGGACGTGTTGGGGACACAGGCTGTGTGCTCCACGTGTTTGCTGCAGCATTATGATCTTTAGGCAGAATTAGGAGGAAGTTCAAAATAAAATTATCAATTTAGCAAGTAGAAAAGGACAGACATATTACAGAACCTGTGGGACACAAGTATAGGGTATATACATCTCTTGCATAAAGACCTAAACACACTCATGTCACAGGCTTTCTGGAATGATTAGCTAAAAGCAGGCAGAAATTCAGAACTGCATAGGAACTGGAAGAAAAAATCTAATGCTACTTAAAATCACAGGAATAGTGGGAAAGAAAGAGCTAAGATCTGCCTGCCCTGAGAACACAATGAAAGAAGTAGATGGAGGAGCTTTCCTTTTCTGACCCTGCTCCCAATGCATCATCCAATCTCCATATCCCTTCTCCAGCACCTACAACATCCATAGTGCAAGCCCTGGCTAGAGATGATATGAACTGAAAAGCTGTTTTACAGACTACGAGTCTTTGGGGCTATTTGAAATGGACTTTGTATTATTCACAAAGGATAGTTTTTTAAGGCAAAAGTCAACATAGTTTTGCACATGAGAACACAGGAAAGAACTTGATGTCAAAAATACCTGGAGCAGAAGAAAGACTACATATAGCAAATTTCACTTCTGTATGATGGACTTAAATCTGTAATCTTTTTTTTTTTTTTCCCCACACACAGAGCAGCTTCCATGCAGAACTATACCAACACAAAGACAGTGCTCTGAGATTCACAGTGTTAAATCTTTGTATGAGCTGGTAATGGTGACAACCAGCAGAGTATTCAGGAATTACAGCAGTAAGATAAACCCTGTAGGAATCAGCATCTTGGGCAAGGACTACTTGTACTATTATAGATAAAGCAAAGCTTCCATCAGAGAGATGCTAGTGACGTGATCAAGGTGAATCAGTCAGCAACAGAGCCCAGTGGTGCTGCTGCCTGGCTCACAGTTTCAGTTACCAACACTCAGACTCAATTTCCAAGGCTTCTACTCCTGCCACCACTCCAATCCCTAATCCCATTCTTAGCTTTGTTTCTGAGAGTACATGAAGTTTCCTTTTTTGAAACAGAAAAGATTGAACTTCAGCCACAAATACATGCGACAAATGCAGGCAAAATAAAGTGTACATACTGCCTGCTTTGTGCCTGGACATAACTACTGAACTAATATTCTTTAGACAAACTCAAGCTAGGCAGGCAGAAGGTTGTCACAATGAGAGCTCAGCAAACAAGCAGTATCTTTGTTGTGTGGTTGACAGGCCCTATGACACAGGACTTACAAAATGCAATAGTACCAAGAACAGAACAGCTTCACTTGATAAGGCTACAAGAAGCTGCAATTCACAGTTTCTTGAGCCAGAAAGGCCATTGCCCCACTGGAAAAAGAACTTTGGAAGCTTGACAAAAACTTACTTTCTTCAAGCAGTTGCTAAATTATGTCTCTTCTCTTTGCCTGTGAGGTCCTGCCCAGCCATGAAGTACGTTGCAGCAGGCACAATGAGATCCCTTGGAGCTGTGACTCCACAGGGCCGTCTCTGGCCTGTAAATAAAAAGATTCCCATATTCAAAGCACTGTCTGGCACTTTCAGCACTACTCAGATTTCAAGGCATGTCAGAGTGTCCTGACATGCTACAAGTTGTAAAGGCTCTCACACACAGCTTTAACTGTCAGCCCCAGAGAGATGCTGGGCTGTCAGCCCCAGGGTGGAAACAAAGGGCAGCTGTTGATCCCTGCATTTTGTGTAACCACTTGCTCTCAAAACAGGCAAATTACTTTTGCCAGTTGTGGGACTGGGTAGCATTTTCAAACATCTCAGAAGAAATGAAGCATAGCACACAAGAAGACGGTGAATGACTCCAGACAATGTTTTTATAACCTGGTCTTATAACCAATTTTTAAAAGGGATAAATGTTTATCAATTTGATACAAAGTGATGTTAATTCCATAATATTTAAATGTAATTAAGACATTTCTTATTTGACACACAGATGTACACAAATGGGACTGACCTGTGCCAGAGTATGTGGGGGAAGTCATTTAAGGTGAGCGAATCCTCCTGCCTCTGCCTGCAAATGAACAAGAAGGACTCGATTGCAATCAAGTATCTCCTCTCCGAAAGCTCAGAGGAAAGCTCCAGCAGCAGCAGCAGCAACAGTGAGGAGCGTGCCTGTCAAAAAAAACTACTGAAATTTGAGAAACTAAAGAAAAAGGAAGCTGAACAGGCAAGATAAATGCTGGTGGATGTATGTCAAGACAAGAGAAATCAACGTGGAGGCTGGGCTTGGGGCATCATGCCAGCCTGCTTTATGCCTTCCTTTCTAGAACATAATAAATCAATGGCTGGTTCTATTAATCTTTCTCTGGTGTTTTTGCATCTGCATCACAAAGCTCCAGACAGGCTAGCACAGGTGTAATCTTGTGACTTAAACAACTACAAGCTGAAGGAAACATCTAGGGGTTGACTTTCAAAGAGAAGAGGTACAGGCAGCCCCTGCTGACTTAAGGTGAAACAGTGAGAACTGGAAACCTCCAGTTCTCTTCCAAGGTCATACCTGCCAGTAATGCACCAAATCTGCAACCCAAACTCTTCATTAGCACAGGCACACAGCACTCCTATCATGAGTTCCTCTGTGCCTGGGTCTGCTCAGATAAAGAAGAAATCTTCAGGCAGAAATAGGTCAGTAAGCCTGGCTACTGACCACTGAAAATGTTTTTATTTTGAATCTTAAAAACAGGGCTTTATGGTGTATTACAAAAATCCCTGAATCCAAATATTGTCAGTACACAGCATGCACAGTCGGTTGCACAGGGCTTTCACCTTAAGCAAAGCAGTAGAAAAGTCTACTACAGTATCATTTTAAAGCATAATTTTGAGTGAAATTATTCCCACTGAATTATTCCAAACATAATGATCTCTGAAGAAACCAAAGTGTCAGGGACAGCTTCAGTAAGTTTTCTCCCATCAGTAACTCTGTTTCCCAGCATCACTGTTACAGTCAAGATAAAAACAAAATCTGCAGGAATCTCAGAGGGATTTGTGAGATAAAGATGAATGAAATCCTACTTTCAGTTATGCACCCATACTTCCTCTGACATCACTGCAGAGTGGACAAGTCTGTGCCATTCTGTAGAGCCTTTTCAAATGCCATCACCACAGAAACCATGAAAAGGGTTAAAACTGGGGTTCACATTATCAAACTGTGAAAATCAACATCATCTTGGTGCTTCCAAATGATCTGGTTGCCTTACAGCATTTAAGGATCTGTTCCACAGTTAAAACAATGACTTGGCACATCCTGTTTAACTGGGAGAATCTTAAAAATCTAACACACTTTCTTCACTGAGCTGTTTATTTATTGGAATGGTTTCACACAGCTGCAACAGTAATGTTAAACCCATTAGGTCATGCTCTGCTTCCAACCAGCTTCTCAGTACTCTTTACAATGGACTAATTCCTACCAGCATTGAATTGTTTCAGAATGATACTTTGCCACGTCTGTATTTTGTGCTAACTCAATTTGTCAGTTCTACTGTTAGAAAAGAAAGAACAAGAATTTAGTCTTCTGTAATGCTCTGACAGTTCTGTTCTTCCTCTATTTCACTAACTCCGTTCTTCTCTGTCCTTAATTGCACCTGAGTCAGAGCAGAACATTTTCATGCATTTTATTTTGCTATGCTCAACATTCAAGAATTAATTAACCCCTCTGACTGCCATAACACCAACTTTTTCTGTAGCACCATGGATAAACATTTTCTTCATGTTTTTTGTTTCTCTTTGCTCTGACTAAATTACTCTTGAAACCACTCTCAACAAACAACTCCTCCATGCCTAGTTTCAGGATGACCCATAAGACTGGTTATTGCGTGCTTTTGTAGGACATTGGGTCCTACAGCAAGATAAAGAACCAAGAAAGACCATTTTGCTCCTATTCATAACCTTTCCACTGACTCATGATGCACCCTAAGCAAACCATTTAACTCTTTTGTTATAATTACACAGATAATACTTTTCCAGAGATACCATATTTCCTCTAGGTCATCTCTTTTCTAGGACAAAAAATTCGGGAACTTCTCAGTTGTCCCTATGGGACAGTTTTCCATTCTACACCTCCCTGGTCCCAGAGGTGTGAACTGGCTCTCAGGCTCATAGCTTTGCACTTGCTTTTTGTTACAAAAGCTTCACATGAATATGTCAATCTTCTTAAGCCACTGTTTGCTCTATCTAGTTGCTTTATACACACAGTAATTTACACCCTAAACAACCTTTGTGATACTCAGAAATGCTACCAGTGGATATTTTACATTTACAGAAAGACTAGGACATCTCAGGTAAAGCAAAATGAAAAATAATATACATGGCTAAAAAACAGATCACAGCAATACACCGTGAAGATATTCAGGAAAAAGAAAGATTCAAGTTGCTGGTGGCTGCAGACATCCCCAGCCAATGCTGTCTGATTAGGTAGGTGCTTCTGTGCATCTCAGCCAAAAGCACGTCCTGCCTCTGGAGCCACACTGGCCCAAACCACTGAAATGCCTCCGTATTTAGTGACACTAGACTTGACTAAGATCTTTATCAAAATGTCACAATGGCAGTCAAATGCTTTGTGAAATAGGTTGGGAAATATGTTCCTACACCAGTTTGAGGAAACAGACTTAAAATCTTATCAATAAATTAAACTGGACTTATCAACAAGACAATGTTGATAAAAATTAAAATTATTGCCAGCTATTGACTTATTTACAACCTGGCTAAGAATCAACTTTTGTACTGTGCTACTTGGGCCTGGTGTCATGTTAACCAGCTAAGCTGGGTCATCCTGATTGCTCTGTTTATTTAATTTTCTTTCCTTAAACATTGGCAGAATACTGTGAGTCTTCTGAAATTTCACTGACATGCCAGGATTTCTTACAAATGAGACCTCTCATGACAGAGCTGTAAGAGTTCTTTAGTATATGTTATCTTAGCCTTCTGCTTTAAAATTGTGAATATTACTTATGACGATGAACCTCATCCTTAACTACTTGCAGACTGAAAAGAATTCCATCATATTCCTGTAATACAAATGCTTCATCCAGCACATATTTCAATATTAAGTATTGCTAACAAAACTTGCCCACTGTTCCTTGTGCCATTGCAAGGCCACAATTTCCTGTAGTACTCTAGAGCCCTCATTCTATTTTTATGGGTTCACAAATCTCCATGGATATTGATTGCCACAGAGTTTTCCTTTTTAAAAAATAATAAACATCAGTAATTATGACATTTTCAACTTCTGTTGCATTTTTCATGAGCAGATTTCACTCAAAACATTTTATAAATATTCATTAATCTTCAAAATATATCTGAGAGGAAAATAAGAAGAGAG
This sequence comes from Erithacus rubecula, assembly GCF_903797595.1. NCBI lineage: Eukaryota > Metazoa > Chordata > Aves > Passeriformes > Muscicapidae > Erithacus > Erithacus rubecula. Next base: position 18,560,625 of record NC_136662.1, on the reverse strand, counting down.
AAGCAAACTGTATCAGTGGGAGAGAGTCAAAAAGAGACTTATCTGATCACTGCAAGTATTGCAGAACTAGGGCTAGTACAGACAAGTTCTGTTGCAGAGTCTTTTCACATTACAAATGGAGCTGCTCTTTGTAAGATAAGCCTCAGAAAAAGTTATTATGTTAAATTATTATGCAAAAATTTTAGAATCACAGAATTGTTCAGGTTTGAAAAGACCTTTAAGATCATTAAGTCTGATGTTCCAGGCTTTTATGAAATAACATAGTGAAAAAGCCTGAGCATCCAAAACCCAAAACAAATTATTAAACAATGCATTTCCATGGACCTTGAAGGATAATGAAATTATACAAAAAATAATCCTTGCACTCTCTAAGACAAATAATGTCAAACAGGCTGATTTGCCTTGCTGAGAGACAACCAGCCCAAAGAGAAGAAAAAGCTAGAGATTAGATATGGCTATTTAAGATTTTGATAATATTGATACAATATTCTGATAAGAAATTGGAGAAAACCTAAGTGCAAATGAAATCACTGCAATACTTGCTTAAAAATAAATTAAAATATTACTATGAGTATATTGTTGTTAAAATCAAACAGATCTTCTGTTAGTAAACCCCAAGAATCTGTTCTGATCCAGTCAACCTTTGTTTTCCTAAACAATGAAGTAGAGATTTTGCAAGCATTTTGAAGGACAAGATTAGAATAAAAATGAATTTTTATATCCAAAGAACTAGATCAAGCCTCCAAAGCTGAAATTCTAAAAAGAGAGATGAAAAATACTTGCACTGTGGAAAGGTAAATCATTGGAAAAAATTATCTAGGAAAATACACAGCAAAGCAACAGCAGAGCAGCCAAGGAGTTGGGATGTGTAGTAGCAACCTCTGCCATTTACAGCTGAAAGAAGAAGGTTTAATCTTTTAAGGCTTCAGTGTATGCAGAGCTCTGGAAGTCCTGAGTCACCAAGCAAGCAGATGCAGGACCTACAGACATCCTACCAACAGTTACTCAGAGTTGGTGACGTATCGCACATTCCACTGAGGCGCTGCTTCTGGAATGACCCCACTGCATCACACAGGCTGTGGAATGTGGTGGGTATCAGGCAGAGTTTAACTCTCTCCATCTTCCCAATGAAATCAGCTCATGAGCTCTGTCAACACCACTGCAATATGTTCTAGAACAAACATACTCTTGGTATGTATCTAATGTCTATATAATTTTAAAAGAATGAAATTAGCTGAATTTGTGCACATTTTCTGGTTATTTTCCTTCCTCTTTTTCTGTTCCAAAGATTTATTTCAAAAAACGCCACATGCTTCAGACAGCTCATGTCTGTCATATATTTGCTCTACTTTATTATCCATGGAAACACTGAGATTTAGACAAGAAGAGTTAAGTAAAGATTTCAAAAAGCATTAGGGTTTGGATTACAATTTGAAACATTGCCAAACTTTACTAACAGCAAGACTGAATTCCCCTGTGCCTGAAGACTGATAATTCTCAAGCACAACTCATTTTTCCTTTTGGCAAAAAAAACCAAAAACTGCACCTTTGATACAGTCACCTAAAAGAGCAGGTCTGTTTCAGTGTGAAGCTGCAGGTCAGCTCCAGACTACAGTGAAAAAAGACCCAAGCTATGAAATCAATGATCTGCTTCAAATAAGTGTGAGGACACAGTTAGGATCAGACCTCAACAATCTGGCAGCTTTTAACATCTCCAAGACAAAGTTGCAGTGATTCCCTACTGCTGAGATTTATCTTCACAGAGGAAAGTCTCTCTCCTTAAAGTATATCTCTCCTGCCTCTGTTTTGATCACCAACTGATATCCGAGTCCTAGTATTCTTTTGGCCTCCTTCCTTGGAAATGCAGTGAGGTCTCTGTGGAGTTTGCCTTGGTTCCCCTCTCAGACAGCTGTGACTAATTCAATGTTCAAGCTCTTGAGTTAATTCTCTTGTTAGATCACTTTCCTTCTTCATGGAATGATTATTCCCACGGGAGAAATGAGAAAGACTGAAACAATATTGTGCTAGTATCTGACACACTGCATCCAGGATGTTTATTTTAAATCAAATAGCCTGGAATTGATCCAGATCTATGGCTTAAACACAAGAATCTCCTAAGTGGTGGGGAACTGTAGCCATGCATGTTGCACAACATTCCCCGTTTCACTGGAATTCCTCCAAACTTCCTGCTAGGTGAGTGCACCTAGAACACAAACCTCTCCACACAAGTAGGTCAGGTGAGACAAAATTAGGGCATACTTTAGGACTGAAAAAAGTTTTTTTCTTGTTCTATTATTTTTTATCACACACCAATCCCTTTTCCACCCAATGCTATTGTAAAGGTGAAGCCTGGAGAACACAGTAGTGAAATATTGCCAGTGCTCCTGAAATCACAAGCCATTATCTGTGCATTACTCACTGGGAATGTCACATTCCCTCTGAAGGCTCCTGTGGCTCGGACATGTGCCCCACTTTTTCTGCCTGGCTTCCCAGAGCATGGCTGGTCACTGGAGGGGGCAACCTCCTTCAACTGAATGCCAGCACAGCTTGTGCTGCAGCACCTTTGGTAGGATGTGAATACTCAGCAGAGTTTCTCAACCTCCACTTCAAAAGTGCTAAACCTCTCTGGACTGACAATTCTGATACCAGACTGTTACCTTAATGCCACCTTTACCTCAAGCCACATTACATGAAAATAGTAAATACTTTATTACAATTTCAAATGGACAAAAAAGTCACAAAGGCTTCTAAAGAGGAGAGGAGAGGAGAGAGGAGAGGAGAGGAGAGGAGAGGAGAGGAGAGGAGAGGAGAGGAGAGGAGAGGAGAGGAGAGGAGAGGAGAGGAGAGGAGAGGAGAGGAGAGAGAGGAGAGGAGAGAGGGAGAGGAGAGGAGAGGAGAGGAGAGGAGGGAGGAGAGGAGAGGAGGAGAAGGAGAGGAGAGGAGAGGAGAGGAGAGGAGAGGAGAGGAGAGGAGAGGAGAGGAGAGGGAGAGGAGAAGGAGAGGAGAGGAGAGGAGAGGAGAGGAGAGGAGAGGAGAGGAGAGGAGAGGAGAGGAGAGGAGAGGAGAGGAGAGGAGAGGAGAGGAGAGGAGAGGAGAGGAGAGGAGGAGGAGAGGAGAGGAGAGGAGAGGAGAGGAAGAGGAGAGGAGAGGAGAGGAGAGGAGAGGAGGAGAGGAGAGGAGAGGAGAGGAGAGGAGGAGAGGAGAGGAGAGGAGAGAGGGAGGAGAGGAGAGGAGAGGAGAGGAGAGGAGAGGAGAGGAGAGGAGAGAGGAGAGGAGAGGAGAGGAGAGGAGAGGAGAGGAGAGGAGAGGAGAGGAGAGGAGAGGAGAGGAGAGGAGAGGAGAGGAGAGGAGAGGAGAGGAGAGGTTTACAGTTTCCCAAGCCATCATGGACAATGTCATCATCACCTTGCTGGTAGTGTGAAAACTCAAATGTTTTCACACCAGCCCTGTGTTGTGGGGCTGCCTGTGCAGAAAGACTGTCTTTGGGGATCTCTCTTGTTCTCTGTGTTTGGGTCAATTTCGGTTCAGACCTCTATCCTACACACACACACACATATTCTTCAAGATTCATTAACCCTCAAGATTCATTAATGAAATAGCTCTTAGGGCCAGGCCCAAACCTGTCGAGAGGGTGTTCTCATGCCTAGCTTGAGTCTGGAAAATGTGTTATCTCCCTGTGAAGCAAGGAGATAGGAAACATTCAGACCCTGAAGGGAAGCTTCTTTATCCACTGAAGCTTATGTATCACGTGAAAGCATAAGCTGACAACAGGTTTATGCAGGTATCTAATTAGAATATAGTGTCTGTAGCTCATTAGAGGCTTTTGGCTGGGTAGACAAACACAATAAGCAGTTGTGATTGTCACCATTGGGGTAATAATGGGGTAAACCAATGCTGTCTTTGAGAAACACCTTACAAATAGCCAGGGGAGCTTCTTCTCCAAGCTGAGAGTGTGAAGTTCAGCAGCCTGCCTGTCTTATTCCTTCAAGGGGCTGCAAAACAACATCCACCAAACTGTGCATTCATACACTGCTGACTTGCATCATTGCTTTGGGCATGCAATGGCATCCAGAGCAAATGTCTGGGGAAAAACCTAGACCTTAACAGAGACAAGGTGTCTTGGAAGTGTAAAAGATTTAACTTAGTACACTACAGATGCTTGTACTCCTCACGAACTCTTGATAATTCTGCACTTTTGAAATTATGGCTTTCCTGGGAGAAGTTTGAGTTCAAAGCCTTGTGGAATTTAGGAAAGTGGAGCAAAAACGGCTGTATCCTATATAGATTTTGTGACCTCCACACCAAAATACAAAATAAGCTCCTTTCCATTTTGGTTAGGCTTAGAACACCTCTCCTCTGATAGATGCAGTGCATTACAAGTAGCAGCTATAGTGGGTGAATAGTAACAAAAATGGCAAGTGCCTGTGCCATTGGAAGGTTATAGCAGATGCCTTAGCACAGAGGGCAAAGAACAGAGATGCAGTTTACAACAGGAAGTGAAGATTTCACACCCACATAACTGGGGGAGAAATTAGACCTGGCACATTCTGGTTGCAATGGAAAGTGGCTCCCAATCACAAAAGCTCCCATGGGATTTGATGTACCTACAAATAGTCAAGGCCTGAGTTTCATGTCTCCTCTGTAATAGGGAATTTTAGCAGCCAAGTATGGTAAGGAGTTTTAAGTCAAAATGGTCCCCAGAACTGCAGGTGTAATGGACAAGAAGCAGTCAGGCAAAACTGCACATTTAAATCAATAATTACTCTTTTTAAATTTTGGAGTAGTTGTTTGGTTGTTTTGGGTTTTTTAAGACTAAGTGCTCTCCGTCTATATCGAGTTCAGGTGAAACAAACAAACAAACCTAAATCATGCTGTAAGAAAGGAGAGGTTCGGCATGCGCACAGGGAACACCTTTCAGCCTCCCGACTTTGTTAATGTTCGAATACGTCACCCTGCAGTCCCGGTTTTCTTAATGCTCGATACATCTCCCTGTGGTAACAGCGGCACCTGCAGGATTCGGGAAAAGCAGCACAGACACCTCCCGCTGATCTGCAGATCATCCAGGCTTCTGCAAAGGTTTTCCTGAGAACTCTTCAGCCAGGGAAATCTGAGCAGCCATGGGCCTCCGTGGGACAGGGTTTTCTCAAGAGAAAGCCTGAATAGTTTTCTTTGAGAATCTTCTCACTGTTTTGGCAGGGTGGCAGCAGCACTTCTGTGCAGGTGTGGGCAGTGGGACATGATGAGCAGCACAGGGCATGCCTTTTTTTGTCACCTGTCCTATATGACAGCCAGCATTTAGTTGGCTTATTGACAAATATATTTTTTAAAGTCTATTGTATTAAAATTAAAGACAATTTAAATTGCTTCACTACTGTGACTGCCATTCTTGATGTTGGTTAATCAAAAGGCCTCCTCATTACACGGTACAATTTCACAGTGTCAAAGGAGCTTTCAGCCTTATTCCTGAAAGTCCACAGCATGTTTTTGGAGATTCACAGTACTATGTGGGAACATTAGCTTCATCTGAACAGCTCCTGTGTGACCACAGAAGACACCCACTGAGGTGGTGCTCTTTGCTGGGGGCAGAGCCACGAACACAGCACAGTACAGGCCTCTGGGGCAAAATGAGCTCCCTCAGCAACACTATTTTGTGTCTGTAAACTTGGCACTATGGTGTGAAATCCTAGTGCTGGCCAAGAGTCCAACAGCTGACATCAGGCAGCCAGTGAGCCACTGGCATTTAGGAGAATTCTAAGCCTTTTACTCACAGGCCGCTTCCGATGAATAAAATGTCAGCACGAGAGGGGTCTGGTTTCTTTTACTGATTCATCAAAGAAAGAAAAACCTCGATGCATTTATTAGCTGAGCTTAAAATTTATAGAGTTATATCAGCATGAATCCAACTGTGTGTGCTTGCAGAAACCTAGATCTATGATCTCTAGATCTTTTCTCTAGATCTATGTTTTCTATGGGTATTTTTTGAAGACCAACTTGAAATGTAATTAGAATAAATGTAATTAGAATGAAATGCTGATGAAGAGAGAAACTAACAGCCCCTCGAGGGTATTATGATTCAGATTCTTTCCAGAAGTACGTATAAAAGTTATTACAATGAAATGCAGAATCATGAGAAAAGCCTGAGGGGCCATGACCATTGTAACTGTAGGCAGACATGTTTTTCTTTCCCAGTCTCACAGTAAATAGATATGGAAACCTTCCAAGTGGCTCTCTGATTGCTTTATGCTCTGGATGGATGTTATGCTCCTGGAACAGTTGTGGAAAACTCCGGATGGATGTTTTTCTCTCAGAATTAGTGCCAGCTCTGCTGGACCCAGTGACTGACTGAATGCATTTAACTCAGTATGTGGTGCTCATTCCCCATCAGTGCTCAGGCATGCAGTGACTCAGGGAATTACACAGACTAAGATGGAAGCTCTCTCTGCCTCAGGATCAGTGCTGACCCCAGTGACCCACACGGTGCTGCTACAGGACACTGATGAAACATCTGTGCTGGAATGAAGAGGAAGGCCCACACATGGCATGACACTACGGACAAAGGGGGTGGTGCTGGGCTGCATCTGCCTGTCACGCTCCTGGAACAGTTGTGGAAAACTCAGGAGGGATGCTTTTCTCTCAGATCAGTGTCAGCTCTGCCAGACCCGGTGATCATGTGCATTTACCTCAGTATGTGATGTTATCCCCTGTCAACATTGGTCTGCTGCCACAGACCCAGGCAGTGTCCCTGCCTCCCATCTCTGCTGTTCCCTGGGCTGGTAGCAGCTGCAATTTCTCCCCAACATAGCCAGATTTCTCACAAGCACAGATTGAGGTGAACAGGGATCCAGTTTCCAAGAGCAAGATAGGACTGAGGGACAGAGGTTATGAAGGCAGTAACTAAATTAATAACCTATTGCAGTAACAATTTTAACCACAAACTCTTTGCAGAGCAGGGAGTGAGCCCAGAGTGGCCAGAGGCGCCTGTAGGGTCTCTTCACTTTAAAATGGACATTGAGGTGCTGGAAGATGCCCAAGGAAGGCAACAAGACCAGAAAACATGTCTTATGAGGAGTGGTTGAGGCAGCAGGGGGAGTCCCAAGGAGGCTCAGGGGGGACTTCACTGCTCTCTACAACTCCCTGAAAGGAGGTTATAGTGAGGTGGAGGTCAATCTCTTTTACCGTGCCTGCAGCGAGAGAATCAGCGGAAATGGCTTTAAGCTAAAACAGGTGAGATTTAGATCAGATGCTGGAAAAACAATTTCACTGTTCGGGTGGTCAAGCGGTGGAATCGGATGTGGAGCCACCATCCCTAGAGGTCTTTAAGAGGGATCTGGATCTGGCAATGGGTGATGTGGTTTAGCAGTTCAGGGGCAGTGCTCGGTCGACCGCTGGAATGAATAATCTTAAAGATCTCTTCCACCGTTGATGATTCCGTGATTCCTGTGGGGCCTCACGGGGCCAGGTGCCCAGACAGGGGAGTAGACAAAGCAGCGGCCAGAGGTACCAGAACCAGTGCCGCCTTGAGGGCAGGGCGCTCGGCACAGACACAGGCTGCTCGGCACACAGAGCCCCCGGCACGCACACAGGCTGCTCGGCACACAGGGCCCCCGGCACGCACACAGGCTGCTCGGCACACAGGGCCCCCGGCACGCACACAGGCTGCTCGGCACAGAGGGCGCTCGGTACACACGGAGCCCTCAGAAATCAAGAGCCCTCAGCGCGCCCCTGCGTCTCGGCGCCCACCCGGTCCAGGCAGAGCCGCCTCAGGGGCAGCGCGCCCCCCCCCGCGCACGCGCCCGGGCGGGCGGAGCGGGGGCGCGTGCGCGGCGCGAGGCCGGCGCCGGGGGTGCCGGTGCCACAGCAGCGATGGCGGCGAGTGCCGGGACGGGCAAGGGCGGCTCTGGCTCCAGCTCCAGCTCCAGTTCCGAGCGGCATGCCCGCCTCCTCCTGGCCCAGATCAACCGGCTGCGCGCCGGGCACAGCTTCTGCGACGTGCGGCTGGAGGTGGGCCCGGAGGCGTTCTCCGTGCACCGCCTGGTGCTGGCGGCCAGCAGCCCCTACTTCGCGGCGCTGTTCGCGGGCGGCATGAAGGAGTCCGGGCGGGACGTGGTGCGCATCGCGGGCGTGGAGGCGGACACCTTCCACACGCTGCTCGACTTCATCTACACAGGTGAGGGCTGGCGGGGGGCCGAGGGGCGGGCGCCCGGCGGCCGCAGGCTGGAGCGGGGCCCCGCTGTGGTTTGGTGCCCGCAGGGGTGGTGAGCATCGCGGAGCACAACGTCCAGGAGCTCATCGTCGCCGCGGACATGCTGCAGCTCACCGAGGTGGTGGAGCTCTGCTGCGAGTTCCTCAAGGGCCAGATCGACCCGCTGAACTGCATCGGCCTCTTCCAGTTCTCGGAGCAGATCGCCTGTCACGACTTGATGGAGTTCACCGAGAGCTACATCCACGCGCACTTCCTGGAGGTGCAGAGCGGGGAGGAGTTCCTGGCGCTCACCAAGGAGCAGCTGGTGAAGATCCTGCGGAGCGAGGACCTGAGCATCGAGGACGAGTACCAGGTTTTCACGGCAGCGATGCAATGGATTCTGAAGGATGTGGGGAAAAGAAAGAAATACGTCGTGGAAGTACTGGAGCCTGTTCGATTCCCTCTGCTACCAGCCCAAAGACTGTTGAAATACATAGAAAGTAAGTGAAAGAAGGAATATCAGGTGCATGTATATGAGCAAACGATGTGTTGTTCAGAGTTACTGGGTTTTGGTGGACTACTTTTTACATTAATAGCATGATGAGTGAAAATATTTATAGCCAAAAAACTCTACTTTTTAAAATATAAGCACAGCTTACTTTAAAAATGCCTTATAAAAGTAAGTAGCATTGATTTGTCTGCTGTTTTAGGACAAGTTAGTAGTTTTTCTGCAACTGAATTGCTTAGAGTTTGTTACTTTTTATTGTGTTTGTTACATTTTTTAAATTCTGCTAATTTTATTCTTATTCTGCTTATGTTACTCTTCAAGGTATTCCAGATTTCAGTCTTCGGGTGGCCCTGCAAACTCTGTTGAAAGAATATTGTGAAGTCTCTAAGTCTCCCAAAGAGAACAAGGTCAGCAGTTTTCTGCAGGCTTCTAAAGGTCGTCCCCGGAGGAAAGCCAGGAAGTACCTTTATGCAGTAGGTTAGAATGTGGCTGTTTAAACCTTATAAACAAATTAAGTAGTATCTCAGAATGCAGTACTGAAGGAGATACTCGAGGATTTTTTAACAATCCAGATATATAAAGACAGCAAAACGTTTCATCATGGCTGAGTTACCATGTTAGCTTCTTTGATTAGAATGGCACAGAAGTCCAGCATTCACGTTTCTTGTCATTGTGACATGGCATTCAGAGCCCAGATTTTCTGTTCAAAAATAATTTACCTTGGGTGAAAAGCTGCAAATCAGCAGAGGATTTATCCATGGTTCACTGCTGGAATGGTGTATGCAAATTCACATTTTGTTCTGATGGCTAAAGTTTTCTCTGTGCAGGATACTTTGGTTCATATGATGGTATACTAGAAATTTCAAGTTTTCAGCAAAGCTGCAGCTTTATATTGGAAGGGAACATGTTTGTTTCACCCTGTGGGCAGTACCACCCGCTTAGAGAGCAAAGGTTGTTGGCTGATACTTGTGTTTTACTGAAAACATGAATTCTGGTATTTGTAGTTTTGTAGCATCAGCTCAGCACAATTTCCATGACCCTCAAGGCAACCATTCTTCCTTGTATGCTGGAGAAACAAAGCTATTTGGAAAAATCCAATTCTTTCTAGAAGTGGCTAATGGCTGTTACTGTATTATTTTTAATAGTTTAGATATAGGAGCATGAGGATGAACAGGAAGCTCTTACTTGGCCTTTCCACTTCCTTGGCAGGTGGGTACACCCGACTGCAAGGAGGACGCTGGAGTGACAGCAGAGCCCTCAGCTGTGTGGAGAGATTTGACACCTTCAGCCACTACTGGACCACAGTGTCCTCTCTGCACCAGGCCCGGAGCGGGCTGGGGGTGGCTGTGGTGGGAGGAATGGTCTATGCCATTGGAGGTAACAGCTGAAATAAGCTACCTTTCTTTCTTACATGAATGCTAGAAAGCTCATGTATGGAGACTTTCAAAATTATTCTTCTTTTAAGTGGTTCTGAGAATAATACAATTTTTAGGTGTAATAACAAAGGAATTGGGGTTCCTTGATTCTCTACTGTCACTGCCCTGTGAATGCCTGTTAGGGATCCTGTGCTGGTCAGTTTTTACTAAACTGCTCTCCCCTCATGGTGTATACTCACAGGTTACCAAATAGAAAAGTACAGATATACTCAGAGATGTTGGCTATTCTGTGGGCTTTGTGTACCACCACTAGTGGAATTTCTTGTCTCACAGTCTAGCAGAAGCCTATAGCATAAAAGGCAGTTGCATAGGACAAACTACTTGTGCACTGCATGCCTGAAAGGCTTGTTATGTCTGTTTGCACAAGGATGTGATGAGTAGCTCTACCAGCCCATCATGAAAGAATGCATATGTAGACTGTTTTTGTCACCACAGAGCTCATTCTTTGGTCTTGAAAACCCAGTCAGTTGTGCTGGGGAGTAAAGCATGCAGCACTGTGGTTATGTACCTCTCTGATGTTTTCAGTAACATTTCAGGGAACTATTGATGAAAGTGGTTCCTAGTGATGATTCAGTTCTGGGTATAAATGAAACTTTTGCTATGTTGGCCATTTGGCCAAAAGATAAATCTTGTATTCAAATGTTGCCTGTTGTGGAATAAGTTGAAAAATGTTTCCATATCTACAGTGAAAAACATTGCATTTCCCCTGACTCTTCTTGCTTTTATTATGCAGGTGAGGACAACTCTATGATTTTTGATTGTACTGAATGTTATGATCCTGTTACTAAGCAATGGACAACTGTGGCTTCCATGAACCATCCCCGTTGTGCACTGGGAGTGTGCACATGCTATGGTGCTATCTATGCTTTGGGTAAGTTGTGGGGTTTTTCTAGGTGAAGTTAAAGATGTTAATTCTTAGAAGTTGTAAATTGATTTGATCTTAAATATTACATCTTGGTGATACAAATTTGCAAGCTTAAGTTTTGAAAAACAGCTGTGTCCATAAGTATTAACATATATAGTAAATCTCTGTGGATTAGTTATTGTTTAATTATAACTTATTTCCATTGTAAACTGTCTGCATGCTGATTTCAGAATTTGTCCTGGAACAGTCCGCTGTATTCTAAAAATGCAACTAATACACAACTTTGTGCCATTCAATACTTCCTGTGTTTGCTGTGATTTGCAGGAGGCTGGATTGGAGCAGAGATTGGCAACACAATTGAAAGATTTGATCCTGAAGAGAATAGCTGGGATGTGGTGGGAAGCATGGCTAAGCCCCGTTACTGCTTTGGGTGTTGTGAAATGCAAGGTGAATATTGTTACGTTTAGATCCCTAAATAGTTCCAACAGCCACTGGATTTTGAAGCTTTATGTCTCAGTCATGAATTCTTACCTTTGTCTTGTACTGAGTTATCAGTCACACTGAGGCGCTTGTGCCTCGCTTGTTTGTTGGGCTAACACTCTATTTTTAATTCTTCAGAATTCAAGGACTATAAAGTTCTCTCTTGTCTTCTGCCTTTTATCCTATGAAAAGTTTTCACATGGCTGCCAGTATGGTTATGCAGCTTGCCTTTTAGCAGTTGATAGTTCTTTCTGATACTGCTTTTATTTATTTTCCATATTTGGATTTGCATGTTTTTCTTTGTGACAATCTGAAGACTTGTCACAGTTAAGACAGATGTGTCTAAATACTTAATCAGTAAATGTGTTTACTAAGTATTTGATTCTGGCCATGTCAGCTGTTGCAACCTTCTGAATTCCTTCTCCTGCACTTAATCAATTTTTGCTTTCCTAAGAACTTCTAATGCTCAAGCCTCAAGCTACCCATGCAAAAGCTTTATGTAGCCAAGGAGGATTCTTCTGGCATTCTTCAACCATCTTAATGCCAGGCTGAAACTTGTGTTGTGACACAAATTGTATTCTGAAGCCTAAAAGAGAAGCTCTGTTTCTGCAGGTTTGATTTATGTCATTGGTGGTATCAGCAGTGAAGGAGTAGAGCTGCGTTCTGTTGAAGTCTACGACCCCATCTCCAAACGCTGGTCTGAGCTTGCTCCAATGGGCACCCGAAGAGCTTATCTTGGTGTAGCTGCTCTCAACGATTGTATCTATGCTGTGGGAGGCTGGAATGAATCCCAGGATGCACTTGCTAGTGTAGAAAGATACTCTTTTGAAGAGGTATGGCAGAGTCCCTTCTTTTCTAAAATGCATATTGCATCCTCTTTGTGTAAGATGTTACAGAGGTATCCTGCTTCCTTTCTTTAAGAAACAAAAGCTGGAAATTCCATTCCCTTTTCACTGTTGGCTGGGTATCTTGAGTGAAACAAAGCTTTGGTGATCTCAGGATCGGACCTAAGTAGTTGTCATGGTTTAACTATGCACAGATATACTGTGGTTTGGTAAATACTTCTTAGGGTTAATATGAGAGGATAGATTCCCCCTCTGCAATAGAATAATCTGAATAGAGAGACAAAACTCATTGTAAAGGTAAGAGTTACCCTTTATTGCAAAATTTGAGGATTTTCTTCTGCTTCAAAATGAGGTGGTGTTTCAGCATGACTAGAAGACAAAAAAATTCTCTAGACTGTTATTGCTCATGTTTTTACAATGCTCTTTAGAAGAGTAGCTACTCTTAAAAGCAGAACATAATCCCATGTGCCATCTGTTTTGCTTTTCAAATTGAATCTAGTTTTCCTGTTTCCCCCACCTCAAATTGTACCATGTCTATTTTAGAGACTGACTGCATCTTGCAGTGACTGAAGGTGTTGTATGCAGACAGTATGGGATCTGCTCTTTAGAGATTAACACAATTTGGACCCCTTGTGAGAGTGTTGTCATTCCTGTCTTGATAATCCTCTGGATACTGTACACATACCACATATAAACCAGTGAAGTGTATACATAGTTTTTTGTATATGTTTCAGTCTTTAAACTCTAAAAGTTACTGTATCAGAATCAGGGCATGCCCTAAAGCTATTTTTTGATCTTTCACCTTTTTGTTAGGAAAAGTGGGTTGAAGTTGCATCAATGAAGATCCCAAGAGCTGGTGTCTGTGTTGTGGCTGTGAATGGACTCCTCTATGCCTCAGGAGGCCGAGCTCCCAGTCCTGATTTTGCTGCTCCAGTAACCTCTGACTCTGTTGAAGTTTATAACCCTCACATGGACAGCTGGACTGAAATTGCCAACATGATCACCAGCCGCTGCGAAGGAGGCGTAGCTGTGCTGTAAAACACAAAGAAAAACAGCTCATTCAAGGAATGAGTAAATTATGTTTCCTCAGATTTCCTGTCTCATTGGCCAGAAACCTCTTTTAACACAGGAGCTTCAGTGGAATTAGATCAGAGGGATTTTCCTGAGCAAAAGGAAAAGCCCTTCAAATTAAATTGGCTTATCCAGTGTCTGTCTCAGGAAGTATTCTGTTAAGAGTAGGAATGCCTCTTATAACTGGATTAAGCTCACTGAAATAAATGGTGAATTTGCCCTGTAAAAATCTGAAGAAATAATTCTAATGCATTAGAGACATTAATCAGGCTGTTAGTGAGCTGGTACTTCAGTCAGACTTGCAGTCTGGAAGTGGGTTACTGTCAACAGCAAGGAGTTACCTCTGGGTAAGATCAGATGGGCGATTTGGATGGCATTAGTTCTTTTTCTGGCAGAAAACAAGGAGGAGAAGATAACAGACAGGAAAGACTTGGTGCCTCTGCTTAGGACCTTGATGTATTTAAGCCTCTTTTCTGTTGCTGGACATAGTGGGCATTAAATATTAATTGGATCTTTACTTTCTGGCCATTCCACAAATTTGAATGGTGAGTGGATGAGAATTTCCTATTCTGGAAGGCTGTCCTCACAGTTCTAATAATGCTGTTCCCCTTCAGCACTGGCTTTTCTTCTCAGTGGTGTCAGTGATGCCAGTAGAGCTCCTTTTTGTGTAAGTTCTGGTGAATTTTAAATGCAAATTCTTTAGATTGGCTGTTCTGTTTAGGATTGCTCTTAGCATAAAAACACAGGGAAAGGCTTTTGCCCCCATTTTTTTTTTTTCCCCCCCAGAGTCAAATGTTTTTACCCTGTGTGATACATGCTGGCACTTGGCACTGAATACTTGCTGTTGTACAAGGCACATTCCTTCACCTTCACTACATCTCATATCCTGCCTCTTCCAAATTTGAGCCAATGGAGCCTTTTGTGATAGAATTAGCTGTATTTAGCATTAAAGTGATGATATCAGTGTGCCCTTAAAGAGTTTGTATTTCATTTTGATACACTTAGTGAAACAATACTACAGAGTTTGGAGTTATTTCTAGATTCATTTAATTAACTATTTGAAGTTGCTTTTTGCTATGTGGCTATATTTTCTGCACAGCTGTGGATAATTTGGATGGAGTCTGAAGTGAGGCTGCTTGAATTTTGATAGACAGTGTTATTCTGGAACACAAAACCACAACTGGAATGTCACAAAACAGGAAGCCTGGTGCTGTGTAGACAAATATCCCCTGTGTGAAATGAACAAATTAATACATGAATAAATCCTCCAAGGTGAGTACCTTAATAATTTAGGTTCTAAACTAACATAGGATTGGGCTAAAACTCACTAGATGATGGAGAGTTTCTCTGATTGTCCCATAATCTTGTGTGTGCTTTTACTTCAAAGAATTTCTTATGTGTCTGAATTAATGGTTTGATTTTTTTTTCAAGTATAAGCTTGTTTAAACTGTTTTTCATAATAAAATGCATTTTCAGAACTGACTGGAATGCTCTTGAATAGGTTGTTTTCATAACTTACTAAGCTATATTACTGCTATTTTCATATAATAGGCCATTTTTTTTCTTTTTATTGGAAATAATATTTCCCAGTAGAACACTAGGGAAAGATTGGTTATAAATTGTGATTGAGTGGTAGAGGTAACATGCTTCTGCAGTAAAACACTCATTAATTTCTCTTCTCAGTGTAAAATCACTCAGACTTCCTGGGAGTCTGACTGTCTTGCCAGCTCTATTCAGGCCTCTGTGGGACAAAATTAGAGGTAATATTTCTTAGTCTTTCTTCCTAATATTTCAAGATCCCTCTTGGAACCATTTGAGAAACACTTCCTTAGCTGTATTTTATTAGTTTGGGAACTACAGCTTTACTTCTCATCCCTACCTGTAAACTACTTGGTTTAATGGAACTTGAGGGAGTCTGCAGTTGTCTGAAGTTACTTCATCAGGTTTTGTAACTGATTCTGTCAAGTTTCATTCAAATTTCAAAGCTGATTGATTATGGTCTCTGATCCTCAGCACCTCTTACCCAATCAAGAAAAGACAGGACTCTTCTCTGGACCCATCTTAAAAGATGCCATGTCTAAGTAAGAAGAAACAGAAAAACCTTTTTCATTCACAAACTCAATTTTATTTCCTTTATGTTCAGAAAGCTCTGAAATATATTGTTTAATAGGGTACTTCCATAGTTCAGCATAGAGCAATTGATACCCATGATTGCTTCATATGTTGGTTAACATACAAATGTTAACAGATTGCAAAAGGAAGAGACTGATGTACAGAGCTGCTGGTTCATAACATCATACAAGATGGTTCCATCTCCAGGATTGGCAGGTTTCTTAAACATCTGTTCTTTGCAGAATGAACAGGTAACAAATTTTAAGGGACAATATGTGCTTTATTTGGTGTAGAACATTAATGAAGAATAGTGCTTTAACAGAATTATGAGGATTATCTGTTCCTAAGACCATGTGTAAATATCATTCTTCCTGCATCTTATATTATACTTAATATACTTCTGATAAAAAGCTTGCAAGAAATGTGCCCACATCCCCTTTCATAGGTTTCTAGGTAGCTGACACAAAAAAGAAAATCCATGTGACTTAGGTTGTATCTTCCACTGTTCCACTAAATGGTATGCTAGGAAGAATTAAGTACAGAGAGCATATGCTTCTGCAGTGGTTTCAGTAACCCATCACAGAGGGTTTGCAGGCTACAAGTCCATTGGTACCTGTCCAAATATATGGATTCTAGGGAGAGGGAATACAGAAGCTTCTTTCAGTCCCATTATCTGATCCCTTAGTGCCAGCACTTGAGTTCTTGTGTCATAGCATATGTTAACAGTCCTTCAATTTAGGAGTATAGCAGATCTTTATGGCTGTGTCATATGCAGCTTCCTTTGCCAGGCAGCCCTAAATCCAAACAAAACCTAGGAACAGGTGGCCTAAATAGGCTTTTTAACTTCAGTAAGCCTGAGCAGGAATTTGACCTTCCATCTCCTGGGGCACCTTGTCAGCAATACAAAGTTCCCCCTTCAGCTTTTCTCCACTCCAGCACAACAACTGAATGACACATTTCAGGTGAGTGCTGACCTCAGCTTGTCACTGTAAACAAACCTCACCTGTCCTTCCTTACTGGACACTGCACTGAGAATTTCCTCACACAACATCCCTGGAAGTGTCCAGGCTGGATGGGGCTTTGAGCAACCTGATCTAGTGGAAGGTGTCCCTGTATACAGCAGGAGATTGGAATGAGATGATCTTCAAGGCCCCTTCAAACCCAAACCACTCTGTGATTTTCAGCACCTTCTCTGAAAATAGGAGTGAAATCAGAGTCGTGTTCCACAATGCAGCAACTGAGTAGAATGTGCTTTTGCTTAATTCTCTGCTACTCCTTTCAACACCAAAGTAGAACTGTTTTTACCTTGTTCTGAGTGGGGAAAACAACAGTAACATGATCACACATTATAGTCAAAACAGATGCTTTCACAGTTCAGCACAGAGCAATTCATACCCATATAATTTTGAATCTGCATTCTAAATTCCTAAAGCAGCAACATCTCGTTCAGGAGTGATTCTTCGTTCTACAGAAAAAGACAGATTCAAGCTTGCCTGGGAAGTAATTGCTATTTACAATCCTCTCCTCCTGAACTAGCTTCAAAATCAGTTGGAAAATCACTTTGCTTCAAGAATAAGCATCTTGATCCCTGCCATCATATGACTTCTAAGCACAAACCAGTCTTTACTTCTCCTGGAACTTCATACAAGTACCTTATTGGCAGATAATAGCTTTTCCTTATTGATTTATTTATTTGTGTTCTGTCATATTTTTCTGTCATCACTTTGCTCCCCTTCTAAGAAAGCTTTCAGTGCTACAGTGGCCAGCAGGGATAATATCATCACTGCTGTTCCCAATACCCTCAGCACTTTAAACCACCTGGGGTAAGTTGGAAGGAGGGAAATGTCATAATGCAGTGCTATCCCTAAGGCCAGCATGAGCATTACTGCTCCCTCAGTGACATCTTTGAAAAGCAAGGCTTGGCAGGCAAGCAGAGCAGGAACTGTGCCATTAGCCATGTTCAGCCAGTCTGGCTTGGCTGGGCTGTTTTCTGGGAGAGCAAACCCCCACCTCATTCCCCCCAGGAATGATGCTGTTACAGCACCATAGGAAACCTGAGCAAAGGCCAGCTGAGGGCAGTAGGTGCCCTGCACAGCCATGGCCAGTGGCACGGCCACAAATGGAATCAGCCCCCCAAGGCTTAAGTAAAGGACTGGCTTGGGACAATCCTTCAGTGATTCCAGGCTTTTTTCTGATTCTGCCTCAGATTCTGCAGGGGTTTTCTTCTTGAAGACGGGAGGAGAGGTGTGAAAAGCCTGGAGCTTGGTTGTGTAAACTGATGCTGGTTTGAGGCTCTGAGATGTTGAGAGAGGACGTGCATCTCTCTGCAGCCGGAGGGCCAAGGATGACCAAGATGCCTTATTCTTCCCACAGAGCAGCAGACTGGGACCAGTTAACTTCTGCAGCTGCAAGCACAAAACTTGTTCTGAACACTGCACAGCGTAGGCTTACAGATCTGCAGGTACCTAACAAGTGCTTTTCCAGGTCAGGTGACAATACATCTGTCCTTGCTTTTGAATTTCAAGTGGTTTGAAGTGAACTAATGCAGGGACCCAATGCAGCTGGTGAAGAGTAACTGGGCTCTCCAGAGTTTACCCACTATCCCTCCCCACACACATGCATTCTCTAGGCACTTTTCAGATATATCAGTCCTTTTCAGAGTAACATATAAAACAGTTTCATAGAGAAGCAGGATAAGGTCACCCACAAAATCAGCTACTGTCCCCTCACTACTCCATCAAGCAATGGTAGGGAAAAAAGATTTCGAGACAATAAAATTTGACTTTATAAAAGAAATAACTTTGCCTAAAAGTGCTGTAGAAACGATGAATTATTCCAGAAAAGCTGAGTGATAAGCTCCAACTTGAAAGCCACCTTTTTTTTTTCAAAGCTGCAGTCCTATAGTTTTCTATTTTACTATTAAATAAAATCAGCAGAAAAAGCCACTAGTAACTTACTTTGAAAGGTGTGTTGAGGCAGAACCGTTGTATGAGAGGAAACATAATTGTTTTGTCAATGCCCTAAAATAGAAAAAATGAGGAGAAGGTCTGAAACTGATAAATCACTGAGTTGGTCGGATGCTAAAAATTCAGTCACAATCTACATTTATCAAATATAGGAGTCTTACAGGTTTATATAAAGAGATATACATATATATATTCCATATATATTCGATCAGTACTTGACCAATGTAGAATACTTAGTTTCAAGCAGCTTTATGAACCGAAATTCTAAAGCTGTATTAACTGTTGCAAGAACAATTTCTAGTTGAAGAACTGAGTATCAGGGAACAGGTGACGGCTTCCCGTTCATGTACCATCTCCTCTTAAGGGACAAATGGCTGCACAAAGCTTATAAATGAGCAATTCCTCGTATGCGTTTTTAATAAAAACGGTGTGGAAAACCCATCCCATCCAAGGTGCAGGTAACTCCCTACCGGGCTACGACACTCACCGGGGAAAGGTGGGCAGCTGGGCCTGGATTTGACTCCGCAGTTCCCGGTCCTGCTGCGCCGGGAGAGAAAGGCAGCTCCGCGCAGCCAAATTTCCCTGACGGAGGGCGAAGGGAGCGGAGAATATATATGTATTCCAGCGGGAGGAGGGGCCGCTCTGCCCCGGGGACCGGGCAAAACTCACCGGGTGCCTCAGACCTGCTCGCTGTGGCGGCTTCCGGTGCCACCATAAGCGCTCCGACGGCGCCCGGTGCTTAGCGCTATCGGTCCGGGCGGGAATCGGCGCGGCCCATCGTGTTCCGCCGAGACAGGGAAGGGCCCACCGAGACGGTACTGGGGGCAGCAGCACCGGTCACTCTCAACCCGAGGGCCGTGGTGGGTCTGGCACAGGAGCGACACATTCCTCTCCTGCCCGTGTGACAGCACCTCTCCTAGGGAACGGTGCGGCCGTTCCTGCTTTCCGTCTTCCGGCATCACCGCATCGAGAAAGCCTTTCACAGGCGTACTACAAATCCCAACATGCCCTGCGGCGAGCCTCCCGCCTATCTGCACGGCGCAGATGGCGGGTAATCTACTGGGACGCGTAGTCTGCGGCTGCTTCCGCCAGGCGGTGACGGGGGCGGTGCGAGCCACCGCCTCTGATTGGCTGGGCGGGAGGCGCGGGGGCCGGGGCGGGGGCAGGGAAGGGGCTCCGGGAGGCGTGTCCCTTCCGCGTGCTCGGCCCCGCCCCGCGCGCGCGCGGGCCCCGCCCCCTCCGGCCCCCGGCCGGGCAGGGCTGGGCGGCCATTTTGGGCAGAGCTTTGTTATGGTTGTGGGGCCGCCGGAGCCGCGCCAGGGCCCGCCCGGTGAGTGCGGCCCCCGCGCCGCCCCCGCCGCGCCCCCCCGCGCCCCCCGCGCCTTCACCCGGCCCCTGCCGCCCCCAGGCCCGCCCCGCCGCTCCCCGCGGCACCGCGGGCTCGCTGCGGCCCGGGAGCGGCCTCCCGCCAGGCCGGGCCCCCCTCCCCCCCCCCCCCCCCGGCACTCGGTCCCGCGGCCGCGGCGGCTCCATGGGGGGGCAGCGCGAGGTCCCCGCGGGCAGGGCCGGGTCGGGGTGGGCGGCGGGGAGCGGGGTTCTGCGGTTTATTGTTTCCTGTTCAGCCGGGAAGTTCGTAGCGCTGACACTGCTGGAGCTGAGCTCCTGTCACGGGGCCGTCCGTGAGCGGGGCGGGAGGGGCGGGCCGGGGCGGCGGGTGAGTCCCGGGGGTCGGGCAGGGGCGATCTCGCTGTAGGCTGGAAGCGAAAGCGGGCGGCCCGGCCGTTTCCCTTGGGCTCCTCCCGGGCCGCGCTTCCCGGCTGCCCCCGGCGGGAAGGGGCGGTCGGCGCCCGGCAGTGACACGTGTGCTGCGGGCAGCCGGGGCTCGGCTCGCTCTGCCCGCTGCCAGCGGCGCTGGGAAACTTGTCAGCTGCTGCTCGGTGTCTGCTCGTAGGGAAACAGCGCCCGGCCCGAACGTGGGGCGGCTCTTTCCGCCGTGAAAGTTATTTCCGTGTGTCCGGTATGTTTTATGCCCCCTTGGCCTAAGGTCTTGTGTGGC
Source organism: Erithacus rubecula (assembly GCF_903797595.1). Taxonomy (NCBI): domain Eukaryota; kingdom Metazoa; phylum Chordata; class Aves; order Passeriformes; family Muscicapidae; genus Erithacus; species Erithacus rubecula. The sequence continues at coordinate 18,540,104 of NC_136662.1, read as the reverse complement.
TTAAGTGAAAGGGCTGGGACTGGACTTGATCAGAACGCGCCTAGCGTTTCAAATATCCGTTTAAGAGTTTAAATTCAGTTCAGTTTAGTAGCGAGCTGTTTTGGAACGATTTTAGTGCAGTCAGTGGGTGTCTGCACAAGTTACAAGTTTTTAAACAGCTTTAGAGGAACAGTAACTATTTAAATTCTTACAAGTAATGGTGGAATGGTTTGAGAGTGTTGCTTAAAGATCTTTTTATGTTAACATGACCAGGTAGGTCAGCCTGCCTTTCCCCGCCCCCGAGCTGTGAGTGACACAAGTGTTAGTAATGTTGATAATACTCTGAAGCGTTGCAAGTGCCTGAGCAAAGTGTGGAAATAGCAAAGAGGGGGAATGGAGATAACAGCTGAGATAATTGGAGCGCCATCAAAGCTGAGTTTACTGTAGAGTTGACATTGCTTCTATAAAAATGTTAGGTGGTTATGAAAAAAGCTTATGCAAATGTTACTTCATGAATGAATATGGCTGGTATTTCAGTGAAAGGTTCCCCGTGCTTATCCATTTGGAGACCGGTATTTCAAACTTGCACTTTCTGACTCAGGAAGGAAACAGGTGTAGAGCAGTGGTAGGAACAAATAAAATTCCCAGATTTAAGAGGAGCAGATTTTACTTTTGCACTCGCTGACATCATTTCTGGAGGAAAGTCCCTTTAAGAAGAATTTAGTAAAAGTTTTGTATTTAGAATAGAAAGGCTTCAGGTGATACTTCCTTATGCTTCTGGGGTTTTTTTTCAGCTATTTGTAGGGAAGTGCAGCAGCCCTCTGCATTTTATATTCATCTGGTTTATGGCCTTAATCCTATATGACACTGAAGTTCCCATTGCAGATATCATATGAGGACCTAAAGTGAAAATATGCAGGGAACAGATGGCATTTCAAAAAAAACCACAAATCCTGTTTTTTCTGGAGTGTCTCAGAAATATGAGGAGCAGAAGGCAGATGTGAAATACAACAAATCATATGGAAGTGCATACTTTCCGAATGTTAGGGAAAAATCTTTACTTTGAGAATATTTACAGGGTATGGTCACCTTGTCTCACATATGTGACTGCTGCATGGCATTACTGAATCTTGACATTCCTGTTTTAAATTAGGAAATTAAGTCACTACAGGAAAAATAGTATTTATTAGTATTTTCATTAAATGGAAACAGTATTTCAGGAGTTGTGGGATCCTTATTTTAATACAGAAAAGTGCTGTGGTTAGATCTGTGAATTTCTTCAGGAGTGTGGGGTGTCAGATAATGTAATTCTTGCCTTTACAAAGTGAAGAAAAACTATTGGCTCAGGAGTTAAAGTTACCTTTTTTTTTTTTTTCCCCCAGCATTACAAGTTGTTTGAAGTTAGTTGTGTAACTGCTGAATTGACTTAGCTGTGAAGTGTACTCCAGGGTGTGCTTTGTTTGTTTGTCTGTACGAAGAGATTTGGAAAAGGGCTGACTCTGTTCAGCAGAGCTGAAGCTTGAAAGTACCTCTCTCCTGTGGAGTGTTGGCTGTGCTTGCATGTTCAGCTTTTCCTTACAGGTCCGAAGAAACCAGGGGGTGACTGTTGCTCTAGCTTATCCAGGGGCAAGTCATACTTACTGGATTTTGCAGTTGATAAGATAGTGTGTGTACCAGGAAGTTTGTCTGGAATTTTTAAGTCTTATGTTAATTTATTTGTAGAGGCAGGAGTGGTTTAGTTTTGGTTCTGCAAACTCAGCAATGTAAGTAGACATTTTACTGTCACTTACATGGTGACCAGGATGCCAGCTAAATCATGTGTGGCTTTTGTTTCAGCAAGAGAAATTGAAGTCCATGTTCTCTTTACTGGTCAGATTTGATGAAAAGCAGTGAAGTTGGCAAAAACGTGGTCCTGCTCAGAATACTTCATGAAACCCAGGATGTTGTTTAACTTGTGTGCTATAACTTTATATGTTCCTATGAAAATATGCCAAACTTTAATGAGTTACTGTATGGTCAAAAGATAAATTTATGGTTTTGGGAGTGGATTTAGGTGGAGAGTGACAGTGGCTAAGTGTCCACTGCCCTATACATGTATGTGTAAACATTGTGCAGACCTAAAAGTTCTAGGTCACAGGGCTGTGAGCATGAAAATAAGCAGGCAGGGAAGCATTTTGGCTTAATTGATCATACATATTAGTGATCAGACTGTATCACTCCAAACTGGAAATTCTTGATTAAAGTGTGCAACTCATTCTCTTGCTGCTCTTCAAAAGTCAGGAGAAGAATTTTCACATTTTATGCTACTCAGACCTTTCTATAATTAAACAGCAAACAGTTTTGCAAAGTGTTAGTGTATGCAGTTCTATAATATGACTAATCTGAAATAGTTGCACTTCCAAGGTCTGGCTTAACAAAAATGCTTTGAACCAGTGCAGCCAAACATAACTGAGGTTTTCTGCAATAAATGATGCTCAGAAAGAAATATTTTGCAGCATGTGACCTTGTGCCTCAGGGACTGTTGTACATTAGGGAGTTCACCGGGAGCAAATGAAGTCTAGGACTTACAGACATTCTAGAAAAAATGCCAGTGTTGATTTGTTTTCTCCTTGAATCTTGTGATCATTTCCAGTTCAGTGTTTTGCATAGTTTTATCCTCCACACAGGGAGGAGGATCACAGCTCTGTGGTGTGATGTTAGTGGCTCTTGATAAGAAAGTATGTGTATAATGTTGTCTAAATGTCCCTGGTTTTAAGAATCCCCTCTTTTCAATACAAGAAGAAATTAGAAATTTTAGTTCTAGTTTTATATTTGGTGTCTCTTCTAGGTTCTGGATATCTGTGTGACCCCCCTCCCCATAGCATAGTTGCAACATAGAGAGTATGTGGCAATGAGTGACACTCTCTTGGAATTTTTTGATCTTCAGTTTGTGATGAACAATTAACTTGTAAATAAAGGACTGACTCTGCCAGGGAAGTATATGGTAATATTCTGGGCACAGAAATTACTGGTATTCACAAAGTTGCTGGTGAGGGTGTATGGTTAAGATTACAACAGGTCTCCAGGCTTTCAGCAGAGAGGAGTGTTTTGCCATTGTGTTACAATGTGTCATCCATCATCAAGGGATTAATCAGGACTCACGTGAAATGATCTGAAAAGGCCTTTGATGTTAATCTTAAAGAAAACTCAGCAAGGATCTCTCATCCTGAAAATACTGAATGTGTTATGATTTTGACTGTTACTTTGGGAAAACTGTCTTTTCTCTACTTTGAACTCCAGTTAAAAGTAGAGAAATGAGTTAATGATAACTTCAGTGGCTTCAGGTTGACTGGGCCTTCTGGAATGTATCCTCTAGTATTTAGAGAGCTGAGAGCCGGTGGGGGTGGGAAAAGTTCTAGAATGCTGAAGAGTTGAGGAGCATTTTCCTTCCTAACATCTAGAAAAAAGGCAAGATTTGGGTATGTCCAAAGGAAGAGTGTTCACATCAGGGAGTCTGTCCTATTTCGTGTACTTTTTGGTGGTTTCACTTCCCTATATTGCAGTCATGTTCTTACTGAACACACAAATAATGTGATCCTGACAAATTCAATAAATGGTCTGAAAACAATAGCTTTGGATTCAGCCATTTTGGTGTAGATGGGTTCAAATTACTGTGTTTTGGTATATTGCCTACACAGACAAGTAGCAGCTGGCAGGGGAGCAGTTCTGTGGGGGAGTATCCTGGGGGTTGTAATGGTTCCTAAATTATCATGAGTCAGCAGCATCACTGTCATGAAAATTCACTTGTCATACTGGAACATATAGAAGCATTTTAAATAAGGCAATGAAGCAGTTTCTCCATTCTGCTGAGGAGTGGTAGGTCTTCAGCAGGAACTATCTGATTCAGTTTGGGGTAATGTGATACTTGGGAAAGTTACAGCTGTGTAACAAGATCTGTAAAGAAAATAACAGTCTGTGAAAGATAGAAACCATAATCAAGGATTGGGAAAAATGGATTGGTTAGCTCTACAATGTTTTATGCATCATGTTTCATCAGACATAAGCAGGTGATATATAACAGCTTTAGAAAGTTACCTGCAGGTATAACTGGGAGGCAGCTGTGACATCCTGTCACTGCCTGCGAGCTGTCACACTTGGTAGGTGGGTCACATCAGTTTTTTCATCATTGATGCTTTGAACTTTTTACTTTGTCAGTAAAATTTGACTGGTTGAGGGTGAGTTTTTTGGTTGGTTTTGGCTTTTTTTTTTTTTTTTAAAGCATGGCTATATTTGATCCCAGAATATTGGGATACAAGGGTGGTCTGTGGGACTTCCCCAGGAAAAAAAAACAGCACCTGCTAAAGTTACCTTTCAGTCAGGGAATACTGAAGTGTTAGTCTAAGGAAAATATTTCTTAAAAGGTACCTGCAAGGAGAGTTTAGTCAGGTCTCCACATCTATCATCAATAACACAAGTAGTTATGAGTTGAAATTGCAGCAGAATAGGTTCAGGTGAGGCATTAGGTGCAGGGACAGGCTTTCAAGCCATACACAAAACCAAAGCAGATTGTAGAGATACACTGGAGAATGCTGGTGTGCTAATCTGGTTTCATTTACAGCTTCCCAAAAAATACTCCAGTGGACGTATGTATAGTTGCATAATGAATTCCAGTCTGCTGATAACAAACTCATTTTTCTGATACTTTGTGTGACATTTTAGGATTAAATTTTGGACCTCTTCAAGCTGAAGATCACTGTACAAATTGGTGAAGGAGGGAGCATTGCTTAGTTGACTTTTAAAGACATGTAATGGAAGAGGGTAAAGTTAAATTCTTTTAAATTTCTGGAAAAGGTGCTTAACTGTGCAATGTATGAAGATTTTTTTTTCCTCACACAGATGTTTTGCTTGTACTCCATATTTTATTGTAGGACACTAGGATAGAAGGATAGAAGACAGTGTTTAATCTTGGCCTGCACAGATTATCTGGAGAAGAACAGCACAATAATTCTCCTCAAAGTCTAAAGACAAAGCCCAAACCAGCTGCATAACATTTTGTCCATAACTCCTTGCTTAATTTTAAGTCAGTTTCATGGACTAGATCATAGAGAGAACTCCAGGAAAACACTGTGAACATGCAAAGAGGATATATGTCCCACCTGCAGCAAATCATTAGATCACAGGACTAGAGATCACTTTTTTTTTTTTTTTTTTTTTTTTTTTTGTATAAACCAAGATCAAATTACTGGAATATATATTATTTTTGCAATTTATTTTATATGTATAAGAGTTGTTTTAAATTGAATTGTGTTCAGTGACTTTTCTGCATTGATATCTTTTAATACTTTCTCAATCAGAAAGTGTTGAAAATGTTAAACTAATGAAATGAAAACCATTACAGACAATGTAAACTTGACAAACTGCAGCTGTTGTACATATGCTGAAAACTGCTGAGTGAACATGTCTTTGTCATGTCCTAGTTACAGACAAGTAAATGTGGAGTTTGATCATATTGTCCTGGTCTTGATGTAAAAGGATTTGGAAATAATCCAGATACAGGGCGAGGCAGAGGTATGAGCTGTCCCTCAGTCTTGGCAGGTTGTCTTTAGGGGAAGTACCTATAACTGGAATGCACCTCCCTTCCCAGTTTGTAGTACTGGTCTTGTAGGACCTAGGCAATGGTATCAAGGGGAAGAATTACTCCAGTACTGGTCAGGAGAATGGTCTCTTATTTCTCAATGTCCTCTGTTTTGTTGACTTACAATTCTCCTTCCTCTTTGCAAATGACATGCCTTCTACTTGCTTATCATTCATCTGGAATGCAGATCTGTACTTCCCTCTACTTGATTTGTAGTCTCTCTTGCCTTGACACAAATATTTCATAAATAGTCTGGTTGCATTTGAGGCTGTTTTCCAAAGGAAATGTGTTTTTCTCCACTCCAAGCAGAATATATTTAAATGTAAATGTGCTATAGTAGCAATAATAACCCTTGCAAAATACTGGTTTATAAAATACCCTTCGTGGGAAATACCCATCCCTTTTGGTTTTTTAAGGTACTGGAGAACTACTTACTTAACTTTTGCTTAGGCTCTATTCACGTTTCTGGAAGACAGGTAGGCAGGAGGTATGTAGCATAAAGTGGGAATAAGGCAGTAATTACATATTTGCAATTCTTTCCTGATGATGGAGAACATTATCCTGGTGTGTGCTACTGTGCAGTAGAAGTGACTTTGTTCCTTAAGGCTTTGGGCAGACTGCACAGATGGGCTCTTCACTGCCCTTTCACTCGTTCTGTCAGGTTTGGGGATGAGAGTGGTACCTTGAAGGCATCCATGACAAGGTGCTGTGCTGTGTAAGCTGGGCAGAACAGAGCCTTATCTTGACTTACTTGTAAAAGGTCTGTAGATCAAAGTGCAGTACAAAACAGATGTTTGATTTTGTTCCTTAAAGAGCTAAAGACCTTTGGATTTGATTAAAATAGCAAAATACCTTCTCCAGATTTAAAATACCTTATTTAATATAATGCTAAAGCTGTTTGAAAGTTCAGAGCATTGTTCACATTTAAAGCCTAATACTATTTAAAATGCATTTCTTTGGTTTGTATCTGTAGTGTCAATAGATGAACTTGTTTAAGAGAGATGTACAATCCCTGAAACCCTACTCCCTGCAGCAGGGTAGAGCAGTAAACAGGTTTTAATATTTCAAGTAAATACCATGATTCTCTAACATAAACAGTACTAAAGACAGTTAAAGGGGCATTGGAAGAAGTGGAATCTTAACAGGCACAGGAGGCATAAGGGATGACAGCATTGCCAGTGACTGCACAGTATGAAATACCCAGGAGTAATTGGTGGTAGGCATAATATCTGGAAAGTCTGTGCTCTCCTAATTTATGCTTATGAGAAGTTGAGCCTTTTAGTTTTACATATTTTAAATGGCTTTATCTTGGTATTCTTGCTGCTTTGGGGAGTAAACCTACAAAAACCCTGTGGAAGGGTTCATTTTTGATGTATCACACTTGCTGGCTGAAGTCCAGAGACTTATCATCTTACACAGGCTTCTGTACAGGTTCCACAGATGCTGCCTTTTCCAAAACGTGCTTGGGGCTTTTCAGTTAAGTACTTGCTTCCAAAGACAAGTTTTCTGGCTTTTGTAACCTTCTGGCTTTGTGGTAACCTTGCTTGCAGAAACTTGGATCAACAGAAGCTTGAAGGGCAGGTATTCAATCAATAGCATTTCTAAAGGTGGTATTTTTGTCAGGGGTGTTTTCTTGTTCGATGAAGAATCTTTCCCACAGTCCTAGAAGTCACTTTTCTTTGTTACTTGGTTGTTACTCTTGTATGCCCTAGTATGTTTAATTGCTGTCACAAAGGAAAAAAATCATCTCCTTACCCCCTGTCCTGTAGATCTCAGTATGTATTCATGGGACCAGACTGCTAAGGCTTTGCTCAGTATGTGGTTTTGTGGGGGTATTTGTTTGTCCAGAAGTTTTGAAGGAGGTAAGACTGGGTCAACATGACCTTGGAGAAGTGGAAAGTAAGCATGTGGAAGGACAGGTTGTTTGTGAAGCAGAGCTGTGTGAGATATCAGTGGAAGGACTGTCAGTAGAGAAAAGGGGTTAGGACATATATGTTTGCATGGACCTTTCTTAACTTATTTTCAGTTAATTTAAGTTTGTCATCTGATTTGCATAAATGGCCAGGTATGTAACCATGGCTATGATTTTCCCCCACCCCTAGCCTGTTACTCTGCAAGAACTTTTGTATGGCCAGGCTTCTGGCATGCTTTCATCTTGAAATACAGATTTATATAGCAGTGTTCTGTCTAGAATACAGAACAGTTTTGATGACTCTGCAAGATATATTCATTTGCTTTTAGCTTGAAAAACAAGGTGTTATCTCTCAGTAATAGCTGCTTTTCACTAAAACATTTAATATCTGTATCTGGGAAGATTTTAGTTTAGTACATGATTAACATTTTAATCCATCGTTTAGTGTTCTAAAATGGGCTCATATTTCTGTAATTCAAGAAAACCTGCTATGAGTGATGCTCTGCATTTTTAGATACTAGATTTTTTTTTTTCAGCAGCCAGATACCATTTAGACAATGTTTTTTGCAGTATTTTTAATCAATAGGGCTTTCCTTTACATTTGGAGGGCTGGCTGTGGGATTTAATGGGAAAAAATGAGTAGAGATGGCATATCTGGGATACAGTTCTTCTGGTTCCTGATACCTCAGGTGTGTGAGCTCTACCAGTTGTACGTGCCATTCCGGAACGTCTGCGTTTGTCCTCTCCAAAGGGAGCTGGTTTTCAGTTGTGCAGACAGGGTGAAGGTGTGTCTAGACAATTGTTTTAATGGAAGTGAAAGCAAAGGGAAAGTAAGTTTGTTTTGTAGATACTTTATGAGCATCTGGAAATGAATGATCTCAACTTGTGAAGATGTGGTTCACCAGTTGTTATGACAACTGTTGAGGGAGTTATGCTGCACTTGTGTCTTTTACAGTGAGGCCTCATAATGCATGCTGGATTGAAGCAGGATTTGTAATTATGGGATTCACTAGCACAGATTGCCCAGACAAGTTGTGGATGCCCCATCACTGCAAGTGAGCAACCTGGTCAAGTAGAAGGTATCTCTTCCTGTGGCAGGGAGGCTGTAACTAGATGCTCTTTAAGTCTGTGTGCCCAAATATGATTATCTTAATAAAATGTTAAGGGCAGTAAGACCAAGCCATGCTCTTGTTTGTTTGTTTGTTTTCTGGAAAACAGAATAGTGACATTCCATGTGAGGCTTTTTGATATCCTTAAGGAAATCAGTAGCATGCTTTTGGCTTTTCCTCAGTTGGACCCCAGGCTGTGGCTCCCTATTTCTGTAAATGTATTGGGTCAGTTGGAGGTTATTAGAAAGAGGTATTTTAGTGAATGTATATTGCATTAACTCCTTTTCAATAAAGTAACTTACACCATTCAGTGACACTACTCTAAAAAGTAGCAAAGTGGGAAGTGATCTGTTTTGAATGTTTGAGCATATCTGTTTGATTAAATAACTTTAAAAGAGCTTCACAGAAAGAAAACTGATGAGGGAAGTAAATTCTGTTCTGCTTTCTGCGTCCATTAAATTGTTCACTAATGCTTCTGAATGCTTTTGCAACCCAGCTAACATCTGATCTTTAGGAATATTACTGAAATCCCCATTGGCTTGGCTGGTTAGAAAAACAAATCTTTACTTCTTTAAAGTAAACATGTTTTATTTAGAGTAATAGATAGAAATGCAGTGAACTGAAATTGTGGCAGGGATAGGTGTTGTCCTTATGACCTTTTACAGCTGCTATTAACTGGATTGATAAATGTGTAATGAAGGGTAAAAGTTTACTTTTATGCCAGTTTTATGCTAGAGGCTCCACATCTTTGTGATTTGCTGTTGCAGGAAAGGAGAAACTGAATTAGAGGCTGTTAATAGGAATCTTGGTAGACAGCAGTGCTGAAGGGACCTGGGGACGTTTGCAGGGTACAGTGAAGCAGAAAAAGCACCCAGTAAAATGTGTCCATTTCAGAAATGTGACTGCAGTACGTAATGTGGACAAAGGTTGGAAGCCCTAGTTCCAGGTATTCCCAGAGGTGCTGGAACAGCACGTCATGGCACAGCAGGCAATCTGGAACTCAGGGGAGACTGCTTCCTGTTGCTTTTTACAAAAAAAGCCTTGTAGGCAAGGCAGGAGATGGAAGAGGAAATAATAGGGAAAATGCATGGCTGCTAAGGCTTATCTGTTGTGTTTGTTAGGAGTTCTGAAATATCTTGATCTGTTTCCAGTGAAAAATGTCATAGCTCAGTGGTTCTGATTATATTTAGCTTGCCTCTCTAGGCTCGTGTTCTGGTCAGTGTAGCTCTTTACACACTGAACACCTCCTTGGTTCCCACTGATGGGTATATCTGTAAAGCTCAGCTTGAGAGTCAAAGCTTTAGAAATCCTGGTTTAGAAGTTAAGTCTGATCAAGTCTGTGTTAGGAGTAGAAATGAAAGTAAGCAGAAGGCTGCAAACAACCAGGCAACTCCATTCAGCTGCAGCAAGAACTTCAGGGAAGGGCTATTGCAGAATGGGGGTTTGTCTCTGACTGCAGATGTTTCTTACTGTAGTCTGTGATCTTTAAATTGAATGGGCCTGTATGTTTCTTCTGTTTTCATGCCAGTTTTTAATATTTGTTTAGACAAATAAAATCTGGTATATAAAAGAACACCTGACAGTTTTGTTTGACTCAGTGATAAATACCACTTCAACTTGCATGTAAAATGATACAGTGAATGATATTTAGTTGTGAAACTTAAGCACTTAACAAGGGAAAAGGTACTTTTGGAACAACAAAAACTTAAGAAAGTAGGTTGCTATGCAGTAACAGTTAAGATATGTTTAATGTTACACGATAATATAAATTGTTAACAGATCTAATTAATCTTTAAAAATAAGTGGAACCCAGGTGCTAATACGAAGTTTAATTCTTTTTTGTACTTAGATTACTTGCCACAGACTTATTCATTTTGATGGGTGAAATAGTATTTTGGGATAGTTGAGAGACAACCTTTTTTTCCCCTACACCAAAGCTCATTAAAGCAGATTTCATTGTTCTGTAAAGAGGTATGCCTGTAGAGAACATTTCATTTAGTGATATTACTATTATTTTCTCGTTTTCTGATTTGTATTACCTGAAATAACTTGCATTTTAATTCATTTAAAAGGAAAGCAATAATTAGATTTGCATTGACAAGCACTTTTGTTTGCTTTTTTTCTGGAATTGGGAGTGGCTAGTGATGATCTTTGTCCTTGTGTTTTCCATAGTGAAGCAGAAATCAGTTCGATTGAACTGTAAATGCAATATTAGAAGAACTGAGTAGTTGTCAAAGGTCATTTCAGTTCTGTGTAGTAATAGGGGAAAAATAACTAAGTTAGATATTAGGAATGCAGTTAGATATTAGGAATTTGGCACTGCATAAACAGGCCATGCTCCCAAATCTTGAACATTTGATGCCATTTTGGTGATGTTGTACCTAAAGAATAAAGGCTAATAAGGATGATTAGAGGTATTCAGAAAGCTTTCATGGTTGCTCTTAGTTTGGAAGAGGCATGACTTGATGAGTGCATGAGTATCATCAAAAATTGAATAGAATATGGTTGGGCACTTTGGTAGCACAAGAAAATATCCAGTTGAATTGAGGCTGGTATTTTTTAATGGCTGCAAGTTGACTTCTACATAAAGCACAAGTAAACTGTGCCCTCTCTCATTTGGGAGGCAGAAATGTATAAATGTGTCTGTAAACAAAGCAACTGAACAGATTTGCATAGAACTCTGACGGGTATTAAATTTTAATACAGACTCAGGCTTAAAAGTCTGAGAAAGTATCCTGGGAGTCCTGATGCTATTTGTTCTTGGTCTTGCACTGTTTTTCTCAAGAATTTATTACAGATTGCTGTCAGAGAGGGTAATGGAGGGGCTTTGGGTCTTTCCTGTTAGGATTTTATGATGATGTTGTCAGTTGAGTGGTAGGTTATGGAAGTGGTGTCAGGTAGGTTGCAGATGAGCTGTTGGACAGGGGGCACGTGGGCTAATTCTGGAGACTGAAGGGTTTCAGTGCTACTATAATTAACAGCACTTCATCTAACAAGGTTTTTGCTTTAGCAAAAAGTATTGTATTGAAATGTGGCATCTGTTCTCCTTTTTGTGCTGAGATGTGCCCAGGAGGGCGATCACTGAAGAGTTGTCTGTGTCCTTTCTGAATTTTGGAGTAAGGTCTAAGCATACTCCTAGACTGTCTACATGCATGTTAGGCACCATTTAAGGAATTGCTCATGTCACTCATGCTAACAGTGATATCAGAATAGCAGCTTAGGAGACTCAAATCTCTGCAAGATCATCTATAAGTTGGTGGTTAGAGTTTTACAAATGTTTCAGCTTTGCTTTGATTGGGTTGAAATATAAAGGGAAGACTCTCAGCAACACAAACTGTTGATATACTTTTACCTTGTTTTTTCCAAAGGTACTGGGAGCCATTTTGGTAAATGAAACCTGGGTATTGTGCTTCAGTGGTGGTTTTTTTTTGGTTTTTTTTTTTTTTTTTTTGTACTCAGACCTTGTTCTTACTTCAAAACTGCAATTCTGTGGTGTTCATGTATTTCATTACCTTAAATCCAGATAACAGTTCTCTCAGGGCTTTCTTTAGGTCCATTTTTCACATTTTTGTGAGCCATTCTCAAGGATCATTCAATCAACTTCTTAAATTTTTTAACTTCTATCAATAGCTTGACATAGCTTAATTGCTATACAGTTCATTCTGAAAAGCATATTTATTCAGAAGGTAATGAATCTTGTTTAAATATAGTCAACTGCCTTGACTTTGTCCCTTTTTTATCTTACTGCTCAAACGTTTGCTAGTAAACTTAGAAGGTCACATCTGAAGGAGTTCTGTACCTGTACAGAGTTCAGCAGGATGGGAAGTCTGTTCTGTCTGCAGCAGATGTTCCATTATGTCCATTATGCACACTGGAAAATTACCTTTTAATATAAAAACACATTTTTATAGATTAAAACTTGAGTTGTTTGCAATGTGTGTTGCTCAGTAGATTGTACCTCAGGGTAGGGTGCTCTGAAAGTTCCCAGGTCAATACTGTGTGCAGCCATGACCACTCTGGTTTTTCCTCATCTTGGCTGGTAGTTTATGTGCATTGTGAGGCTGCTTGTTCTTACTTTGTCTGCAGAAATGTGATTGTGGCTCAGATCTTAGGTGCAGAAGTGTTTCCATCTTTCCAAACTCCTTTATGCAGCAGTAGCATCTAGTTCCAGAAAGAAAAAAAAAACAACCAAACAAAACCAAAAAAAAAAAAACCAAAAAACAAAAAAACCATAAAAATGAAGGGGTTTATTAAAGGGGTGACCCAGAAGATATAAAGTGGTGATTGTTTTACTCTTTCCCAGTGTGTGTTTCTTTTGAGCCTTGATCAAAATCACCTTTTAAACTTTTTCTTTTAAATCCGCATGCTTAAGTAAAGAATGACATACCATACACAATTAAAAACAAAATGGATCAAAGAATGGAACCCTATCCAGATAAACAAAACAAACTCTGATAAGTCAAATATAAAAGCATTATAAGGCACACTTAAGGGCATCCTGTGAAATAGCTGATGGCATCAAAACAGTAATAAAACTTCCCTGTTTCATTATCACTAAACTATCCATTTGCTTCTGGTTAGGTAGGATGGTTCAAGAAAAAAGGTCATAGCAGAATAACTCAGGTTTTGGTGCTGATGGTGGCATTTTCTATGGAGAAGTTAATGGAATACCATTTGTATTAGTGTCATCATCCTCTTGAGAGAGGAGTCTGGCTGTACTGGAACTGATGAGGAGTGATGTGGGCATGTAGAGATGAGGCATTTGGAATGGCCAGACCTACCTGCAGCCCAGAGTCTCATTATTTTAGAAGCAAGTTTTAAAATTGCTGTGAAGTGGGGAATTGCTTTCATCAGCTGCATGCAGTTTCTCCAATCTTCCCTTTTTTCTGATTGTTTTTGTCACCCTTATGTGGACTAAATGTGGGAAGTGGTCATTTAAAAAAGTAAAAACGCCCTTTTCAGGGACTCTTTAAATTAGATTATTTCAGGTTTTGTTTTGATTGGAGATGAAATAGCGTTTGGCATTTGCACTACAGTTGCTCAATTTCCCTTTCTGTTCTTCTCTTTAGTCATACTTTGTCGTGTTTATGCCACTTGTATTGATGGAGTTGTGTTTGGTTTTTTACAGTGACGACAGTTCCTGTCTCACCTCTTTGATGGAAGAGGACTATGACCCAGAAGTGAACTCTTCACTGTAGAACAAGAAGCTCTTGTGGATTATTTGTGTCCCTTTAAAAGCAGCACCCAGTCTACAAAAAATAGAGTAGAAGAGATTATTTTTGGACCTGGCTTTTTTTGTTCATGTGACCTATGTTTCAGCATGTAAATGGTGAAAAACAGGGAGAACATTTGTGCCTGCTTCTGAGCTTTATATCAAGTACTGCTTAGCTCTGTGGAGCATTAGCCAAGTTACGTGGAGACTAGAGTATATCCTAACATTCATTTTTTAAAATATTTTACCTTTTTTTAGCAGATGTATGTGATAAAAATGAAATTTATATTTTAAGAGCACTTCGGCAGATGCTTCTTGTTTAGATCTCAGCATTTAGGGCAAACATTTTTATGTAACATCGTTTTTCCAGAGTGTTTAGGTTGATCTGCTGCAGATCATGAACTGTCCAGCAGCCTTGAGTGTATCTGTTCAGTATTAACCATGATGTTGCTCTGAATGTTGTCATGCAGACTTGACAAACCTTTTTGTAATGTAAAGGCTGATTTCTGTACTACCACAACCAGAGGAAATTTAATGAGGTGAACGTGGGCGTGGCCTTTTTAAATATAAATTACCTTCTTAGGTATCTTTTTTTTGTAGTGAGAGTGCAAAGAGAGGGTAAAATGAGCAGCTGAGGGGGTGAAGGGCACAGTTGGCACGAAGTGCGGCCTCTCGTGCTCTGCTTCGAGACGCACTATTGCCTCAAGGCTGGCCTTCCAGAATTCTGGAGAAGGAAGGAACCCGGAGCTCACTGAAGCACACAAACTGAGGACATTGGACTGCAGAGGCCAAACTCAGGGTAAGTGATCATATGTATTTATTACTTTGCTTGTAGAGTGTTGTAGAGTGTTGACTTGTTTCTGGATAAATTCAAGTTGAAAAATAAAGCAATATGGTAAATTGGAGAACCTTCCACAAAAAAGGGTGGAATTCATTTATACAGAGCAATAGTGAAATGTTTATAATTTTGGGCAGTAGAAATTGCTGTGATATGTTGGAAAGAACATAGGAGTGCAAAAGCTGGCATGTTGTTGTCAACATCATGAGTGTGTTAATTGTAAACAGGAAGTAACTGGAAATGTTGAAGTTCTTACCTGTTTAAGTCAGAGAAAGAAAAATGCTCAAGTATAATACAAAAAACTTCAATACTTTCCCCTTCCTATTTGTATAGGCCAAACTTTGAGAGATGAATTGTGTTAATATTTCAGTTCGGATAAGATGATAGGGAATGCTCTTTTCATTCACAGAGCCTGGCCATGAGGTTTGATGCCTCATTTTATTGAAGGGAGACACTGGACCTAAATGGCGCAGCATGACTTTGTTCCTGCCTGGCTTAACTTCTCAACACCACAGTCAACCAAGGTAACAGTAATACAAACCAGCTCCTTTCACAGCTCTGACCAGTGTATTGGGTTCTCTGTGATTCTGTGGGAGACAGGTGGATTTGTGAGCCACTCTGATCAGATCCAGGCTTGTTGACGTTGCTGGCTAATCAATGCAGTTACTGATGCTGTATTGAAAACTTATACAGGAACGTGGGTGTGGGTGGTTTTTTCAATTAGGCAAATGTCACTGCTGGTCTGACAGGCTTCTGGAGAGTCCAGATGAGTGCTTTATTACATGACTTTTTACTTTCTTCAGTCCCCTGCAGCCACCTTTGAGAAACATGGAGAGCATCTTCCACGGGGAGAGGGCCGCTTTGGCGTGAGCCGCAGGAGACACAACTCTTCCGATGGATTTTTCAATAATGGGCCCCTCCGAACTGCAGGAGGTGAGTAAGAAGGATAAGAATGCAGCCTGAGAGCAAAATTTGGAAATATTCTCCAGAATGAAGAATTCAGCAGATTAGAAAAATTTTCCCAAACTGTTACCATTTCAAAACATCCAATGAGGAAGTTGGACTACTCTCTTTTCCTGTGCAATGAATGTGCTTAGGCCTTAAGAGGTTTTCATAGTAGCTGTGTGCGCATTGTGTAGCTTGATTTGTTTTCTCATATAATCACACAGTACTTAGTAAGTTCAGATCAGCAGTTACTTCATGACTACTGGCTGAACAACAAGAAAAACAGCCTGATATTTCCAGTATTCTGCATACTGTGTTGATTTTTTTCATTTGCGTATCTCCTTTTATTTAGACTGCTGGCATCAGCCGTCCCTTCTCCGCCATGATTCTGTAGATTCTGGTGTTTCTAAAGGAGCTCATGTTGGGCTTTCTGGCAGTCAGCCTGGCTGGCATGGTCCCTCACGGGGCCATGATGGTGTGAACCAGCGTGGAGGAGGAGGAACTGGAGTTCATCGCCACTGGAATGGCAACTTCCATTCTCGGAAAAGTTCCGCCTTTCAAGAAAAGCTGCCTGTTGAATCCAGGGAAGAGAAAAAGGAAGATAAAGAGCATTTGCAGTTTGAGGAGGAGGACTTTGTAAGTGTGTAGCTTCTCACTAGAAGTGGAAGGTGTGAGAAATGGCTTTTCAGATCTCATTTATATTAGCATTGATAGGTGGTGAGTTGCATTCCATTCTATGTTTGAGACACAAAAAAATTTAACAAAATTATTCTGGCACTGATAGGATGCTAATTGGTACCCAGAGCCTTCGGGACTTGAAGATGTGTTGGATTATGGGGTTTGGCACATGTGTTTTGCCAAATGAAGAACTGAAGGCATTGTAACATTCAAGCCAGGTCTTCAGCAAAACCCGTAAGGTGATAGAGGAAGAGTAGTTGTATGGACTTTGTGGCTTTGCTTGCAAAGCCTTTTTTTTTTGCCCTTAGAAATACATCTGTTCAGCTTATCTTCAGTCTGCCTGCTTCAGTCTTCCTGTCTCCTTCACTCTGATACGTGTTGGTGTTAGTGATAACCTTCCCAGGCTTGTTCATGACATGCTCAGACCTTTGCAACCATCTGCCTTGAATCTTCTGCCTTGAACAGTATTATCAGAGTTGTTTTCTTCTCTCTCTGTTAATCTGCAGATCAGAGTTTCTTGAGCCATTTCTTCCATCAACATCTCCAGTTGACCAACTTTGTTCTTTTTCAGCATTTTGGTTCACGTAGTATGATAGTCTCTTACATCCTGGTTCTATTTTTACTGGAATATCTTTAGTTTTTGAACTTTATCAAGCAGTACTTGGACTTACAGCTTTCATCCTTAGCCTTCCTTAATGTTAATTCTTTGAAAGATGTGCACCTTTTCTGCTTTCTCTTTTCTATTTAATTCTTTTTCTCCTGACCCCTGAAGAGTGTTATATCATCAGACCATGTGTTTTTCTTTCTGCATCTATTTCTCACTGTCTCTAGCCTCTTTTTCACCAGTGTAATGAGGAGAATATCCTCTGTAAGGTTTTGGTAACTCTGTCCCTTCCCCTAATGCAATTCCTCTGTCTTCATCTTCAGTGCTAAAGCCTTTGCTGCCTCCTGTAATGAGAGGTTCTGATGATACTGTGCACACTTACATGTATCATGAGATTTTTGCTGTCTTATTCAGCATTTGTCTCTGGAAGGCTGCTCACAGCTGAAATTGTTGTGGCAGTTTGATGGCTTCTGCTCAGGAATTTACAAGTCAGAGTGAAATACATGAATACCCACAGCTGCTTCAGGCCAAAATCCAGAATGTATACTTAAATTGCCACAGGAGGCAGTTTGATTTAAGCTGTTGGGGTTTTTTCAGTGTAGGGCCTGGGAGGTAATTGCATTCTCTTGTTCAGCTGCTACTGCTTGGAGCAGGAGCCTGTATCACAGGGTGGTTAACAGCTGGAGAGCAGGGATAAAGCTTGTGTGTGGATTTCTACTACCTGATTTCTCAAGAATACTGTAATTCAGGCTATGAGCCTGTTTTTTGACTATCAGAAGTCTGTCAAAATCTAGAAATATTGCAATGATTGCAGCTGTGCAATCTCTTGTTGTCTATCTTGGTCTAAATCTTTCTTCCACATACTTCATTCTCCAGTGCCTTGATGGGTGGCTTCCCCAGCTACATGGCTGTTTCTTCTCTAATTACTTCCTTCATTTTTGAGATGATAATACCACATGCTGGCTAGCAGCAAACATTGTTTAGTAACTGCTGTACTGTCTTTGCCATAGTGTTCAAACTGCTGTATGCTGTGGTTGAGTGTGTAACTGTTGGGCCTGTGTGGCTGACAACACTTTTTCTGAAAGGTCTCTGCTAAGCAGACATCTAGTTTAAGTGTGAGCACCCGTGCTGTAAAACTGACCTGTAGCTAAAAGTTGAAGCACTTAAACAGAGGAGTTTCTGGAGACTGAGGCAGGAATTTATGCTATGGTATGACATTTTTTCCTTACTCTTATAGAACAGAAATACCTATTTCAGATGCTCAGTATTAGAGAGTTATGCTGTCACCATAGTAACTGACATATGAGGAATTTATTAAAAAGAGGGGAAAGGTGGCTGTATTTTGAACTGAGGTTTTTTGGGACAGAGAAAGAGGAATAGCTAAACACTTGTCATTGAATGTTTAGATTTTCTTCACTCTGCTTTTGAGCTTGGATATGTCTGTAGTTGCTCCATCAAGCTGAATTCTGAAACTGAATCCCATTTAAGTGTGCAGAGAGCACTGGGTCTGCGTGCACTCTTGTCCTAAAAAGTGGACTGAAGTTTGATACAAGTTTGAATGTAGATTTTCTTTGTCAGTAAATATATTCCTTTACATTATGAATCTAGTATTGCTTTGGGGTGTTTTTTTTAAATTGGCTTATGCATAATTGTTGTATTAAAATAGCTATGAAATGAGGATAGATTCTTCATATACTGATTAAGTGGATTCTGGTTTTTTTGAGCTGCTTTCAAATACCTAATTTTTTAATACATGTCCTGGTTGGTAAAATCTACTTAATTATAGTAGAAGACTAGAGGAGTTATCCTGATCCCTCTTGTAGTTCCACTGGAAATACACCAGAAACCAGAGAGAGGGCAAACTCGATTTTTAGATGTCTTATGGCAAAGTATTCTCTTCCACTTCAGGTGCTGTTCAGAGAAATCTACCCATTCTCTGAGCTCTCGGGGAAAAAAAAATGTTTATACTGATTTTTTTGTTGTTGTTATATGTAATGTAACAATATATTAATTTACATTGTCTTTTTACAGCCATCTTTGAATCCAGAAGGTGGAAGACAAAACAACCAGAACAAACCTTTAGGGACACCTTCTGGAGTATGGGGTAGGTGAAGGTCACTGTACACAATGCTGATGATGGAGCAGAAATTTTTAACTGGTGTTTAAATGCTGGATTTTTCACTCAAAAATATTTCAAAGATCTAAGTGAAGCAGACAGTTTGCTGTTTTCTGTCCTTTGTTCTTTTCCTCCCACAGTCTTCCCTAATCTCTTGGCCTTTTTGTGTATCTGAAACTGTGCTTGTCATAAAAAAAACCAGCCAGTGGCAGTAATGTCACTGTTCTGTGTTCCCTTCCTGTCATGCTGCAGTTACAGTTTCACACAGACATCACTTGAAGGGCAGAGCAGATTGGAGTGAACTAGACATTAGTTCCTGATTGGGATCTCCATAGTGGAAATACAGCAAAGCTGTCATAGTTCTGTGGTTTGAGTTCAGTTGCTTTTTTATAAACTCAGAACAGCCTTGCTTTTGATCCTGAGGTACTCTGAGAATCAATGCCTTAAAAAAAAAAGTGAAAGGTACCAGTTCTAGCAGTTAAACCCAAATTTGTTAATATCTAGTTGGGTTAGATACTGTAAATAATACAAATGCAAAAGAAAAACACTTTTTGCAATACTGTTGGGTTATATTCTTTTTGTATGTTTGTCACATAGTTGTTGTTCTGCTCTAAACCTAATGACAACATTTATAGGGCTTTTATCTGTTTATACTATTGATATTTTTTAAATTGTTATGCTCCTGGAAATGTGCTTATTTGGCCTAAGAAACATTGACTGTGCTTGTTTGTAAAACCAACATGTCTTTTGAGGTGTAAGTTATGTAAATATATTTGCTATGTTAGTGAGCTAACAAAGCTGATCCATGTTGCTCAAAAAATGCTTATACCTGTTCTGATTTCTGTAGAATGGTGCAAGGCTGTTAACTGATGTCACTGTAGGTTTTTCCTTTCAACATCAGGGGGGCTGTTGTATTTAAATTAGAAAAGATTGTATTTAGATATCCACATCCGGTATCTTCTCTCAGAGCTGAAATGAAAGACCAGCTGATGGTCTCAGAATCAGATGTGCAGTGTCTAAGATGGAGAGGGAGGAACTGGAGCAGGGTACTGAAGCTATTCTGAAACTGAACATTTGTATTTCAGAATCTCTTTTTTTGTTTTTACAGAAAACCCCCCTAGTGCCAAGCAACCTACCAAGATGCTGGTCATCAAAAAGGTTTCAAAAGAGGATCCTTCCGCCGCCTTCTCAGCTGCATTCACATCACCTGTTTCTCACCTGGCAAATGGCAACAAAGCCACCACCATTGTCCCAAGTGTCTACAAAAATCTGGTTCCTAAACCTGCAGCTCCTCCTTCCAAGGTACAGGGGGTTCCAACTAAATCAGTGAACTGCAGATCAAAGGAATCAACCCCCCCCAACAAGTGGCAGGAGTTGGAATCCAGTAGTTCCTGGGCAGTGGCTTTTACAGTAGATTTCTATTTACTACTAAAGTTGTTGTTCTCTGTTAAAATGCCTTCTGGGTTTGTCCATAGGGAGAACTCTGACTACACTGTGGTCTATTTGAGTGGGTGTGTCCTCATGCATTAGACAAAATCCTTATCTTAATAAGACAAAATGAGCACTACTAGGGAGGTGGAATGTGTGCTGCTATGTGCTTGAACTGTTCACATGACTACCTTGAAAAATCTTTATTGGGTTACAATACTTTGATGTGTCCAGAACAATTGAGGCTAAGATCAGATTAGATTGTAACATCCTGTAATTCAGGTGTAATTTAGTTGAGCCTTAAAAACAATCTGGAAAAGCCATGGGGTTTGTGCTACAGTTTTTACTGAAGGAAATACAGTAGTGCTAAAAAAAAACAGGGTTTATTCTTTCCTTAGTTCTAGGCTTAATCTTGCTCATTTTTCCAGAGAACCGACATGTATAGATGCCTTGGAAATTTTGAAGTATTGCTAGTGAAAGTATTTTAAAAGCTAAAAAAAAAAAAGTTATTCAAGTTATTCTTTAAAGAGATGTCCAAATACTTTGAATTCTAAAATGTATTAATTACTAATGCAGGCTGTGACATTCCAACAAAATCTCTCCTATGATTACAATAGATAATTCTTACACCCTTCAAAGATAAAAGCAAAATAAGAGACTCACCGCTTCATTTTATAAGAAAAGAAGTTTAGAGCTTCTTTCCCTTTTGTAAATTTTTGTTAATTCAAGTTAAATTCTGCCAGCTACAGAAGAAATTGTACTGGTTAAAATGATTCTCAAATAGTCTTGTCTGTACAATTGTCAGCTGATCTACTTCTTTGTAAGATGGGATAAATTGGCTTATTAAAAAGGTTATTTATAAGGAGTTTTTCAATCCATGTATGTTCTTGTTTAGAATAGGTAAACAAATTTCAGTTTCTAATGAATGGAAGGCCTCCTGTGGCTTTTATTTTTGCTTTTACAGCTTTATTGATACATTTGTGGATATAGTCTGACCTGGATTTAGTCTGGATGTTTTGTGTGTTCTTTGAAACAAAAGGCCAGAGGTACAGTTTCTGATCAGACAGTTAGATTGTCTCTGGCTTCAAAGTAAACAGAATTTTAGTGAGCCACAATGCATATAGCTTATCTGTGTTACTGGCTGTTGTATGCAAAGATCATTTCTGAGGTCTGAAAGTTAATGCTGTAACCAATGTAGAGATTGAGAGATGAAAATGCACTTCTGAAAGTTATGGGAATATGTGTTGTTACTGCTGGTCATGATATACCCATTGCTTGACCATGTAGAATTCAAACATAAAAATCTGCTTGCTTAATGTAGCAGCTTCAGAAGCAGCTACAACAAGTGCAACAGTAATTGCACAGCAAATTATTCCTTGCAGTTTGCTGAGCAATTAGTGTTGCATTTGTTGTGGCTGCTTCTGAAGCCCATGGACAGAAGTTTTTCTTTAATTCAGTCAAGGAGAGCTGCTCTTGAAGCTTTTCCTAACCATGTTCTGAAATTAGACTATGTAGGTTTTGATTCTTCAGATAAAAAGAATACATTATTCAGTGCTCACAGTTGGAATAAAACTGACTATGATCTGAAGGTTCAGCATCCATCAAAAATAGTGGTAGGGGTTTTTTGGTTTTACTTCACTGAATCCAATAGGCCTGGTTTACACCTGGATTTATACCTGAAATATTGCAGTATTGATAACAAAGGAAATGTTCTTCTAGTTGAAAAGCTATTAATTTTTTATATGTAGCCCAAGAGATCAGTCACATTAAGCAGACTGTAAATATGTACTTAGTGATTTAGCTGCTAATTTCGGAGTGTTTATGCACTGAGTGGTGCTGTGATTATTGGGACAGTGTGATATTCCTCGGTGGTAGGGATTGCAGTGGGAAGACTTATCTGCTGATGTCATCAACAGTGCTTTTATTAATGAATGGTGACCATTAGCAAAACCTAAAGGTGGGGTATCAGCATATCCTTAGCCAGGAAATCTGTGTGCATTGATGCCTTTTTAAAGTCACAGCCTTAAAGCAGCTGTGGTAGGATGCATTAGCCTGAAGACTTGTAGAAAGTTATCCAGGAATTGCAGTGCATAGAGTAGTAGAGGAGTCAAAACATTCCTTTCCACAAAGTCAGCAGTATTGGAAAGCTGTCACAGGAAAACTGAATGAAAAATGCTTTTGTTAAGTTGTACCAAATAGTTCAGAAAGGAAGAGAGCTGGTGGCAGTGTATTCTTTCTGGCTAATGAAGATAGCTAATAGCTCACAGTCAAGCAATCCATGAAGGTCACACTCAAACCACCCGGGGAAAGCAATAGGGGTCTGTCTTTGGATCTGTGTGAGCTGTGAGCTGCCTCTTTGTGGAAGCCTGGAGAACAGCCCTAGGCAGCTGAGAGCTGGGAATGGAGAGGTGCAGCCCTGGAGAGAAACTTGTCAGAGTCATACTGCACCTTAATTTTACTACAGGCAATAAATATTGTGCAGGTCAGGATATTTCTGAGCATTGAAGGGGATGTTTTTAATGCATGCTGTGGATGCTGTAGAATCTGTTTGATAGTGTGGGATGCTCATTTTTAAGTTACAATGGAAGAGGAAACTGATGGCCTTCCCATGCAATGTAGTTTTTTAAAAATTCATAGAAGAACTCAGTAGACAGTGACAACATACTGAAACCGTGCCTCTGTTCTCATTGCTGGCAGATTGCAAGATCTGTTGCATCTCTATTTACTGAATCCATTTGTGCATTAGTTATTTGACTAGTGACTTGAAGCTGGCTTCAGAAGTCCAGTGGGTCAAAGAAATCTGTAAGTTTTAGTGTTCAGACAGTATCTTGCTTGTGCTACTTGGTAGAAGTTTCTTCTTAGGATTGTTTTTGTAGATTCTCACTTCACAGTGTTTGTCCCTGACTGATAAGAGAGCTTCAAGAACAACATTCCAAGTAATAAAAACTTGTTTTGAAGTCTTTGCTCTTCAGCCAAATGGCCAGTGTATCAAAGGGATACTGCAGAGAGTGTCTAGGCCAAAACAGCAAGTGATCCTGCACTGTAATAAACTGGCTGCTTTTGCTTCTTTTTCTTGTTCTTATTGCTAAATTGGTGCAGTGATGGACATTTTCAGAGCCCTAGGAAATAAATAATTTTTATTCTTATTCTAATCAAAACTGTTGCATGATCTTCTTCCTCACATAAAGAAACTTTCTGTCAAGTGATTGGAAGCCTTTCTTTATGGCATGCAGTGTTCCCCTAAGAAATGGCATTTTAGTTGGGATTTTTTTTTATTTCCCATCTGTGGGTAGCTGTAAGATGAATTGGATTACATAGTGGTGATTGCAATTAATGAAGGGCAATGCTGGGTTTTCTCTGTGAGCTGTTAATGGTGTTTCACTGAAGGGTGGTGCCCACAAAGCCAAGTTGTGTGTGATTTGGGGAAAACAGAAGATGCCAGGGGAAAAATGATGGGTGTTGAAATAAACCTGTTGACACTGTTCTTGGAGAGAGAAGAAAAGAAAGTCATACAAGAGCCAACATAATGTTGCTTATTTATTTCAATACTTGCAAGCAACCCCTTCTCACACCTTACCAATTACTGCCTTGTATTTTGTGTTCTCTTCAATACAGCCAAGCCCATGGAAAGCCAACAGAAGTGAACATAAACCAGGCTCGCTGTCCTCCACCCGTGACTCTGCCTTTACCAGTCCAGTGTCTGTAACCAAACCAGCGGTACTGGCAAGTGGCTCAGTCCTCACCTCTCCCAAAGAGGTAAGGGCTGGTCTTAGGGATAGGGTGGGAGCTTTTGTCACTGTCACCTACTAGAGAAACATGATAAGGCCCTCCCTGCATGTGGTACCTGCCTTTGCACCCTTGAGGGATGACTCATTTGTACATCCTTGGCACATTCTGCCACATCAATGATACACTAAAAGAAATAAAAATGGGGTTTATGTGGCTATAAAGCCATCGGTGTTGGTTCAACTGTATTAGAATTTCCTTCCAGAAAAAAAAAGGTACTAATGCTTTAAATGGTGTTGTGTAGCGAGGCATGTGTCAGCTTGGTGTTATGGGAGTGCAGATACCAAGAACTGATGTGAATAGGTAGACAAATTGATTCCCATGATGTTTTTCAGTATAGGAAAGGAAGGGGAAGGAAGGTGATCTGCCTAATTTCCTTTCTCTAGAACAACAGCACAGGCACTCTGAGGGGGTTGAAGGAGTTTAACATGTGTACATATGACTTTTCAGCTACAGTATGTGTTTTTAATTTTGGCATTGGAAGGAGGTAATGTGCTGAGATGGAAACTGACTTGCTCCTAGTTTTGGTCTGAAATACAGAGGGAGCCTTGAAATACAATTCCCTTAATAGTTCAGCAATGACTGTGACAGAGCACAAGAAAAAAAATAACAAAAATAGAACAGACTGGGATAAATTCCTGGCCAATGCAGCTGCTCTTTACAGGTTTAACTTGATGATCTTGGAAGTCTTTTCAACCTTAATGATTTTGTGGTTCGTTAAATGATGATACACAGCATCTGAAATCAGCTTGTTTTAACTGTAGAATTGGGGGATTTTTCTAGCTGTGCACTTGTCTTGTTCTGTAATAGACATTACTTCTAAAATACAGCCTTGTCATCTTTATGATTCTCTGCTTTGCAGACTTGACTTTGCAGCAACCTGTGCTTTTCTGCCTTAGTCACAGCTGAGTGTACAAGCAGTCATTAAAGACAATAGTTAATGAACAGGCACCTGTCACTTTGACAAATAGATCTTACACTCTGTTGCTTTCCCTTACCTTGCTTTTCTCTCTTTTTACACCAAGTTCTTTGTGCTGCTGACAGACTTCCTTTTGTGCAATTCACAGCACAGTATGGACAGTGTAAATATGTAAACTTAAACAGGCTTTTACCTCTGCAGTCTGGAGAGAGGCATTCCCTTGGTATCATACAGGTGTAATGCAAGTCCTTCCTTTACCTGCCCCAAAGAAAGTCTTCTGTGAAACTCCAGTCAGTGAAGAATGTTGGGTACCAACCTGCGAGCTAAACATAAAGGGGTTAAAAATTCCTTCCAACTAAACTGGACACCTCTAATACATTTTTCTTTGAATCTGTTGGAGAATTACAATATGAAAACACAGGTCTGTGGCCAGCAGATAGTACTGCAATCCTGGTTCTCCAGGACTACTACACAGTCTCTGGCTTTTTGTTTCTGAAAGGGGGCTAATGTGCTTCCTGCAAAAATGGTAAAAACAGCATATTTATTCATAAGAGACCACAGTGTGTTGAAAGCTAAAAATGTTCCAACTAGCACTGGCTCCACAAGCCAGTCTAAGACAAGCAAGCTGCAATACAGCCTAAGTTCTTAAAATGAATTCAGGATTACTTTTCTGTTAGAGTAGCCATCCATGTTACATAGACATCAAAACAAATCTAAGGTGATGCATAGTGCTCTCATTCATAAAAACCTAAAAAAAGCAACACCAAAAGACTAAGATGCATTGATATTTCAGTCAAAGGGCTAAGCTTGTTTTAGAGGAGATGCCAGTTTACTATTTTAGTGCTAAAGAAGAATGTTTTGTAAAACATAACCCTTCTACAGAAAGTAATACATAAAACCAGGATTGAGGTGAAATTAATTCCCTTTCAGAGATCTGCTGTTTCTAAACTTTAGCTGTAACTGTCTTACCCTGATGTGTAAAAATTAAGTTTTAGTCCCTCCGTAGTTTATTAGAGATCAAAACAGCCACTAGCAAAGTGTTCAAGTTGAGTATTTCAGATTACCAGAAGACATCTCATTTATATCTCCTTTGTTCATTGTTACCTTCTGTCACTACAGTCAAACTAATAGTTATGTTGAGAGCTTAATTTCACTCTTGTGTCAGCTTTTTATCCTGATAGTTGCAGTCACTCATTAGGTCTGTTACAACTGCTGATTTGTTTCTTACTGTGTTGAGTTAGGCAAAATCTGAAAGGTCTGCCTGAGAAATTACTTCCAGGCTGCACTTATTTCCTTGCAGGCATTATTCCACACCGGTCTTTAACATGCAACAGCCATTAGAAATATAAGCAGCAGTTGCTGCCTTGTTTTTGGTCTAGTTCCCTTGATTTTTGCTCAGAGCACTGAGTGTGATAAAAATTTTTGGCACAGGAGATTCATTTTGAAGAGCCTGAATTTGCAACCTTCCCCCGCAGCTTAAAAAAGTATGTGGGGGAGAAAAACATTACAGACTTCAGGAAATTTTACTGGTTTAATACTGATTAAAAAAAAAAAAAAAATCAAAGCAGGTACACAAAGAAAGAGAGTAGTTTTGCATGCAAGATTCTGCTGTCAATTATCCATAACAATGATTAAATTCCCCATTGTTTTAGAGTAGCCAGACATGAACTCCAGCAGGAGATTAAGATACTGGGAACTTTCCCATAACACGTTCTTAGATTCTTCTTGTGTGCCCAGTCAAAACATGGAACAGATGAAATTGAAAGCTCACCTTGGTTATCAGTGCTCTTATTGCAGGATCACAGCCAGGTGCCGCCAGTGGGGCCTGGTTCACAGACTCCAGATTATTAAGAAATAATAACATTGTGGAGGAGCACAGGAGGTTTCCTTGTGTTCATTCTTTGAGCTGAGCAGATTTCCCACAGGCTCCAGGGCTGCCCGTGTCTGGCTCCACACTGAACCATCTGGGCTGGGTGTACAGAGCCAGCAGCTGGCAGCATTCTCTCCAGGGGAGGATTCCAAGGCTGTGGCTGCCTGTTCCGCACCCGGTTATGGTTAGTTAAGGATGTGACCACTCCCTGAAAGGAGATTACCTCCCCACAGCTTAATTTCAGGGTAGAGTCTGTCAGGATGACTTAAAATACAAATTTGAACTGAGTCTGATCTGCTTAATTTGCTAATTTCTGTAGGGCAGGAATCCTGCATGAAGTTTTTTGCCCTAATACCCTGTTGTAGGCACCAGCTTGCTTGAGAGAGTTACATTACAAAGGAACAAAATAAACATATTCATGGCCGTGTGAATGGACTCCTAGAGGAAGAAAGGGAGTTGATAATAATAGATGGGAGATGTGAATGTGCAACACCCATTAATATTTTGATGGGAATTTGACATTAGGTTGAGGTTTGAGGGGTTAAGAGCCACCCAAAGAACTGATGAGTGTTTGAAAGGTGTAAGCACAGCCACTGAAGAGGCCTCAGGCAGCAGTGCAGTTTGATTTCTGTGTTCTCCCTCCCTGTGCAGAGTCCTTCCAGCACCACCCCTCCCATCGAGATCTGCTCCTCGCGCCTGACAAAGCTGATGCGCCGGACCACTGATAAAAAGAGCGAATTCCTGAAGGCACTGAAGGATGATAGAAATGGGGAGATCACAGAAAACAGGGAATGTGACAAGCTGGATGAGGTAAGATCACTGTCCTTGCTGTGTATATGATGATTATTACTGAAGGAGTTGGGATTAAAAAAGCCCTGAGCAGTGTATGTAATTCAGGTTCTGGAAGAGGAAGGGAATGATTCCCACTGGCCTGGCACATGTGCAGTGGAAATAGTGCACAGCAGTGATGGAGGGAGATATGTAGCACAATGAAATGCAAATGGATAAGTAATAAATTAGGTGGAAGGGTCACAGATGTTGAAGGTAATCTAGATTTTTTGCAAGGATTCTCTGAGGAGAGGAACAGTATAGTATTTTAACATCTGAAGTTGCTTTCCAGCTTTCCTGTCAAATTGCGCAAATCTACATAGAAAAGTAGAATTTTGTGCTTGTGAAAGGTGCAGGAATGTGGCTCAAGCCTCAGTGGCTCAGACCAGACCCCCAAATGCATAGATCTGTGCCTTAATGTGTATGTAAAGTGTGTCCTTAGGAGCATTTAATTCCCATCGTTTTCTTGCTGTCGCTCTGAGCTGCCTGGTGATGGCTTTGCAATGCCAACACTCACTCCCTTGGCACAGTAGCACAGGCCACCAAATGTCCTTTGTCCTGTGTTGTCCTGTCACAGCCAGGTATACATTGCTGCAGCTTCTGTAAAAAACACAGGATCAAGGTGAAAGGCTTGGCTGGACTTTAAAAGGCAGAAGCTTGAACTTGGAACTGTGCTGTTGGCATGGTCTGTGCAAGCACACTTTGATGGTTTTATTTTTCTTTAGATGGAGAGCAACAGCACACCAGAACCAAAGGAAAACTGGGAAGAGAACTGCCATCAGAATGGCCTTTCTCTCCCTTTGCCAGAGGAGGGGGAAAACCTCTCCCATTCGTTGGAAGCAGAACACAGGTGAGTAAATGGCAGAATAAAGTGTCTGGAGTAAAGGAGGGTGAATCCTTGGGCTGTGTGAGGAGAAGGAAATTATCTTGAAGAAAGCTCTCTTCTTGAGAAGCAGCAGTAGCTGTGTGTGTACAGAGAAGGAGGTGTGTGAGTTTTGTGACTAGTGCTGGACTGGGTGGGGTCTTATTGAAAGTAAAACAGGACACCGGTGACAGGTGAGCCAAGGCTTTGCCAAGGTCTGTAATTAAATTCCAGTGCTTCTTTAATGCCACATCCCCATGTGTTAATGCTGCCTAGAGATACTTACCTGCCCACACTGAGAGTCAGCATGAACCAGGGGTGGTTCTGGGTAATTTGCAAGCAGGTGTCCTAAGTGTAATGGTTTGAAGACACACACCACACTTTGTTTGCATTGAGAATATTCCCGTGCTGCTTTACATGCTGTAAAAGTGGAGGAGAGTTAAGAAAATATTTACCTGGTATCTCAGGCTGTATCTCATGTCAGTGAATAAGCAGTGTGAGCATCTGGTGCAAGCAGATAGTAAGGTTTAGGAGATTCTGGACTGTGATACTGGTTTGGTTGCCTCATGTCCTCCATCAGTGTCCTTGAGTTAGAAATTCAAATCCCTGCCTTTCACCAGGCTGGTTATGTACCCATTGTACAGGGCTGCTGATGGTTAAATATTTGTAGAAGACATTGAAAAATGGTGGGTAAACACAAAGGATTGTTGAAGTGATCTGTGATAGAGAAGATTCCCTGGTGAATTTTGAGTGATTTACTACAAAACCTTGTTTTTCATGGACAAAGTGTTCCTTCCTTTGCCATTGTCCCCTTTCTTTAGTTCCCATGCCCCTTTTATTTTCTCCACAATCAGGTTATTGAAAGAAATGGGATGGCAGGAATATCCTGAAAATGATGAAAACTACCTTCCCCTCACGGAGGATGAGCTCAAAGAGTTCCAGATTAAATCAGAGCAGGTATGTTTACAGTTCTTCCTACTTGTGACTGCTCTTCTCCCTCTCCTTTCTCAACGACTTGTTCTCAAGGGTGTTCAAATGGACCAAGCATTTAAATGAGACTGTAGTAGAATGAATTATTTGTATTATCCGTGTGTGTATACCCAGTTAAATGTGGCATTCATTCCAGAGGGTTGGTGACAGTTACTCTCCACACTTCTGCTTGTTTTAAAACTTACTTTCATTCCTACAGCGAAGAAGAAATGGATTTGGGAAGAATGGATTTCTTCAGGGCCGTGGCTCCAGCCTGTTGTTCCACTGGGGAAGCACTTTTAAGACAAAGATTGAGGACTCAGACACGGAAACAAGTAGCAGCGAAACGTCAGATGATGATGCCTGAAACTGGGCACAATAAAATTAAAATAAATAAAACCAACCCAATAAACTCAGTTCATAGTTCAACACGTGTTTGGGGTTGTATAAACTAAACAGAGTTTATTCTGTCTCCAGTCTGTTCAGTTTTTTCTTTTGTTGTTGATACTTCATGCACAAGGGAAATAATTGTATCCCAAAGAAGAGAGAAATTGGCTTCTTTAGCTTTTTCTTTTGGTTTTGCCCTAATGCTTACTAGAAGTTTGTGCAGCTAGCAAATTTTGACAAAAATCCCTTGTGGGGCAGTGCACAAGTTCAGTCGTGTGAGCAGGACACAAGTGGCTGACTGATCTCTGCAACAACAAGCTTCTAACAGTGCCGCCGCATTGCCCAGCGCGCGGTAACGGTGTGCTAAAACAATCATTGTCGATGACAAAATGGCTTTTGAAGTTCTAATTATGTTAAATTAATGCTAATAACATGAATATTTTATTTTATTTTATTTTTTTGGCGGCTCGGGGAGCTTCATCACTTAACCAGGCGTTTGTGGTTTTCTTTTTTTTTTTTTTTTTGGGTACAGCTGTAAAATATTTGGATATAGGAATTGTTTGTGTTCTTCTTCTTGCAGCCTTGATATTCAGGGTGGATTGTAAAATATAAATTTTTTGTGAGATTTCAAAGATTAAGATTATTTTGATAACATTATTTACAGATTTTAAAAAGTGACTATCACATTGAGTCTGTATGAGGGGGAAAAACTACTGCATCAAAAATAACTAACTTGGAATAAATATTTTGCATCAGTTTGCCAATTCTAATTGTCTTTCTTATGTAAGGAGAGCTTTCCTCTAAGGGACCTGCAACTTTGGGGGTTCAGTAGCACTGGGGATAAACAGTTTCTTCTCCCGCTCTATTTTTCCACTTGGCAAACATTGCTGTAGTGCTCAGACTGCAGGAGCTGAACTCTTCCTTTAAGAAGGGAGAGGGATAACAATGCTGAGATGACAGTCCATATTTGGGGATTCTTTTTAAAGAAAATAATTCAAAATTATCTTCTACTAAAGCAGTTTGCTTTTTTTTCCGCTTCATACAAAATGATGAAGCTCGACCGGTCGGTGTCACTTGTTCCTAGTGCAATGCTGCTGTTTATGTTCACAACGTGGCAAGGGAATGTCTGAATCCAAAGCTGTTTTCATTGAAATCTTTTTTAAAAATTCATGAAAACATTTCTATTAGATTAAAAAGAATTTTACAAACAACTCAGTTGTGGCCTAAGCTATTTTAGTGTCTGGTGTAAGTTCAGCTTGTGCACAAAGTTTTTTGATTGGAAAGTGCTCTGGGATTGTGCAGTGTTTGCAGGGGGGTTGGACAGAGTCACACAAAACTTGGTGTTGCTGACCTGAGGAGTTTTGTCCCAAGGTTGTGCCTGTGTGTTCTTAATCCACTCCTGGCCAGGTAGAGAGGACAGAGGTGTAAGAAAATGATCATGTTTAGCCCTGAATCTTTGCATCTGGATTCAAGGGTGCATGCTCAGCATTATCAGGTGTAACACTGCTACCTGTGCCTGCAGCTCCTGCTGGCTTTGTGGTGAACCCCAGAGGAGAGAGGCAGTGGGGCATTTCTTCCTCCCTGTGCTCTGGAAACCAGGGTCCAGCGGCTGAGGCGAGTTGGGGCTCCTGTAAGACATGGCTTAAACTGTCTTGTCCTTTCTGAATATTCAAACACTGCTTTTGTTTAGAAGAGTCTATCCATTTTTAAAAAGTTTAACTTCTACATCCATTTAAACCAAGTTATGCAGACCTGTGTGTGCACTCATCTCAAGAAATGGGGTAAATATAAAAACCCCTTCACCTCAGATCTGTGCTGACAGCCACTTGGAATGGGGGAATTGGATTGCTGAGCAGTGTGGAGTGGGACCAGCCTGCCCTGGGACAGCATGACCTGTCCTGTGTGTGCTCCTTGTGTGGGAGCTCCTTGTGCTTCATACCAGGTGTTGTGCCCTGACCCTGCTGTGGACTGTGCTGGGTTTAAACATCGATGAAACTTTGTAACTGGCAGTGGCAGCCACTGGGTGAGCCTGGTGGGGCAAGTCTGCATCCATCAAATAGCAGCTTTTTCCTGAGCAAATCGTGATTCCTGATGGGTACCACTGGCAGAGAGGTGAGGGGAAAAGCTTGTAGGGACTTGGCAAGTGGAGCTGAGGTGAGTGCAAGGATGGAATGCAGGGAATTTTTTGGGAATAAGGGCAGGGCCTGGACACCTGCGGCAAGAAGGGGTTTCACCTCTGTTGGAGGTTACCCCTTTTCTCAGAGTCTGCTAAGGAGCAGCTAAGTGGGAGTTGCTGCAGTGTGGGCAAGGGACATTCCTGTACAGTCCCAGGGCCGGCACGCCTGGCAGCGAGCACTTTGTAACCACGGAGGGACACAGGGCAGCGGGGCCTCCTTGTTTTCTCTGGATTGCTCAGGTGGTTCGGTAATCTTTTTTCCCCATTCCAGTGCCCGTGGTAAACAGTGGGACTGTCCAGGGCTGGCTGGGGGCGCGGCCTTCCCTGCCCAGCCCAACTTCCAGCATAGCAACAGTAGCTTCAAACACTGCAGGCACCGCCGCAAGCAGGTCTGTGCACATTTCCAGCCCGTCCCAGGGTGCCAGCCCCGCGGGGGGACCCCTCTCCTTGTCCCGAGTCACCCCACCCGCTCTGCTTTCCAGGGTGTCCGACATGGGGGCATTCCTCTGCCCCCGCTGCCGCTTGGCGTTCCGATCCCGGCCGCTGCTGCGGCTGCACCTGGAGAAGCTGTGCCTCGGGCCCCCGGCACCCGGCAGCTCCTGCCTCCATGGGGGGAACCCTCTGCCTGCGGAGGGAGCACAGGGCACGACAAGGAAACCGCAGGACGTCTCGGTGGTGTGGAGCTGGGTCTGGCACAGAATGGGGACGGGACAGATGCTGGGCGGGGAAACAGGGTATCACATCCTGGACCCAGCTTGGTCTGAGCTGGGATAGGCCTCCATCCTGCCATGCCTGCACCACACAGGCAGCCCTTGGTGCTTTTTTTGCCAAAAGCAGAAAAGTGTATTATTAAGGGGGGGCGGGTCGGGGGGTGGTGCGGCGGAATTGGGGGAGGGTGGGGATTTCACCCTTTTCTTCCCTCTATGTCTGCGAGGTCCCCCAAAATGTGGACGATGCTGAGCCACTCCATCACTTTATGCTTCGTGGGGTCCCACCAGCTGTGCGGGGACAGCGGGGAGCAACCCTGGGGGATGTGCTCACCCCCCGTGAGAGAGCCCTGCTCCGCACGGCCGACCCCTCTTCTGGGCGGCTGCCAGTGGAGGTACGGTGAATCCCCGATGCCAGGGTGGGCACCAGCAGCCCACGGCTCCCCGGGACTGGGGCACCAGCCCTTGCTCCCCGGTGAACCCCGCGTGCCGCAGGAAGAGCCCCCTCGGCGGCCGCTCCCGCTGCAGGGGCACCGGCAGCCGCCGCAGGAGCTGCTGGAAGCCCACGAACGCCAGGTGGCCGCGATCCGGGCCCGGACCCAGCAGCTGGAGCGGCAGAGAGAGGGTAGGCGCTGGCAGCGCTTCTGGGGCAATGGGGAAGCAGTAACCCCCCGAGAGCGGCGCTGTGGGGGCCGTGCTGAGCCCCCGGCCCTCACTGTCCGTCAGGGCTGTGCCAGCGGCTGGCGGCTCTGGAGGCCAGGGCGCCTCTGGGCCCCCAGCCCGAGCAGGGGGAGCCGGAGCCGAGCCAAGGCCCGCGGGACCGGGCTGGAAATGTCCGAACAGCACAGCACAGGTGAGCCCTGGCCCTGTGGGGTGCTCTCCATCGAGGGCCCCGTTGGGAGGGTCCCCCGAGGGTCCCTCACCCCCTATCTGCCCGTCTCCTCCCCAGGGCCACGCTCCGCCTCGACGCCCTCCTGCCGGCCGCGGGGCCGCTGGCGGCCGAGGCCAGGTGAGGGGGGACGGTCTGTGGGGCAATGGCGGCTCCGGGCGAGCGCGCGGCCGAGCCCCGGCCATGGCTGATCCGGGGCTCCGGCAGGGCACTGCGACTGTCCTACCTGCGCTCCGGGGGACACGACCCCGCCATCCTGGACCAGCTTCTCCACCTCCAGCTGGAGGCCACGGCGCTGGAGAAAGGAGCCGCGGGGCTGCGCAGGGGCAGGCGGATGGGTGAGCGCCAGCAGCAGGCCCAGGCCTGGCCCCCCACAGGGACAGGGGCCCCACAGCCGGCACCTGAGGCACCCCCGGCTGTGCCAGCAGAGCCCCCCAGCCCTGGCACACACGGTCTGGATGCGGTGCTGCTGGCCGTGGAGCTGGAGAACCGGCGCCTGGAAGATGAACTGTTGGCGCTGAAGGTCAGAAGGGAGAGGAGAGCAGACGCTGGTAGGTGATGGGTCCCCCATCTGCACCCCACAGCCCCCGGCTGCCTCTGTGGCTGCAGCAACAGAGCCCTGGGCTGGACAAGGCTCCTGGAAATACTGGCAATATTGGGAGCTGCAGCTCGGGGAATGCTCTCTGCAGCGAGCAGGGAGAGTCCCAGTCTCCGGACTGAACGTGGGCCTGGTGAGATGTCAGGAAAATGGCTGCTGTAAAGCCCATGGTGACCAAATCCTGTTGCCCAGGCTCACGGGCAGCCCAGCGGCACACGGAGGAACTGGCCCAGCTCCAGGCAGAGGTGGGAATGCTGCGATGCCACGTGGAGCAGAGGCCATGGCTGCACGCCCCTGTCTTCCCACGCCCTACAGCTCTCCCACTGCCACCAGCCCTGCCTGTGCCAGAACTTTTCATGGTAAGAGCCTCAGCCCATGGTGATTTCCAGCTCTCCAAGGAGGGCAGTTTGGATTGGGCTTCCAGCTGGATGGGATGATGGGTGTCAAGGTACAAGCCTGGGGGCATTTGGGAACAGCTCCCTTTGCTGCCCTTGGGGATAGAGTCACTGGGGCAGGAGGTGAGCCCCCACCAGTGCTGGACCAGGGGTGTGACTTGCTCTGCATACCCAGTGCCACAGGTGAGGGGATGGCCAGGCAGCTCCCACCCTGCCAGGACACTCCTCCCCTTGACATCACTTTTTTTTCCTTTTCCAGGAGCCCCCTGGGCCAGCACTTGGGCCTGGCAGGCCCACAGGCCATGTGCCCCCTGGACTCCCCCTCACCCCCTTTGTGGCCCTGGAGGACCCTCCTCCTGCTCAGGAGCCCTCAGCACAGGACAGGGTTGCCCAGAGGTGAGCCAGGAATAGGTCATGGCCCCACTGGACTGCCTTGCCCCCCCCCTCCACCACCACCTTTGGTGGCAAAATGGGGCTTCAGTAACTGTTGGGGTGATGAAAGATTGGCAAAACCTGTGCTTGAGCTGCAGAGATGAGTTTAGGCACCAGCTGTGCAGTTGGTACGAGGATCATGCAGTGCACCCCAGGGTGCAAGTGTACAGATCACTGCTGGGACCAAAGAGGCTCCAGGCATTTGAGCAGGAAAAGGACAGGCAAATCCCTAAGCCAGCAGCAAACTGAGTTACACAGCTCAGCCTCCACCTCAGGAGGGAGCTCACACCCAGAGTTGTTCAACCACTCCAGCTCACAATGGTGGTTTGGGGACAGGCAGAGGGTACAGAGGGGCACAATAAATTCCCTGCCCTCAGACACATCCCCATATGCAGCCCTCTCTCTGTAGGAAAAGCCCAACCCAGGGCATGCACAGGTCAGCCTTGGGAACCAGCAAAAGCCACACCCATCTTTCCAAATCATCAGAGCCCTGTGCTACATGTTCAATAAAAGGCTTCAGCTCATTGCTCTTCACTTCTTGGCCTTTTCTTATACATACACAGCCCAGGGCAGGGTCCAGCCCCAGCTGGGCACTCAAGCTGGCTCAAGGGACAGCCATACCCTGCCTCAAACCATCAGCATCTGCTCCTGCACCCCCTCCAGGGTGCAAAGTGGACATTGAGCAGAGATAAAAATACACAGCAACAAAGGCCAGGATGTTGCAAAGCTCTTGATCAGCCTTCCCCACCCTGTTCAGGCTGCTCAAAGCTGAGGAAGGCACTATCAGAACCCACTTCAGGCTCAGCCTTGAATGAAACAAACACAGCCCCAGCTGTGACGAGGCCCCAGCAGAGGGAAAACAGGTCAGACCCCTGGACAACACAGTGAAGGTCAGGCAATGCTCTCCTTCCCTGCAGAGCCAGCCCTGCCTGGCCCATTCAACCCTCTGTTCCTCCTAAGAGGCAGGTGTGGGTGGAAATGCTGAAGCTAAAGGGAGTATGAGCCCAGCAGTGGACCAGGGCTGAGACCTGCAGCCCAGGGGGAAACCCAGGAGCACAGGCCAGAACCTATCACAGGAGGAAGGTCAAGACAGGAATCATTTGCATACAATCTTTATTGAAGTCATACAAAAGTTGCCAAAAAGTGAAAAAATACACTATATACAAAACCATTTTCCTTGTAAGGAGAGGAGTGTCCAAGGTTAAAGAATCATTATCATACTGTGCTTTCAACTGCAGCCCCTGATTCTGCTTGTGGCCTTTTCTCTGTCTAAAAGAGAAGATAAGGGTTTGTTTTTAAAAGACAAAATACAGTCTTACAGCACCAACTCATGCAGCAGCCCAAGTGTTCTGTAATTTGAAGACTTAAATATGTGAGCTTTGCCAGCCTCCAAAGCCCAACACTACCCTAAAGCATTGACAGTAACAAGTGCAGCCCAGGGACAAGTAATCAAATCCAGGAACATTAAAAATTAGGGGAGGACCCTGTGCTGGAGTTGAGCCCAGCCAAAAAAAAAAAAACAAACCCACCCAGAACCCATCTCTGTCCCACCCCACAGGTGACAAGGCTCCACAGCTGGGTCTGTCCAGCCTACACATGGTCAGCACCACAGCACAACATGCATCCTGCCCACTAGGAATCCATC
The DNA here is from genome assembly GCF_903797595.1 of Erithacus rubecula. Classification (NCBI taxonomy): domain Eukaryota; kingdom Metazoa; phylum Chordata; class Aves; order Passeriformes; family Muscicapidae; genus Erithacus; species Erithacus rubecula. The sequence goes on along the minus strand of NC_136662.1, from coordinate 18,503,206 downwards.
TCATCTGGGAAACCTTGTGAAGGACAGCAGGCAATAAAACAAGGACATCTACCAGGCACAGAACCATCCCTGGACAGAGAGGGGGGAGAAATAAAATAAAAAGCACAGCCCAGACTCCTGGCTCAGCTGCCCACCTCCTCTTCCATTTTTTCCACAACCTCATTTCCACTGGGGGCAGGGTCCCCACCACCACCATTGACAGCCGGTTCTGGTTTAGATTTCTTGGCTTCATTGTCTCCTTGATGAGTCTCCTCCTCTGGTTTCCTCTGAAGACAAAATTGTTTATAATCTCCACTAAGTACAAATCAAAGCTTAAATATTTTTTAAAAGTTTAGCATTAGATGTCACTGCACACCATCTACCCAACCTCTGTTTGTCAGACTAAGGACAGATCCCCAGTTTGAGGCTCTGATACTAAGGTCTCAACCAGAGCAACACTTTGAGTGCCAAGATCTCCAGAGCTGAGTTATCCTTAATTACAGTCTGGCAAGGAAAGATGCAAGCACTGAGCCTATAACAGTTTCAGGGTAGACTGAGGGCATCTACAACATTTGAAATCACCCAAAGCAGCTCCCAATCACTCCAGGCACACCTCAACTGACTGGCCAATGGAACAGAGGCAACATAAAACTGAGAATAACCCCTATAAGATCTTAGTTTTTATCAGCAAACACTTCATAACACTTAAAGGAACCAAGTTCTCAATACCTGATCTCTTTATGAGGCAGCTTATCAATATCACCAGTGTGGCTTTACTATTTATTAAGTCCAAGTCTCAATTTCCTTTTGGAAAGGAGGGAACCCAGCCCAGCCTGGTTGCCTGCCTTTTCCTTAGCATCTGCAGGTGACCCTGCTGCTCTTGAGAGTCCTCAGCAGCGAAAGTTCCTGTTCAGGGAACACCTGCAGGAGCCACACAACTGGATCAGATTTACATCAGTGTGGGTCAGGCAGGGTGCTGAACCTAAGAATGGTCTCCTGGAGGCCAGATGGTTCCCAGACGGATTGGTTCCCAGTGGAGAGGAGTTTCATACACTGCTGGTTTTACTTTTGGAGTGTTTTCCCATTATACAACTAAGTGAAGATATTTTTAAGACAAATCAAATTACACAGAGCAAGCCAGTGGTACTTCAGCAAACTGCTTGTTTAACAAGTAATTTCTGGACTCACCTTTTTCCTGACTAGATGAGAGATGTCTGTTACACACTGAGATGCACCACCAGCTCCTTTCCTTACTGGAATCTGTTACAAGGCAGATATTGACATATAAGCAAATGCAACTAAGTAATCCTTAGAGCAGACAAGAATTAATAACATTCATTTCAGATTAACTTACTGTGGACACAGAACCACTGTCTTCACTTTGTGCAAAGCCAGATGTAGTTCCAACCTTAAGAAAAACAGAAAAAACAGACGTGGCAGATACCTGTGAACTTAGTGAGATACAGGAAGCCCAAGACCCTCATCCCAACACTGGATTCTGCACAGGACAGATGCAAGGTGCACTCCACATTTGCCTGACCCATCATTTACAGCCATGATACATTAAATGCCACAGAAGCCTATCAAATTCCTGCTTAGTTTGGAACAATTAGTATCAGGGCTCTTAGTAAATATCCTCTTTAAATGTCAGCTGCCTCAGTTTTCTTCTCTCAACCACAGTCTGGTAACATGTGTGAGCAATCACCAGCACCTGACCAAGTCTGAGCTCCTCCCATTACTGATTTATCCTAAGTTCCACTGGCAGAAGAGTTGGGTCAAAAGGAAACCACAGGACACACTCACCAGAGTTGCTTTCAATCCTAGCTCAGCTACTTTTGCACTCTTCTGTGACTCCTTTGAATCTTCTATCTTCTCTTTAATTTCAGGAAGCAGTCCCTTCAGTTCTTCTATCTCCTTCTCATCCTCAGGAGACCCAGCGTCTGCCTTCTCTATTCGCTCAGTCAGTATTGCTGGGATGAAACAGTTATCAGGGCAAAACACCTCGAGACAAAGTAACTGTCCAGTTACCAACATGCACAGGCAACTATCTGCTAACAGTTTCAACAATCCTGCTCTTGGTGCAGTCTATCACTGCTTTCAGATAAAACAGGACACAGCAGACAACGAGACACCTCACTACTTTGCCTTGTGCAAAGTCACGAGGCAGCTTCAGAATTCCACGTACCCAGTCTCTTGTCTATGACCTCCATGGACTTCCCAAACTGCAGCACAGCCTCATCGAAGTCGCTGTTGTAGTGGTAGGCCAGGGCGAGCTGGTAGTGGCTCTCAGCCAGCAGCCGGTCGTGAGCCTCCAGGTACTTCTGCTGCAGGGCCAGGCAGGCCTGGAACTCCTCTATTGCCTGTGTGTAGTTTTCTACAGGAGAAAGCCCCAAGGTCTTTACAAACCCCAGTAATTACCAAAAGCAGCACCATCTAAACCCTGGTTCAGTCACTCTGTGCTTTGGTGCCCATTATACAGTCTGTAAACAGAACCACCATTGAACACAGCAGTGCTGGGCTGCTTTCAGACCTTCAGGAGATAACTCTCCCTCCCCTGAGAGGTTGTCTAGGTCAGCTCCTCTGGGTCTCTCATGAGTGCTCCGTCTAATTTCAGCACAGAAAACTGATCAGGCACCAAATCCTCCTGCTTTACCTTCTCCTAGGAACTGAATGTAACTGATCACAACTGCAACAAGGATCTAGAGCTAAGGACAGTGCCACCTTCCTGCCAAGCTCTCCCCAAATGTGACATAAGACACATCCCTTGTTCTGTAGCCCTTCCCCAGAAACCTGCTGGATTATTTCCAATGCCTGTCCCAGAGAAAGCATATATTTGGATTTAACAACATTAAAATACATTTTTAAACTAAAGACAAGCAAGACATTACAAGGCACAAACCTGGGGCTTGCTTCCACTTCTTTTCTCTGCTGTGTAACACAAAAGTCATTCCTGACTATAACCTAGGAATTGGGAAGGTCTAAGAGTCAACTATTTTTCATGACAATTTCAGCAAGTCTCTCAAGTTCATAATCAAGCTTTGGTCATTTCAGAAAGCAGAACACAAGGCTGGTTTTGATCTGGCAACACAATGCTTCTTACTGAACCTTTTTTTTCCACTGCTCTGTAATAGCACAGACTGTCCTATTTAAGACACCAACCATTACTTCCAAAGCTTCTCACATGGTTGTATCTATCATGATCAGCCTGATTTGTTGTCATACTGACAGCCTTAATTCATATCTGCTCATTCTGAAGTACAAAACCCAGCGACAAAAAACAGAACCAAACACTTCACACACAAGAATAAACATTACTTACCAGATTCAATGCTAACTTCTCCTAACTTCAGGTGAGCTTGAGCTGCGTGGAGTTGAGCTTCTTTTGTTTCTTGTCTACAGCAAGAAGAAAAAAAATTTTCAAATCCTAATCAGAGCATGCCATGTTCTCTAACTGGCTAGGCCACCATCCAATTTACACCGAGTTTCTGTGGCATATACCCAAATTAGAACTTCAGACTTTACCTCTTGTAAATGACTTTTGCTAACTCCAGCATGTCCCAGGCTAGCTCAAGATTGCCAATTTCATCCTCCTCACTTTCCTGTAAAGACCAGAAGTGCATGACAGATTAAGTGACTAGATCACATCAAACACCACCACTAAATTCCCAAACAGTGTTATCAAGGAATCAGTTTCTGACAGAGATAAACATTTCACCACTAGGAGGAAAAAAAAAAAAAAAAAAGAAAAATATGCAGAAAAGGTTATTGTATCAACCAAGACTTGGCTTGGAGTAAAGATGTTTCAACAGAACATGAACTCACATTGTTTTGTGATATGCTTTAATTTTTTTCCAGAAATAACAGGGCACCAAGCACAAGAGAAAGATCTTGGTTAAGGTTCTCTTTAGATGAATCAAATAAAGCTGGCAGTTTAGTGTTTTTAATGAGCCTTTGAGCTTTGTCAGAATAGTCTGAGAAAGGAACAGACAGTTATCTCCAATGCTTAGTGCCACTCTACAACACTGTAGATTTTTCCAGGCATTTTGACTGTTACATCAATGTACATCTCAGGTTTGAGGAGCACCACCTTTCTCAAATTCCTATCTTAATCACATCTTACTGGACCATGAGACTTCAACATGTACAGTAAAACAACCAGACAAGCAGAGAATTAACTGTTCCAAGTAACTTGTGACAGGCTGAAACAGCTCTCTCTGCCTGCCCCTGCACCACCAGTCCATGTTAGCTCAGCACACCACAAGCATTTGTGTCAGAGCAGCTGAACAAACCCAAGTTACAAACACAGCTGAGCAAGCTGCTACAAAGCAGACTAGACTTAACACTGGCCATTCCTAAGCAATACTGGCTTTCAGATGTATTTTCCTACACAGAACTAAATTAAACACAAATGAGCTTTTAGAAGGACATCAACATCATATTTAGGCCTAATACTGCATCCCTCCATGAGCACTAGTGTCAGACCTCAGCAACCTCACCTTGTCTTCCACTGTCAATTCATTCTCCTTATCATCTTCAGCTTTATCATTTTCCTTGTCTTCCTCTTCAGATTCTTCTGTTTCTAGAAGGCAAGTGGTTCCATGAGGACATTTCTGGTTACTGTGCTTGCTCAACATGGAGTCAGGCAGAATGTTATGTCCAACCCTTATCCTTCCAGTGACAGGTTAGAGGTGTGATGTAAGGAGAACAGATACACTAAAGTCTCAGCATCAGCAGCCATCTTGCTGAAACTGTTCAGCACTGCAGATTAAAGCAGTCCATAAATTCAGCTTCTTACTATCCACAACAAACTTACATAGAATTTAGTTCTCACAAATCTGTTGTCAGCTCTCACTGCAACCACAAGATCCTAAGCAGCTTCAGAGGCACTAGCCAGCTGCTGAATTTCATGCTATGGAAAATAAGTGTTTTCAGCAAGATAGCTGCCAAGCTGCACACAAATTAGTCTGAGTTCATGATCCTCATGTCAGGCATTTAAGTATCAGTATTAATGAATTTCTCCTTGTGTAGTGCTAATTTGACTTTTGACACTGTGGAAGAGCATCGTATCATCTGTTCTACCAGCAGAAGACATTTTGGGAAAATATGCAGTGAAGGAATATGGCTAATAACTTCAGAGCACTAGCTGGTTTGCAGGCTGAAGTCACAGAATTCCTTTATCACAACCTCTGGCTAATTTCAGAACAGGAGCTTGACTGGGGAGGGACTGAGAGCCTGTGAACTCTCTAGTCTAACTCCCAGCACACACCCACCACTGAGAGGGCCAAACCTGTAGACATGAAGACATCTTTGTTTAAAGGTAAAACAGAAAAGATGTCAGGATGCTAAGATTTAAGTAGTGGGAGTAGTTTGGAATGACACAGCACCAGACCAGGATGTTCCAGAGGGTCCTCACACTCCCAGTCTTGGGGAAAAAGTGTGTGCGCATAAGCAGCTTTTCAGCACTGAGGTGGATGAGCAGGTTAACTGCTCTTAAGTTTATTTTTAGTCATCTTCTCTCCACAGAGACACCTTTTAGGCAACTGCTCCACCACTGAGTGTTCACTATGCTTAACAGAACAAATCCTTCCAGGGTCCAGAATGGTTTGGTCTTAACATCCACCACTCCTGAAGCAAGGCACTGCCTGTGAAGATGAGTTATTGACAAGCAAAGTTGCAATTACCGTTCATCAATTAACTCGTGCAATAGAAGGCATGGGCCCACTAAGGCCACAAAGTACTGCTGCAGCAAAGGGTGCAAGTCTTACTTCAACAGAACCTTGGAAACAGCTGTAATAAAGCAGGGAAGCAGAAGGGCAGAAGCTGGACAGCCAAAAGACTGTACTAGAGCAGCAATAAGCCTTCAGAAAATCAAGTTTAGATTTGTCAACTACATTCTCACTAGCAATGACCAGAGAAAAACTCAAATGGAGTTCCCTTCCTGCATCAGAATTAAATCTACTACTTTATGTGTTCAGCTGTTCTTGTTTTTCACCAGCATTTCAAAATAAAACAGCTATAAAGCAGAGGAAATTTGTGCTTCAAGTTATGTGAAGGTTAGTGCAGTACACCCAGATGCATGCAAGTGAACATCCATTCAGTATTCTCCACCAGCCTAGCCATTACTTACACATTTCACAGGGCTGTCAGTTTGCTTTCAAGTAAGACTTGCTTTGCAGTTAGTTAAGCGTTAGTCTATAGAAACTGAGGCTATTCACTATTCCTTGAAACTTTACTTGTATGTAAAGTCCTTCAAGAGCCCCTTTACTGTGCCTTTTCCTTATTCTAAGGCGAACAGAAAATTCTGAATGGAACACTTTTTACCCATTGTTAGCCAAATCCATCAAGTCATCCACCCACAAATACTTTTCTCCTCTCAGTGTTACCTTCTCCCTCTTCCATCAGGTCATCGTTCTCTTCTTTTTCTACCTTAGCACCTTCACCCACTTCCACAAGGTCATCTTTCTTTTCCTCTACCTTAGCAGCAACTTCAGCATTTTCTTTCATGTCATTAGGTGGTTCTTTGCCCTCTGTGGGCACAGGTTCTTTTGAGGACTCTGTCTCTTTAGATTCACCTGGTTTCTCTTCTGTAACTGTCTCTACTGGCTCTTGTTTATCTTCTGCCTTCTTCTGTTCTGTCACCTCTGCATCCCCTTCTGCAGCTTCTTTCTGTTCCACAGCAGCTGCTGCCTGTGCTTCTGCCTTCTCTTCCACAGCTGTCTCTGCCTGCTCTTCTGCAGCCTCTCCCTTCTCCACCACTGGTTGTTTTTCTGTAGCTTCTGCTGCCTGCTCTCCAATCTCTCCCTTCTCTTCCACAGCTGCTTCAGCCTCTTCCACAGCTGCCCTTCCCTCCTTGTCTGACACTTCTGTCATTCTCTCCTCCTCAGCAGCCTTCTCTGCCTTGTCCTCTACTGTCTTCTGCTCCTTTTCCAGCTCCTTCTCTTCCACAGCTGCCTCCTCTTTCACAGGCACCTGCTTTTGCTCTTCTGAAGCTTCTTTTCCCACAGAAATCTCAGTCCTCTCTTCAGCCCCTTCGGGCTTTGTATCCTTGTCAGCAGCTGCTTCTTTGGGTTTTTCTTCTGTCATCTCTCTCATTCCAACATCCTTTTCTTTGATTTCCTTCTCAGGCAGTACTGTAGACTCTTCAGTGGACTTTTTGGCCTCTTCCTTTTCCCCCATGGCGTTATAAACCTGTTCTCTCAACTCTTCCCTTGCTTCTTCTACATGATTGAGGAAGCATAAACATTTCTTCGAGTTTAGTGATAAAGACATTAACGGGCACTGACAACACCACCCTCAAGACCCTCCAGTGTGTTGGTTTGTTACCAAGTTGGATGGCATTCCTAAAAGCTTCATTTTCCAAGTACAAGGAACTAGGAGACAACCACATATCTACTTGATCTAAGCAAGTCCCTTCCCCTTTCCCAGACTGCAGCATTGCAAGCGGCCGCTCAAGCAGTGTGCGGTTGTGCAGCGATTTTAGTCACAGCTAAGCAAGAGGTGCTTTAACAGTCTGGATGGACAGGAATTCCTGTACCCTCTCCAGCTGCAGGCAGTATACAGTTACCACAGTTCTTAGGACTTTGTACAGAGACTCTGACCTGTGGGACTACACCCACTGTACTGCTACAAGGTTACAAAGCAGTTGGAGTCAGCAGTGAAGCTTAAGAAAGCAAGTTTAAATGCAGTGTTTCAGGACACAGACACCTGGTGACCCTTGTACACATGCTTTCAGTGACCAGCTCCTTGCAGATGTTTTACAGATTTTGCTCATCTTTAAGCAAGACTAAGGAAAAAAAAAACCAAATAAACAGAAACAGAGTCCATTCAGACTGCCAAGAGTTTCAATAGAATAATTCAGGCTACCCAAGATACCAATGGACTAAACTTGGATCATTTCAACAAGTGCCTCCATGGTAGGGCAGGCAGCTTTACATACCATCAGCAGCTGGCAAGGCAGAGTCATCTTCTGCTTTTTCTCCTTCCTCTTCCACCTGCACCCCTTCTAAGGCATTTCCCAGCACACCATTTTCCATTCTAAAGGGAATAGGAGTTTGTTATGCCTTGGATCTTTTAATACCATCACCTGAACTGCACAAGCTGCAATGCCACAGCTCATCCCACTCCAGGCAATCCTGACCATAAAGGAGTGAAATCCTGCTACACCAGACACATTTTTCACCAAATAACAAACTGTCACCGTACCTTGCCAACTCCAGGAGAGATTTTCCATAATAAAAAAAAGCTTCTGCACACTCATCCGCTGTCTCACCATACTTTTTACCCCTACAAAAATAATAAAGAATTTTTGCCTGTGACTGCTTTAGATTTGGATATGTGAACTTGAACATTAAATATTCCCAGACAAAAGGATCACTTTCTTGGATCATTTCCCATTGCTTTACATAAATATGGAATGCTTTCCTCAGTTAGATATGGCTCTCAAACACCCAACTGAGGAAATTATTCTGTAACCCAAAAAGTACCATTCACAGAGCCTGGCCAAGACTAACGAACAATTTACTAGAGAAGACACCTGTATAATAAACTATTAAATCTCTTTCCCTCCTGAGGGAACTCTGCAGGTAATGCCTATTACAAAAGTCACCTAAACTGAACATCAACTACAGCAGTGTCCAACTCTTGGGCGACTTTAAATAGTTTGTCCACTTCTCAGTTGCATTATAAATTATAAACACATTAGATAAAAATCCCTATTTTTCCTGCATAATATATATCAGAACAGCCAAGTTGAAGCCCAAGCCCAGCAAAAAACACACAGAACATTCTATTACTCACAACAAGCTTGCAGCTTCCTGGAATGCATTCACAGCAGCTGGAATATTTCCCATTACCAAGTGCTTCTGTCCCAAACCCAATAGTTTCTTTGATTCTCCATCCACATCCATGCTGGAAGAAGAGGAAATAAATCAAATAAAGGATTCTGTTAGTTCTCACAGCAATTTCAGCTTTCAAAACCTAGTCTGCTCTATGGAATAGTGAGTTGCATATGTTCCAGTGGGTGGAACTAGCACGGTAGGTGGGATTTGTTTGGTTTTGTTTGTGTAAATGTGAAACAACTGACAGTTCCAATAACCAAGGGAAGACAGGCAATTTAATCCAATCACTGCAACAAGTTATCAGAATCATCTAAGACAAAGGCTGCTAAAAAGTATACTTTAGGAGTCCCACACCAACACACCACAGAGCACCAGTGCTCTAGACTCCAGTGCTACATCAAGAAAAAGAAAAAAAACTCAAGTTAAAACTCTTTATAGCACAGCATGGTGCATCTGAGAAGAATGATAAATGTAAGTGTCAGATTCAATTCAGTGTATCTCACACAGCTTCATTTCCAGAAGATCCAGCCTAACATTTCAGAGTAGAACAAGAGGATCTGCCCACAGAGGAATATAATTTATCACATGCCAGCTGCATACTTGTGCCTCTCCAGCACTAATTAAACATCTAAAAACTTCAAGAAGCCGGTATTTTTGTATGTATCAGTCCCTGAAAGGGCCTTGCTACACTAGATTTGTGTAAACCACTGGGTTTCAGCACCTACAGCATGCATGGGACTTAAACTACAAGACTAAGAACAGATCTGAAGGGTGGCCTTTGTGTTTCACTCAGCAACGTCAGGATTTTGTGTTATTTTAAAACTGACAGTTCCAACTCCCATCTCACCTGTCTGTCTTGTCTGTGGATGTGGAAGGAGCTGCCAGTTCCTCTTCCATCCTGCAAAGAGAAAACCGAATGTTTTTTAAATTCACGTTTAGAACGGGCCACGCATTTCACGGCACGAGCTGAGTTCTCGGGGATGCGAAAGCAGCGCCAGGAGCCTGGATTAGAGGCGCTCCTCCACGCCGAGCGGGCTCAGGCCCCGCAGTTTGGTGTTTATGGTTGGAAGGGACGCTGTGAGGGGCTCGGCCAGCCCCTACCCGGCCGGTCCCGCGCAGACAATGGGGCCTTTCCCGCCTTCCGCCGGCCCCGCCCCTCGCCCTTGGCGCCAAACCCCGGCGGCGGCTCCTCACGGGCCGCCGGTCACGTGACGCCCGCCCCCTCCCCCAGCCCGCCCCGCGGCGTCGGCTGCCCCCAACAAAGATGGCGGCGGCCGCGCAGCGGTCACGTGGTGGCTCCGCGCGAGCCGCGCGGGCCCAGCTGGCGCCGGAGGAGCGGGGCGGCGGCACGTACCACCGCCGGCGGGGGGGACGGCGGAGGCAGGTACCACAAACGGCGAGGGGGGGGACGGGGAAGGCAGGTACCACAAACGGCGAGGAGGAAAGGGGGGGAGGAGGGGGTGCAGCTTCGCCAGCCCGACCAGCACCCCGAGCCCTCCCCGCTAAGGAAATCCGGCCCACCGCCCCCCTTACCCCCATCCCCTCCGGTACCCTGCGGCTCGAAGGCACCCCCCCCTCCTCTCTCCTGAGCCCCCCGTCCCCGACACGCACACACCGTAACCGGGGCCAGCCTGCGCGGCCCTACCTAGTCTGGGAGGCCGGCGCGGGCTCAACGCAGAGGGGAGCGGCGATGGTCGAGGATTGCATAGAAGCTGCTGGAGAGAGGGGCGGCGGCGGCAGAGTGCAGCCCCCTGCCCCTCCGGCTGGCTATATACCCCCGAGGACACGCCCCGGCCCGCCTGGCGGCGCGCGCGCGCCGCGGGGGGACTACCGCTCCCGGCACGCTGTGCGCCCGCCCCGCCGCGGGACGCCGGGGGCGCCGCCGCGCGGGGCGCGCTGGGAAGTGTAGTGCTGATGAGGGAGGTGGGGTCCCGCGGGGCATGCCGGGAGGTGCAGTCCCTCAGCCCGGCCGGGGGGCGCGGGAGGCTTTGGCACCGCGGGCCGGGATCTGCATCCCCTCCCGGCCGCTTCCAGGAGAGCCAGCCCCGGGTTCGGCCCAGCTCACGGTGATGCTCGGCTCTCCCCAGGCACTCGAGCGGGCAGGGCTGACCAGGCCGGCACCGAGACCTCCAGGCTCTGCTATTTCAAGGTAAAAGTTCTCCGGCTTTAACGCCGCTATGTCCCTCCCCGCAGGAACAGAGCGGGGAAGTGTGGGGTTCACAGAGCTGCAGCATTAATTTGCTTTTCTTGGGAATTCACCCAGCCCACTTAGGTACTCTTGGTTAGATAAATAACTAGAGAAAGTTAATTGGGGCCCTGAGATAAGAGGGGGGAAAAGAAGTCTCAAAGTCATACAATGAATACAGAATTTATTGAAACAAGCAAACATGCAAGTGAGACAAGCAAGAAAAGCCATTGTCCTGGGCAGGATGACTGCAGTCCCCAGCGTGCCTTCAAAGTACAACTGCTTGCCTAATACTTGGAACAAGAACCGTATTCAAAGTCACCGTGTTTGATTAGAAGAATTAAAGAAACCAACAGGAATTTAATTTTCCTTAGGAGAAAATGTCCAGTCTAGTAAAGAATTCTAAATGAGGTGCAATGGCTTCCTCCACTGAGGAAAATTCATCAGGAATTAGGAAACATTTTACAAAGGAACAGAAGTGCCTGAAGTTTTGCCTGCGATTTACAAGGAGTGATAAATGTGTTTCACTTTTTTTTTTTTTTTCCAGTTCAGCTGCACACTGTGAGGCCCAGGGCAGGAATTACCTGGGAATGCTTTATGTTTAAAATGAATACATAGATCTTTTATTGGCCTACTGCAAATAAGCTTATACAAATTCAAATGTCTAATTCTTTAACTTTTGAACTATTTTATATACAAGACTATTTTTCTAATTTCTTGCTACAGCTATGGGAAAAAAATCAATCCTATTTAACAGGTAGAGAGGACCAAAGTAAAGCACTGATGTTTCTAAGGCCACAGCAAGTGCCACCACCAGAGCACAGGTAGGTACTAACACCTCATGCCCTTTGTGCTCAGATGACCAGCCAATCCATTAGGAGACTGAAACAAAACAAAACTACTTAGAGCTGAAGTTCCAGTCCAAGAGTGCATCAGCACTCAGCAAATTAGTCCCTGCCAGAGGAACACAGAGACATGGCAAGTAGGAAAACAGGCACAAAAGGCAAATAACCACCCCGAGTTACCAGCAGGTCAGTGGTACAGCAGGAGACAGGAGCAGCTCTCCTAAGTATCAACCAAAGACGTTTTTTGGCAGCAGCCAAAAATGCAACATTAAAACACTGGGAGCTCTGAAAGGTCTTTGGTCTTAGAGTACAATTAGGAAGTAATTTTGTGACCTTCCAGAATTTAAAATGGACATCTTTGGTAAAGAAACACTGGACAGCTTCACAGGAAATGTAGGATGTTATTCTGCAAGACTTGCTGAAACATTCTTGTGGCTTTTGTGATAGAATAAGAGCTGCTGTCAGAGCTGAAACCCAGCACTGTGACAAGCAAGAGAGAGGATTGCCCTGAAGACCTGCTCCAGGGTCTGCTTTTACTCTGCTCAAATCTACAGGCAAATTAAAAGAAAGAGAAATTTGAGAACTGTAGGTCCCAAAAGTGCTATGAAGTGGATAAAAGCACTGGGCATGGCTGCTTACTTGGGTTTTAATGAATGGTTTATGGACATAGTGCAATTGTAGCATATTTCACTTTTTCCCCGTTTAAAAAAATATTAATAAAATATCAAAGTTGATGGCTGAGCAATCCTTTAGTTAAAAATCTTTCACACCTTCACTCTTCTTTTTTTTTCCCTCATCATGGCAGTAACTGAAGTTTTCAAAACCGTTTCACAGTAGTGACCAAAGTAATTACCCAAAATAATGCCCTAGTCTGATAACAATGTGTTTGGAACTTGACTTAGACTCCATCAGTCTTTATCTAATCTCCAAAAGATCTGATGCCTCCAGGAGCCAGCGTGCAGTCATTGTAAGAACTCGACAAACTTTGGCACAGAAGCTGCAGGATCTCCAGGCAGGAGGTCGATTAGAAGTAGCACGTAGTAGGAAAACCTACTTGGGAAGGAAGGTTTAAATTTGGGTGCTTTTGACAAATCGTGGTAACAATTACTTTGTGGAAGGGCACGCACAGGCTCATTACTTTAACACCTTATTTCCCAGTAGTTAATAGGGGTCATTGAAGGGGTAGTGGGGGTGTCCAGCATCTCTGGCTACTAGCTTTCCATCCACCTGTGAAATAAACATGACAGACTCAAGTCAGAAAGATAAAATTCATTCTTACTCTCAGATTCAAGTTCTCAGTAATTTAGATTTCTAAACCTTTGTATCCCAAACATCTGGGAGTACATTTTTCAGCTTAAACAAGAGCTCTTCCCTCTAGTCCCATGTCCTCTTAGCTTTCTTGAAAGAAAAGACAGACAGCTGGAGCCTAGAGCAAGAGTCTCAAACTGCAGAGACATGAATTAGACTAAGGATAGTTAAAAGCCTTGTATCCTGCAGCTGTTACTGAGTGAGTGCTGTAACATGCACACTTCAAAACACTTTATTGCAGTTGGAGCCTTTGTCCATCTTTCTATGACAGAGAATTGCTGGGCTGCCAATTTTAGAGATGGATAAGATGAAACACATTGAGAGGCTTGTTCAGGGTCACACACTGAGGCATTAATAGTGTCACTGAACTCCTTCTAGGAACATTTCTACAGAAGACCAGCTTGTCCAGCTGTAAAATGGGGGCACTGAAACCAATATTCACAGATAATCAGAGGCTTGGGCTGGCCCAAAACCAGACACAGCCATGCAGAAGTCTCAGTTCCTACATGCACCTGGAAGCATTCAGGTGGACAGCTTGCATTTCTAGTTTCACCAAGTGCATTGCAACACCCCCAACTTCCGTGCAGCTGATGTAAAAGCTCATCTGTAACATTTGGGGAAGTCTGGGTGCAGCACTGGCCCAGAGCACACACCTCTCCACATGTCAGGCAAGCACCATCCAGCCAAAACTTAAATTAAACAACTAATGCCTCAATAAAAGTCATATTAGAGAAACCCTTGATTTTTATATATATAAAAGTGATGGTAGTGATCACTCAAAATGTTATGGGCAGAGGGAAATCACAGGGACTTCCAAACCAAGTATCCACTAGGAAGTGCCCCATTAGCTTTGAATATAAAGCCTGCATTTCAAAGCCACTGGAATTCCTGCAATGAGCAGTTTAAATGAAACGAGTCACCTGGGGGCACTGCAGAGCACAGAACGAAGATGTTACGGTGTAACATTTTACTAATGCTCAAATTATAAAAGAGACTTGAAATGAAGCTGTCAGCTGAACAGGACAGAAGTGTCACAGTAGCTTCAGGTTTCCTCAAGTCCTCTCGAAAGCCAACAGCTTCCTCATGTTCCTGGAGTTCATATTCTTCACTTTCCCCCCCAGTTGTGTCCCCCTGCATATTTGTCCACACAGAACAGGCAAGCATTCTTGCTCACAGCAGGCCAAGACAGCAGCTGCCAGAAGCAATGTTTCACATCACTGATTCCAGTCTACTCCAGGAATTTGAGGGAAGGAGGAGGGGATAAAATCAGCAACGAACACACCTGCAGGTCGACAGTAGCTAACTCTTAAAAAGAAATCATGATGTGCTTATTACATTCCTCCTCTCCTGGCCAGACAGTAATTTCAGTTTTACTTAAGTATATTCCTTGGCCAACTATATGCTTCCAAAAATGTTTGGATTTCAGATTGGTGCAAGGTAGCTTCCAAACTCTATGCAGATAATGAACAGTTAAAAGTGTAAAGCAACTAAAATTGTCTACATGCAATGTAATAGCCCCCCCCCCCAAAGGCTTTAAACATACACAACGAGGAAGAGAGTAGCACAGTTTTAATAACTTGTGGCTGTAGATCAATGAATTAAAGCCAAGAAGAACTGTCTCATCAGTTCTGATAGGAGCTCTCATGTCACTGCCATATCACACTTTGAAATCCAGACACAGTCAGATTCATAGTGGAGATAGGCATGAAAGGTTAGGCAGGAATTTTAATTCACAGTTGATGAAAATTATTTCCAATAAGCCCAGAAGGGATGGGCAGGAGACAAAAGGTTCCATTAGAGATCTTAGAGCTACAGAGACATGATTTAACTCTACTCATCTTGCTTCCTCCTGTCTTGTTATCTGACAATATGGCAATATCTTTGAAGCCCAGCTGCATCACATTCACCCTTTCTCAAGCTGGATGGGCTGCCACTTTGAACTGTTTTTCATCTCTCCTTTGTGAATCCCTGTGATCTGATCAGGTCTCCCAGGTAACCAAAAGCACATGAATTATCCCTGGCTCATTCAAGCCAGGCTATATTTTAATGTATTTTGCAGTTTCATTAACAAAACAACTGTTTGCAGCATGAGTAGCAAAGCACTTGAAAGAAACGTATTGTCAGTGCTTGTCACTACCCCGTTCACACAGATCAGCTAAGCTGCTTGTTTGGTATACAGACTCCTGATCCATAAACATGAGAGAATTTTGGCTGCAGGGATGTGAGGGTTTATATTTATACACACATACAGTTAAAAGGGTGGCCTTGAGGCTCATGTAAGAATGACAAACAGTGAAAGCTGTAACACGTTCCCCCACACATTTACAGCTTCTCTTTTCTAACTTGGGCTGGTCACTGATTTACTCTTAAATATTCAAAAAACCCACAATGATAAATCCTGGAGAAAAGCTTTCCCAAGAAATCCTACAGCAGCAGCCACTACTGAAGGATAATTTACAGGCAAAGCACTGAAGAGGCCAGGCTATGCTTGACAGCTCCCCAATTTGCTGAGATTTCTTGTGTCTGTGCTGTATGGCAGAGAAGGGATCACTTCAGATTCACTATAGCAAAACTATAGCAGCTTGTTAACAGTTGCCATATCCTGGCCAGTGATGCACCAGGGAATGTCAGCAGCTTTCTGTTGTAAAGTCAGAAGCCATATGCACATAATGAAAACTATTATAAACACAAGAAATTTACCGTGATCATTGGCACGATGTAACGCCAGTTTTTATTCAGGCTTCCAATGTGGCTCATCTCCTCTTCTGTGAGGCTGAAGTCAAACACCTGAGAATAAAAGCCAGAGACTTTACTCAATAACCATAGGTTGCCATCAGTTTGTTTTCTGCTAATAAATATGAAATTGCAATTAAACTCATAACAAACACCACAGCAAAGGCTTAAAGTCTGAGCTGTTCACAAACCTGCCAGCTCTGAGCTTACACTGGTACTGCATAGTGCTCTGCCACTAAGACAGAAAGCAGTGGGACTGTTTCTCACAGTAAGTGCTACCTAATTGATAAATACTCTGTTTCCATGTAGATCCAAACCTCAAGCAACTGCAGAATTTATGGCAATTGTATGAGATTTCTAGGAGCACGCTACATGCCAGAATTCAGATTAATTGGAGTAACACTTACAGAAACAACTCCTTACTTAAAAACAAGTATGCAACCAGCCAATCTTTTTATATAAAGATCCAAGGAGCTGATTCAGAAACATCCCTCAAGATTATTTAAAGTTAGGGTTTTCAAATAATTTCTCAAGTGTCTACTTCTGAGCAGAAGTGAACCATACTTAGTCTTTCAGCATCACTAGAATGGCAGTTTGCTGGAGAAGTAGTCACCAGCCCTCACTTGCAGGATAGAGCAACTATTAGTCAAATAAGAATCACTGAGCATAATTAGAAGACTTCCTATTTCAATAAATCTGTGTCTCAAAAAAATGTAAGTACAGATTTTTCATCTAGACCTCTACAAAATACATTCTTTACCTTCTGATAACAAGACTGTGCATGTGCACACTGCACACTCTCACATACTGAGCTGCTTAAAACACACCCTTTGTTTTCAAAAAGCATCTTTACCCTCCCTCTCCAGTGTGTGCATACATTGATGAACAAGTATGAACTAAGTACCTCAGCTTACTGCTCTGCAAGTTGGAGGACAGTATAGCAATTACTCACATGAAAAGGGCATTTCTGAAACTCCTCCATTTCAGCTTACCTGGAGATTCTGCTGAATGCGAGCAGGAGTGACACTCTTGGGAATGACAACCACTTTACGCTGCACTTGCCATCTGCAAGAGGAGGTGAGAGACTTTGTCTGTGCATGCAGTCCAAGAAGAAGAAGTATTTATTTTGGTTGAGTAATAATCTGCGGCAGAAAAGATGTCACTTTCCACAGGAGTGACACAGCCCTGTATTGTATTAGGGCCTGGTGTGTCCAAGCTCAAGCAAGACAGTAACAACTGAATTCATCAGGGAGGGGAAGATGTTCATGCCTTGGAACAAGCACCCAGGTTTCAAGTGTTTTAAACTAAAAACACAAGTAACAGTCAGAAAAACATTTCAACAAGTTCTAACCTGACAACCACTCAGAAACTAGATGAAAACCCAGATCCCTGAAGTGCCTGTCTGTGACTTGAGCACAAAATCTCAAACTTATTCAGCTCTCTAAGTAACCTACTACTGCCCAAGACTGTAGTAGAGACACTGATGGATAAAAGTCAGTCAAGAAAAATGAGGATAGAAAGCAAATTTTAGTTTACAAGGTACTGATCACTTCCTGGGTATCACTCAGTCACCTTGTTTCCTAATATCCAGCACCTGGCTATATAAAAAACAAAACAGCAAATAGTTCTTCAGTACAAAGGAAGCAAGTCTTTTCCTCAGCCCCTCTTCTTGGGAGCCCACTTGAGTGCAGCAGCAAGCACTAAAGGCTTCAAGGAACTGGTCACATACAAATTCAGTGGGCAGCACTCATATGTGCTCACTGCTGCCTTAATTGTCCTACTGCTATTTCCCAGCAGAAAATATACTGTCCTAGATATGCCATTAGTCCATATGAATTATCTCAGACATGGATGCAGGTCCTGAATGGACCCTTCTGATCTAATCTACCTGCCCTAAGGCAGGACCAACTATGCAAGCTTTGTAAAAAAAGATCAAGTGGGATTTGCTTTTGGCACTTCTTTGCTTTTAACCCCTGCCTGACACACTTGAAGTGGATTCCTTCTAGCTTGTATGTTTTGCTAGACTGAAGGCTATGTCCCAAACACCACCTCTCTCACAATTATTCTATACCTGAGGATGATCTGTGCAGGTGACTTGTTGTATTTTCCTGCAATTGTTTTGACCCCAGGTTCCTCTAGCAGCACAGGCTCATCTGGGTGTTTCCACATGCGATCTGGAGAGCCAAGGGGACTGTAGGCAGTGACCACCAGTCCTCGTTTCTGGCAGTGAGCAAGCAGCTCATTCTGAGCTAGGTAAGGATGGCATTCCACCTATGAAGATGACCCACAGTGAGTGGCTACAGAACACATAATGTACAGTGAAACAAACAGGAAATCAAGCACAAAAGAATCTAACATATCACAGAAGTTCATTGCAGATTCCAGAAAACCTTATGAGGATAAGGTTTAAGTTAACGTTAATAACTCAAGTCACTACCAGGAGAAAGAAGTGTCTGGTAGGCTAAGCTTACAGGAAACAAAGAACAGATCACCTAAGCTTCGTGCTGGACTTTCCATTAGTACCAAACAGATCATCCAACAAGCAAGGAACTTCTATGCAGTAGGGATTCAAGTTACTCCCTCACAATCTTTCCTTTTTACAAGCGAAATTGTTCTTCGCATGCAAGATGAACTCTTCCACAGACCTGTTCATCTAAGCAGGTATAAATGTCCACAGAACATGGATGTAGGCCTCCTTTCCAATCTGCTGGGAAAGACAGCCTCTGTGTGCCTGCTCCTGCAGAGCTGGCTGTATTCTTCCCGGCAAATAAGAAGCTGCACCTCTTGTGCTAAACACATGACAGTGGTTTGCAAATTCTTCACTCTTACAGACAAATAGGAAAGGTATTTGTCTCCTTTATCCACCTTACCTGGAGCACAGCTGGCTTCACAGTAGCCACACTTAGTACATCATCGATCTGACGACTGTTGAAGTTTGACAGCCCAATGGCTTTCACAAGACCTTTCTCCACCAGTTTCTCCATAGCCTTCCAGGTGTCCTTGTAGTCAATGTAGTCGTAACGCATGGTGTTATCGGGATTCTTTGGGAAGAGATTGTCCCCTCGTCTGCAGCAAAGGTGAAGTGTAAGTACACACACCAAATTATTTATGTTAGTTCTTCACTTAAAGAAACCTTCCTCAAAGCAGTCTTGAAAGTTTCTATATAGTCTGAAGGACAGAGTACAAACTGAATGAATCTGTTCAATTCCATTTCATGACTTAAGCTATAAGCAGTTATTACACAAGACAGTCTTTCCTATGTTACACAGCACTTTGAAGTACTAACCTATACAGCAGTGACTACACAGAACTGATAAACCACTGTACATACAGCAGCAGCTCTCTGCACACTTAGATCCCAATAAAATAGTTGATTTAGGGAGCAGCAACTCAGAGGGCAGCTTGGAGTTGCTACCAAAGGGACCTGGGTTTAAGAGCTATCTAGAAAAACTGTATTCAAAGGACACTGGCCTTCCCACTCCCTCTGGATTCTGTAGCTGTCACTACTCAATACAACCACAGATTCTCCCAGAAGTCTTAACATGTACCTGTTGTTTATAGGTTGGGTGTGTTTCCTTAAAATTAGTCATACCAACACATTAAAAAAAAACCAAAAAAAAAAAAAAAAACAAAAAAAAAACAAACCAAACAAAAAAAAACCTACTTAAACAGACACAAAGTGCCCAGGTGTGCCAGGTGACACCCCCACAGCCAAAGGACTGTAACTGGTCTCTGAGGAGTTGGTGCTGGGAAGGGTACCAGCAATCCCTCTGGAAGAGCACTGCTCTGTAATCACCACAGGACTCTGCTTGCTCAGCACTGAGACTCTTACACTGCTCTAGCTAAGCAGCGAAAGGTATGAGAAATGGCACTACTTGGGGACAAAAGGAGGTGCTTCTTCATGTCACTGATAAATCTAGAACCAAAAATAGCCTTATGAAAGCCTTATGAGCTCCCAAGTGAGAAGAGCAGCCTCATATGTCAAGAATACTGTATTAAATGAGAGCAGTTTTCAAGACCTAAAGGCACTGTGATTTTCATCTGGAAGTTTGTTTTCATTTCTCTGTAAATAACATTCCTTAGCTTAGTCTCCCAATGCAACAGGCATCATAAATAGGCATGCATTAAACCAGCTAAGTAGAAATAATGGAAAACTGCAGAATATACTGTTTCCAATGAGAAAAGAAATGAAACTGCTTTATTAGACTGTCAGTTTTGTCAACAGTGTCACAACAATATAATCTAAATTTAAATAATAGTACTATCTAAACATACATTATTATTTGTGTTATGTGTCATTATCAAAGCAATGTTTGATGGGGTGATCTTTTCAAGCAAATGAAAAGCAAACCTGTTGCACAACAGGGGGAATTTTTAACAGCTCTTTCTCCAGACCAGTTCTAGTTAAAAACACTTCCTCATTCTGTTATGCTGAGGAATATATTTCTAATTTGAGCCTCTTTCATCTTATCATTAGCGTATGACATTGGTAAAATTCAGTTCATAAGACTAGAAGGAGAAAAAAAAAAACAAAACAAACATTCTCAGATTTGCAGAACAGAGGCCTCTTAAACTGAGAAAGCCTGAGTGAAGGTTCCATGCAAACATCTGGCAAGGAGATTAATTCCTCCTGCCTTTTTGATGATTACGTGGAAACAACTACTTCCACATCTACAAGGAAATAGAATATGGAACTGTGTTTCTCATGGGATTGTAAGACAAGTGCATTTAGCACTTAAATGGAAAACTCTCTTATTTCCTCAAATCATAGAATTACTGTAATTTGTGTCATAAGAAATCAATTCCCTTTCACCTCATACAGGTACTACCAGAATGCTGCATTTGCTTGTCCTCTGCAGTACAGTAAATAACTCTATAATCCCCATTTTACAGATCAGTACAACTAAAGCACAAAGCAGTTCTGATAGTTCCTCAAGGTTACCAGGTAGGCCAATGGCAGAACCAACAACTGCTGCTACACTTCCCCAGTGCCTAGATGAAGACACTGGACTGTTTTAAACTTTAAACACTAAAAAACACCTTGCAGCCAGCATAAACAGGAAGAAATTCACAGCTCAGAAAGAGCATCCTCAGGATATAACATGTGCCACTTATGTAAAACTGGTATTTCTGCATTCTGTGCCCTTTGCATCCAGAACTTACTCAAAGGCATGAGGCCAGTGCATGAGGTACAGGTCCAGGTAATCCAGTTTCATGTCTCCAAGTGTTTTCCTCAGTGCTGGCTCTACATCTTCTGGGTGGTGCTTGGTATTCCAGAGCTTTGATGTTACAAACAGGTCCTCCCTTTTAATAACCTTCAAGAAAGGAAGGAGAGCAATTTCAGAAAGAGAATTGCAACAATTCTCCAATTAGTTTTAAAACAAAGAGAACAACTGAAGTTTTGTGGTTTGTTTGGTTTTTATTTTTAAAGGTAACACATGGAACCTACAAATTAAACCTTTCAAAAATATACTGGATGGAGAAGAGCCAGAGAAATACACACAGTGGCAAGTCTTTAAAGTATATCAAATACTGCAGCACTTCGAAGTTTCGAGAAACACAAAAATTCCTTTCCACATACACACTCTTCCAAAACTTCCAGTTTAAGGGTTAAAGCCATTACTAAGTGTGATGTGGCCAAAAGAAAGGTTGCTTAGATTATTCATATGTAAATTTTGAAATCTCTGTTTAACAATTCACATATTCCAGGCCCAACCAGCTAACTTACTTTACTCATCACATGCTATAAACCAAAATTTCTTCTTGTGGAAAGAGCGTGGGAAAATAATCAGAAGATTCCCCAAAACTCTGCATTTCAGTTTTTAGGCTGTGGAAGGAACACACTAAGAACTGAGAGCCCTGTACCCTATGTGGGAAGGGTAAGAACAGAAATAAAACAATGGAGAACTGGTTAACTAGAAAGTATAAAATACAAAGGGAGATCACACTGGGAAACTGAACCACAGGTTTCCATCAGAAAGGACCCTTCTCACACTCTCATGTCTGACAAAACTTCATTCAAGTCTCTTTTGAAGAATTTGGAATGATTAATTCCTCAGTTTCTCTCTTCCAACCATTGAATTATTTCTGTGTTTCACACAAGGATGCTATGTTTAAAAGGAAGATATTTTAGAATTCTTTTTAAAATAATTTTGATTCAAATTCTAGTTCTAAGTTAGCTAGCTAACATGAACTGAACAAAATGCTTTCCTTTGTCTAGGAGGGAGGAATCCCTGGGGCAAGCTGAAAACAGCCTCTCTCAAGCACATCACATAACAAAGAGACTGCCCTAAAGCCAAGGCAAGAGCAGCAGGAAAGCAAGAACATGAAAACTTCCTTTGCATGGGCTGTGAGGCTGTACAGGTTATCCTTTTGGCCCCTTTAGGGAATAGATTTAAGATTCCACCTCAGCTCATACATATGAATGCCTGTCACATGGCATTATACTTAAGCCTCAAACTCTCAGGTGCAGAATCTGGAGTCATATTTAATAACCTTTCACATGCAATCAGTGTTTCAAAACAGATTAAAATTCACCACATTTTCTCACTCATATTTTATCTACAACCAAAAAACCTACAGTTGATATTTTATCAATAACAAAAAAACTAAATTTGCTGTAGCTATCCCCCATAGCATGCTACCCTTGAAAGTCAGGGTAACTTATCATATAAATTATGACAAATATTTTACATTATAACTACAGATTCTGGGAACCCCAAAGTAACCAAATTGGGATACTTGGTGTACTTTCCTGTAGCTCCCATCCCATCTTTACTCCCCATGACAGCCAGGAGGATTCTAAGAGGAGAGAAAGTTCTCTTTCATGCCTTCTCCTGACAAATAACAAACAGTTGGGGTAACCAGCAGGAAAAGCCACAAATGTTAACTTCACAGGGGACAGCTGTGAGTGTCAGCAGACAGTTGCTGTGTTTTTACCTTGTTGGACCCAACACATTCCTGGAAGGCCTCCCCGATCTCGGCTTCGTTGCTGTAGGCGGCGGCGCAGTCGATGTGGCGATAGCCCACGCTGAGAGCGTGTTTCACTGCCTCCTTCACCTGCAACCACAAACCCTGCACTCACTGAAAAGGGATGTGCCACTGGGAAAAGTTAAAAAATGCTAAGAGACTTAGTGAGGAATAACCCCCAAAAAAACCAGACCTGCATAAGGTCATGAGATTGAAACAGGAGGATCTGGAGTCTCTGTGGCACAGTTCTTAGGGGGGAAGAGCAAACTGCTGGCAGACACTCCAAGAGCAACAAGAAAATGGATCGTGCACACAGGGCCAGCATGCAAGAATGCACCAGATAGAACAAATCCCCACTCTTTACTATAGTTGTTACACTTTTCTTAAATATAAAATGATCTATGAGAAGCAGTTTTCAAATAAGTCATGGCTTAGGAAAACAGTTTTGTGACCAAAGTGACAAATTGACATCAATCAAACCTGGATTATATTTCCTCTTGCCCAGTAAAGAAAGAGCCTGGCTTCTAATTCCAGAATCACCATAACTTGTTCAGCCACTCATACTTAATTACCAAGACAATGCTCTTTTATGGAACATTTTTCTTTGCTGTCTCATGATTACCCAACAGTGAAAGTCATACTGCTGGGATACTCCGGATGATGCTCACAACTTTACATTTTGCTCTCAACATTGCTGACAATGAAGGTGTTGGCAACAGCAACACATCCCTTGCTCCATATTGCCACACAAAAGCCAGAATGAGTTTTGGAAACTAAGGCACTTTACATCAAATCTGTATCTGCTTTTAAAAGCTCTAATGAAGCACAAGCACCAAATGTCTTCACATGTGGGCCTCAGATATGGAGCAAGCCTAGAAACCAGAAAGAAAAACAGAATGGCATCTCATAAGGAGCTTTTGAATAAAGATTTTCTATAAATGATTGTGCAAGAATGAAGAATTACCAGTTGCCAGTGTAATCATCATCTCCCATTAGGCTGATGACCATTTAGTAAAATCTGTTTCAGCTAGCACACATTCTCTCTCACATCTGTCCTTCTGAAGTACTACAGAAAGAATAAGACACCTGATCTGCACAGGGATTTCTATACATTGCACCTCACTGACTTGTCTCTCAAGACTGTGGGAGACTGTAAATTACTCTGTGTATAAGGCTTGATGCAATAGGGCCATAAATGTTAAGTGAGATCACACCTCTCTTGTCATGAGATTAAAAAAATATGTCCACAAAGGCTAGAGGGAGACAGATTTCTTTCAATTTAATCAAAGTACCAGCATTTTCAAATTTAAAGCTGACAAAATTAGTAATACCAAGCAAAGATGTACAGTCCTGCTTTCAGATGCTACAAAAAGGCAATGAAGAATCAAATGTGAGATCTCTCTCCTACTGGTAGATTTAATTTGTTTTTCTTGTCAAGAAGAGCAGTAAAAGCAGACACAGGGTATTCTGACTACATTCTTTGGCATTCTGAGAGGAAAACTGGAGTGTAGCTCAGTTTCCCTTAGCCAGGATGACAAAGCACTTCTATTACAGCAGAGAATTCTTCCTTTCTCAAGCAGGATGGCATTTACAGTCCTTGTTTCACCTGACAAAGACATTTCTCAGGCCACTACAAAATCAATGGCAGGGTAATTCTGAAATCACTTGAGACATAGTAAAGGCCCTCAGTATCTATTCTCCAAAAAGGTGAGATTTGTGGAGAGGGCCAGAAAAATAGCAATATCCTGTATTTGGAACCTCCTGTTTCCTCTATCAGAGTAGTACTTCTTTTAAACAAACAGGCACAAAGTTTACCACAAATGAAAGTAGGCACCACTCACAGAAAAACAGAGATAAAGCATTCCAAACATGTCTGTGTGATCAACAAGAGGCTGTATTGTTTTATCAGCATGCTTTGAGAAATTTCTAGCACTGAAGAATTGGGACTGATAATTTAAATTAGGTTTGGATCTGAGGAAAAAAAATCTGTATTTGGGTAAGCTACTCCCAGCCTACTAACACATTCCCATGTGAACTGAGAGCTCCTGTTCCACACAAAACGCAAACAATCAAGAGGAAACATGAAAAAAAATGCATTTTTGGAGGGGAAAAATAGGAACATACAGATGTAAGTTTTAAAAAACTTTTAAACTTACTTTTTAATAGGAAGTTTTGTATTTTCAAGATTAACTTCAGAGAGGTATAGGGGAGTAGGGGACAGAGAACAAAAACACAACAGAAGCAGCTGAAGATTCATATGCCTGTGGGTACTTGTTGTTGTGAAGTAAAAATAGCCAAATGACCCTTCAAACTTTTAATCTGTTCTTTAGTTTAGCATGTCAATATTGCTATGAAAGGAGCAATTAATGAGTTTGCATTAGGCAAGTTGAGTCACACAGTTCAACTGTGACTCACTGATCCATCCCTACAGAAAAAGTTAGGTCTTACTTAAAGTAGGTCTGAATGGATCTTGAGACATCTATCCTCAAGATCTACAGCTGGGCAGAGTAAATCCAGACCACTCCTACACACATTTGTCATAGCCCTTCCTGTGACAGGCAGCCTGTTCTAATGCTTTGAAATCTCTGCTCAAAGTCTTTTAGATGACTCACAAAGATGGCTCTGATGCCACATTCTATTCCTCCCAGATATGAAATCCACAGCTTTCCCTTTATGAGGGCTTTTTGCAGATTTGCAAAGTGCCAGCTCCTCTCAAACCTCTCTTGACCACATAACTGCAGGTGCTTCCCCCTCTCATCACAACTCACCTTTCCCAAACCTTGCATCACTGTTGCTGCTGCCTCATCAGCTGTTTTGTGCCTTTCTTCAAATGGTTTGCCCCAAAACAGACACAGGTATTGCAGTTGGAGCCTCACTCTCCTTCACTTTATAGCAAAGTCCAAGGAACTATAGTCCCATTTAAACATCCCAGTAAGGGACTTGGCCTTGCCACTCATCCACCCTTTTTTGAAGATGGACAAACACAGTAACAGATTCAGAAACACAATCTGCAAGTTCCCATTAATTATAATATCCATTACTAGATTTACAGTTCTTCAATTTGCTTCCAAAAGGTTAAAAAACTAACAAGCCATCTTTACACTTCCAGGCAACACAGAGTTCAAGTGACCCAGGTGCCTCTCGTACACAGCCCCAAGCCATTATAAAGAGATTTCCACTCTTAACAGTTCAACACTACTGGGAAAGATAAGGTTCTGACCAGCCTCCACTGCTCCCTGCAAAGTTGACAAATATTAGCAGTCCTTTTGCAGACAGGAAGTAGGAAAAAAACAGATAATCAGTGCACGTGATGTTCAGATGCACTATGACCAGAACCCAAGTGTTGCTATATCACAATTTCTAAATATTGCACTAAAATTTGCTGAAAAGGAACTCACACCACCAGATAAATAATGCCAATTTAAAAGGTGGTGTTCTCTAAAAGAAATGGATTTGCCTCTTATCCTTCAAATGTTGAATTTAAGTCCCTTCCTTAACAGCAGTGAATTTTTCTGTAACCAATTTTTCCCGTACCCAGGATTCTCTATATTGTCTAACAAACTTCAGGAACTAAACATTCTCCCCCAAAGTTGCAATCCTGTCACAAGACAGGATTGGTCTGACTGGTTTTCTGAGCTTTTCCAAGGTTTCACACAGAAATACAAGCCCTGTGTCTCCCTGTCCCACAGAACCAGCCTCTGACACTGCAGGTTAGGCTGCTCATCAGATGGGGATCAGTCCTCCAGGTTGAAAGCATGGCTTGAGAGAAGAGAACAAAGCATTAAAGGATTGCAGATAATCCAGCTGCAATATCAAAGAGCCATGGTACTGATATTCTTGATGCTCCTGTCTGAATGGATTTCTCTTTGAACTCATTCATGCTGCCAGTTCACAAACTTCTGTACTGTGCTCCCTTCCATTCAACAGCCCTCTATCATACTCCTATGGAAACATGCAAAACAAATTTCCCTTCTAGCATTTGATCATGTGAAACACAAAACATCCTATTATTTTACATGGTGTCAATCCTGTAAAATCCTATAGCCTTTCAACATGGAATTAGATTCAATTATTTTCCTGTTATTAATATCTAGGAAACTGAGGCTGCATTGATACCTTTGTTTACTGGACTGCCAAGATCTGCCTACAAGGTCAAGGCTTGCTTACAATCAGAACAGTAACAGCAGTTATAAAGAAATTACTCAAGCTTGGCAAGGGAAAGAATTGCACTCTGCTAAGTATTTACCCAAAATAATTTAAAAGCCATCCATTTCCACACTTGCTTCTAATGTAGCCCTTTAACCAAAGAGCTTTTGATAAAGAGCCTCTATTTGGGAAACAGCTAAACCAAATTTAATCAATGCTAATTCTTCTGCTTCTCTGGGTTTTTCACCCCTAGTTTTTAATTCATAATAGCAGTTATTATCCCTGAACTACATCATGTCTTTTTAAGGGTAAATCATCTTGACACTGCCAAATTGCTGCTATGCCCCAAATTAATTTATTCCATAGGAATATCAACAACTTCTGTAACTCTGGCCCTTTTCACTGCACTTCCTAGATTTTGCCTTCAATACATTCTACAAGGAAGTCTTTGAAAACAGCAGATATTCCAAAGAAGTGACTTCCAGTGACTTCCAAGGAAACCCAGAGAAGATGGCTGGATCCTGTGTAGGGTTCAGCTGCCAGCAGCACTGCTGATTACAGCAAAATCCAACTGAATTAGGTTTAAATTATGCACAAACAGGATCTGTCCCAGTTCCTTTCTAAGGCCACATGTTTCTCAGTACAATTAGTTCACAAAATAACCAACACATTCATATTTTGTTTGTTTAGTTTCAGACATTTGCTTTAGACAAAGCACATTTAACTGCTTTGAGTGCACAGAAATTCAGCCATTAAATTTGTGCATGTTAACAATCTTAATTCAGCTGTCATTTGATGTTTTAAGTGGCAAAGCTGCACATTCACCCTTTTCCTCATTTAAGAGGTTGACTGAGCTCTCACACCAACTCAGCTTCCATACTGGTACAGCTTCTATTCCCAACAGATCCCTTGTCCTGACAGTTGTTTGGACAGGAAAACCCACAGTAAAATGGCTCTGAATAGATTTAATTTTCATAGCTTGTTTCCCACCTTTTCCTCCACTGGAATGAGAGAATACCATGCCTTGAGAAGAATTTTAACCTTCCCTCCCAGTGATGAGCACAATGTTAACCAACATACTCCAAAAAACATCATAAAGCTCACACAAGAATAGCAGTGAGACATCCATTTACTGCACAGACATGCAGTGGTGTGCATAATTAAGAGAAGCTGTGGATGCCCCATCCCTGGAAATGTTCAAGGCCAGGATGGATTGACCTCTGAGCAATCTGGTCTACTGGAAGGGTGTCCCTGCCCACAGCAGGGAATAGGAACTAGATGGTCTTTAAGGTCTTTTCAAATCTGAACCATTCTGTGAATCCACAATTCTCTGAACACCAGCTAGGAATTCCACCAAGCAGTAGATATTACCTTTCAAAGGAAGTACATACAATTTCTTCCCCTCAAAAAAGTATCTTTTAACTAAATGAGAGAGATACAAAAATACAGACAAAGGGGAAAAGTATTACAATAGCAGGCACACCATGGAGCACACAAACATTCCCACAGACTGTTTGTAGTAACACACAGAATTGTTTCCAAGTGTGGTGTTTGCCAATTCACTGCATTCAGCAGCAGAGTGAATGTCTAATGATACATGAGCCATCTTATTTTAAAAGCAGGCTGACCCAAGCAAGTTCTTTGTTTTCCTGCTAACCATTGGCTGGCTGCTGGAACAGGACTTATTACAAGAACAACTTGAGTTTCTGCCTCCCAAAATAATGCTTTCTGCTGAGTCATCAGTCTAAGCCAGAGGGGTGTCAGGTCAGACCAGCAGCCTGAGGACTTGCCAGTGGAAGAGTCCAGCACTATATTATAAAAACACCATTCATTGGTCTTTTTCTGGGTTTGTGTCCCAGAGCACCACTGCCCAAGGCCAGTGTTAACAAGTCTGAAGGATCTGCTGTCTTTGTGCCTTAAGGCCTTAGTCATGTAAATACACACAGACACACATTCAGCTTCAGTGGACTCAAGACCAGAACAGCCCAAGCAAAGGACCCAGGCCTCAGACCTGGGACCTTCAAAAAAGGTACACAAGCACTCATACTAGTTGAGAGCACAATATCCTATTGTTCCCTGCTTACTTGGCCACGGTCACTTTTCCAAGTTCCCAGTCCCACGAGAGGCATCTTCTGCCCAGTGTGGAGCACAACAAAGTCACATGTTGCAGGCATCTTTGCCTAGAGAGTAAAGAGAACAAACAGTTTTGCAGCAATTCTTTAAGTTGCAACAATTTACCTTTTCTGCTCACAATGGCAAAGCTTTTTCATCAACAAAGAAAGGGCTTACAGCTGTCCCAACATCGTCACAATCTATGTTTCTGCTCAAACAGTTGAAAAGAATCTGCATTCAGGATGAGCTTCAAAGCTGGCTAGCTGATTTCAGTTACTTCCCAAGCTCTGCTGCATCCAAAATCATTAATGTTAATTGTTTTAAAAAAACAACAACAAAAATAACCAAGAGTGGAGGAATGCCATGTTATTTGAATATCTGACTATGTAGGAGCAATGGATGTTTTCAGAGTTCAGCATCCATATTGCATACTATCCCAAAATAGGTCTGCCTTCTCAGTGTTGCCATTTTCCTCACATAATTAGGTCCCAGGTGATGGATGTGTTCACACAGAGTTTATGCTTTCAATTTCTAGCTTAGCTTCTCAAGCCAAACTTTTGTAGCTTTAACAGTAGACACTAAACAGCACACTTGCTTTTCAGAGAGACATACAAGAGCAGCTGGAGTGACCCTGAACCTGACTGCCATTGTACACCAAGGAGCTGGGAATCCCTGAAACAGTTAACCTGAGTAGGTCCAGGCTTGCCTTGTGCTGCACTTCACACCCAGCCTTGTGCTGTAGGATGCACAAGCTCAGCAGCAACCTGGAACAGGAGTGTGCAGGTAGCTCACACTTCATACCTGCAGTTATGCCACCTATATGTCCTTGCCTTTATCTAAAAAAACCAGGAAGTTCTCCTGCAAGCATCCTCTCTGTCTGACAGTAGAAGTGAAGAATAGAAGTGTTTACTTGTAAAAGAATCCCCAGCAGGTGAAGTGACCAAATCAGGGTAATCTCTGCTATGGACAGAGTCTGCACACTGTGCTGTGTGAGTTCTGCTCAATGCTGCACAAGCAGGGTCTCCCAGAACCTGAAAGGATGCACAATTATCAACACCCTTCTATTTCTTTAAAGGGTTAGCTCTAAAAAACATCATTTGATATGATACCTTAGAATCTGAATGTCTTTCTTATCAAGGCTGTAATGGGCCAGCACCTCTTGGTGCAAGACAATCATTACACTGAACTAACAGCCCTGGACTTGCACTGAGCTAAGTCCAGTTACTGGTGCTGAAGACAATCTAGTGAACCAAACTGCAGATCTGTATCTGTTTTATTGGGGTAGGAGGTCAGAGAAGGCAGAAGGATGGTTTTCTCTTCTACTCTGAGCTTGCACAGCCTTTTGTAGACAGGCACATGCAAGTAGATGCTGTTTACCTGAATTTAGTTGCCTAAATAAAAGCACCTTCTTGCATCAAACAACACAACTAAAAACTTAAGGCTTTTTGATTCACTTTGGCCTATAATACAAATCAGATACCACCCTTTGCTTTACATAACCATGTTGTGCAATCATCTTAAAGGTAAGAGTTCAGCCCAAAATACAAGGTACACATTTAATCAATAACTAGCATCAGCACATTTTTAAGAACCATCTTGCTTCATGTAACATTGCATATTAACACTGCAGAGAGATTTGAACAACAGCTTCTGGAACAATGGAACACATCAGAATTACACACACTGGAAAAAACCATATGTTAATACTTTCCACTCAGATTTTTCCCTAAAATAGGGGACTAAGAAGGATTTATGATGCTAGCCATAACTATTCAGTTCATTAAAAAAATAAAAGCCTCTTCTTAGAAGGGCAGAGATAAAAACAAACATAAAAGCAAACTAATTCTGTACTAATTCTTCACCAGCCTACTGTCATATTCACATGAAGGAACTAAAGCTCAGAGTAATTCAGGGACAGTCTGGGAGGATGCATCAATAACCAGAGTAATGCAAACTACCCCAGTTCATCAACCCACAGCTATAACTCATTTTTAACCTAAAGCAAGAAGTCTTCCAGCAGTAAAACAACCATAGCTGTGCATGCCATTAATATATATATATATATATATACATATATAGATAGATAGGCAAATAGGTACATATTGGCAACACTTGAGTAGCTGCAACAGCTTCTGCCACAGAGATCAGGGGTAGCCCCGCTGCGTTTTGGCCGAGCGCGCCCACCTGCCCCTTATCGGGGCGGCGCACGGCGGGCCCGCCCGGCGCGGGGGGCGGCGGAGGGGAGATAATGCGGCTCCAGAGCCCCGCAGCTCTCCCGTACTCACCGCCGGTACCGACCGCTGCTGCTGCCGCTGAGGTTGTTGTTACTGCTGCTGAGGTTATTGTTAGTGCTGCTGCCGTTACTGCTGCTGCTCGGGTTATTGCCGCTGCTGCCCGGCCCTTCCGCTTCCGCCGGGCGCGGGCAGCGCGGGTGACCCTGACGGTTCAAACGCGAAAGTCCAGCAGCGGGGAGCGGCGGGGCTGAGCTGCCCTCACGGCTCTGCCCCCGGCGGAGCCCGGCGCCTGGCCCAGCCCTGCCTCGGCACGGCTCCCCGGCACCGACCCGCTCCCTGTAACCCCTCAGGCCCCCTCATCAGGTTTGCCCCGCAGATCTCTGTGCCCTCCCGGCCCGGTTCCCGTCGGGAAGCTCAGGCGGCCCGGCCAGGCCCGGCCTCGCCGCTCCCGCCGGGCGGTGAAGTGATAAATGCCATGGGCTGCACCACACGGGGGGAAGCGGCGAAAGACGACCCCGGCCCATAAATTCGACAAGAAGCGTTTGCATCCACCCTACTCCTGTTTGTCGTGGCCTCTTGAAGCCATTCCTGCTTGTAGGAAGACCGAATACACCCAGTTTTATTTGCAGCACTAAATAACAGGAATCCAAGGAAAGTGAAAGGCTGATCGCGCTCGTTTTGCTTCAGCTTTTGCGCTTTAAGGTGCATAAAGAAGTGGCACTTTCCGAGAAGGCCGGGCCTCTTCTCCTTGCAGATGGGCAGGAATTAATTTCCTTGCTTGCTCAGGACCGCAGAGATTAAGGCAGGCTCATCCAGCCGGGTGCTTTCACTGCTGGGCAGGGACAGCCCTGCTCCCGGTAAGTCAAAGCCTTCCGCCGGAGCAGACTTTGGCCTGTAATCGAGAATCAACCCGATCTTAAACACAATTAAAAACAGATAATCGGTTTTGACTTTTAGTCCAGGCTTCCATCTTTACAAGCAGTTTATAAACATTCAGATCTTAGAGCAAGATTGGATCAGAAATAAGGCAATAGATACCTCCCGTGGGGCTTTGAAGAGCCTGTTACTTATTTCCAGAAAGATAAATCTGCTGCGCATTCTGTCTTTGCTGTTCTGACTTGAACTCGAGCTCAGGAGGATTAAAGGCACAAAGGTCAATTAATCTCTTAGGCATGCTCGTGAACAGATTTTTCTGTTGCATAGCCTTTTTAGACAAAATAAAGGAAAGTGGAAGAAAAGTGCAAGGACAAGGCAACAATTATAAGTAACAGGAAGCAAGAAATGAAAGAATACAGGGGGAGGGATCGCTACTGAGTTTGATTTATTTTTATGAAGACGCTGCCAATCACAATTCCATTTGAAAATCCACGATCTTCAAGCAGAAGAAGATGCTGGAATTATATAAATCTCACATATGGAAACTTTAATGAACCCCAGCTTCCAGTAATATAATAGGGAATAAAAGAGAAAAGGTAAGGAAGACTAAAACATTTTGTCACCAAAAGGCAGTGGTTATCCAAACACACAGTAATAGCTTGCTAATTCAAAATTTAAAAAAAAATATGCAGAGAAGAGGTAATGTAAGACATTTTGACCTAGGAGTACAGTCTTCCCTTGATTCAAACAAGGAAAGCTAATATGTGCATTGTATATTTAATGGCATGCGGTTGTTTTCATTAAAATGATTGTGCACCAGCTGCTTGTGCAAAAATGCCCCGTGGAACTTGTCAGTTGTTGACTTGTCAGCTGACTTTCTGCACATATTAAATTAAATTGTCTCTACATGGCCAGGACTTGACTCTATGCCTCTGGTAGTACCATGTGCACCTAGGAGGTTTGGCATATTCAGGACTCAGTGGGCTTTTGGCACATGCAGTGGTGAACTCCACAGGGAATGTATGGAGGTGTCCCACAGGGGGGCTTTTGAGGACATGCAGGGGCTACCTCTGCTGTGTGCTCCAGTGTTGCCAAATCCATTACTGGTCCAACTAATCTGGAAATCTTCAATACTCTTACACAAAACCATTCTCAAATGCATGGAAACCCAAATGTGCAGTAATGTTCTGAAACAGGTCCAGTTTCTTTGCCTTTTCTTTTTGCACACAGCAGGATGTTTGTTTTTCACATTGGGGTGCATTCCCAACCAAGACACATGGGAGATAGTGTGATGAAAATGATGAATGTGAAAGTTAGCTTGGCTCCCAGTTTGGGTAGTTCCAGTGCTCTGGCACTGCAGGGCCTGCCAGCTCCTCTTTGTTGGTCGATGAAGTATTTATTGTGTCCCTGTCTGTGTAGATGGGTGCAGAGAGGCCTGCACTGGGCTCTGGTGCTCCATGCTAATCAGGTACAAGCTGATCCTGTCTGGCAGCTATTTTAGCAGAACACAACACCACAGTTACACTGCTCTGAGGAAAAGTGAGGTGGGGAGAGAACTCTGTCCTTCCAGCACCTGCCCGGGTAGACATGCCCTTTCTTTCCTGAAAAACATAATTGCTTAAATCTAAGTAGCATCTTATATCTAAAGGTTGAGAAAGCCTACAGAGACCCAGGTGCTCACTGAGTGGTCCTGACAATTTAGTATTCTAAAAACTGATGTCTGGAAGGACAAGCTCAGAAATTAATCAAAACTAATGAGGCCACAGACATATGAATGGAAAGGCAGTGCTTACAGCACAATCCTGGAACCACCTGCAGACCATACTGGGTATATTGTGCATCTGAAAGTATGGGAAATGAGCATAACCATCATTAAAGGAGTCAGAAACCATGAGAAAGTCATTATTGCTTTGTCCATTGCTAAACATGCCAGAGTTGCAGTGAGACTACATTGTTCTGGAGGTTTAGATTAGGATTGCCTGACTTTTCAGCAATTAATCTCTTTACAGGTTCATTGCCTGAGGGGATGGGGAGGCACATACATGTCTCAATATACAGACCTCAATTCTCATGAAAATGCTGATTTTAAGAAAGTAGCAAAGTTCTTCCTATGAAAGATAAAGTGTGCTATAGAAATAGAAGTAGATAAATTAGTTGCATGAAGTGAGTGCAGATTTTTTCCTGAGTACATACATATATACGTTATTTGCTTTCATTATTTAAGAATTAATTTCATCTCAAATTAGTCATCTCTGAGTGAACCACCACGTGGGTATGATCACCCAGCAACACTACACAGTGAACTTGATTATAAACATTTAAATTTTTTTAATCCTTTGTGGTTTTCTCCTCATTACAATTTATAATCAAGTTTTAACGAGTATAAGAAATACAACTGTGAACTGCAAAACAGATGAGTAAAAATCAGTTGGTGAACACATTTATCACTTTTAACAGAAGCAAGCATTTTTGTGCTTGATATGGCTTAATGATTTTAGTATTCATTATTTAATAAAGCTTTCACATTTAAATTCAGAATTTGATCCTTGAGAAGTACAACACTGCTTGTTCACGGTTGAATTCAAAGACAGTGCTTGTGAGGAATCGCTGAGGTTAAACATCCCTCGAGCAGCTTCCCTACTGAATGATGCAAAACTCCCTGAAGTAACTGCGTCTTCCAAGGGTTTCCATTCTGCCACTGAAGTTCAACGATTAGACTTTAAACGTACTTTTCATGGTTTTTTCGCTGGCTTGCATGGCTTGGATCGGTATTCCCATTGATGGAGAGGAATCAATGAAAGCCTTGATAACGAGTATCAGGGAGAGTGGGCAGCGGGCAGTGCAGAGCGAGAGGATGGAGATTTGATACCGCACTTCTGTAACACTGCGAACACACAGTGCTCTGTTCGTGAGAGGTTTCGTTTTACTTCTGTCAATGGCCAACGCTTAATTCACATGAATGACATGCCAGTAATCCCTTACTCCCCCTCAAAATCCTGCGTACCCTTTGAGGACTTCAAATAATCATAGCTCGGTCAATTAAGGCAGTAAAAATGCAATCGCTTCTTGCACCAAGCCCATCAATCGTTTACAACCGCGGCATCGGGTATTTCCACGGCACGTCCCAGCACTCTCCGGAGCGCGATCGGCGTTCGCTGCCCCGGATCTGCCAAGTCATGCTGCCCTTGCAGCGCTGCCGCGCGCCCTCCCTCCCCCGCTCCCCGCCCGTGCGCTCGCGAGATCCGCGCTGCTATAAAGGGGCCGGCGCGGCGGGGCTGCCGCAGTCCCGAGCCAGAGCTCTCCTGCTGCTGCTGCCTGTGCGGGACCGGCGCTCCGAGTGAGTCTGCGGGGCCGCGGGGGGGCTTTGCACCGTGCTTCATTGCTGAGTTTTATTTTTAAATCTCGTTTTATTTTTGTGTGGTTTTTTTGTTACTGTTTTGGGTGGGTTTTTTGTTCGTTTTCCCCTCCCCCTCTGCGCAGATGCGCCCTTGAGCGAGGCGCGCAGGGCGAGCCCTTTCTCTCCGCTCCCCAAGGATCGCGCTGCTGCGGGTGCCACCTGCACCCCCGTGTTCAGTTCTCCCTGGATTTGGTTTGGGCGGTTTTTTTGGCGGGCAGAGCGGGCAGATAAGTCCTTGCAGCGCTCCGGCCTTTATCAGCGCAGCGCGGGGAGGAGCCGCGGGCCGGGCCCGCGGGGGGAGCGCGCCGAGCGCCTGCCGGGGGCCGAGCGCCCCTTCCCCCGAGCCGGGCGGCATCTGAGCCTTAAAAACCCCAAACCCGAGCGCTGGATGCGGCCCGGGGACATGCGGGGGGCGGGTTCCCCTGTCCCAGAGCTGTGTTGCGGCCGCCTGGGCGAGGGAAAGGCTCGGAGGTCGGCTCGGAGCCCCTTGGGCCCCACGCGGGCCGTGCGCGGTGCCCGCGGTTCGGGATCGCGGGCGGACCGCGGCTGCGGTGCCCTGACCGCGTTTCTGTGACAGTCTGAAGGTGGCAGAGTGGGAGGCTGATGGTGTGTTTAGAAACGGCCTTTCGCTTTTGTTCAAGGCACCCTAAAGGTATGAAATTACTCGTTCAAGAGAGCAGGCCTGGCTTATTATAATTGCAGTTTGAAGATAATTGAGGCCGTCTGCGGCTATGAGCAACAAAGATGCTCGGGCCGGATTCGAGTGTATGTGATTTATGGTGCTCATTTTACTTGCCTTCAGAATGAAAGGAAGTAACAATGATTCTGTGGTCTGTTCTGCGGGTTAGGAAATGCTGTGGCTAAAAATCCGAGCAGAACACGCGCTAACCCCGCACGGAAAAGCAGAAGGGTTGGCAGGTCACAGTGGGTGCTCTGAGTAAAGCACTTGGCTCTCTTGCCCTGTGAGGCAACCAGGGTCTCCTGCAAGTATTAAAAGATTTTAGTGTTACCAGAGAAAGGGGCAGTAACTTTCAGTTCAGAAAGGGGAAGTATCAAAGTGCAGTCTGACCTTGAATACCTAGTGAAATACTCCAGAGGATTGCTGATGGAACAAATATAGGACTGGCATAGTACTGAGCAAAAGGATGACCTTGAGCTTGGATAGCAGAAAATAATGTAATTCAGTGATAAAAGTGTGGGGTCATGTACTCCAGGCCAAGCATCTCTTTGCTTATAAGATAAAACTCGCTAGTTGGAGGCATCTCAAATAAATACTGTGCAGGCTGTTCCCCTGTCCCTCTTGCAGAATTGCACTTTGAGAACCACAGTTGCATTTGTGGGTACAAGGTTCTCGATGTCCTCCTGCCAGGCTGCTTCACTTTGCATCCTGTAAATGATCTCTAGTCCTGGCCACTCCATTCTCTTCTAGTCTCCTGCAGTTAGACTAAAACCCGTTGGAGGAACATGGGGATAAGGAGCTTTGTTGCACAGTCAGAAATACTGAATGTGTGGGCACTT
Source organism: Erithacus rubecula (assembly GCF_903797595.1). Classification (NCBI taxonomy): domain Eukaryota; kingdom Metazoa; phylum Chordata; class Aves; order Passeriformes; family Muscicapidae; genus Erithacus; species Erithacus rubecula. The sequence goes on along the minus strand of NC_136662.1, from coordinate 18,466,067 downwards.
CTCAAAATGAAAACTGAGAGGTGGATCATTACTGTCAGGGTGTGCAAGAGAAACTTTCCAAAGCTAAACCATTGCTAAAAAGGCTAGGTGTGGGTTCAAAGCTGAATGTTTGACTTGTGGGCTAATTCTCCAGGAAAAAAGTGGCTGGCAAGGGGGAAGGAGCCAAGAAATTAGGTGCTCTCAGCCTTTTTAGAACTGACTTGGTGCCCTGCAGGCACAACTTGGAACAATCCTCGGCTCTTGGCTTTCCTTAGCAACATGAGACTCATGCTAACCTTTAAGGTGTTTTTTATCTCCAGGGTAGCCAGGGCTGCAGTGTGTAGAATGAGGTGAAATAACTTTCAAGAATATTTTGTGATTTGCAGAAATTAGGTTTATAGAGTTGCCTGTTTGAAAGATTATACTCTGGAAGTCTAAAGTGTTATGCTGCATTCCCAGACTGAGGAAAAAATACTGCACAGGGTATATTACAGATGACAAACATTTGGGGCAGACAGCCAGAAGTAGCGTTCTCTTGTCCTTGTGTACCCTTTTATTCTTTTTCAATAGGCTTAAAGGAGAAACAACCTGGGTGTACTGATTTAGACTTGGTGAAATTGTAAATTAACATAGTCTATATGGGAATCACATTCTACAAGTCTTTCTGGTTGCAAATAAAAAAGGGTTGAATTGTTCAAAAGGTTAAAGTGCAGTTATGCAGAGCAATGTTCCCTGGGGATTAACAGAAGTTACTTCCTTTCAGAATCAACAGGAAGATCAAGTTTGAGGTCTTAAATTCCCTTGTAAAATTGAACAAGGTTCTTCTTCTCATTTGAAGTTCTAAAAAACAGATTTTCTACTCCTCAACCATGTGGACTGGGATGGTTTTTGAGTGCTGTTAAAGCTCTAGGCTAGCCCTTTTCCAGACTGAGCTGTTACTGGTTAGATAACCATTAGTGTATCTTTAGGAGGCTGTGAGCCATACATTTTGAAATGCTGGCAGTGTCTATAGTGGTTTAACTACCCAGGTGTCAAAACTCATTTAACACTTAAGCCTCATTGCAAGACCAAGTTCTGATAAACTCTCTTTGGTGTTTAATCTAGATTGATAAGATGCTTTGAATAAGTCCTTACTTTCCGGGTGCAAAAGTATTGCCATCTAAACTGTATTGGTGTTAACTCCTGTCTAGGTTAAATCAAGATGTCTTCAGGAAAGGCTTTCATTGGAAAACCAGCTCCTGACTTTACTGCCACGGCTGTAATGCCAGATGGACAGTTCAAAGACATCAAACTCTCTGACTACAAAGGTAATTCCATGTGCTTCTCTAATTATGCAGATAGTCTGTGTAAGGACTGGAGGGTATCTGAAGATACATCTTGGTTTGGTTTTGAAATGCTAGTGACCACTTAGCAGTGAAGATCAGAGCTTGTGCAGTGGTTGCTGGAGTATGCTTAGAAGGCTGTTAGCAGTGTGACTGAGTGTCCCAGATGTGATAACTGTTAACAGTAAGCATAAAACTCCTCTAAACTGTTACCTTGCATCAGGCTCATTGCTCTGTATCATACTGAGACTGGTGTAACTTTTTGTGGAACAGCAGCATCTTCTGTCCCATCTTTGTCAATGGAAAGTAAATTCTTTCATCTAATCAGCAAAGTCCCTTTCTCTAGAGTGCTGGCAATATGCTTGCTTTGCCAAAAGAAGCTTCACTAAAAACAAAGGGAAAGCCTAAAGTAATCAAGTACTTATGTTGATGGCTTTAGAAGTACATTTCCAATGATGCTGCAGACTGCATGAGGGTGATGAGTGGGTATGGAGAACTCACCCACAGTTAAAATGTCTCCTTGGCTGATAGCCTTTCAGATCTGTCACATTTTTCTGTTAGGGGTCAGCCATACAGTCTTCTGGTTAGCAGAACCAAGCTGTACTTGGGGCAAGTCTATGGGAGTAGACGCAGGAGACAAGCATTCCCTGTTAATTTGACAGTCTGGGTTTGGGGACTTCAGTTAGGCAGGGTTTTAAGATTGGTTTTTAGGGCTTTTTTTCTGTGCTTTGGTGGGGTTTGTTTTGTTTTTCTTAAAATGTAACAGATTAACTGCTTGTACTGCTCTTCTAGGAAAATACGTTGTGTTCTTTTTCTACCCCCTGGACTTCACTTTTGTCTGCCCAACTGAAATCATTGCCTACAGTGACAGAGCTGATGAATTCAAGAAAATCAACTGTGAAGTAATTGGAGCTTCTGTTGACTCTCACTTCTGTCACCTTGCCTGGTAAGAATCAGCCTTTAACCCAAGAGGCTGTTCTTCCTGACCTCAGTTCTTGCGGAACAGAGTCCCTGAGTGTATTCAAAGGCACTTGGTATTGGTAGTGCCAGATGCTTCTGAAACAGAACTGGGCATACTGGGCATCAATTCTTCATTGCTGCATGGCAGATTTGAGTAATGATATTGCAAAAAGAATCAGCTTCTGTTGTACCTTGAGCCCTCATCCTAAACTTGCCCAAATTTTTTAATGTATAAACTTGCTTCTTTTAGGATCAACACTCCTAAGAAACAGGGGGGTTTGGGCACTATGAAAATCCCCCTGGTTTCTGACACAAAACGTGCCATTGCCAAAGAGTACGGAGTGCTGAAGGAGGATGAAGGTATTGCATACAGGTAATGTGCCAGAGGTAAAGAAGCTCATAGACTTATGTTGCAATGCATGGACATGTCAGATGATCACAGAGCTTGTGTACACTTGAACAGCTGCAACCAGCTAAAGCTGTTGGCTGTTCTAGGTGTGAACTGCAGTCTGGCAGACACCCCTACAAGGGGAGATGCTCCCTGGTTCTCTGTGGTGCTTAGGCTTCCTGTGCTTTTAAGTTAAATTCTGCTTCCCTTTGACTGCCTGCTGCTCAGTGCAGGAGTCTCATCCAGGTGAGCTGCTAACTTTGGTAATGCAAGACCTACATAGTCATGAAAGTGATTACAGGCATTTAGTCCAGTATCAAAATGCAGATTAATTAAACCCCAAGTCTTTAGTCTCCTGTTCATAAAAGTTGCCAAGGGAGATGAACTTCTGCTAGCTCTTAACCTGTTGGAAGACTGATGAGCTGTTGCTTGTTGTCTTTTTGAGAACAGTGAGCAGTGAGGTTTTTTTAATGTGAGAATGTCTCTCCTTGAATTTTTTTTTCCTAGGATTTCTCAACCTTTTTTTTTCCACTACTAGTATTTTCCTTAAATAGGAAGCATTTCTCTCCTGTGTCAGTGCTTTGCCTTGCCTCCTTCTCCTCCTAGTTCCTGTTGGGCTTTGAGCTGCTACTCTTTCATTGCTGAGCATGCACCAAGGTGTTAGTTTCTAGAAAGAGGTCACAGTAAATGCACAAATGGTGCCATAATCAAATAGTGAACCTGAGTTTTTGAAACTCACATCAGTTTAATCAGACTTTCAAAAGCTGTGCTTAACTTCAGGGCTGGTTTTTATTTGTTTTTAGGGGTCTGTTCATAATTGATGATAAGGGGATCTTGAGGCAGATTACAATCAATGATCTTCCTGTGGGCCGTTCTGTTGATGAAACCCTCAGACTTGTCCAGGCCTTCCAGTTTACAGATAAACATGGAGAAGGTAAGAGTGCTTTTCAATTTATTGTTTTCTCTAAAGAACAGAATTAACTAGGCAGGTTAAATCAAGGATTACTGTATGTATCAATCTGTGCACAGCAGGTCATTGTGGCTGTTGAAATGCAGCTGGTTCTGTAAATCTCCTTGTTGAAGGACACCATAATGCTTTGTCCTATTCCAATTATTTGTCCATTGAGTACTTGCTCGTGTTGAGATTTCATTTAAATCAATTTGGTGGTGGATGTCTTGTCCAGCACACAGAAATTGTCTCTTTCAATTAGACACAGAAAATACTTGAGACAGAAATTAAGCACATGTAGTAACTTGGCCTGTAAGGTAAGATTGATTTAGATCATGCTCTCAGATTTGATAGATTGAGACCATCAGTACTAATGCAGTGTTTTATGCAGACAAACGATTAGACAAACTACTTAAATTCCTAGAAAGTCTGCTGATCTTTCTGTCATTATATAGTGAGAGTAAAATGGATGAGAGTCTCTGTCCCCATAGTTAAGGAGGAAAAAGGTGTTTGATACTGGCAACTTTTCTGCAGGAGTGAAAGGAAAAAAAGGCACTGCAGATAAAAAGTTAGAACCAAGTTATGGAAACTCAAAATTGCTGTGCAAGTGTTAGTAGTCTTCAGTTGTCATTAACTCATGACATGTGTTGCTGCTGGTCATGCTTAATGTGCTTCAGAACTGGTAAATCAGTGGCAGATTTTGTTAAAATAAGCTGCTCTCATGACTGTGACGTATGAACATATGTCATGTGATGAGACTTCCCAAACATTTGATATTGGGGTGGTTGCATCTCATGCAAATGAAACCTTTTGGGGTTTGCTGTGCCTTTGAGTAGTCAAAACCTGGCAAAAGGTTTCCCGTTAGACCTTTAGTCACATCTAAATCAGGACAGACCAGAGTAAAACGTGTAGCAATGGTCAGAAACTGAAAGTACTGTGGCTGAAATTGCCAGTCCTGAGTGGAGAAAGAACCCAGCTTTCCATGGCAATAAAGAAGGAATACTGTTCAAAAATGCTGCTCAAGGAGCTGCTGGAAGTTTGAGTCCATCCAACTTCTGCATTATGGTGGCTTTTTGATAGCTGTGTAGAGGAACCAGTGACAGTTGAATGCTTTTTTCCCCTGCCCTGTTCCACTGGAGAGCTGCACCAGGGTGGATTAAAGATAAGGGGAATACAGACTTGGCTGGATCTGAGGAGATAAGTGTAGTGTGGTGTTAGGGCCTTTCTGACCTGGGCTGCTGGAGTTGGTGTTACCTTTGCTGTCAAACTTCCCAGAAACTTTTAAGTGGGGCTGGGAGAGCTGCTTGTTTAAAGGACTCACTGTTGCCTGGCCAGACAGGTGGTTCCTTGGGTGTTACTGCCCAGTAAACAAATAGAAACAAGCAAAACAGAGCATAATGTGACACTGAATGCACTGTCTGTATGTTGCAAAGATCTGTACATGTTCTGAGTTGCTACTTTGCTTTAATGTTGTGTAAAACATGTTCTGCAGGAGCAGCTGGTAAGACTTAAACATTCTTATCATTTCAGTGTGCCCAGCTGGCTGGAAGCCTGGGAGTGACACAATCAAGCCTGATGTTCAGAAAAGTAAAGAGTATTTCGCCAAGCAGAAATAAGCAATCAGCCTGAGTGGAAACTAGTATGCCTTACTAAAGAGCAAGTATCAGTTACTGAACTTAATGATTAGTCATTGCATCTGAGTCAAGGGATCATGTTATAGTTATAAACAGTAACTTTTTTACTTGAAGGAAAGTTTGTCCTGTTGACAGTACCTTCATAGCAAATCCTAACGATCAGTATCTGTACATCAAGCCCTGTTCACCTTAGTGACAATGCCATGTCTGTGGTTAGCCATGTGTTACATAGAGCAGTGGTATCCTTTTGTAACTCTATTAAACTTGTGAAAAGAGCACACTGTCTACTGTTCTTGTATGTATCTCCTGATGAGTGTCAGGACACCTGGGAGCAGTGCAGACTGCACTTCTGAAAGCTTTCTGTCGACATCTTGAGCCCTAAAGGCCTTTTACTACAGCTCCATTGGAACAGAGAGAGAAAAAGACTAGATTTTCATGTTGAAGTAATAAAGTATTCCTCACACTCTTCATGACTTGGCTGCTAGATGCAGGATCAGGATGTTGGGCTTAAGCTCTGAGCACTGTAGTGTTGCTTGGAGCATGTGACTGACAGAGGTGGGGCATCTCCTCATGCACCATGTCAGCTTAGCCATTCTGGCATCTAGTTTAGTCAAAACTGACTGTTTGTGTCATTCTTGGCTATCCAGCATTGAGTTTGAATGCTCTCTCTATGGGAGTGGAATCCTGGGCTTTCTGGAAAGCAGACTTTCTTGGATACAACATTCATCCACAGTCTTTCCCACTACATGTCATGGGGGTGATAATAAGCCAGTTATCCATTAGCTTGTAGTTGTATGATTTAGATCAAAAGAGTGGCATTATAAAATCTGGTACTCAGGTGTGCTCAGCCTAGTCTTGAATCTTTGTATTTCTGATTATGTAAAACTCAGAGCACATGACTGACCTTAAGTTGCACCAAAGCTGTCACTGCTGTGTAGTTTCATAGTTCAGGGTGGCTTGAGATAGGGCTGAACTTCAAAGCTGAGGACTTGGGTGAAGAGCTCTTGCCTAACAGTGTAAGGGAGTTAGAGCCCTGTGATCTTCATGTAAAGATTAAACTCTTACTGGACCTTGTAACCATCTTCACCTCAAGTCATAAACAAGTTCTGTCCTGCTTGAAGTCAGCAACACCAAAGAGGAGGCCCAGAGCTACTTCTGACACTCAAAAGTGAAAGTTGTATGCCTTGAGTAGTAAACTTGTTTTGTACACCTGCAAAAAGTATGTGGCAGGAGCCTTGGTACCAAATATTTCAGTATCTACTAAAGAATGAGAGACTACAGACTCTACCTGCTTAAGCATCACAGGTCACAGGTGAGTGATGATACTGTGGAAACTGGAAACAGCCAAGAAACAAAATCCCTCTGGACTAGGAACTGTATTACATGCATGCATCAAGTGATTTGACAGTGGGAATCTGTACAATTAAACAATTTGTTTATTCTTCAGCCACATGAGTCATTCCCATGAAGGTTTGATATGCTGTCATTTTAATATTTACATTACTTACATTTCCAAGAGCATAACACAAAAAATGGGCAACAAAACTTCAAACCAAGAAGACTCTTAAGTTTATTTCTTTGTTTAAACTCTGTATTGATTCAGATGTAGCTTGGAATCTCCAGTAAGTGTTCTGGGGCTTACACCCCACTCCTTGCATCATGACATTTTAGACTGGTGTAGCTTTTATGATATTCAAATAACTAGAATTTATTTAGTTTTTTATTTTAATAGTTTATTGAGGTGAGTTTTTTCCATGTACCAAGATGCAGATTGTATTTTCATTACAGCTACAAACTGCTTTTGATTTCACAATCAACATACTTCCCAGTGAGGTAAAAACCTCACTCAAGCAGTGCTTGAGTTTGACAGGATGGGGAGCTGCCTAGTGGGATTTACCCTGAAGATGTAAATCAGAAAGGACAGATGTGATATTTACTGGGTGTTTTTTTAATGTGTGAGTGACTGCATGTCTATTTTCCCAGTTTGGGTGCTTATTATAAATATAACCTTTATTCATTCGTTTAGAATGCCTTAGAATAGTCAGGTAAAGGGAAACTGAAATATATCTTACTTTGTCTCTATCCTAGATCTCTTAATTTGTAGCTGGTTGCTGTGATTCCTGGGGATTTATGTAATGATTCCTCAGCTGGACAGGGGAGAGAAAATAGAATGGAAGGTTCATGGGTCAAGGTAAGGACAGGGAGAGATCACTCACCAGTTACTGTTTCAGGTGAAATTGGCTTAATTTATTACCAATCAAATCAGGGTAGGATAATGGGAAATAATGAGGCTGCAGGGGAATCTGTGCTCTGGAGCATCTCCTCTGCGAGGAGCTTCTCACAGCAGCCACCCCTGTTAACCCCCCACCAATCTAAGCCACACAAATACACACATGGTGCTCTTTCATATTATCCAGAATTTTTTAAAAAATTCCCTCATGTTTGTGACAGATACTTGTAATTCAGTTTTGAGATAACAGCATTTGTGTAGGAGCATTTTTTTGGTAAGTATAATACAAAGCTGTGCATCAGACATCAGTTCTATATATTGTATGTTTATCTTGGCATACATAGGATTGATGTTCCATATTCAATATACAGAACCTAACCTTTACTAGATTCTGTACAACTTCTGAGTTAGTTATTTCAAAGTTAACAACTGCACATTTATATTTAGATGCTTAGAAGAAAAAAATTGCTCCTTAATGTTTAAAGAACTATCACTTTGTTAGAAAGAAAGCTTTTCAATAGTTTTGAAAAAGTGTAAAAAGTTACTAATGTTTAAAAGTTCTATTTTCTTAACAATGACTCCAGGCTTTTTATCTGGCCTTTGTTGAATATGTTACTGGATTGTCCAACAAATCAATACAGTTCAAAGAACAAAAGCAAGCATTTTATATTTCACAGGTATTGCAAAATGATGCACTTTGGTTAGGAAAGTATGTTTGCAGAAGTCCAATGAAAGCAGCTTTTAGTAATGTTACCCATCAAAATAACAGTTATGTAAAGATTGTGTTAGGATATTCAGGTTTATTGTATTAATAGTTTGAAAAATGTATTAATAGTCTGAAATTTTCAGTGGGTGTTCTGGTGTTCAGTATTCTATTACATAACAATCTGCAAATGTATGTTCTGATGTATTCTGCTAGACAAATAGAGGACTTAAACCAGAAATAACTTGGTTCTGATTTGCAAAGGGTGAAATGAGGGAAGTGCAGAGTAGTGGAATGCAGCACACTTGGACAATTAGTTCAGAAAGTGTTAGAGCTGTTACTGTCTCCTTTGTTTTACAAAAAGAACACTGAACTAGGAAATCAAATGGTTTTTGCTCACGAATATAGGAGCTCTATTTTTAATCCTTGGAAAGAAAAAACAGGAGTTTGCCTTTAATGTACAATCAAACAACTCTGCATTACCAAGAGCTCTGTGCTGCACAGCCCTGGGTGGCTGCAGGAGAACAGGCTGTTTGCAGTGTTCCTGAACAGGAGCTGAGCCTCTGGGAAGCAATTCTCACCACACCTAGTGATGAAAGGTTTGGACTTCAATGTGAAATTTGGCTCTTTCACCTGAAACTTAAATCACTGCACACATGATGGGGACACGTGTCTGAGTGTAAAATCCTTCAGGGCAAGAAACCATTTGAGCACAGATACATGACAAAATATGTGTGAAGTCATGAAGGTTGCACTGTCCTCTGATAGCAAGTCCAGTAGGTTTATGTTCCATATTCCACAACAAGAGATTTTTGAAGTAGCTGCACTGATGAATGAAACCAATATCCTTTGTCTAGAAAGGAAAAAAGTCTTCAATCTACACTTAATAAAACATCATAGCCTAAAATTTATGTATTTCATCAAATTCATTTTTCACAACAATAAGGCAGTTTTTTACATTTTGGAAGACTGAAGCAACAGTGAATGATTCAGGAACACTTGTCTCAACAATACTGGAAAAAAGGTTATGACATGAAATTAAAACCTAAGGCTAATTCCTTTAAAAGGAATAAAAGGTTTTATACATTCACAGAAAATGCAATGATTCTGTATAAATTTAAGAAACACAGAAAAACCCTCCACTCCTTCTGTAATCCACTTAAAGGAATTTTCCTGTCCCATGATTTGTTCTACACGAGGAAAAAAATCCCAAGCACCTTACCAAGTGTCAAAATGTTTGATTTTCAGAAACTTTTCAAGGTATTTCAGGGAAAACATATGCAGTTATTAAAAGTAAAAATTGCTTTCTCAAACATCAACAAAGATAATATGAAAACTATAGATGTAATATTAATGAATTATAGTAGCCATTTCAAATATTTGTATGCATATACAATCACATTTTGCAGATTTTGGTGTATTACTAGAGAGATTTTAAACATTCCACTAAAATATCTTACTGCTCATTTCATGACAAAATATTTAATTCTTTCAAGTTTCTCACCATATTTCCTAAGGAATGTGAACATCTTTTTCAGTCACAGAGGGAAAAGAAAAGCTTATTTGTGTTCCTTGGTGCTCTCTGTTTCCTCCTTGAAAACCTAGAAGGGAAGTGCTCTGTTCTGTTTTCTGAAGGAGACGTGATGGATGATGTGTCACAGGATATGTGATAGCACAGGAAGCCAACATAGCAGCAAAAACTCTCTAGTGAATGCATCTGTCAGTTTTGGTGGATGAATCTGTCAAAGTTCAGGTTGCAGAGGTGCAGCTGTTTCTCTGCTGCAGTGAGCAGCAAAACCACTTCCCTCAGGGTTTTGAACTGCTGCTGCTTAAGTCAGTATTCAAGGCTAATTTGTTAAATACACTTTTTGCATGAGGCTTAACAAGGAGTGCTGATAACCACTACTGACCAGTAGCTGCTACCATCTTGTTTTTCAAAATACATCAGTCTTAATCAGAGGGGTTTTGATTCAATTTCAATTCAAGTGCATTTTCAGAAATATAACCCCAGTCAAATAGTAGCTACACCAACAATAATTTTGGTTACAAATGAATAAAAGACCATGAATATAATACTGAATGAGTAAAATTATGCTTCTGATCCAGAGGAGGGCAATCTAGCCCTAAAAAAAACAACCTAAAACAAAAACATGGCAAAAAACCCAACCCAAAACTTTACCAAGACTTTAAAACCCCCATCAAAGCAACAAACCAGAAGAGTTCACTGTTCTCCTAAGGTTGGCTATTTTTGTCTGTCACACCAGCACTGATTTACACAGCAAGACACCTTTAGTTTTCCATAGTTTGGAGGAAAACAGCATTGTTACAAGCCACTCTTTTCATGGCAGAAGGAAATCAGACAATATCAGGAATTAAGTTTGCCACACTCTTCTTCATACCACAAAGAAACTTTAGTGATTGTTATTGCACCAGTGAGATGTGACTGATTCAAACTGACACCAAAAACCCTCAACAATATTTTCTGAAGTGTTTTTCTGAGCAACAGCTCTAATGACTGATGGTCACCAGGTTTGACTGTGCTTTGTTTTAATTGGTATTGTCTGTCAAATCTTTAATTGTTATAAAAATCTCATTTTTAGGTTAATGAAGTAAAAATAGGGAAAACATAGGGAAAGTAAGAATAGTAAATGCATGAAACTACTACAAACTTCTTACTTCTCCATAAATTATTTTATTAGCTTGAAATATACTGAATACCTTGTTTCTAAAACTGAATTTAAATTCAAGTAGCTTTTAATTTCTTCTGTTTTTCCTGTTTAGCTCTTGAATACTCACTCCACTGGTTATACTGAGGAAAAGAGTATTTAATAATGTTAAAAAATTAGGATTTAGAGAAAACTTGTCTAAAAATGTAAAATGTGATACTTAAACTAGTAAATCTATCCAAGTATTTGCAATTACTTGTTTGACATTTGCAAGGGCTGAAACTAAGAATGCCTTCACAGTGCCTCAGGGTCCAAGGATGATCCATTCCTCACCATGTCTGGTCTTGTCCCAAGAGATAAGTCAAACAGGTTCTCAAACCTCAATTTTATAAGACAAAGGCCATTATACTCCAACCAGCAAGGGGAGAAAAATACTCACTGCAGCTGTGGATCTCAGTGAACTGGCTAAGAGAAAGAAAGTAATGCCCAAAGTCACTCCAAAATCACTGTGGTAGGAATGGATATTGGTAAATATTTGTACTCTGTTGTGCCTGACACAACTGTGTTCCAGAAGCACGAGGAACAGGGATCTGTGACTCAGTGCTCACTAGAAGGATTTAACCAGTAAAAATTCCAGTATTTACAGATCTTCCTTCAATACTGGTGAGGGAAAGTCCCTCAGTTATGTCTCACTGGACATCTGGAACTTCTGTTACTGTTAACAACAGAGGAAGAAATGAAAAGTGCACTGTCATGGTGCTTGCTGTTAATGCTCTTGCTGAAATGACCTGGGCAAGATAAACCTTTATGAGATTTACTCATAATGTGCTGTAGGTTTTGTTTTTTATATCCCAGTGGGCCTGTCATTATAGTTTACCAACTTCTGCTAAGATAACCAATTTTTTCCTTAGTTTTCAGATACTGGACTGTGTGTGTCTTAGGTAGTTCACTATTTTCAGGATATTAAAAACACCATGATTCATTCTTGCTTGAACACCTTGAGTTCTCCAAAAGTTAAGAACTGCAGTGTTTAAATAAAAATACTCAGTACTGAGATTCACTTACAACATTGTATATTTAATAACCAGCATACCATTTGAAGTGAAATAAATTACAGAAATTGAAATGCAGTGGCCATGATAATCTGTTTAATAAATTAAGGCAAAATATTAAATATTTGTAATAAATCAATACCAAAAAATCAAAATATTTTACTTTAAATTGTAATGTAACAAGATAGATTTGATTTAAATCTATATTTATCCTTCTATGGCAATCAATCAGCATTTTGTCTTTGCTACTAGTATGAGCCATTAGCTAAAATCCCTGTTACAGTTCAGTTAAAAAGTTCTGAAACAGCAAACAAATCAGAACCAGAAGTAATTCTGTAACAAAAGAACAGATTTTAAACATTCTCCACCTTAAATTAAACATCACAATACCTCTATCACATTCTAAGTCAGGTGTCTGCCTTAGTCAGAGATGAACAAAGGAAGGAAAGCAACAAAGACTTTTTTTAACAGCAAATGCAGTGAACAAACCCAGTTATCACACGTGGGAAGCAAACTTGTTATCCTGAATTTGGATTACAATGAGTTAGTGTACAGACTATGAGCAACTGTATGAAGCAGTGAACAATGGTGAGGGCAACCTTCATGGTGGAGTCTCCAAAAGGTTTGAAGAATCCCAACAGAAAAAGAAAAGGCTCAGTTCTACCAAGTGAGTATTTCTTCATCATCATTTTGATACAATCAAAAGGAAAAAAAGTGCCTCTCCATTTGCAGCATTGCACTGCAGTCTAGTAAAACAACTCTCACAAAATATTATTTTAATGTATTATATTATTTTAACGAGATCTGAGCCTCAAATTGCTCAAAGATAAATTAATTCCTGGTTTCCAGGTGCATTGTAGCCTCTGAACAAATATAAAAGAACAAAGTTATGCAAAAAATGTTATGTTTCTGTCTGAACATGTTTTATCCAGCAATGTAAGTAATGTGAATGTCAGTAATATTTTCTTTTCTTCTGTGCTTGTTTGCCTGTGCATGTGGCAAGGCCCTGCCATGGCTTTTACATGTGTGCAGGTTTACATCTTCCCCACACAGAAAGCTCACCAGGAAACTGTGGCAGGAACTCTGGGGGGTGTGCTGTGTGCTGGCACTGAAAAATACTTTTAACACGAATGTGGTCTACATTAGAAAAGGCCACGAGAAATGTCTTTTTCAGTCAGTTGTCTTAACATAAGTAAAATCTCCACTCATATGGACTTTACTCAGCATCTTTCCAAATATTCCAGTCAGCTGCCCTATAAATGGATAATTGCTTAAATGTGATTTAGGCAAGACTGTAAAGTTTGGACATCTGTCCCCTAGGGAGAGTAATGACACAAGATAATAAAATGCTGGCTACATCTAAAAAAGTACCTGCCCCAAGTTTGGACAAAATCAAACTAACAATGACTGAAATTTTTTTTATACCTACAAAGAAAAAAACCCAAGAACATCCACAAAGAAAATTCTTGAGAACAAAAGTGATTTCTCTAATGAGCAGCAAACAAATTTAAGGTTGCCAGGATGTCTAAACTACTCCCAACCAAAGGCTAACTGGCACCTTACTGGACTCTCCAAAGAACACCCCAGATCAGCAGCAGCACAGGACAGAGAGCTCCCACCTCCCCCAGACCGCAGAGCAGTGCCCCTCTCTGGGAACCTGATCTGTGCATTGAGCTGCTCGGATTTGCCATCTCTGTATTAGCATAACCATCCTCCTCTCCTCCTCCCCGGGAACAGCCGGTGCTCATGAGTTACCCTTTGCTGCCCTCTGCCCTCCACGGAGCCGCTTTCTCAGTGAAATGTGATTCTCTGCGCTTCCTGTGAGAGCCCCAGCAGCCGGAATCTCTCGGCTGGAGGAGTGGCAAAATAGGCTTTTTGCTCCTCCGAGTACCTTTCCTTCACTTCAATGATGTCCCTGTAGCGGCCGTCCTGCCAGTGGAAGTTGAACTGCTCCAGCAGCTCAATCCTTTTCTCCTCCGTGCTCACACAGTCAGCAGGAGTGGGCTGTTCCAGGAGTGGCACCTGAATGTCTGGGAAGAGCAAGAGACCCCGAATAGCAAACCAGCCACCATACTTGGGATGGACACAAACGCCAAAGATCTTCTGGAAGAAAAAATAAAAAAGCAACGTTATTCAAAATATCAGATGTTTTCTCACGCTCCCAACCTTCTCTTGGAGTGCTGTATAGACCAGAAGGGAAAACTTTCCTGAACTTATGGCTCGAAGCACTGCATTTCATTCCCATTTTCTTGTGCCCACGCACACCTCCCTGAAATGTGGGGAGAGGTTCCTTCCTGAAAATCTATTACAGGAATTAACCACAGAGCATTTTCCCCCCCACTTTGTAATGCTCTAACCAACGGGTTTTCCTTTACACTGCCATTTATTTTTCTAAGTAGGTTTAACAGATCAAAATATTTCTCTCCATGCACATCTTCCTACTACCTCAAAGAATCTTGGAAGCTTCCAATTCCCACCTGAAACATTTTATGAACCTGTATGTGCTCTGAACTTTGTAGTTTCCTTGCTGTTCAGTGGTTCTTCCCAAACAGTGTTTCTGCCTCACCTTTTTCCCCCAAGGATCAAGCTTCACATCCTTCCTTTGATAGTAATATGCAGCTCCAGCAACGTGGGCAGCTGTCTGTGCCAGGAATTTGGGCTTTCGGCTCGGCAGCATCTCGTAATCAAACATGACATCCACCCTCTGGTCAGGGAATTTCTAGGAAAATTTGAAAACATCAGCCCAAGCTCATGGAAAAAAAGCTATGAGCTTGCAGGCACAAGAGAAGCCTGCAGACTCCCACATCCTGCTGCTGAATTCTGTCAGCAGGTTTGAGGCTGTGGGCGCTCAGCCTGTGCCTGCAGAGCTCCCTCACAGCTGCAGGATGTAATCCAGAGGCAGAACATGCAAGTAAAGCATCCCAAGCCTGCTGATGCTCCCACCTTCATGAATAATGCTTCACCCTTCCAAAGAGTGGGGCAGGAGCCTGCAGGGCTTTGTCTGCTGCTCATCCCACCTGGTTGTGTGCCACAACACTGAAGGGAATTTCGGTATTTTGGCTTCTTACCTCCTTCACACGTGATAAATGATGGGAAACACACTGATCCACAGGATCCCTGATGATTTTTAATCGTTCTTTATTCACAAAAGGCTTAAGGGCTTTGTCAAACATGGAAGGTGTGCTGAGCACCACGAAGGCCAGTGTGTCATCTGGGTAGGGGAGGTGGAAAGCTGGCTGGAGAACAGCATTGTACCACCCAACCTCCAGCAAAGAAACACAAATTTCCATTAGAACACAGAAACCATTCTAGTGGACATGCAGAATGTAAAAAAGTGGAAATAATTGCGGGCCCCCCTTCATTTGCAATCAAGATGGGCAACTTGCCCAGGGCCTTTGTTTCAAACCAAGTTGTTTTGCACACCAGGATTCACAGTTTGGGGGAAGTTAAGCTGTGAGCTGTGAGATAAGAATCACACACAGCATTCAGCTCCAGTCTGCCCTTTATCCAGCTCTGCTCAGAAACCTAGAGGGAAGTATGAGCAATCAGCCTTGCCAATGCAAATCAGATGGTTTGGTTCAGATAAAGCTTTTACAGTTTTTTTTCCCTTTCTTATCTCAGGCCAGAAAGAAACTGGTACTTCTGTTTTGTGTGACAAGTTGCATGTTTTACTTTTTCTGCAGGAAACACTTGCATGAAATGAAGGATTTGAAGCTCTTGGCAGTGCTAAACCCCCGCTAAAAACATTACCAGTAGCACATGGATTATGACACAGCCACATTTGAATATTTCATTCCAGGGCTGGACATGTTATAACACGGTCCAGAAATGAGAGATCAAGCCAGGGCAGCAGGAAGCATGACCAGACCTGCAACTGCCAAGTGCAGGAGGAAATGACCCAGACCCCCTGCACCCCACTCCTAATGCCCCGCACTGTAACATCAGTCTTTTCATAGGTTATGACACAGGGTGCCACAAAGGCCAGCTCTAACAGTCAGAGAGATGCTGAGTGATGGAACATTAAGTTTGAAAATAAAACTTACTGCTTATTCTAAATAATCAGTGAAATTACTCTGACAGTGACCCTGCAGCTGGCAGTGGCAGCCAGTCTGCCCATCTGGAAATAGAGAACAAAGGCTAGATTCACTATAAAGCTTACATTCTTATATGAACCTCTAAGTTTAATCAGTTTTGTGGCTCTTAAGGTGTTGAATTGAGATGTTACAAGGAATTAGAGAGATGAATCTTAAGCTTTGCTGGTTTCCCAGTGAAGGGCAGTCAGTGCACTAGGGGTGCCTGTGTCAGAATGAAATCTGGAGAGAGCTAATGGGCTAAAAGGTTTCCCCTCTGGTAGCTACAGTCTTTTCATCTGGGTTCTGCCCTGAATTCTGCTGATGTGTTCTAGACAAGCAGCATTACATTTTCCAAGTTCTGGAGGCACTTCTCCCATTAATTCTTTCACCACCTCATTTTTATGCAAACAAGATCATAGCAGGAAATAAGAATATTTCAGATGACACTCCCCAGATAGATGTATATTTCAGATACAACACTCCCCAAGGGAAGGGCACGTTTATTGCAGATTGATTTGTGTTTGATGTTGCAGATTGATTTTTATCAGATTGGCCTGGGGTGGGCAAGGAAGGGGAGCCCCTGCATTTACAGCTGAACAGGGGACAGTGGCAGAGGGGAGGCGCCTTCCACGGGCAGAACAGCGGGCAGAGACCATTCAGGAGCGGATGAGGGGGTCAGCACTTTCACAGACAGGTGCTCCCACACTTCGATTAAAATGTAAGCTTGCCTAGAGGACTTTGCCGCCTGCTGGGGCAGATGTGTCATTACGTAACTCCCCGACCCCGCCGGTCAGGGCCCGCATCAGGGCCGGAGCAGCCGCTGCCGCTGGGGTCACCTTGCCCCGCGCTCCCGGGCGGGCCGGCCGGACCCCGCGCTGCGCTCCGGCCCCGCTCGGCCGAGGGGCGCCCCGAGCTCCCCGGGGCACCGACCCCCGGCACCCCCGTCCCCTGCGCAGCCCCGGGACCCGCTCCCGCCCCGCGCTCCCTCAGCTCTGTGAGCAGTGACGTAGCTCCCATGACGTCACGGTGACGTCATTACCTTGAAGGCGTGCGCCTCGAGGCCGAGCGGGCCCAGCGCGCCGCGGAGCCGCTCCGCCACGCGCCGCTCCATGGCGGCGGCGGCGCGCGGAGCACCACGGGAGCGGTAGTTCCGGCCTGGTGGGACCCCCCGCGCGCATCCCAGTGTCTCCTAGGAGACGGCGATGCGCGCAAAGCACCCTGGGAGTCGTAGTGCGCGGCGCCCTCCCCTCTGCGCCGGCTCCCCCTGAGGGGACTCCATGTCCCAGCATGCTCAGCTCAGTCCAGCCGGGGTCCCCTCACGGTTCCCGGCCTTGTGCCCGTCCCGGTCACACCGCCAAGGATTAGGTGTATTTTCCTGTCCTTGCGCTCTGTGGGAAAGCGCCACCTGCCCCTGTGGGTGGGTGCTGCTCACTGAAACAGTGAGGCCCTGTGCTGGCAGTCCTTTCTCCTTCCCCTTCTGAAAGTGCATCTTCTTTGCAGGTTCTATATTCCCTACCAATGCATTTGCCACACTGGAGACCGAGCCTCAGGTCTGGATCTCTTTACCCTAATCTTTATAGCTGCTATCTGTATAGTACTTGTGCAATGCTCTCCAGTATGTAGTCCTGGGTTTTATGAGAGTCAGGACACCAAATGTGCAAGTTCAGGGGGACAGAATTACCTCAGATATGCAAACTTATTGCTCTGTGGAGTTTCCTAACATCTTCTAGTACCCCAAGAGTCCCTCCTTATTGTACCCATGCCTTCTGTATTGGGAGGGCAGATGAATGCCATCAGTCATGTTTAGAATTGTGCTTTGTTCTTTACAGATCTCTCTGTATTTCCAGTCTGTAAAGTTGAACCAGACCACCATGTTCTTTCTTGGACTAAACTGTCAGTAATCCTTGTACAAAATCTGTTTTTGCCCATGTGCTCTTATAATTGAATATCTCAGTCTGTGAATTGAGTAAAACAGGGGAAAGAGCTCCAGCAGGAGCAGATCCATAAACTGTGAAGCAGTGCAAGTAAAGGCAGTGGAGCCAAAGCACAGGGAACTGTAGGAGATCTCTTACACAGATCACTTTTTGTCTAGGTTTCTGAAGTCATGTTGAAGAAACAACAGGCTGAGTGTAGCCTGGCACAAAGTTGCTCCATGTCACTGCTCAACAAGGAGCAGAAAAAGTTGGATATGAGGCAGAAAGGGGTTTGTATCTTTGATACTTGAAATAAGAGGTTTATGCCTGTGTTGATATGTTATATGTCTAGCTCCCTTCTTTTTCTCAGCTGTTCTGGGGTTTTTCTGAAGGGTTTAATGCTGTGCTGGATCAGAGATTGCCTCTGGAAAACATGTGGATTATTGTCCCCTCTCTCTCAGGTGCTAGACCTGCTGAGCAGCCACAAAGCTCAGTCTAACAGAGCACAGTCTTACAGTTTGCACAAACTCAGGATGGAAGTGTGGAGCACTCAGGTGCAGGGGATACCCCTTCAGGGAATTTGGGGGTGCCCAGGTCCATGCAGCCACATTCTGCAGGAGCAAGTGCAGCTCCTGCATTGGAAGAGAGTCAGCTGCAGGAATGTGTCACAGGAGGGTGCTGCTGGCTGGTGGCTGCTCAGAGCTCTGCAGGACAGCTCTTGCTGTGGCAATTGCTTCCACAGGCACTGGATTGGCAAGCTCAGAGATGCTGGGGACTGATGTCTCATCCTGCTGTTCTCTTTCACCAGCTGTTCTTTGTACCTGCCTGCACAGTTCATTTCCATGTCTGGCTCCAGATTTACTGATGGAGAAGGTAGCAGATTTGCCAGTTTTTTGAGGTGGGGTCTTCCATTTCAATCCTGACCTGGCAAAGCTTGAGGCAGGTCTGATTTCAGTGTCTGCCCTCTCCTGGAGCTGATCTCTGGCTAAGTGCAGAGAGGGTGTTCAGTCCTTTTGAGGCAGTTCAGGAAGGGGGTGACCCCTAGGGAAGGGGTGACAGTGCTGGGCCTGCCAGAGTTCATTTGGACAATGTTCTCTGATTTTTGGGGCTGTCCTATGCAGATCCAGGAGTCAGACTCGAAGGATCCTTGTGGATCCCTTCCAACACAGGATATTCTGTGATTCTAAATGGCAGCCTCTGCTACTGAGACGTTTGTATCCTGAGGGTTGGCATCATCTGCTCATTCCACGTGGGCGTGGAGAATGAGTACCTGCTGTTCCCTTCACAGCTGTCCTTGGAGCTGTTCCCTGAGCCACCTCATCTGCCTTGTTTAATCAGGAGTGTTGCTGTCTCCTGTTCTGTCAGGGCAGTCTCCTTGCTGCTATTTGGACAACACTTTACTCGGATTTTACTGCACTGACTGAAATAATTGGTGCGTTTCAGAAGAGGTGCTCATTTCAAATACCTGAGCTCGAATTCCTTTCCAGATCCCCCATCCCTCACATTCCTTTCTCCCCAAGCTCAGCTGGTGGGAACTGGCTTTGTTTGTGCCACAAATCTCCACTAGCTTGGCCCTTGCTCTCCCCCACCCCTACCAAGGGCTCTGACCTGCTCCCTGGAGAGAAATGAGTGACATCTCAGCTTCCTTGTCGAAGATCCTTAGATCTTTTTGGCTCTGTTTCATTGTACCCTCTGTCCAACCCCAGCTGCCCTCGGACAGCTGCCAGATGTCTGAACTGTCACAGGTCTGGATGAGAATTCATGTCACAGTTTCCAGCATTCTCTCCCCTGACAGCTTTGTGCTACAGTAAAACAGCATCCAGAGAATATGGTTCACTTCCCTGGGGGAAGGCAGCAATATGTCTGTGAGGTGTCTGTGCCCCAGGTATGGCTTTGTGGTTTTTTCTATTATTAGGAAAAACACAGCACTCTCATTCATCCCCCTCAGGCTAATGCTGATATCACGTGGAGTACAATGTGATTTGGTGTCATCATGGAGCATCTATACAAAAAGAATTATTAGTTTTCATTGTTCTCCACAACAGTAAATGACAAAGATACAATGTTGTACTGATTATAATAGAAGGGATTTTCCTTCTGCTTTCCATCCACAGCTCTTGAAACCTTTTTCTGACCCTGGTAAAGAACAATTGTTCTGCATTAGGTAGGAACCTGATGTGAGAGAGAGAGACACACACATTGTTTGAATGGTCAGGGCAATTTGTAACCGAAATGGAGTTAAAGGACATCTTAATTCCTTGTCTGTTTTTTTGATCTTTCTAGCTCTTGACCACAAGCATATAAATGTCTATTTTTATTAGTGGGGAAGTATTGGTGAAGACTGAGTCTGGAGGCTAATGTAGATTCATTATTAGGTTTTCTTTGATAAAAAAATATTGTATCAACTTGGTGAGATGTTTTCAATAATGGAACTTCGTTGCACTTTTCCTGTAATTAAATATTGATTCCTTATTTCTTTCTAAAGCCTAATGCCTTCCCTTATTATGTCACTCTCCCACCTGTTAAGCTCTGATTTCATGAGATGTTGTCTGTGCTGTCAACATCAGCTTAAAATGTTCCAATCTCTCTGCATTTTCCTGCCCTGGCCTCACAGCACATTGCCTCCCAAATTTCTGCTGCTGCAGTTGTTGGTGTGCTGTAAATCCGATCAGGGAGCCGAGCTGGTTCTAACAAGTGCGTCATTGTTCGGGCTTTTTTGTTGGGTCTTTTTTCTTTTTTTTTTCCCCTGAAGTGGTGTGGTTCACAGTGCTGCTGCAGGAAAAAATTGTGCTGGCACAACTGAGTGAACAATGTGATCAGGGCTAGGTGGGGAAGCAGAGGTTCTGCTGCCAGACAATTCATCTCTGAAAACACAACTGAATTGCTCAGCAGAGCTGCCTTCTGCTGCATGAGGCATGACTGTTGGAAACCCCATCAAAGTGGTGCCCACCCCATCCTCACCCCCAGTAACTCTTCCAGCAGGCATTGCTGAAGTAAGGGACTGTCAGTGTTATCCTTCAAACAGACCTGCAGTCTCTGATCTGAAAGATCATGTGAAAAGTCTCTTCTGGAAGGAAGTAACATCCATGGTACCTGCAGGGAAAGAAGAGATCACAGGAATGATTTCACACTTACTCTAGTGTTACTAACAGTCTGGGATATGGCTTTCCAGCCTCTGGTTTAGAGATCTCGTGCTGAGGTCAGATGTCATGTTGTTCCTTTCCAACACAAAGTGACCCCTGTATGGGAAGGGTTTGGCACTGTGGCCGTGGCTTGGAGTAGAAATGAGGTGGCTGATTCTTTGTGTTTTAAACCTGAACGATGTGGAGCTGGCTGGAGCTGTCAGTGCCACAGATAGGTGAAGTCTGTGCCTGAACATTTTTGCCAATATGTTTTCCTGCCTGTCATGTAACCTGTTTTCTGCTGCCTTGTGCCACTACTTGTACCCATGTAAAAAGGTAGACAGAGGGTACTTAGACTCAGTAAGTCTATCCTTGAACTTATGGCCTAATCTGCTGGTTTTTAAATTTCTTTTAGAGCGAAGCAAGAAGTTGCTGAGAGAGGCAGAGTGGTTTTCTCCATCTTTGGCTGAGGTTCCCACCCCAGACACTTCAGCTCCGAGGAGCTTTCCAGTGCCATGGAGGTCGAGGTGCCTGAAGGTAAGTGTGGCTGGATCCTGCACCCTCAGGTTCTTAAGAAGCTGAAGGATTTTCTGCTGTGATGTGGAAGACAAAGCTCTACTGTCCAGGGCATTCCAGAGGTCATACAGATGAGAGGCTCTTGCTGGGTCCACTTATACTGGTAGGACTGAGTATGCAGTGCCTAAAGGCAGGAAGCCAGCACAGTTTGGAGCAGTGGCCTAGCACTTGGGCCAGATTTAAACCTTAGTTCTGAGAGCAGTATTGCTATGCCAGGACAGAGAAAACATGTGTGTGCCTGCCTATTCTTTCATCCTCCCTCCCCATGTAGTGTCAGGGTAATGAAAAGCTGCATGTGAGGGCCAATTATGATACTTATCACTTCCTCTGACAGTGCCAAGATACCATCTCTTAATGTGGCTCCATTTTTGTTTTGGTGCTGACACATAGCTAGTGAGAAGGTTAAAATTGCTCACTTCAAGAAGGTTTGCCTCCCAGCCTCTTCATCCTTTTGGATTTATGCCTTGCTCTTAGGATATAAAACCCCTTGTGTTTGCATTAACACTTAGCATTAAAAGAAATCAGGAACAAAGGGCTAATGTTCCTTTAAAATAAAAAAAATAATGCCCTACTTTAGTAAGATGCTTAAGATTCTCGTGAATGGAGGCTTTAAGGCATATTAAACTGCTCTATGTGCTGTTTTTCTAATTTACTAATCCTGCTGATTCAGATTTTACTAGCAAACCTGCTACAATTAACTGCTTTGTAGATGCAGCTGTAACATGTCAGGTTGCTGTTAGGGCAATGCCTGAAGAGCCTGCATGTCCTATCAAAGGGTTAAGCTTTTCTCTAACATTTATTCTGAGGTACATACCAGGTGGGGACTCTTATATAGAGTTTTACTGATCAAATGTTCAAGCAAACAATCTCATTTAATAATAAGCAGATAGTTACCTGTTGCTGTATTATTGTAGCAAGTATTTGTACATAGTAGCATCAGAAACCCTGCAGGGGTTACTGTGGCAGGGGCACCCAGTAGCTGTGTTGGCTGTTTCAGTAGGAGATAAATGAGGATGTTTTTAATAGGGTTTGAGATGATTGCAGACCACAGTGAACCAGCAGTGCTGGAAGGGATAGAAATAGACATTCTGTCGTTCTCAGGTCTGGCAAATGGGGTAAGAAGACTGGGGAAGGATAATTCTTTGGTCTTTTGGTGATTGTACATGTACCTCCAGGCTGTGTTTCAAGCTGGCAGAAAGCAGTGCTGGAGAAGTGGCTAGAAATAGCTGGAGTGATGATCTCAGCAATGACCTGCCTGGGCTAGAGCTGCATGACCTCTACTGTTAGCCAAAAGGCACTCTTTACTGCCTGGAGCAACTAAAAAATGGAAAGGATTTTGGCTTCCCTGGGAGGGCAAACTCTTCTTGACTTGTTTGTTCCCTGCATTTTCCACAAGTGGAAGCTGTGAGGTGTGGGGCTGACCTAAGGGGACAACTCCAGGAAGGGAAACAGCCATTTTGATAAATTATTCACAAACTGCCCAGTCTCACACTCTGCCAGAGACCTGAGCTGTTTTTTGCCACCTCATGCCCCTTTGTTCAGACCTGCCCCTTCCACCCTTTCAACACCATGTTGCATGTACTATCTTTCTCTGCTGGAGACAGACACTGGTGCAGGACATGAATTGTGATTTGTCAATCAGCTTTGGTAGCTGCCAGCTGGCTTGCAGAGGGAGAGATGCTGTGGTGCTTGGCTGCAGTGGGGGTGTTCCTCCAAGGTCAAAAAATTCCAAGCTGCAGTCCTCTGCTTCAGCCCTCTCCCATGGGATGGGATGTATGATCCTGTCCTCTGAGCTCTCACTTGGTGGACCAGAGCAAATTGTGAAAATTTAGTGTGTTTTCTCTATTAATGCCTTCAAATGTTTACTTTTTCTCACAGTTATACTGTAAGTTTTGAGTTATGCTGGATTGTGCTTACACTGTTGGCTATCTAAGCTCTGGGATGTAGAGCTGAGTTTGGATTGTTCCTTTTAGGGAGACTATGCACAGGAAGAACAGAACAGATATAGAATGACCATAGATTTACCCTGTCAAGACCCAATATGGAGCAGCTGACTTGACAAGTGCTGGTAAATTGCTTCCTCTTGTGTGGCACAAAACAGGTGGAGAAATCTTGTTATTTGAATAGAAAATTCCATGACGCTCATAAAGGGGAGGTTGCTGGTTTGTTTTATGAGAATAGAGTGCCACAGTGGCAGAAAAAGGCCCTGTGAAATTTCCTTATGTAGTTTGATTTTTTTTATTCCATTTCCCTCTGAGACAATTTTATAATTCCAGTCTGTTGAAGGAGAAGGGAGGAGGTGAATGATTGATACCAACTTAGACTGTGTAAAATAAAGGGAGCTCTTTTCCCAGTGCTTCTCTGAGCCCTTTGTGAAAACTGGTTCCCTTTCTGCTAGACAGCCACAAATAGTTTTGTCCACAGTTGCCTTCCACCTAAAAATATTGAGATCCTTTCAAAAAAGTGGGCAAATTTTCTCATCCTGCCCCTAAGATTATCAGAAGGGCAGTTGAAGCAATGATCCTGTTAGCTGTGTCTATTTGCCTGTGTGATTAGAAGGCATAGCCAGGACTAGTGCAAAGGAGCACTTCACTAATTTTGCAGCTGTCCCTAGTAAAACTCCTCTCAGTCAGAATCAAATGAGTGTCTAAATCTGGCTGAAAGTCATCTGGCTGAATCTTGTCTTGTTCCAAGCAGAAGCTGTAATTCAGTATTGAAAGCTTCAGCAGTTTGGACATAACAGCAAATTTTTAAGAAAATACTGAGCAGAGCTGACTGATTATCTCTCTTCCTACTGGTCCCAAGAAAGACCAGTGAAAGGAAACACTAATGCTTGTGATAGTTATCCTGTGGCAGCTGATGTGTACTTCTGAAAGAGAGAGAGGATTAAAACAGGGGAGGAGAGGAGTTACCCTGCAGGAGATTGTCAACAGATGTTCCATTGTAGTTCAAAGAGAGCTAGCAAAAGGCTTCTGCTGCAGGGATATATTAATTCTGGGCAGTGCATCACAGGGAGACCTGTTTTATGACTGGGAGGATACCTCTGGTAACTTATTTAGCTCTTTATTTGAACTGAGGGTGGGGTATCTGGTCTACCTGTAAACAGAGAGGGAGCTGAGCAGTAGGAACAAACATGTAGTTGTTTTCTTGCAGCTGTGACCACTGTCACTCTGATCAAGATCAAACTGGTTTTGTGGTTCGGGGGTTATTTGACTGAGAGGTCATTGAACAGAAAAAATATTACAGAGGAACTGAGGCTAACCATTGTTAAACTGCTGGGGCATGTGAAGCAGACCTGCCTTGAGTACGTCTTTCAAGCACACTTATTGGACAGGAAGTAGGAACAAGCACAAGGAAGGTTGTGCAGGCTGTCAAGCAGATGAATAAATTGATCCCTCTGTATTTAAAATGCACAAGATTACCAAGCTATCTATGCTTCCTTCATGTAATAGTTAATGATTTCTTATAAAATCTTTCCAATGTTACAGAATTAACTGTGATGGGGCATCTAGTTCACAAGCTCTCTCTAACCAGGCACAATGAGAAGGTCCTCTTCTGGGAGCTTCTAAGTGCTTTATTTTCTGACATGTTTTTGAAGTTGTGCTCTGGATGAAGGATGACTTTTTTAGATCTGTGAGGAAACATGACCCCTGTAGTATTAAAGTGAGGAAAAGTCTTCATTCAAATGTATTTGGGTGGGGTTTGAAGTCTGTTGATACGTTACAACGTTCGGGGAGATTTAAACCAAACCACAAACAGTTTTGGGAAACTGCTGGGTGACTTTTCATATTTGCGGTCATGGTCTTTATCACTTCAGTATGTATCAGTAGGAGTGAAAATTTGGCTGTTTTATGGACAGTAAGTGCATGACTTCTGTTTTCTTTGTGGGGGATGGAAAAGAGTATTGGAAATAAGTTTCCTGTCTCACTTCTGTTATGCAGTGAAGCAGAGGTAGCAAGTACATGAACATCATGGGCAGAGGCTCAGGAGGTACACTTAGAAAAACCATCCCCTTTCCCCCATGACAAATCCATATTTATACTGATTTGATGCAGTTACAGAAAATTAAGTATAAATAGTGCTGAGCTGTGCAGCCTCCTGTTTCCTTCACAGGTGTCTGAGAAATGACAGTAGGCATTTCTGTTCTCCCCTGGGTATAAGAAGAACACTGGCTAGTAAATTCTTCCAGGTTCTGCATAATTTCATAGCCTTCATTACTGAAAATTTACTGCTCTGCCTCCCTGGCTTGAGGCTTCTGTACTCCTGTTCCCTGGATCAGTGGAATACCTTTCTCATTCTGCTTTAAGTGGTAACAAGAACATGAGACTATTATCCATGGGAAATCCTTATGGGATGATTGGTCTTACAAGACCCACACTTGCCTTGTCCACTCCAGTGCTCCTTGTGGCAATTTCTCTATCTCTGTAGCCTTATTTACAGACTTGCAGTGTTACATGATGGTCAAATACAGCATCCAAAGCTAAAATACAGATACTGAGACATGAAAGACAACTGAGTGGGCAGAAAAATGGCATGAAGCCATTGGTAGCCCTGCCCATGGCACAGCATGTCTAGACTGTCACTTTTCAGCTTCTCAGATCCCCTTCCCTTCAAAACATGAGGCTGGAGAGAGGAGTGGAGGGCAGAGGAGGCAGATGGGTCTCAAACTCTGGTTTCCTTTTACCTGTGTTTCTTTCCTTTCTATTTAACTTTAAACCCAAATAATCCAGCTGATTTTTGGTCCCTTGCTAATTAGTAATCGTGCCTTAGCCTAAGAGGCATTAGAACTAAACCCCATCAGAGGCAACAGCTATGTTCAAGGAGAAATGCAGAAGTTGGCAACAGTTTCTGGTTCTGTCAGTTCTCTTTGCTGCACAGGAAAGGTGAAGCCTCCACAACAGGCCCATGGTCTCCATCTCCAAACCTGGCCACCTCAGAGGTTGAGTCATCTGGCTGGAAGGTCAGAACTCAGCTGGGCAAAGGCACAAAGCTTCGTATGTCCCAGGGGTGGCTGCCTGCACAAGCCTGTCCTGCTGCTGTCTCTCCAGCTAACATAGCCCTGCTCTGAGCTACCTCTCCAAGGCAGTTTGTTCTGGAGAGAATGAATCAGCTCTGAGTGGTACAGAGAAAGGCAGAACAGAGAACACTCCAATATAAACCACCAGAATAATGCTGACATTAGACCTGAGACTGGCTTAGTTGTGGCATGTTTGCTCTGTTTTGTATGGTTGTGTGTTGGGACAGGACTGAAATCTCTGCAGGGTTTAGAGTTCACCCTCATGTCTTCAGATTACTCAGCAAACACTTTTCTAGGCTACAAAGTCTTTGTTTGCTCTCCCCTTGCTCTAGACCTTCCAAGAATTTGCTTTTCTAGATTTGTTGTGGGAACTCTTTAGAAAACAGCATAAGCCAAATGACCAAGTAGTTTCACTCATCACATTTTGCTTTGTCTGCTGTACTATAAAATATGACAGATGATGCTACTTAGGTTTGGATTAGGCTGGCTTTCAGGATATTTCTGTAAATAAGGTTTGGGGTTACAGGTGACATCATGAGGATATCTTCAGAGGCAAAGGAAGGGAGTCTAAAGGTGTAGATTAGATCATTTGGTCTAGTGTGGTTCTCTAAGACAGATTTCATCTTATTTAACTGTACACAAATTAATCTCAGTCGACCCAGACCAGGAATGACCCTGACAAGAAGGAACACAGGGAGGGGGTGGTGTCCTTCTGAACTGTCAGAACTATGGTTCATAGCTGTCTGGCATTTTCTACTTATCAGCCCTGTGAATCTTTGTGCCCCGAACTGCTGCTGTTTATCTATCACAGGATTCATTGTGATCTATAAAAGCTTTCCAGTTAGATGTTTGCAATGAAAATATAATGACAGAGACACTTTTGGCATTTGTAACTTTATTGCAGAAAAAAAAAAAATCCACTATCAACATATTTTACAAACAAAGTTGCACTTTGGTGTTGGGCGAGTTTTCTTCCTCACCCCTTTCCCCTGGACAGCGATGCATGGGAAACCAGAACCAGCCCCTGCCCTTTTGATTGTGTGCAGACACTTCCCAGATATGCCAGCCTGCACC
This sequence comes from Erithacus rubecula, assembly GCF_903797595.1. Lineage (NCBI taxonomy): Eukaryota > Metazoa > Chordata > Aves > Passeriformes > Muscicapidae > Erithacus > Erithacus rubecula. The sequence goes on along the minus strand of NC_136662.1, from coordinate 18,438,409 downwards.
AGTTCCAGCCAGGATGGAGTTCTATTTTCCACCACTAACTTGCCAACTTTGTGCCGAAAACCAGTAGCACCCTGCCCTCCGGCAGGGGAAACAAGTCTGTAGCTAGGGAGATCACTCTGCGCAGACAATGCTTGATACAAAAGCTTTGGAGTTGTGACAATTGCTCTTTAGTTCTCATGCAATCATAGAAGAGAACCAACCCTCTTCTCTATTTTACTGGGCATCAATACACAGATGGAAGGCCAAAGCCAACAGCTGAAGCACAACTGCACTGCAGCCATTTGTCAGCCACTCTGGAAGCAGCAAAACAGGGAGGAGGAACTGCTGCATTACCCAGTTCATCTATTTGACCCAGACTGGTTCTGCTCCACCTTTGGGCTTTCCAGATAACTTGAGCTCAGCTGATGGGGAAATTCCTCTTGCCCTGCTACGACAACCAATAACAGCACTGGCAAATAAAGGTACTCTTGCAGGTGAGGGCTAGTATCTGTCCTTTGTGGGGTTCAGTGATGTTGCTACTAAAAGGAGAGGAGAAACTGAGGCTTGTAAGAGCAATGTGGCAGATAAACTCTAGCCCTTGCTGTATCCTGAGGGAACAACTGGCTTAGTCAAAAACCAAATACTCTAGAGAAGGCATGTGTTTCCATTTACCTGCAGTTAAATGTGAGTTAGAAAACAGGAGCAGGTGTAATTACATAAAGACTGTCATGTTACACACACTCTGGTCTTTCTGAGGCAAGGGCACCAAAACATCCTCTGATTCACACTCAGAGGCTCTGATCTATGAGTTTCCTTGAGAGGCCTCAAGAGCCTCTCAAGATGCAGTGTACAGCAGTGATATCTTGAGGCAAAAGTGCAGACTCTAACCAGCATAACACCAAGAAAGGGAAAGGGAGGAAGGCACCTACATCCAGGATCTGTCCTTGTGACATCATTTGGCTCAAAAGGCCAACATCAAAAAATAGAGGAGCTTTGACCTTGCATAGCACAGCAGGGAGAGCAAAGTATCAGTTTTGTACAACTTCCAGCAACCAGATGCTAGAAGCAAAATGAGAGGTACCTGAGGAAAGGCTTGTGTTAGCCCAGGCAAGGAAATGGACTAAAGCATTTACTGAGCCTGGGAAAGGAATTTACACATATGCCAAAAGCATCAAGTGTAGGAGACACGGTTTCCTAATTTTGGTGAGACCAAATTAGCGTGTCTAATTGGCAATAGACTGACTCCTATCAAGCTTGGTTAAACTAACATTATGTTCATTTTCCTCCCAGCAACTTCAAAGCAACATCAAGTGGTAGGGGCACTTCTCCAGTGGCCACAAAACTGTTTTCCCTGGTTAAAGGGAAAAGGTATGCATCTGGGAAGGAAGCAGAGTAGTCTTTTATCCTCCTGGTAGGTGTTTCAGGACGGGTAATGCAAATCCTGGGACTAAAGCTGAAACAGGAACAAAAAAAGTGCAAGAAAACCCCCAAAACAAACAACCTTAAAAATACAGAACAAGAGGGAAGCCAAGAGAACTATTTCCACATCCTTGGCTTCCTCAGAAAACAGCAGTCTCCTTTGCTGGCACTATGCTGACACCACCAGTGTTAAGAGTCCTAATCTGGATCATTTGCCCACCTCCTTTGAAGGCAGCAGCCACCAAGATGAACAGAAGAAATCCATGGAGAACACCATGGCAAAGGTTATCTTGGCTAATTGGTTGCCACAGTAAAAGGAGACATATCTTCAGGGCATTGTTTTGAGGAGAGCCTGGAGAAAAGGGTCAGACTTGGGCTCTGATTTGCAGCATAGGAACTTCAACACTGAACTATTTAAAACATCTAAAACCAAAAACCATCTGAAGAGGATCTTTCAGTTGTGTGCAAATCACAGCCCCTCATTCCTCAGCAGATCGTCTGGCACCAAGTCCTCAAGGCCTTTTCCTCTGGGCAGTGGATAGCTTGGTTGCCTAGTAGCTGTAGAGGGAGAGAGGGGTGTCCTCCATCATGTCATCCTAGAAGCAGAGAAGAGGGTGCTTTAATGAGATGTCTGCACGATGGCATCGTGGTCCCAGCCTGGGAGACTGCTGTGCAGGCAGCACAGCTTTCTCAGCCACACCATCACATTGTGGCCATCTGCCCAGCCATCCACCTAAATGCTGTCACTGTGCAGTTCCTGGATCTTTGAACTGTCGGTCTCCCTCCTGCTGCAGCATTTGGAGAGAAGAGGTGTGTGCAGGGAGTGCCTGCCTGCTGAAGAGATGTGGAAAACTGGCTGTTGAAAACTCCACTCAGCTTGAAACAGCATCAGCTTGCTTGCTAGCTGCAGTACTTCTCTATCCCAGAAAGTTTAGGGAGTTATTTGCAATTTCCCCAGAGCTAGTCCAGCCTCTGAAACCCTCATATATTTTTATATTCCCAAAGAGTCAAACAAAGACACACAAACAGACAACCTCCCTGGAATAGAGCATAAAATCTGCTTTGTCATAGTTACAAAGCAAATATATCAGGAAACAGGAGGAGAGGTTAGGAAGGTGTCATTTCAGGACAAGCCTGGATGGAGCTCTCCTTTCTCTCTCTAACCTCTCAGCATTCCCCTGCAGTGTGAGGGGAAGGCAGAGAGCTTCTTTAGCCTTGAGACTTGCTGTCTTGATTCAAACCTTGGATGGAAGGAGAGGGACCTAAGGAGGAACAGGAGTGTGTGATCAGCATTGGTGCTGCTGCAAATACCCAAAGCATTGCTAATGTAGTAGAAGAAGAACTGCAAAGCAGTCAGTAGCAAGCCAGCCCACATCAGGCCAGGCTGAAGGCAGACTCACCATGGGCAGGTCCTGCAGGCGCCGGAATTCCATGCGGTTGTTGTGCTGGCGGTATCGCAAGAAGCCCACCAGCCCCAGGATGCCCACCATGACAATGAAGACGGAGATCACAGTGATCACCAAGGGATCAGCCCTCGTTTTGCCAGCCAGACTGGGTAGCTCTGCAAGGAGACCAAGGGAATGAGGCCAACAGAGAGCCTTCAAGGGCTGGAGCAGCAAAGCTTTGTGTTTTCTGGTTCTACTCAGTACAACCAAGAGGCAATTTGAGGTAGCTCCAGCCCCTTGCCATGTTTTGTGAGAACAGGTACAAAACAATTACAGAATCTATTAGGCTGGAAAAGACTTCTGCAATTATCAGTCCAACCTATAACCCAACACCACCTTGTCAACTAGACCAGCCATTGAGTGCAACGTCCAGTTCTTTCCTTAAACACCTCCAGGGATGGTGACCCTACCACCTCCCTGGGCAGCCCATTAAAAGCAGAGTGTTTACCTGAATTGTCATCATCACCAACATCCACCACAGAAGCCTTCTCATGCCTGGGCTCCAATGACTGTGCCAGTGTGGGTGTGCTGGTGGGGATGGCAGCTGTGCTGGCAGCCATGGAGCGGGTCACAAGGCGTGTCTCTGTCACAATACTGGAGGCAGCAGCAAAGGACATGCTCTGTACAGTGGAGATGGAAGCAGAGGAAGTTCTGGGCTCCACCGTGCTCTCCTCTGTGGCACCCACAGGGCTTGTTCCTGGCTTGATTTCAGACCTTGCTTCTGTGGACCCCAGGATCTGCCCATCAAAAAGCCCTGACTGAGAGCTGTTAGTTGTTGCTGCAAAATAGAAACAAGCAGTTATTTCAAAGGATCCAGTGCAAGCACGTTGTTCTGTGGGACTGGACAAGATGGAAGCAAGACTAAGAAGCACTGCTGGGACTATAGGAATAGCAGCTTATTGTCCATCCTTTGGAAAACAAGCAGACCCTTTAGCGCAGCCACAGCTGAGCCACAGTGTAACCCACAGTGCTCAGAAAGTCCTCTCAGTTTTCATATGTGGCAATCTGCAATGTCAGCCAACCTCAGCTGGGCCCACAAAGCCTGTCCTTGGGGACAAACGACAAGCAGACAAGCTTTAACAACTCTACACACAGCTGGGGATCACCCCAGAGCAAGAGACTGGGAAAGGCCTCTCATCCCTCCTTACAGGGAGCACAAAGGAGGCTGCCTAGGGACTGGTAGCAGCATCCCCTGAGGCTGTGTCAGTGTGTCACAGAACAGCAGGACACAAGCCAGGGAAAACAATGCAGTTGTGCATGAACACCATGCAAATCAGTGATCAGTCAGTATCTGCCTTGCATTAGGGCTGTGTGATAGCTTGGCAGGCCTCAAGGCAGGCAAAACTGGGATTGCAGATCCTATAGCCAGTCCCTGTGCTGCCCAGAGGGGTCTGAAGGTAAGACAGGGCTTCCCATAGTTGCCCAGGAATGGATGAGCTGTCACTTGTGCTTGCCCATCTCCATGTTTTGTTTTAAGGGAGGGTGTGCTTCTCCAGGGAGGCTCTCATTGAGCCCCCAACCCTGATGCCAGAAAGGCACAGCTGGGCAGTGCTGCTAAGGCAGGTTGTTTCAGATTAGATATATGAAGGATGTCCCTGCATACAATCAGTATCCTCATTAGAAAGCAGCCAGCACAACTAATACCAAAATTAATGAGGTTTACAAAGAAGATGATGAACTAACATCTCTGCAAATAAGTTGCACTGAACTGGCTCTGCTTAGTGTCTCATTCCCTTATTCTCCCTCTCTCCAGTTACCAGGAGAGTGCTCAGACATTTCCAGGCTGTGCATCCTTGAGGCAGGACTCTGTGCACATGCAGTAAAGGCAAAACCTCACCTGGCACAGTGTTCAGAGGAGGTGTGGGGGTTGCACTGCTGGCGTCATCTGCTTCTTCAGTTGTGCTGAAAGGCTCTGTGGCTTCATGGCTGGGCTGGTTTTCTTCCAGAGTGCTGGTAGTCAAGGTAGGGAAGGGGATTTCAGTGCTGCTGTTGACTGAGAAGCTCATGTTGTCATGATCAGGATGTGTGACTGTGATGTCCCCAGGACTGGCAGTGGTAGAAGCCTGCAGTCTCTCTGCCTCAGAGCCTGCCGTGGGGGTGGTGGGGATGAAGGCATCGTTCACCTCTGTAGTGTGGGCTCCAGTGGCAATGAGCGTTGCAGCAGTCAAGTTTTTCTCCAGGCTTGTCTGAGGAGTGGCAGCGGTGACTGGACTGAAGTCAGAGGCTTCCCTTGGCTGATGCGAGGTTAGCGCAGAGCTAGGAAAAGGCGGTGACACCACGGCCTCTCCTGTCTCCTGAGCCTCTCCTATGGAACAGAGAAGTTTGTCAGAGATCCCACAATGACAGGAGAAACAGAGGAGAAAGACAGAACCCTTTAATTCCAATTCCAGCACAGGTTCACACTTGGGAAAGGGATTCAAACAGCTCCACTGTCCTCCTGGTTTTTGAGGCAGGAACCTGTTCTAGGGGACTTGTCCTTTACCCTCCTCTCCCTCATGTCCTGTGCTGTTGTTCTCCAGGGTCAGCACCACTAATCCTTCTATCCTCAAGCAACATTTAAACTTTTTAGAGGATTTGGGTTTGTTAAAAGCATAACCTGAGACCTGATTCTGTAAGAAATTTAGATAAGTCTTCTTTGGTTCATTGAGAAAGAGTCAAAAGTGGTGCTGAAAAAACACAAATGAGAAAAATGTGGAAGAAGGCTCTAGATCCCCTGGCCCAATAAAGTGGAGAAAAGTGATATTTAAAAACACTGTGGATGGCAAAGGTAAAGCATATGTTGTGAGTCACCTTAGTAGTAGTGTGGGATTCTGCTGGAGGAAGAGATGAAATGGGTAGCAAGGGTACTACAGCTAACAGGGCTGGGATGTGCTTTGGGAGCCACCTTTGTGACCTATTTATGAACACATCACCACTGTGAAATACAACTGTTGTCATAGAAATGGGGAGCTACTCAGCCTCCCACTACAGGAAAAAGGGGCAGCTTCCCTGAAGGGAACCTGCAGCAAGCAAGGATCCCCCCAGATCCACAGCTATTGTCACATTGTGACAGCATATGGGAGGAGGAAAACCACAAGGCTCTTACACTGCCTGTTCATAAACACAGATCCTGTGAGGTTTTTTCAGGGTATAAACAGGAAGAAAACAGAGAAATGTAGCCACATCAGGATGGACACTTCAATTTAAAAACATCCCATAGTCAATATTTTGACAATTTCTGTTAAAGCTTCCGTCCACACCACAGAGGACTGATGTGCTAATTACAGAAAAAAAAATAAAGGTACTGAAGCAAATTCATCATCATGCCTCTTCTCTCCACAGTGAAGAAGCATCCAAAGCAGATGCTATCAGCAAGACATTCCTCCACCAGCAATGCAGCCCATTCTTACACTGCTTTGGGGAAATTTTTTAGTTTTCAAAAGTTCTTCAGAACAGATAGAGTTATCAGAGCTCTTCTCCAGCTACAGCACTTAACAGGCCCTAAAAAAAGACACAATACATTGGTCTCTCAAGACCTTTGCAGTACCCTGACCAGCTGGAGAATTCAAAACCCTGGAGCAGCCTGATGGAGCTGTGCTTCCCCAGCCTGGGGCCCCAGTCCCAGGAGAGCTCCCGCAGGGATGCACAACCCTGCTCAGCACATTCAGAGAAGAAACTCTCACAGGGAACCCCAGCTGGGGCAATTTAAACATGAAGACCAAAGGCCTGAGTGATGTACCCTTTGGCCTGCAAATAAAGCAAGCTGCTCTGCCATGGAGCTCAGGCATAGGATACACCAACAGCACCTGTAAGGAAAAGAGCTGAGTGCTGGGTTTCCTGGGTCCAGGCACCAAAAGGCACAGGTTTTCACGTGACAATTTCCAGCCATAAACACTGCACTGCTATTCAGCACGGGGTGGGATCCCACCAGCTCCGGATGCTTGCTCAGTAAACACCCATCTACCTGCTCCTACACAGCCAGAGACATTGAGCCCTGCTGTCACCATGGGGTAAACAGGAAAGGTGGTGGCCTGGTGCCTGGCCAGTGACAAGCCTGGCTATGTGCTGCTCTGAATAGCTGGCCTGTGCCCGGGACAGCCTCTCACGGGGTGGCAAGTAATAACTTGAGTCATGCAGAGGAAAGGTTTGTGGAGAACTGTCTAGCACAAAGGCTTGAGCAACTCTGAAACCATCATGCTGGTTTCTGACTAGAAAAGTTATTTGCAAGATGGGTGCTACACACCAGGACATCTCCCCGCATGCCAGGGACTGGCATCCCTGCCACGATGTGCTGTGGGACAGGAGGGCTTGTGGGGATCAGCAGCTCCCCCCACCCTGCTGCACGCACACTTTCCTGCTGTCTGCAAGAGGGAGAGCTAGTGTGACTGGCATTTCCCTAAGCTCTTCTCTCCAAGAAGCCACTCGGCTACTTCCCACAAAATTATCTGGTGTCCATCACTGCAAAATAAAATGAGTGGATGGGCTGCTCTGCTCTGGCTCTAGTGTAACACAGTGCTGCGGTGTGTAAAACTTGGTTTGTAGAGAATTGCAGAAGAGATTTTAAATTGGCAGGTGAGGAACAAGGGACTGGCTTTGAATATGGTGTTGATGGCACCTCAATTAGTAAGTCATGCAGCCCAGCACATCACTGCACACCCAGCTCAGGAAACAAAGGAGAGCCTGAAAAAAAAGGAGAGCCTAATCCAGACTAACACAAAGATTCAAGACATTAAGAGATGATGGGGGAAGACAGAAAAGGCAAGAGCCTGAAAATGGCCAAGGAAACAAAGGACTGAGTAAATCCTGATCACCCAGGGACAGGCAGACAAAAGATTCCCATCACCCATCTGTCAGTTCCTAACGGCTAAGGGCACATCCAAAGCCAGCACAGTCACCAAGCAAAGCACCTGGGGAAATCCCCCAGAGGTGCAACTTGTTCCTTGTGAGCTGATGAGGTACAAGCGCTGAGATTAACTTCAGTTTTAGTTTAAAATAAAAACACTCCTCCAAAGGGCCTTGCTGCAATGCCACAGCTTGCTTTGCCAGTTTTATCGTCCATCCAAAAGGGCAACCCGTGGCCACGCAAACGAAACCTGGTGCAAACCCTGCGGTACAGAGGGGAGAGCAGAGCACTGCTGCGGTCGCGTGTGCTGGGGAGACCCAGCAAAGCCCGCACGGGCTGGGATCCTCGAGTGTCCAGCTCCTGGTGTGCTCTGGAGCTTGGTACCCAATAGGTTGGAAAATCCCCAGCTCCAGCGCAGTTGTTGCTGCCCCAGTCATTGGGTGCTGGTGGTTTTAGCTGTTTATCGGTTATGTAGAGAGACGCAGGTCAGAGCTCGCTCCTCTGGCGTCTTCCTGGAGAAGCTCTGCTTCCTGCACCACATGCCAGGAAAGCCAAGGCTGTACTGCCTAAGGCATCGCCCTCACCAGCTCCAGGAGACAAGAGGGAACCATGTCCTTCTTGTTTCTGATGCAAATGAACAGTTAGTGTGAATGTTTCACCTTTTCTGTGATTCTCCAAGACATGATAGTTGCAGTGCCCCAGGACAGCTGGTAAAGGTGCACTCACCCTTGGATCCATTAAGCAGCTATGACTGTCTCAGGATTGGTAAGCAAGACCTCTGCCCATAAGAATATCTCTGTTTCCCAGACAGGGGACCAAGGGTAAGCTTGCTTTGGTTGCACCGCGGTGCCTGCTGAAGCAGAGCTGGTCCCCTGGCTGTACTAACCCTTCAGGCTCAGCCTGTGCGTGGTGAGAACTAGATCCCAGACCACATCAGGGCAGGGATGGTGGATTCGGAGCAGCAGCTCCCATCAGACTGTGCTGACTGCAGTGACCTCTGTCTGGGAAACAAGAGGGGCAAAGGAAGACAGCGGTCCCAGGGGAGGAGGGATGCAGCCAAGTGAGAAGCAGCCCCTTCCTTGGACAAGGGTGGGAAACACTCCAGCTTCTTGAGGAAAGGGTGGGCTCTGAACATCAGCCCACAGCTTCGACCCCTCTCCAGCACTGTCTGACAACACTGAGGGACCTCCATGTATCAACCCAAGCTCCCACCAGTTCCAGAACAGACATGGTAAAATTATGCTGTAACAGAGAGGAGTGAAGGAAGCGAGCTCTGCAGGAAACAGGGCCATTCCTGCCTTGTGCTCCCTGCCCAAGATTCAGGGCTGGGGCCAAGCAAGGGGCTGAGGAAGGTTTGCAAAAACAGCACAGTCACTGCTGTGCCAGGGTAGTCACACAGAGTAGGGACTGTGGTCTCCATCCTCTGACACAGCAGCTACCATCTATTTGCTTCTCAGAATAAAACAGTGACATAGAGTAGGGCCTTAGCTGGACAAGCTCCTCAACAAACTGTTGCCACAACCCTCCTGCTGCTCTCAGCAGCATGCTCTGCACTCTCCTTCCTGAGCTTCTTCTTCTTCTCAGCAGCCTGAGCTCCCCAAAGGTCAACACTAGCCCAGCTCCAATCCATAGACTTGAACAGTTTTTAAAATCCTTCTTAGCATGAGATGAAGGTGAGGAAGTCTATGGCAGGCTGGCTCCTGGGGATGAGGGAGAGCAGGACAGCAGCATGCAGGCTGCAGCCACCACTGAAAAGGTGCACAGAGTCCCAGGTGAGAGCTAAGCACAAAGATGAGAAAGATTCACCCAGGATTTCAGAAAAAGTGCCCATGGGAGCAGCAGTCCCTGGTGTGGATGTATCCTCCTGCACAGGCTGTCACTGTCTGAGGATAGCACCTCACTTAAATCAGCTTCCTACAGAATGCATGTCAAACCACTGCTCTGATTCATTGAAAAGGCACCCAAACCCTCCTACAATGCTATTTTGGTGTACTAAATGAATTCAATTTCCATTTAAGTGTAACAACTTCACTGGAAAACAACCTAGTAAAATGGAAAAATACAATATTTAAAAAGTAACAGCATAAACTTGTATGTATCAAAGCAGTTGTATCTTATTGCTTAGCAAACTACTTCATTAAGTGTAGAAATTATCTTTTGTTGCCAGTTATTACATTTTATGGTTACCAACCAACAGTAATTAGACAATCTCTTCAAGGGAAAAAAGCTTGAGTATAAATGCAAATAAAACCATATAGTGGGATTTAAAACCAAGGCTCTCCATTTCATTTAAAAGCAGAACTGGAATAGGTCCTGATTAGATACTAGCTGAGTCTGATCTCTTTTCCTGGAATAAAAAAACAAAAAACCAAACAAGTGGCAGAAGACATTTCTGGAGCCCTTCAGGAAGGTGCCAGATGCACCCAGGGATGCTGTAGAGCAAACACCCTCATTGTGATGAAGCCAGCTCAGAGACAGGATCCGGTACAAGGGGCAACTGCTTTGTAAACTCAGCTCCCTTGGATACCTTGCTCAGTTGGATACCTTGCAGGACCTCGATGGAGGCAGGATACCAGAGGGCTGCATTTGCCACAGGCTCCAGTGCTCTCCCTGCCAGTGCTGATGCCCAGACTTTCCCCATCCCCATCCTGGCTGAGAGGCTGAACAGACTGCAAGGAGCCCAGGTGGGAGGTATAGGCATGGATCTGACCTTGTAGCCTGCTTGGGCACTGCAGTGAAGCTCTTAATGGCAGCAGTTTAATTCATTGCAACCCTCATGGCCTCTGCAAGCTGCTCTTCAGGCATCAAAACTGGGGGTGCTGAGCACCCAGTTCAGCCCTGGAGAGCTGCCAGACATGCTGCAAAGCAAGGGCTGAGGTAAGGGACAGGAATAGAAACCAGGTCTCCTGACTGAGAAGGCAGGTGGCCACGAGCAGAGCACGAGACGGGGCAGATTAGATATGGGGTGCTGAGTGATATGGTGTGGTACCGGGGAGACAGAAAGCCCAGCACCCAACCTGCCCAGGCAGGCAGGAAGATGTCTCCTCAGGGCATTTGTGGATAATGGGCCACAGGCTTGAACCACCAGGAAACAAAAAGGAGAGGCAGTGCTACCACTTTGACAGATGGCACTGCGCTGGGGACCAAGACAACCAGCCAACGGTGGCATGGCAGAGGAGGGCAGAGCAAGAGTTGCAGGAACAGGGATGAGTAGTCCTGGCAACAGCACCATAAATACCAAGCACAGGTACTTCAGTACTAGGAAAACCCATAAAACAGCACAGACCTGCCCAGAGCACACAATAGTGGGGCAGCAACAGCCCAATCCCTACAGTACCCCAGGGTGTCACGCTTTGCCTGGCCCTGCCATGAGAGACCCTCCTCACCCAGCCAGGTGAGAGAAATGCAAAAAAATTCTTTCTTAGAGGTTTGCAGGAAGATGTACCACTGATCCCCCATTTAGAGGTGAGGGGGCTTATCCTAAATTTCTGTGGCAGGGAAAAGGGAGAGCAGGCTGCCTTGCTCAGCTACCACTGTCAGAGCAGCCAGTTATTTTCCACAGGTCATATACAGCCATGGAGCACCCTGCTTGGCAGGAAGGTGCCTGAGAAACTCTCATTCTGTCTAGTTTTTTTCCTCAGGAGGGGACTGAGCTGTGGTGAAGACTCCTTTGCGCAGAAGCTGCTGGGCACACCCATGGCATGCATGGCCTGGGAAGCCTGCCCTTCTCTGGGGTTGTGTAACCCCAGTAATACAGCAACAGCAGGGAGCTCTGGCATCAGACAGTCTAGCCCTGCTTACCTCAGGAGTCACAGCTGCAGTGGAGGAAGCATTCACATCATTAGGAGAAATTAATAAGCCAGTTGCCTCAATAGCAGCCCAATGTCAGCAGGGAGTCTACTCTCCAGAGCAGTGTGGCATGAACTGGGGGAAATTAGGACATCAGGAAGCCTGCCCAGCCCTACGCCCCCAGCAGGTCCTTCCACTCTGTAACTGTCAGTTCCATGGGCTATGAGGCTTAGAGGATGCATCCTGCCCTGCCCTGGGCAGCCCTACAGGGCTCAGGATGTGACCCCATACCTCAGTGGTGCTGAGCCCTACGAAAAATGCCCCAGAAAGCATTGTGGGGATGGATGATCACAGACATATGGAGAACCCTGCAACAAAAACTGTGTCTGCCCACCTAGAGGGTCATGGTGGAAAGGAAGGATGGACAAGAGCTTTTGTGCTTTAGATTGTCCCTGTTCCCCTTTGTCTGGAGGGATGGGGCCAAGGGAGCTGAAGGAGGTGAGTGGTTTGCCCCTGCCCAACAGATCAAGCCTTCTTGGAAGGGCAGCAGGGAGACAAGGCCCACCCTGCCCCTGGAGTTGAGGGAAAAGCATGTGTACAAATGGCATCGAAGAGAGATGGCACGACATGAAAGGTGGGCTGGGTGTGCAGCTGGAGGAAACACCCAGAGGAGAGGACTGAGCTGTGGCTCAGTTCTGGGTGCAGCAGAGCTGGAGCTGTCCTGTCAGGGTGGGGCCAAGTCCATCCACTTGCCCTTGCCCTGGGCAAACAAAGGGAAAAAAATCACGGAAAATCAGCAGTGGGACCCTGAAGCAGACACACTGCCCACCTGTGTGCATGGCCCCAGTGGTGCCGACAGACAGGGCTTTATGTGCTCCTGCTGCTCCCAGCCCTGCGCTGCTCTCAGTGCTTGCAAGGCAGCTCTGCATGGGAGGGAGAGGCAGAAAAATGCCCAGACCAAAATTACTCGGGGGTTTTTTTGTGAGGCTGATGGTACTGGAGGAAGTGGATTTCCGCAGGCCGTGAAGAAAGGCTGCATTGAGAGGCCGGGGTGGGCAGAGCACAGGAGCCACAGCAGCAAAGGGAATCTGTGCTGGGAGCAGTGCACAGAGCAGCTCATGGAGCTAGGACAAGCCCAGTTTTGGACAAATTTGTCTAGGGACTGCTGACTTCAAGGCCAGCCTCTGGGTGAACTGTTCCTTTCCTCCACTACTGTCCTGCTGAGATTTTCTGGTGACTCATTATGGGTTGTGCTTACTATGGGGCATTTTATTATTGGTGGCATCTCTTCTGTCTATTTTCTGTTTTCAATAAACATCTGCTTTTCCAATCACAGTTGGGATTAGGTAGCAAATTCAAAAACTATGATGGCGAGAACCAGGTCAGCTGCATAGGTGCCATTTTCTGAGACTGTGAAGAATCTTTGATTGGGACACTAACTAACAGAAATCCCAGAAAAAAAAACTAAGTGCAATTTTAATTTCTGGTACATTCTGGCAGTTTGAGTATTGGATTTTGCAGCAAGAAGGTTCTTAGGAGCCAGCTGGGGCAAGGGGCTCCTAGGGTTTCCCAGTGTGCCCAGAGGGTGAGACACGGGGCCAGAATATAGCCCCTGGCAGCTCAGAGCTCCTCCTCCTTCCAGCGGGGGAAATCTTGAGTCCTTCCTTTGCCAGTGGCTGGTCACCTCCCCACACCCCTTCTCAGCACAGCCACTCTCGTATGGCTTTGCCCACATAAAGGGCGCTGGTTTGGGTCTGCTCCCAGTGCTCAGCCTCAAACCCAGTTATACCACATCCAGCACCCAAAACCTCATCCTGAGTGCTACTCTCACTGCTGGGGCTCAGCCCCACAGGCATCTATTCTTGGGTTTTCCCAAGAAAATTAGTTTCTAATTAGTTATTAGAAACTGATTTTCTGTGTGTCACCCTCTGGTTTCTATTGCTGCCATCACGGTGCTGGGATCTGACCAGGGTCTGGCCAAGGGTTTTTCTCAACCACAAAGAAGAAACACGTTTTGCTTCCTGTGCTCCGGGCAAGTCCCTAAATGCCACAGAGCCTTTGTCACTGCCAGGGTCACGGGGAAGGCGACAGCCCCCCGACTCGGGGCACACTCCAGCCACGCGGCAAAGCTCGGCGGTGTCGGTGGACGGGGCTGTCAGCGCCACGCTGCAGACTGCGTCTGCCCACGTGGGGATGTGTTCATCGCAGAGCAGAGCCGAAATACGGCCCGGGAGAGTCTGCCTGGGGCCGGGGTCTGGCTCCTTCTCCGTCCCGAATAGCTCCATCCATCCTGCCCCTCTCCCCGCAGGCACAGGGCCCTCCCTCGTCCCACCGTGCTACGGAAGGCGGCGGAGTTCGGGCTTTGTCCGGGGCTCCCTCGGGGGGAAGCTCAGCAGCGGCTCGTAGGCACCCACGAGCAGCCGGGCGGGAGGCAGGAGGCTCGCAGGGCTGGATGCCGGAGGGCGAGCGCCTCCAGATCGTTGCTCCCATCCCCGCACATCCCCTCGGGATCCCGCCGGGTGGGAGGTGAGCGCGGGTGGCTCCGCCGGCGGGAGCAGCGCTGCCGGCAGCTGCCTTGTATGGGCAAGGCCGGGACCGGCGGCCGCGCTGCTGCCCGGAGCGCGGGGCTCACCCGGGACCCCCCCGAGCATCCTTGGGCCACCTCACCTGCGCGTCCGCCGGGGCGACGGCGCTCGGCGCCGCGGGCATTTCGCCCGAGTACGGGGGGCCGATCCGGGGCGCTACTCTCCGGAGAGGGAGCCCTTGGAGGGGCTCTCCAGACCCTTCTCCCGCAGCCCCATCAGCAGGCGGCGGAGCCCGTGTCCCGGCGCTGCCCCGACGGCTGTCCCGGCGCTGCGCTCCCCGCCGCGGCGAGAGCGGCGGGATCCCTCGGTCATCCCCCCCGCCCCGGCACCCCTCGGCGGCCGCCCCGGTACCTGGCAGGGCGCAGAGCAGGCAGCAGGCGGCGGCGAGATGCAGCAGGGCGCGCCGCGTCCCCTCCATGCTGGGCCGATCCGCGCTGGCTGCGCCGGCGGCACCGGGGCGGCGCCGGGGCGGGCCGGCGGCCGGGGCGGGGCGGGCGGCACGTGGTCCGGCCCCGGCCCCGGAGGAGCGGGGAGGGGGCAGCTGCCGGCCCCACACTGCCGGCCCGGTACCCCACATCTCCGTGTCGGACAGAACACTTTCGGTCCAGTCCCGATTCGGCCCGCGGCACCCTTGGTTCGGTTTCCACCGCCCCCAGCATCACCAGCTGGTTCCCGGGGCTGTGGGTTCGGCAGGACACCATTGCTACAATCGGATATTGCTCTCGGCACCCTCAGAGCGGTCACTCCTGGTTCGGACAGGACACCCCCAGTCCTGTCTTTCTCTGTTCTGGGAATCCTTAGCACCCCCTCATCACCCCACAGGCATATTCAAGTGACCTCAGACCAGGATCTCACCACCTCCTAATTTGCTCTTGGCCCCCCCAGTTGGGCCTGACACCCCCACTTCTACTCCAGGGATGGGAACAGCAGATGAGCCCAATTAAGGGCATAATCTTGGGGCCTCTGGACAGTTTCAGGGTACCTGGCTCTGTGGGCACAGCCAGGTGCAGAGGTGCTCCAAGCACTCCTGGATAACTGTCTTGGCCAGGGTTCAGGGTTCATGGCTCAATGTGCCATGGCTGGTTTCTCAGGGCATCCTGCAGCCCCTGGGACATGGCCTGGCTTCACATCCCTTCCAGCCTCCTGGGGGCTGGCCTGCTCATCTAGGCACTGTGCAGCCTGAGCCATCCTTCAGGAAGTCTGACTGCTCTCTTCTGGCCAGCGTTTCTGAAGAAGAGGGCCTCATGTCATGGTGTGGTTTGTGCTGATCCTCTTTCAGGCTGCTTTAGCAGAGATGAGACTCTGGGTTCCCTTCTCCACCAGATACCCATGCCTGCAGCACCATGGGATGGAGGAAGAAAGTAAAAATGGGTATTAACCCAAGAGGCTTTGCATCCATTTTTCAATACAGGGCTGCTTAGTAGCTTCTGCTCTCAGTTCTGAGGTAGGAGAGAGTCGATCAGATGCAGAACTGATCATGCCTTTCACTGGCTTTATAAGGAAAAGTAAAATTCAATCTTAGCCCCTCAGGGGAAATGCGTTTGTAGCTGCTTGCTACTTACTGCTAAGAAAACTAGCTGTACAATTTTCTGGCAGTTGTACAAATGTTCCAGTTCTAAAGGGAATTATTTTATGCATTGTTACAGCTACTTAGTTGCTTATAGGAGTCTTCTACTACCCACAGATATTGCAGGGCTACTCAACAGACCAAAGCCACATTTGCTCCAGACAGGTTTGGTCTCAGTTCTGTACTGTGCATCACCCGGGCCAGGAGTCACATATACCAGTGAGAGACCAGGGCAGCTCCCCAGGCATGAGCTCCAGGGGACATCGGCACTGCTGGCTGTGCCCACAGCTCATGAGCACATCAAACGCCTCTGTGCTTGACTCACTTCTCTGCTCCGGCCTTTCCCTGGAGACGCCAAAACCATATCCATCTCAGCTGGCTTACAGAGGGTGGCTCGCAGTCGTCAAGGCTACCGGTCCCTCTGCTTTAATTAAGCACATAGACACTGCACGGGGTATTTCCAACAGCCGGGGACAGGGAGAAGGGGGGCTGGCAGTCCCCGGAGGGATTGGTGAGCAGCACCATAAATCTGGGCAGATGAGCCCCCCTGCAGGTCACTGCTATTACTTAGCTGATCTCCCTACTCGTTAGGATTATTATTAACACACTAATGAGGTACTTTTGGCTCCCCATAGCAAGGAAGGAGCAATTGAGAACAAGAAAAGGGACTGCATCTGTGTCACAATGCCTTTAAGATTACTGCTGATGTCCCACCCTGGAGAAGAGAGCAAAAACAAGGGAACTTTAACATCCCACTGATAGACAGCCGCTTTCTCATGGAATAAGCAAAACCATTCCCCTTAGACAGCAGGCAGCAGCCCTCCATGTCTGTGTAGTTCTTAGCTTGTTCTTGAGTAAGACTGAAAACACCCTTGCAAGCCCTAGCAGGGCAGGTCTGGGTAGCATTGAGAGTTGAAGACTTAGAATAACTTTTGAAAGAAAGTTTTGTGCTCAAAACCCACAACATCAGCTTCTGCCACTGTCCCACCTCCCTCTAGCTGTGGCTCTATTCAGCTCCCATCCTTTTTTTCCTGGCTGCTGGCCAAGTCATGGAGCAGACCAGAAATTATAATGTTGGTTATAATAATTTAATAGGAAGAAGCAGATCACAGAAAATAAGTGAATAGAAAATAGTGGCAGTGAAAGAGCTGAGGGGAAATAAGGGCACAGACAGGAGGGAGGGAAGGGCTGGCCCTGGGAAAGACAAGAAAACTCAGTCTTTGGGCTGTGCCCAGGGTACGACACAGGCTGAGTGTCCCCCAAGGGTGCAGAGATTTGGCCTCGCTGCCACCACAACCTGCAGCCCCACACAGTCTGAAGAGTGATCCCCTGTTTCATCCCAGGGGTGGGTGTTCTGAACAGAGGGATGGCTCTGGGCAAGTGGGTGGTTCATCTGGGCTTTGGGATCATGTAAATAATCCCATTTCTTGTTTTTTTGCCTCGCTTTCCTCTGCCCTTTGCCAGGGACATGGGGAGCACAGATGGTGCACAACTCAGCCTGGCCTTGCAGAACCCAGCAGATCCCAGCCTGCCCCCTGTGCCCATAGTTTTTCATGAGGATAGGGTGGCCTTGGGCTAGACAGGCCCAGGTATCATCCCTAAACAGCTGCTTTTATTCTCTAGAAGCTCTTTGGTGCTGAATGAGGAGAGGGCCTGCTCTCAAAGGGAGACAACTTGGCATTTGCAGGAATTTTCAATTCTCAAGGAAGCTGGAAGTCAACTGACTGGAGAAGAGCTAATCATTGAGTGAGTCATTCCCCCTCCCAAAGTTGAAACATTAAACCAGTTTTTTTATGAAAGGCAAATTAAATCCCACAAGTCAGAGCCAAGAAAAGAGAATTTATCAAAGAGCAGAAGATGCCACTGGGACTTGCAGGCAGACAGAGGGAGCATTTGCTCAGCAGCCTGGGATATTACATCTCCTGTGTCTCTCCTCCAATGTGAAGAGCACTGCCATTCATCTATTTTTAATAACAATGACGCAGGCAGTGAACCTGACTTCAAGGCTGGAATATCATCTTCTTCCCTTTGCATATCTGTCCTGACTCATCTTCCGTTCCAAGAGCTTTCCACAGCTTGGTAGCTCTGCAAAGGAAGAAAGAAAGAGCAAAACTGGGAAAAAAAAAAAAAAAAAAAAAAAAAAAAAAAGAAGAAGAAAAAAAAAAAAGTGGATCAGGCACCAAAGCATCAGAGTCAGAGAATCATTCTTGGCAAGGAACAATAAACAATGTGACTTCATTGGCTCAGGGAGCCAGGGAAAATTAAGGATCTGGAAAACCTAAATGTATCTGGGGACAGGCTGATGAGAGAGAGGGATCTCTCAGAGAGCTGAGCAGGGATCCAGTAGTATCTGGATACTTGTAGGTCTTTCAGCTCTGCAAAAAGGGCAGGAAACAGCAGGGGCAGAGCTGAAGGTGCCCAGGCCGGGGTGGCTGCGGGTGGGGGAACAAGCTGAAGAGCCCTGTGGTGACAGAAGTCTCCAATTTCAGTGCCACAAAAGGGACAAGTCTCTTCACTGTTGTAACTGCAGAGAAAAGGAGTAAGTGCAACTGTGAGGAGCATAATCAGAGAAGGAGAGGATGCTGTGCAGCTTGAGGATGCAAAAAACTGTGTTTTCATCCCAGAAATAATCTGACTTAGCTGGGGAGTGAGGACAGCGCACCAGGCAATGCAGAAATCCTTTTGTGCCTCATCATGGGGCAGGAGAGGTGGCCTGATGGCCATTGGGCTCTTGGCCTCCATCTTCATGGGACTGCGTGGCCTCTTGCAGCATCCACCATGGTCCAAGACAGTGCAAATCTGTGTTTCTGCACTTTGGTGGGTGAATACAAAGCAAATACAGCTTTGTCAGATGTTTAAGGTTTTCCCCTACAAAACTGGTCTTCAGGCATTTCAAAAGTTCTGGTGATGCTGAGAGAAGTCATGCCCCAGGCCTGTCCTGAGTATTGGGGTCTCACCCTTTGCTCCTCAGCTCCCAGGGGCTGGATCAAGGCACAGTGACACAGGGTCAGTCCTGGCTCATTGTCCCAGTGTTTGCACAGCCTCAAGGCTGGGAGCACCTCAGAGCAGGGGGGAGCCAGCTGGTCAGCTCAGTGCCACTCATAACCATGGAGCTGGTCATAGCCATGCCACAGCACTGTGGCAGGGTGGACAGGCTCTGAATTGCAGCCAAGGCAGCAGATGGCCATGATGAGCAGGCAGGAGAGCACAAGACTGTGGAACCAGTCCCAGTACAGGAGCTGTCAGTTTGGCCATATCCATCTGCCCTAGATCAGTCCCTTTCCAGTTTCTGAGGCAGGGTGGCTGGTGCTGTGCCAGCCTCCTGCTTGGGCTCTGCCCAGCCTCCTGGAAGAGAAACACAGAAGATGCTCTGCCATTCCCATGGTTGCCAGGTCTCGTGCAGAGACATGTAGTGTTGGGTTTGGGGTGACATGGCAGCACAGCTTTGAGCACAAGGATACACTGGCCACCTTGTCAGCACCAGTGGTGAGACAGAATTGTTAACACAGTTGGTGAGCAGGCAGGTCCATCCTTGTCCAGGGGACAGCATGCAGTCTGCTGCCCTGGAGCCCTCCTTGCTGCCAGCAGCATGGCATGACAAAACAAGGGGCAGGGGTTCAGAGCACAGCCCCAGCTGTGCCTTCCTCCTTCCCCTGCTCAGAGTAGCAGGAAATGCCCTCTCACCCACAAGCAAACTTGTCCCTGTTCTGCAAAGACCACCTGCAAGACTGGCTGAGGGAGGCATGGGTAGGAGAATGTTCCTCCCAGGAACCCATTAAGATGGTTTTCAAAATCTAGGGGATTTGTGTGTGGCTGAAAACTGAAAGGCATCATTTTTTCATGGCTGTTCTGTTAAATGTCCACCTAGGACAGGGGTTAGAAAAGGGACTATGTTGACATTAATCAAGAGCAAATTCCTGGCATTCCCATGGGGACTGTCTCTTCCAACCCTTGTGACATGACTTCAGATCTCCACGGGAGTAAATCAGAGCACAATTTGGCCAATCCTATCCAAAGATGTTTTTCTTGACAGGTTTCATTACATAAAGTATTTAACGGGCTAAATCACTAAAATGCCAATCTCATCACAATACTCTGAGGTCAAACCACTGTCTTGGTCCATTGGGAGCAGAGAGAGACAGTCCCTGTCGTGTGACACTTGTTTAATTTTGGAGCCCACAGAACCTCTGCTGGTGGGCTCTCACCCACCTTCTCACGTCTATTTCTATGTCCAACCGTGAGCGAACCCTCCGCTGCTCCTTTGCCAAACCTTTGTCACATTTAAAAAGCCAAAGTGATCCGTCTGGAAGAGAGAGTCAGTGTGAGAGCAGAGAGGAGCAAACCGCAAAGCCACAGAGCTGCTTTTTGGCCGATCTTTGCACAGAGTAGCCCGGGGGCATCCGGAGGAAAGGGGAATACCCGCTGTGAGCACAGGCATTTAAAAGCTCTGGGACCCTTCTGGGATGCCAGAGGAGATCTGGCAGAACCGAGAGCGCTGTGACATCTGTGAGACTTTGCCTTTGATGAGTCTCTTTGATGAGTCTTCTAATGCGGTGTTCATTTTTCTCTCTCCAGGAAACAGAGGGAGACCACAAAAGTCACTCTTCTTCTGCAGATTTCAAGGCTGCAGATTTGCCCCGGTGCTTCTGCCAGCTGCGAGGGGGGACGGGGACTTTGTGTCGGTTCTTTCTGCGGTTTATTCTGTTGTGCGGTTTTTTCTGCTTTCAAAACGTAGGACTTACCGTTGCGATGAAGCCATAGGAGGGGTCATAAGATGGTTTTATTTCCCTCTCAGTAATGTCACGAGTCACAGTGACACTCATGCAATGTGAAACATGATGTGAGTGTTTCCAGCTGAGATTCAATTTTACTGGATCACTCTGGTGTGGTTTAATGATGTTACTCCACACCAGACTGTGGGATAGGTGGATTTCTGGATGTTACCAGTAAGACATTTGCAGTCCAAAAACAGGAATTACACATATCTTTCTTGGGACACAAAAAGGAGGTAAAATTTTTGATGGGGAACAGGGGAAAGATAATTCATTTGCGCAGTTCTGGCATCAGTTCCTGAAGAGAGCAGTAACAAAAACCTACCACCAGATGTCATCTTAAAGCCAACTAATAGCTCCCAAAACAGAAGGGACGAGGATACTGGGGAATTTTATAGAGGCAACGTTAAAAAACCGGTTTTGTTTTCATTCTTTTTTTTTTAACGAGGTAGAAAGTTGCAGGGATCACTGGACCCTGACATGGTGAAGGACCCCGGAGATGTTCCAGAGTTGACTTTACAAAATCTTGCCCAGATAAATCCCAGCAAAATATAAAGCATTGAAACTTAACTTAAAAACCCCAAATTCTAGATAGAAAGTCTTGCTAAAAACCTCTATTTTGAGACTCAATTCTGCTTGAATATAGAGAGAAGAGACTGGTGGATCTGGGCACTCCCATCTGTTTTAAAATGTGATCTCATTAAAATATGATGGATATGATAGTAATTTTTAATGTCTTAATTACCAAAGCGTTGCTGCACCCTGTGTTTGAGCTGTCATTAGAATAGATGTTTGCAGGTGGTTGATAATTTAACATTTGTGAGTGTGGGAAAATTTCCTGTGAAGGAAATCCAGGAGGAAATTAAGAACATAAGACACTTTTTGCCCACACACCTTTAATCTGCTACCTGTGCAAAGATGATTATATTTTTTGTAGTTAAACATACGGAGGAAGTTTTACTGTAGACTCTTGACTGAAATTCTGACTAAATTTAATCAAGATATTGCAGAATAGAGAGATCTGAATCCAACTGTAAGAATAAGTCTCTGTTCAGTATTTAGAGCTGGTGCTAATGTGTCCAACATCAAGCTCCCTCAAGTACATTTTAGATCACGAAGAAAAGACTAGATGTAAAATTAATGATGAACGACAATGAGAAAACTGCTTACTAATACGGTATGGTAAAGCTGAGTGACACATTCACGTCCAAGACCCTTTTTAGTTATGACTCCTCTGGCTTTTAACTGTTTGGGATTTGTAATTCTATCCAAAACTGTATAATAAATGAACTTCGTTTGTTGAAGAGTTTTAGTAAAAATAGTTCAGCTTCTGCCAAAGATGAGGTCAGGGAAAAAACAGCCTCTCGCCAATGTAAAACAAAACCAAATCTCCCTCACCACAGTTTAATGAGATGTTCTAGTCCTGCCATGCTTTGGAATGGATACTTGGAACCTGGCAGTGCGTCGCAGCAGGAAGAAAGGTATCTTTTTCCATACCTGTTACAGGCTGCCTACACCTGCATAAGTGATAATTTGGAAAATAACAGTTTGCATGTGAAAAATCGCAGGCTTATTTCATCTTGGCAGCGGAATCCCCAGAATATCTGAGCTGGATTAAAAGGTTCCAGGAGGGGACCGGGGCGGCCGAGCCGTGTGACCGACTCCAGGAGATGGGAAGAACGGGAAGAGTAAACGCTGAAGTTCCAAGTCCGGGAAAGAAAAGGAGACCAGAGACAGGGATGAGTCCTGTGGGAAACGTAGCAGGGGACGGGTAATTAGAGGCAATAACAGCAGGGTTACCATCACGGAACCCAGCTGGGATCACCGAGGGCCGCGTGCGAAGGATGGGACCGGGACCGGGACCGGGACCGGGACCGGGACCGGCCGCAGCCTCGAGACATCCGAATTCCCACCCCACTAACAGCTTCAGCCGCTGCCGCTATAAACACACGGTGATTGGCTGTCCCGCCCGTCCATCACTGCTCTCCCCGTTCTCCTACTGGCTGACTCTGTTATTTGTGGCCCGCCCTAAGAACTGACCAATGAGAGCGAGGCGCCCATAGCAACACCCCCTCTTTTTCCTCCGCTGCCTCCCGCGCGTCCCTCGGGAGTTGCTGTCGCTCCTGTGATTGGTCAGACTCCATGTCGCTCAAGCGCCCATGACAAATTGGAAAGGGGCACTCACGTGGACTACCTGCGAATCCCTCAGCCCGCTTTCCTTTTCCCATTAGTCGAGAGACACTGTCCATCACACTTCGCCTGGTGTCGATTGGCTGGTGCCCAGGGGCGGCTCCCGGCCGGGTCCCGCCCAGGCGCTGTGGGCGGTGGCACTCGTGAGGAGGAGGAGGAGGAGGAGGAGGAGGCGGAGCCGGCGGTCGCGGCCCCGGGTCCCGCAGCCGGGCTCCCGCCTCACATGGGGCCCCCGCGCCGGCCGCAGCGGCGGGGCGGACCCGCGCCGGGGTGCTGAGGGGTTGCGGCCATGAAAGCCCGCGCCGGCCGCGGGCCCTGCAGGCGCCGCCGCTCAGGTAACGGCCGGCGCGGGGGCGGCGCGGGGCAGGTCCAGGCGGGCCGGCGGCGGGGAGCGGGGCCGCTCCGGGGAAGGGGCTCCCTGCAGGAGGAGGGTCTCACTGCGGGGAGGTGAGGGGGGCGTGCGGGGAGCAGGTGCGCGGAGGGGCCGCGTCCGCACCGGCGGCGGCAGGTGAGGGGCGGCGGGCGCCGCGGGAAAGCCGCGCTCTGATCCGGGGGCAAGGGTCTGGCAGCGCCCGGCGCGGATCTTTGCCCGGCCAGGATTGCCTTGGAAATGTTCGCTTTGCCGAGGGGTGTGAGGGCTTGGCTCGGGTTTTGCTGTTTAAGTACTATCCTGTAAGAGTACGTGAATCACGCGTTAATGACAGGGTCGAGTGTTCAAGTGTATGTGCATATATGCCTGCTTTATGGCTTTCAGGTGAGGCGTGCTGCATAAATGTAGATGGCCACTCTTAATGTTGTATTCCTTGGAGGGTCCGAAGGGTTTTTGCTTCAAGTACGGGGGACTTTCCACTTGGGTGTTCCTGTAAGTGGTGCTGTAATAGTTGGAAGCTACAATTTCAAGAGTAATGAATTGAATTTGAAGAGTACTGAGTTGACTTTTATTTAAGCTTTTCTGTTTGCCCCTCTAAAAAAAGCAACAGCTAACATTCAAGCTAGTTTATGAGAAGCCTTTGTGCTTCGACTGTGTTTTTTCTTTTCTTTTTTCTTTTTTTTAATAGCGATCAGAGTTCTAGCATATTTTATTGTCTGCAAAATCAACAGACTTACAGTTCCATGGACTTAATTAGGCCGTGGAATTTGCAATCTAAGATAAGATTTTTTTATGAGAAACTCTGACATGCCCTGTGGACTAGTCATAAACCTTTCCATTTAGTCATCATCCTTGGAAATTATTGTTGCATGCCAATAGAAATGTCATTTTCTGATTCTTGCAGTGTTCAGCTGTAGACATGGCTGAGTAATTCCATTGTCCGTTTTGGTTTGTGTAAAACTTTCATGCAAAACCAGTAGTTTAAACTGAAGGCAAAAGTGTGTTCCCTATACCTGGTGGCAAATGTGTGTTCTCCTGTGGTTTTTGCTTTGATTTGTTTTGTGGCTTTTCATTAGGATGAACAGCTGGCAGTGCCACCAAGCACAAATTAGGGCCTACAGAGCAATCCTTGCTTCAACTCTTCGTATCTTTGTGACTGTGGGAGGACAGAGTTAGTTCAGAAGAGCTGCTCTGGTGGCACAGGCCTCCTGTAACCTAGTTATACCCTCTAATTCCAGATATTTGCTTTTGCCATTGTAATCCTTTATGCAAATGGTTTCACAGACTCGTGAAAGAAATGCAGGGTTAAGGGAGGGGACTGTTGCTTCTGTGTCTGCTGCAGAAAAGAATGAAGCTTGTGGTTCACTTGCATCATAGGTTCCCTTTCTGTATTTTTCCTGTAGCAGACAACCATGCATTTGCACAATGGCAAAGCTCTTTATTGTGTGCTTGCAGTGTGGCATCTTGCAAACTGGCACAAAAATAAGAGCTCTGCTGGGCAAGATCAAAAAAAGGTCAATGTTCACAATTTTTTCTTAAAGCCCTTTTCCTGCTTATTAGTTCCCTAACACATTCATTTGGAGCTGTGTGTTCATCAGTAAGTCCATCTAATAATCAGCAACTGTATCACACTGGCTCCATCTGTTGTCTGTTGCCAAGTCTTCTTTCTGACTTAAATTGTAAGCTTCTTTTCATATGATCCTGTCACTTTTTGTTAAGTTGAACACATTGCTGGTAGTGGCTAAGCCACTTTCTGCTGTGATTGTCCTGTTGGTTGCACTGGAGAAATATAACAGCTTTTGCAGCCAGGAGTGGGGTTGGTTGAGATAACTTTGCTTTTGAAGGCTGACCTTGCACGCTCCAGATCCATGGCTCTCAGACTATGAGTTATGTGTTTTCCATTGTACAGGGAGCTTCAGATTGGTTTGTAAATACCAACAGACGTCAGTGTCTGTATTACCTTAAGAACAACAGGTTTGGGAGGCCCTGTTCTCACTTGAAAAAGTCCTGAGTTAGTGAAGACTGTGTTACTGGTCAGTTTGTGCAGTAAACAGGGTACTTGGTGCTTGACTGTAAGGTGAAACCAGTAACACAGGCTTGTGCTTAGTAAGGATAGGCTACAGAATGTGTCTTAAATATTGTGCAGATGATAATTTTAGCTGAAAATATTGACTGCCTTGTGTGGTGATGCATAAATATAAGATTGTATCTGAATGATGTCAGGCAGGTATGAAATTCAGCCTGTTTATTTTGTCTTCATCCCTCTTTCAGGCATTCGTGTTCTCTTTCCTTTGCTTTGCTGTTCTGGATTGTCTCACTGGCTGCGTTTAAACTATAGAAGTTGTTTCCAGTCTCATGTGAAACCCTCAGTGCTAATAGAGCTGTCAGCCCTCAGTGCAAACCCCGTGGAGAGGCTGGGGGGGAAATTCCTAGATTGAGATGTTACAATACCTGTTGGTATTAGAAGGCTTTGATTCCCTTTCTTTTTGTAAAGAGCTCAGCAAATGTCAGCCTGCTGACACCTGGAAGGCATGAGCAGCTTCTTACTGTCTCTCCTGGGCTCTGCTTTGTTAACCAAACATAATGTATTGAAATGATCCATTTGAAGTAGCAGCTGTGTCTTGTACATGATCTACTTGAGTGGTTATTTAACTCTAACCGTGCTCTGTAACCAGGCTAGAACCCGTCTGTGCTGTGGATTGGAGTGACTGAAACCAGGCTAGGAGAGGAAAGGATTGTTGCAAGATCCTTGGTAGAGCTTTAGTTTTGTATTGTAATTGGACCCTGGAAAATGCTGGTAATTACACTGTGGGCATAAGGATCAAGTAGTTTTGTTTGTGAGTTTTTAATATTCTTCCTCAGTTATATTTGCCTTCTAAATATGTACTAGAATTTATGCCTATGCCTGATGAAAATATTTTTAAACCTACAACTTTGGCCCTGAATCCTGAGCTCTGCAGTAATAGCTGGTCTCTCTTAGTCATTTCAAACTTGGCTACAGTTACAAAATAAATGAACTGTTTGTTTCAGCTTAGCCTCTCGTGGAGGTTTGTTTGCATTATAAAACCATGATGCAGTTCAGCAGACTTTCAGTTTCTGGAGTGGTGTAGTAGGGCTAATGCAGGTCTCTTCTGAGGAATGTCAGTCCTAGTTTGCAGGAAGCTTATGCTATGACAGTACTGCCTAGAGCTGGGAATTATCCTGTACAGGGGAGATGAAATTAAAGCAGCATGCCATGAAAGTGAAAATAGAATATATTGGGATTTTCACATCCAAATGCAGTTGTAAGAAAGACTATAAACTGAATCTAAAGACTTGTCCCATAAAATAGTTAAAAAAGACTTCAGGTTCAGGATGAGCTGAGCCAAACATAGTCCAAGCTCTGGTATTTGTAGCTACCTCATCTGTAAATATTTGATTTTATCTTCCTCTCAAGGAGAAGAAGCTAAGTAATGGACATACCAAGGAACTTTCAGAGAGTAGGGGAGCAGGTGACAGCATCTGAGAACAAAATTGTTGACTGCCTGGTTCTCTTTACCTATTAAGTTTAAATTAATGGGTTTAGTTTTTAAGCAATTTTTCCTTGTTTTTATTTTTTTTCCTCCAGGCTAAGACCCTCAGTCAATTCAGTATTTAGAAAAGTTTGTTCTTTACATTTCTTTGAAGCACTTCTGAAATTTGCACAGTACTACAAGTGAAGTCTTCTTCCCCCTTGAGTTATTATTTTCTTGAGTGACACTTGCCAGCATAACTCCTTTAATTCCTTTATGTTTTTGTAGTGCTGGCTGTTGAAGTTTCATCAGACTGCAAGTTTAAAAATCATTGACAAATGACTTTTGACAAAGCTTTGGCATCTTGTTCTTCAGAAAAAAACCTTTTCAAATTAATAACATGCGTCTGCCAGATTTATTGCTTTCCAGGCTGAATGCCTAGCGACGGTCTCTGTGTCTAAAAATAGTTGTTGTTATTAGGGCCATCTTTTAGGAAACTGAGTTTGACATTTGAGTGCAAATATGCACATATTTATAAAGTTGCTGAGGACAGAAAACTTCTTAGTAATGAGTTGAAATGTTTTTTGGAAGAATCTGGATTTATACTCTGAGGCGTAGAAGGGATGCTGCTGAAGTAGAGGAGCCTTACTCATTTTTATATGTGTGAAATAGAAAATGTTAATTACTGACTAATATATGCCACTTGTTAGTTTGACAATGATGTTTAGGGTATAACTTGATGTTCTGTTGTGGGGTTTCCAACTTTAAATAATTGCAGGCTCAGGCACTGGTTTTGAAAGGTAAATCTCTAAGCAAATTAATGCTGATAGAAATTACTGTAAATATAACTACTGTGATTAAAAAAAATCAGTGCATTCATTCAGGAAAAAACCTGATCTTGATATAATATTAATATGGAGTTCTTTTTTGTGTTTTGGTAAGCCAAGAAATTAAAATGTGATAGAGCATGAAACATTCAGAAATTGTGCTTTTTAGAAATGTGTGAAATGGCTGAATAGAGCAGATATGCATTTTGGAAGGTGAATTTCAGAATTACTTTGGTCTTAGCATAGTGGGGTGCATTTTTCTTCTTTAGGAGTGTCAGAAAAATTATTCTGAAAGCTGAGACTTTATTAGGAAATGTTTTTTCTAGTGCATAGTGTCTTTTAGCTGTCTGTTGAGCATGGCTTAAGAGTTTTAAAGCTGAACCTTAATATGAAAAAAGCCACCCAACAACCTTTTAGTTGGTTACAGGATTTACAGGATAGTCTTGGATTCTGTTCAGTGCACTTTAATTAACCATACAAGGTAGTAAATTAAAGTACCTCAGACTGACTTGACAGTCAATTAAACCTTGGTTGATTTCATTGAGAATGTGATCATTAGTGTAATTGGCCAAAATGACAGGAGGCCCACTTGGAATTGTGCCCATTTGAAATTTTCCTCTAATTCTGTGTATGCAATCCTGGGCAAGATAATGGAGCTGTATCCTAATAATTTCCAAGGATTTTGTGAAGCTTTCTAGAAAGGTAAACTTCAGCAGGCAAAAATGAAGGAATGGGTTTCTTAGGAATCCAGATGGCAGAACCTTTTGAGGTTTATTTTGTGTGAAGAACATTGTATCTCTCCTCTCACTGTGGAATTTGTACAGAGTTTTGCAGAGTTCACCATGAGTTTTCAATCAAAAAGATGTGTATATGTGTGAGGGAGATTTTTTGCTTTGTTAAACAGATGTAGAAACTGTGTTGAGGCCATCTTCTGTTAATGGTGTCTGGATCCTTAAGAGATTTAGGCTTTTCCTCCTGTTTAATACTGCTTATCTAACTTGGTCTGTCTTCTTCTAGTTCAAACAACTGCAGTCTTTCCTATTTTGTTTTTCCATTTTTTAAAATTTTGCTTTGCTTGAGAACTTCTTGTTTTTAGTTTGCTGGGTTGCAGTGTAGATGTGTTTCTTTGCTGGATTTATTTGGGGATTCTGCATTTTCTGTGGAGTGGTGATCCTATGGTACCCTGTGATACTAGATTTTCAGGTTGTGCATTTCTGGAAGCAAATGCTTGCCTCCTTCTATGAAAAGTGTCTGGTCTGTGTGGGTGCTACTTTGATGGAAATAAGTTCTAAAAAATTGTTCCTTCAATTACAGTAGGTTTTCTGGTCAGTCTTCAAAGATAACACTTAATTTTTTTGATCAGAAGATGCTAATACCATGGCTTCCTCTGTTTGTTCTCCTTCCATAGATAGTTCTTTCTTTATCTCCTTAAAAAGTAACCAAAGTATAGCTTGTCCTTTTTAAATCAAAAGGAATTATTTAAGCAGGTGTTGGAAACTCCCAGGCATCTTGTCTGTAGCTGAGAAGGTTCTCTGGGCTGTTTTTCTCCATCAAGGACATGCAATGGGCTTTATCTTCCTGTGGTGCTTCTGTGCCTTTTCCAGACCCTCAAGGCTCCTGAGTTAAGAATACGAGATCAGAAACTGGATCCTGATCTCCTGTGTACCAGTTGGCCACTGTTATCTGAAAAGTGCAGTAAGATCAGGCATGTGGGAGTCTGCATACAAAATTCTGTAGGAAAACCATGATGTGGGATTTGATAGAGATTAAATTTTCAAAATCATGGCTTGGTAAGAGTCCCTTATACCCACTGACATCCATTTAGAGAGGTGTTAAGATGTTTGAAATAAACACTCTTCTTATTTGGAGCGGACAACCTCAAATTAATTCCAGACAGTTCAGCAGAGCTTATTTCTGAAAGCATGGAAGGACTGTGTTTGCCTGATGTGTTGGCACAGAGCATCTCTGAAAGATACACTGCATGAAAAACATGGGTATAGCAGCTCTGCTATGTTTTCAGGGGACAGCTGGTGTGCCTCTGTTTTTGAGATGCTTTTCAAATGTAGTGTATTGTTCAGGTTCTGTACATCTTTGTAAAGAGAAGTGTAATTGCCTGCCCTGTGGTTGTTTTGCCCACTTTTAAAGAAAATTATGTTATTGTTTCCTTCCTCTCCCTCTAGTTTTTTGTTTATCCTCTTTGTGACTCTTCATTTTATTCAGGCTTTATAGGTGCTCAGCAAATTGCTGTAAATGAACAATGAAGTTTGGAATAGATGAATAACCTCCTAAGTCTAAGGTTTAAAGAAAAAATTGGGCTACCTGTCAAGTTTGCCAGTCCAAGCTGAATTTGATGGGCTCCAGACTCATTCTGATTACTTCATCATCCTCTTCAAAAGAGAAAAAATTCTTGGTCCCCCTCCCTTTTTCCCCCCTTTACTCCTACTTGGCAAATGTAGTTTCCTGTATTTTCAGTTGAACTGAAATTAATATAGCTTTAAAAAATATCTTTGTGAGGAAAATTTGTCTGGCAGAATACTCTGTTTTTGTAGCAGGATTGTTAGTGGTTTTATAAATTTTGGGGCTAGATATTCAGTGGATATAACTTTGTATTCCTATGAGGTAACGAACTGGTCTTGGAAGACTCATAAATGGAAGCTTTAAAAACAATATTTTGATGCTTCAAGTGAAGAACTTTTCTTATGTCAATTGAAAACTGGTCTGTATTTTTTTTATAGTTGGAGATCCCTTGTTCACTTCTGAAAGTGAAATAGTTTCTTGCTGTAGCAGTAGATTGGTCACCCAACTGCAACTGAAATAGAATAAAATGTTACATTTTGTGGGTTTCCTCCTGCTTGGCTGTTTGCTGTAGCAACCAGAATTTAAGTAAAAAAAGAAAGGGTTGGGGGGAAGGGAATGAAAATTGTTTAAATTTTGAGTTCCAAGCCTGTTTGTCTCAGAATAGCCAGAGCATAGGCTCTGAAGGAAAAATTCATTAGGTTGCTGTATTTACTGTTGATGTTGTATGGTAGTTTGTTTTATTTCTTTGGTTTTTTTGCCCCTACTTGGATATCTTTGTTCTTTTCTTTCTTAAACTGGTGTAAGCTTTGTTGGGGGTACTATCAAACTTACTAGATATCTTCACAATAATGGTAATCTCAATTTCTTGCATTTTAGGATCCACCAAGAGTAGAGAAGACAGCAAATTACCTAAGATGTGAGAAGTCCTCCCGCAGTGAAATAAAATCTTGTTTTCAAAATGGACCGAAGTAAGCGGAATTCAATAGCAGGATTTCCACCACGCCTGGAGCGCACCGAAGACTTTGATAGTGGCACTGGAGAGGGGACTGCATCCCAGCTAGGAAGAGTTTGTACCTCTTCATACAGAGCCCTGATAAGTGCCTTTTCCAGACTTACTCGTCTTGATGACTTCACATGTGAGAAAATTGGCTCTGGTTTCTTCTCTGAGGTGTTCAAGGTGTGTGTTTAGTTTTTTTTCCTCTCAACGTTGATCGCTTTGTGTTTGATGATGGGAAAGTCAAGACTGTCAGCCAGAATACTTTCACTGAAGTCAAATGATAGTCCTTGTATTTGCTTCACTCAAAATGAGTGAGTGATAAAGAACTTTCAGCCTCCAAATATTTCTTCTATCAGTCTTCCAGCTGTTTTTGTTGCATATAATTTATTTGAGGACTTGCCGAGCTTTATGGGAGAAAGAGAAACAACTAAAAATAATTGGTTTATTATTTGACCTCTGCCATGCATTTTTGCATTAATGTAGTGTTAAACACTGATGGCTGTTGGTTCTCCCATATGTAAGTGTAAATGTCTTTAATTTAGCTAATTTATTGGTTTTGTGGGATGGTACATATTCCTTTGGTAGTCTTGGCCTCACAGCACTTAGATCATGTGTTAAGGACTTCCATACATGGTTGCTGTGTTTGGAACCACAGATTTTATTACACTGAAATTTCAATACAATTAACTGCTCTTCTGTTTTCTTTACTGCTTATGCCACACTTCTAACTCTGATAATCAGAGACTGGTTTGAAGTAAATAATATGAGAAAATCTGATGTAGGCAGTGGCTTGCCATTATGAATATGGGATATGGAAAAGACCTTTCAAAGTAACTTGTCAAACACAGTTTTATAGTGCTGATAGTGTTTCTGCTGCTCTGACTATTCTGGTAAGGTTTATTGTAGAGAAACAGGATATTGAGTTGTCTTTCAGGCACTGAAAAAATAATTTGTTTCCTTGTTCTAGTTCCTGACTTTACCCGAGATTGTGTTTCCAGTTCAGTGAAATGCCAGAAAACTATCTTACAGTATATTACGTCCATTCCATGACAATTCATGGTTTTTTTTTCTTGAAGTCAAACCAAAAATCCTTTTATCCAGTTTTATTGCTGTAAATAGATACCTGCATTAGAAAATGGAAAATTTTATATTTCTTTAATATCCAAAGGCATTGAGATCTCCATGTGTATAACTCCTCTTGTGTAAAGGCAAGTCACTCCACAGAAGTTTTTCTGTTTAGCTAGATATATGAAATTTTTAGTTTTCACTAAAGCAAGTTTTTAATTCTTTCAAATGAGTAGACATGAAGAATTTTATTCAGGGTGTGTAGGAGATTCAGTGCAGGACATTTCTTTATAAAGACTGCTTTTGTAACAGTTGAAAACAAGAGTTTGTTTGGTGGTTTTTCTTATTTTCCTGTTTGGAAAACTTTTTGTAATGCATTTATAGCATTTTTGGTTTTGCATGGAGACATTTTCTAATGTTAAATGTTTTAAAGTTCTGTATGTTACTGGAATTTGTATTTACAGCTTCCATGGTGAAACTGCTGTGCCATGTATTAAGGTACCAATGGACTTGGGTCATGACTAAATAACTAGGAAATAACAGACCTTGGGTTACCTGTGAGAATGTCAGAATTCATGTGGAGGGAAAAAGGTAGCAAAAAGTAAAGGTGAATTTCCAGCATTCATAGTAATTGATTAATTTGAGAATTTGTTGATTGAGAGAAATCCCTGATATCCAGTTTATTTTTATGGCATAAACAAATCTTCTAATTCTTTCAAAACCTTCCTCTGCTATTCTCCCTTGCAGTGAGCTAAACTAGACATCCTAGGGTGTTGGATAGAGTTGGTGGCATTACTGTGGGTGCAGTGGTGGTAGTCTGAGTATCTGGTGTCTGTTTTCACAGAAACAGCCACAGTCTCCCTGCAGGCAGACACTGAGTGATAAACTCTTTTCTTTTGCATCAGTTTCGACCAGAGCTCTGCAGTTCTGGTGTGAAGGGTTGAGAATGCATTACAACTTTATCACAGATGCAGTTCCAAACTCATTTAAGCAGTTTTCTGTTCTGCTGCTTTATCAGCCTGACCACCTCTGTCATTAATCCTACTGTGTTGATTATCTGATTTCATGTGAGAACCTTGATGTGCTTCCAGTAAAGAGAGCCTCGTGGCTTGACACAGTTAAATTTCATTCTGATCTGCAGGATCACAGCTAAATGATTGAAGTTGAGAAAAATCCAGGATAGTTCTAAACTTACTGTGTAAGTAATTTTACAAGAGGAATGAAACCTTCCCTTTAAATCATCAAAGGTGTCTCAAAACCCACCATGTCTCCAGAGCTTTTTCAATAATGTATTTGTCTATTGTTTTATATCATACATTAGGTTCACTCAATTGATTTAGCAAAGAATGCTTGGACTGTTTTAAAGATTTGGGAGTTTTGTTTTGCTATATAGCTGACAATCTTTTTTCAGTGATTTTTTTCCTCCTCCATCCTTTTCTGTGGAAACTTATTTTAAAATTGTTGTTTTTAAAACTTTTAGAAAAAGTTAAAAAAAACGCTTTTTTAAAACTGCTGTGGTGGATAGAAGTTGCCTTCTCTTAACTTGTGAATAAAAGTGTATTACAGCCCAGATGAGTATGTTAATGGTCATATATGGTAGGAATGATCTTTTAATATTTCTAGTGCACCTTTATTCATGAACATATTAAAATCTGTGGTTTGTTCAGAACAGAGTATTAAACTAGTGTTCTGATTTTGTTAACCATCACTATAACACTTCAAACTCATATTCACTTGAATTCTAGATGTTATAGAAACTAGTTTAGAAAAACTGAACTTTATCAAACTATCAGCAATCTAGTTTGAGGCAACTGACTGGCTAGTGCTTGTTCTAAATTTCAATGGCAAGTACAGCACTGTGGGGTTTGCTTTTAATATCAAGCTGGGCAGAGACTGTATAAATGAGCAGCCATGATCCCAAACTCTTAAACTGCTAATTGGGAAAACCAACTGATGAAGCTGTAAGGAACTGTGGGGGAATCCAGGCATTATACTGAAATGAAATATTATATTAGGAAATAGTTGCTATTAATTATAAAATGTGTGTTTTGGAACTGCAGTCAGACTAAAATCTAGGATGATTTTTTCATGTTTACCTTCAGGTTCAAGGCCGGTGCTTAGTATTCAAGTTGCTGTGAATTTCCTTCAGGTGTTCTTTTTGTCTCTGCATTCTGTAGCTGAACTTTTGAGAGAGATTGGAAATACTTGTGGCATTCCAGTGTTAAAAGTGGACTTTTTGCAGGTTATTATTTGTGTATACATGAAAGCAGGAGTCATTAATCCAATATAGAATTGTACAAGGCCAAGTATAAATACAAAGAGAGGATGTCGTACTTTTGTATGTCTTAACATGATGTGTGCAAAAGGATCAGTATCCTCAGGGTATTTGTGCTGTGTGTCCTTATACTGTGAGGCTCCTATTTGAATACCCTGTACTGATGGTCCTCAATTCATTAATTAGTTGTTAGTCTTTATTTGTGTGGTCAAATTAACGTTCTGTGACTTTCGAAAGTGCTGACTGATCAGGGAAGGTGTGCCTGTCCAAATACGTACCTTGTACCTGAGGCTAGGATCCTGTTTCTAGTATTTATTTAATGTCTTCAAGGTGTTTAAAGATAAGCAGCATTCAACTGTATAATGTGAAAGGAGAAACGAGGCTGGGGTTGTGCTCAAGGTACTGTGAAGGACACATGTAATTCTTTTTATCCAGTACTTGTCATGCACTTAGGATAAAACTGGTAGTTCTGTTACCTCTAAGCGTACAAATCATAAATTATGCTAGATAGTGTATCATTCATGATATTGTGTCTCATGGGCACGTTGTCATGGTGGTAGGCTTGATCTCTGGAACATCTAGTTCTAGACTGTGGGAAGTTCAAAAGATATTACTGATCTGGCTTTCCCAAAGTGACTCAATGGGAAGTTTGGGGTTTTTTTGTACTTTATGACTTCATTACCATGTAGATTAACATTTCTGTCTGTGTTTGTCTGTAATTTTGCAGGCCTTGAGAAGTTTAGTGCAGAAAATGTTTAATGTCACTTTCTTCTGTTGCCTCTGACCTAAGTAAGACAGGACTTGCTAACTAGAATAACAGTGCAGAGCAGGAACAGAGCAGTAGAGTAAGTGAAGGATTAACTTATTAAATTTCAGACCCCAAAATTATGAGAGGTTTCTTGACTAAAAAAAGAGTATCTGTCTTGGTGGCCATGAATATCTGAATCCTTTTATCCTTTCCCTATTGTGTCTCATTTGAAATCTGTGTCTAAAAATAAAGGCATTATGAACTTCTCAAGGAGTTACTGGGTCGTCTACACACACTGCCACATCACCTAAGGTCTTTGAATTTTACCAGTAACTGGAGCTTTGTTTAAAGCATTTATTAACACTACTTACAGCACAGGTATACCTTCCTTGCTGTTTTTAAAATTTAGTTCTGACTTGAGGATCTCAAAGACAATACCATGCCCTAGTTTTCTCAACAAAAGTGTGTAAAAACCATATTTCAGCTTTGTCACACTCTTATAATGTATATCACTTGTTGCTATCATGGCACATTAGTACCTTATGTTTAATGGGTGTGGACCTCCTGTTCTGTAGCCTTCAATCCTTGTTTGCAATGAAGGTTTTCATTTGGGTATGTTGTTTTTTTTTCTCAGATTTAAGCTATGAAGTGGCCTTCACTAATTAGTGAAATAACATGAACAGAGTAACGTTCCAAACTTAAAAGTTTGAGATTGTTCTGAGTAGCAGCTTCCATCAGGAGGAAGGCAATGCAGAGCATTGAGTTGGAGGAGACCTCACAGGGTTCCTCAGGAAGCTCCCTGAGGAGACTCCCCTGTCTTGCCCTGCTTTGTCATGTCCAAGTGTATTCACCTGTCCCAGCCCAGTCTGTAACCTGGTTGTAGTCAGTTTTGGCAGAGAGTCAGATGCTTTACAGAACTCAATGCATATTGCTATTGCAAAATATGTATACATTTTGCTTAATCAATCTTATTACCTAAATTGAAAATGAATGTAAATCTAGGCAGGGATGTTATGAGAATTATTACAGTATCCTTAGCTAAGCCAAGCATAAGTATTTTTGCTCTGTTCTTGGCAGCTACTTTTGGCTTGTCCTTTAAACTTTCATTATAAAAGATTCTACAGCCTCCTTTGGTGTATCCAGGCTATAATTTATTATTTTTAAATGATCCTTTTATAGATAGAACCTCCCACTTTGCATTGTTTCTACAGCTGGTCCTTCCTATTTGCTTATTGACTCTACTAGCAACTCATTACTGACAGAGGGTTCAATTTTCCTGTGGCATTTAGTCAGAAGAGTAACATGTCTGTGAGTGTGTGGAAGGAGGGAAGCAGATATTTGAGTAGTTATAAAAATGAGAATGCAAGGAAGGGAATGCCAGTTCATATTAAAAGGACAATATAACTACAAAAAGGACATGGAAAAAAAGAAAAAAGGCAAGGAACCTGCTGCTTGGCTTTCAGCCCACACTCAGCAAAATCCCACTGCAGAAGGTGTTGGAAGCAGTGTCTCAGAGTTTGCAGACAACACTTTACTGGACTGAAATATTTTATTAACTTGGGTTTTATCAGATAAGCAGGCACTGCAATATTTGAACTGTCAAAGTGTTTTAAAGTGTTTTTAATCTAATTAAAAGTCTGGGCATTATTGGTGGTTTTTGCAGGATGGTCAAGAGCAGAAAAACTTTCTGCATAACACACAGATTTTCTGGCATTCAGATTAAAAATATTCTGAGAGCAGCATTGATAAAGTAAAATTTCACTGGAAATCTCAAATCTTTCTTGTGCTTTTTCTTTGTCCTTATTGGCTTCAGTTTCAAAGTTCTCTCACTTTTTCATGTGTTGTTTTCAACATTTAGTGGAAGGTTTGTACTGGAAAAGGATCTTTACCTCTGGAATTAGCAGCCTGATCAGAGGCCTGAATGTAACTTTCTGAACACATAAGTGTTTTTCAAAAACTTTGTAATACATTAGAGGTGAGATCACACAGTATCCATGATATTTGTGGTACTAATTGATACTTGAAGATCAAGATTAAAAGGCTTAAGAGATGTTATATTTTAGTTATTCTTTTAAGTATTTCTAGGAAACTTTCAAGTTGTAGACTTTAAATACTTTTTCAACATTGATATTTGACTTTTCTAAAGTTGGAAAAGTCTGTGTTAACACATGAGGACAAAGAAACAATAAAACTTGATTTAATAACTGGAGAAGTGATTCAGTGGATTACTTTAGTCTTAATGTGTTTGCTGTATAGAAATTGTTATTACAGTGCATAGACAGACTTAGAATAAGGAAATAGTTATTTGAAGGTGCTCTTCAGTGTAATAAGAAAGGCATGGTAAAGCCCAATGGCTAAAAGCTGTAATAAGGACTTTGCTTATTTTAAATAATAAGTGTCTGTGGGATGTGCCTTACCAAGCAAAATTTTCTCTCTCCTGTTGCTTTATTGTTGATACTTGTGACCATCTTTATTTTTTTTTTTTTTTAGAATGTTCTTGATTACATTTTGTGAGATGTTGAGGATGTTACAGCTTCCAGCAGTATAATACCACTAATTTTGGAAAGTAATGGTCTAGAAAATAGGATTTCCTTTTTTTGAACTGTTTTTTTTTCCTCTTGAGACTGCTGTAACTGCATCAGGTGAAATGAGATACTTCAAGGCTTGCTTATGGCAAATAGTGGCAGAAGCCATCTTTTTAGGGTGGGAAGGGAGTAGGGAATGAGTAAGTGGATTACCCTACGTTTTGGTTCAGCAGATATATTTGATCTTTTAGGCATGGAGAATATGCTTTGTGACTGAGAAGTGACACCCATTTGACCAGGGCCTATCTTCCCTCACTCAGGTGTAGAGCCAGTGTTCTTGTCCCTGCCCTCCCTGTGTGATATGATGCCAGTTTGAAAAACAGACAGCAGCTCTTCTTGTCCATGTATACCTTTTGGCCTATATTTTTTAAATAGGATTGAGTTTTAAGCTGAAAATCTTTTCCTTTTGGCTAGTGGAGGAAACTCACCTTACTCAAGGTGACAGAAGTAAGGTCTCTCCTGTGAAGTTACAATGTTAAAGTAAGCTACTAATTGTTTGGGAACACAGTCACTGTATTATGTAATCTAGCCAAGGAGGCTGGAATAACTCTGAAACTACACTTCAAACTCTGGAGTTATACCAGAGAGGTCATTCTAATCTGTTTCTTTCTATTCTTGTTCTTGTCAGGAGTAGGAAGAAACACCATTGTGGAGCTGAGGCATAAATGCTGAGGATGCTGGTGCTTTCTTAATCAAATTAGAGCTCTTGTGAAGTTTGATTTTTCTCACACTGATGTGTGAAGTGTCAGTCCTTTGAAGCCCTTCTTCTAACTGCTAAGATGATTTGTATGGTAACCACTTAACCAGACAGTTGTCTTCCCCTTGCTAATGTTTTCCTTTTTGCTATTGAGGTGCCAAGCTGCTGTCATCCTAGTCCTTGTCACTTAATTAGCAAATGCTTTTATAGGCCATAGGCTACAGGAAGAAGTAGTAATAAATAGGCTGTACTCCAACGGATCATTAATATAGGAATTAAAAAACTCATCTAGATTGTTAGGCTTTATGGATTACACCATCAGGGCAAAATACTCCATTCCTCTCCACTTAGCAATTCTGAATTTTAATGACATTTGCATATATGTAAAGTGTAGAGCACTCTTACTTTTAGCAGAATTGAAAATGCTTTGAAATGCAAGGTAGAATGGAGGGCTAATTCATATTTGCTATCCAAAACAAGTTCTAGTCTTTATTAATTTATCTTCTGGGTAGAAGTCTTAAGACACGCATATTATAATAATCTTAAAACATCAGCTGAGGAAACACTGGGATTAAAGGAGAGCCAGGCAGCAGATTTAATGAAAGCCTCATTTTTTGCAGTGGTGTTGAAATATTTTAAGAAAATTTTCAAAACTATACTTCCATAATGCTTTTTCCTACAGTCCTACTTGGCATCACTGCAGTAAAGTTTAGAACTCTGAGTAACACAAATTAAAACAGGGTGAAACACTGTTTCACTTTCTCTGGTTGGGTCAGACAACTTCTCTGTTCAAGAAAGAAATACTTAGAAAATATGGTAGAATTACCCTGAAAATGAACAATTTGTTTGATGACTAAAAAGCCAGAATAAAAATCATTGAAACAAACTTGTTGCTAAAGGAATACTCGGTCAAAAAAAAAAAAAAAAACAACAAAAAAACCAACCAAACAACAAACCCAAAAGCAAACAAAAAAAGGAACATAGTTTAATGTAAAATTGTCCATTTTGAAATGGGTTTTTCACCTCTTTGCAAACTTGGCTTCTCCTCAGCCTTGCTGAAGAGCTGATACATGGAATGTATCTGTTGAAGGTAAGTCGTTATTGTCCTCACAAATAGAGAGAACACTCATAAATTCTGTCAACAGTAGGAAAGACACTGATACTGTAACAAGTACCTTGCAATAGGAGATAACCCTCATTTGGATTTTGTGTTTAGTACAGTGAGTACAGTGACTGCTGTAGTTCAGAGTCCTTTGGGCCTTTGATTTTCTTCTGCAGGAAAAGTGCCAATCTGAGTATCATTGTGCAGTTTTCCCAGGGCAAAACAGGTGGCAAGATTCCCTTGGCACTGAAATGTTTGTGTGCTTTTTGTCTTGTTTTCCATAATAATTTCTCAAGCATGGTTAAATGAGATCTGTTTAGTTTTCTGTTCTGGATGGAGATGTGCTGGGTTGGCAGCTCTGGGATTTTCTGTGTTTTGCCAGCTGGCAAACATGCACATTTGTGTAAGCTCATTCATAGCTGATACTGAGAGACAGGTGCTGATTTACTGTTCTTCAAATAACTGTGCTGGCATATGTCCAGTATTAACATGAGTGTGCCTAGAGAATAAGAGTGCATCACTTAAAATCCGTGAGACACCTCTGAGACACCTCTCAGGATTCTTGTTTACTGGTATTGGCAGCAGGGGAAAGTTAAATATATTTATCAGTGAAGTTAAATATATATTAGTGATGGATTTCACTGCCTGTGCCTGGGGAATGTCTGATGCTAATACACACAAATGCATATGTGTTACTGCCTAATATGAAATGTAAAAATGGGAACTGCAAGTTACTATTGATGGCACTAACAAAAAAGAGATGCTTACAGTCTCAGATCCATAGGGAAATGCTTCTCCACAGCTCCTTAACAGCCACTGGAAATGATTAGAGAAAGGAACTCCAAAGCCTGTATGACAGGGCTTCTTTTAATCTTTCCTGCTGCAGTTATTGGTATTTTCTGTATGCATACCAATAACTCTGTATGCAAGTGATCCAGAACTTCTTCCCCATAGGTGCTGAGGCCACATCCAAACTGTAGGAACCTCTTGTCCTGTCCATGTGCTTCCTGCATCACCGCAGTTGTTGGTCCTCCCTGGCACAGCCTGGGAGTGCTCTGGGGTGGCTGCAGGGCCCTTGGTGCTGGCAGGGCCCTCTGTTTGGTGTGGTGGCATTAGGGGTTGAGGAGAGGACAGAGCTCTGAAACATCCGCCGCAGTGATCGATACCGAGACAGCGTTGCTTTGTTAACTAATCCGGAGCTGACAGTGTGTCTAAGCTGACTCACTGGTGGTGCTTTGTAACTTTCACATGAGCTGCTTGCAGTTAAGTCCTGCAAATCCAATTCTTGCGCTTCCTAGCATTTACAGGCCATGATGGGGCATAAGAAATTGCATGGCATATTTAGTTAGTTACCTCATTCTCGAGTAGAGCAGTTTCATGAAGGCCTAAATAGCAAGAAATGACTTAGAATTTTTGGTTTTGGCTGAAGCCTGAAAGTTATTGACTGTATCAATTTATAAAAGCTGAAGTATCTTCAAGTAAGCAAAATGTGATTTCTTCCTGTTCTCTTCTTATTTGTGGTTGTGATCAAGTTCAAAGTGCTGTGATTATAATAGCAATAGTTGTATGTCAGTGGGCTTGTTCTGAAAGGTGAGGCAGACTTCTGTACTCATGCATGGTGATGTTTATTTGGAAAATTTATAAAGGAAATCTAAGGAAATTATTTCTGTGCCAAAGAGAGCTTTGTCAAGGCTCCCACACAGTTTTGCAAAGAAACTCCACAAATATGTTTGAATACCAATGATAAGATTATTGGTGTAGTGTGGGGACTGTGTGCTCAGTGCCAAACTGTTGATATATTGTAAAAGTTAGAAGGTACAATTTCTGTGTCAAGAAAACTCTGTCCAAAGTATTGTTTTTTCTTCAAAACCATCTGCAGATTATGTAGGCATCATTATCTTTCATACAGGATAAACCCACAGTAACATGGGAAATATTTAACCATATGTATTAAAAATTAAATGGAATAATGGGAACACAGATACAGTATCTGATTATGTATTATCTTTGGATGTTACAGCAGTCACTTGCAGATATCAATCTTCCAGTTTTCTGGCAGATAGATAATATCACCTCAATTTTATAGAACAGTTAGGTAACAAAAGAAAGGAAGTAGCATGCTCAGGGCTGCTCAGTGAGCTGAGGATAGCTAACACTGAAAATTAGAAATAAGCTCTCAGTTATGAACTTCAAACTCATTTCTTTTTCTTTCCTG
The DNA here is from genome assembly GCF_903797595.1 of Erithacus rubecula. Lineage (NCBI taxonomy): Eukaryota > Metazoa > Chordata > Aves > Passeriformes > Muscicapidae > Erithacus > Erithacus rubecula. Next base: position 18,397,171 of record NC_136662.1, on the reverse strand, counting down.
ACTATGATATTACTCAGGTATAAAGTACATTGCTGAGCTGTTTACTGAGGTTGTGGTAAAACAGTGTCCATGTTCCATGTCCTGGATTGCAGAGGAAAGTTTATATGGTTGCATTCTGCTGAATTGGTTACAAAATCAGTCAGCTTTGCCACCCTGGGCTGTGCCTGTTTATTTCTCATCTCAAACTGTGGAACAATAGTCCTCTGATGAATTTGTGCTTTCTCTCAAAATAAAACTGTGGTCTCTTTTTGCCTTTATAGCTTGATTGAGATCAAGTTAATGGCAGAGATATGTGTACAGATTCCTATCAATAAATGGTTTGTTTAAAATAAAAGGGTGCTCTATTTTGGGCCCTGGTTCTACATTACAGTAGGCAATGAAGAAAAACAAAATACAAAAGAAAAATTGAGAGTTTTTTGGCACACAAGTGAATTTACAAAGTATCAATGGTACTGCTGTCTTACTAATTAGAAATTCACCTTAGTTTGGGAGAAAAATTGGAGAATTTATTTGACTGTAGGTGTGGAATATTCTCTAGTAATTGAACTTATTTCTTTGCTGAATTGGTGGTGCTAGAAGTTACTAAAGTTATCAAATTAGGACCTTTGTTTGACTCATACTGAGCTTTTGTACTAAAGGGAAAATTGTAGAGTCTCCAGCTTTTTCTCTGGATTTCTCTCAGCTCTTTTTAGTATTAGAAATTAGTAGAATCACAACTCCTTCCAGGCTTTTGGAAGGTTTTGGGGTTCATTCTGTGCCTAGTTTCTGTAGTTTTTCTCAACCTGTGCTAAAGCTCTTACAACACATGCTGACTAGTTTTGTTTGGCAAAGTTGTGTTACTTTTGGCAGGTCTCTCTTGCTGCAAGAAGTTGTAGTATAGTGACATTCTGTATTACTACACTGAAAACAGCCACAACCCATCTGACTCTCTGGCATCAACATAGCAGCTTGGTATTATCTGGACTGGTGTTTTTCTTTCAGCTTCTATTTGTCATTGCAAGTTTTCCTAGTGATATGAAATTTTTGACTTGATACAGACATCACTACTATGAATATGTGTATCTGACAGTGGGTACATTTTAATGTTAAGAAAAACATTTCAGATTACAGACTTAAAAGCACTGTGATCTGAGTTGAAGAACAGGTTTATCTTCCTTGCTGAAGGGAGCTTTTTTTAATCAGCCATAGAGTTAAGACATTCTTCTATCACACTCGTCCTCAAGGCATGAATATATATCTCTGTAAGTGTGATGACTTGGTGGCTTGACTGTGAGACTTGGATAAAATACAGCTGACCCTATTTTTTTAAAAAGATTTCTTCTGCTGTCACAGCAAGGAAGTAGTCTGTTTTTGAGAGAAGTTTTGTATCAGAGCCAAACTGCTGGTCTGCTTCCCTGTGAAAGACTTTTTTCCTGTCATTTAGTAGGCACTCTTATGATGAAGCCTTTTCTCTTTAACAGTAATTACTTCTATCATCTCATGTGCCTCACAAACTTTATTGTTAACTCAGTCAATGAAAATTAAGCTGTGTAACATATATAGTGCAAATGGCTTAAAATGGTAGCTAAGGGAATGTCTTCATCTTTTGTCATCAAAGAGAAAATACATGTAAATCAAATTAAGCCAGAGAAGCAAACTCAGGGAAGGTCAAATATTTGGCTCAGGGGAGACTGCTTTTAAAATGGTGCTTTGGATACATGGCTGCAAAGGTGAAGATGAAATGGCCAGACAAAGACCAAGGTGTATAAAAGAAAGCAAAAGTTGGTGTGTATGCTAGAACAGCAACATAATTTTATGGAGTAGGCTGTATAAGGAAAGATCTGTAAATGTATTTAAGCAGTGAGGCTGGGTGCCAGAAGAGTGGAAGGTAAGGAAAAACTGGAAAGCAGCTAAATGAAGCTTTGGAAGAGAACCGTGACAAAATACTTCCAACTTTATACTGATGATTTGGAAAGTAATGAAAGTGCAGTGAAAAACTAGGAGCACAGCTGAAAGTTGTGTTGGCAGATTTACAATATCAGTATTAGGAAATGTTCTTCAGATGTTTATTCCAGGGCCACCTGGAAAGGTACAGTGAATACAGATCAAAAAGGCCTTGTGAAAGATGAAATCAGGCTAGATTTCAGCTATTGCTTAAGAATACCTCTCTTTCAGTCCAGCAGAAAGTGGGAGTAATATGAATGTTTGGATTTTCAGAAAACCATGTATATGACATAATAGATAAATAATAATGTAAATTGTGTTAATTTTTTTATTCATGTAGAACTTTACAGCTAAGCAGCAAGCTGAACATTAAACCCACCAGTTTTTGCATGATAATCCTAATGAACTTTATATAGTGACTACTTCTCTGGAATGTGAGCCCTGCTTAATCACTATTATAAGATTTTGTTTAAATGCATCATGATTTCTTTACCTGCATCCATGACTTGCTGTACTTGCCACTTTCTTCTGAAGAAAGGGGTAAGGATCAGAACATGGTCTGATGTGAGCAGAAGCATACAGGTTACAATAGGCAGGTCCAAGTCCAAAGTACTTTGGTCCTAGGAGAATCAGAGTGCAAAGGGACGGTTTAACTGCCTGTCAGCAATAAAACAGGGAGGCAATATCTGGTTACTGTGACCTTGGAGATGGAGTCACACACATAGGTAAGCAGACTGAGAAGCTGGAAGTGTGTGCAAAGCAGCTGTAGGATTGTCAGAATGTTTCTAAGCAGAGATGCCGTGATCCAGACATTGCTGAAATGTTATTTGGTCTGATATGCAAGGGGCCCTAATTAATAATGATGTCAACAGCTTTAAAAGCTTCACAGCAGTCTGTAAGTTGCATCAGTGAGAGGTTTGAATTGCATGAGTGAATCCCTGTTTATGTTGGGTATACAGGCATATGCCTGAGGCAAACTGCCTTATAAACAAATGTTAAATTGGATCAGCAGTATTGCCAAAATATTAACTCGTTTTCCTTCTGGAGTCAGGTGGCTGAAACATCACTGCCATGTTTTTATGGCACAGAGGTGGCCTGAAAGGAGGATTAAAACGAAATAGTTTTGCACTGCTTTGGCAAGGCATGCCAGGGTAGACACAAATTTTGTCTAAGGTATGACTGGTAAGTAGGCACGGGGGGCAGAGCTGACAGCTCCTTCCATGTTGATGATTCAGAGTTTGACTGAGACCTTAAAGACAGAACCTGTCAGATTATTCTTGCCATAGAAATGCTATTTGCTAGTTGTGCTTCATAGGAGAGAACATGGTATAGGTATATTACATGGTCTTATGTATATTCCAAGTGATTAGCATTGTGCTTCATAATTTATAAATTGATACTTGCTTTTATTCATAATATTGACTATTATCCTGTTGAGAAAGATGCTCTCTCACCTCCTGTTCCATTTCTTCTTCCTTCTTAAAGGATAACTGGCAAGAGAGAAAGAGTCCCCTTTTCCCTCATCTCTCCTTTGGTTTGATTAGGTATTTTGCTGTCCTGTCAGATCTTGCAGGAATGCATCCTCCAACATCAGAACAATATGTAGAACTTCAAATGAAATTGCTGGTGTTACCTTACTGTGTCCCTTTAAGTGAAACTAAGCATAGTGCAATGTTGAGTACTATTTAGAGACCAGGTAATTGGACAGAATATGCTGCTCTTTGTAAGGAACTCAAGAAATTTCCAACCATGGGAAAAGTGATTTTGTAAAACAAACAAAAGAAAACCCAACTGATCTTGCCACTGAACCTTGTTCAGTCTGTCAAGGCTGGAAGGACTTCAGGATTGCCTAATACAGAGAATGAAAAGTTTTGTCTTTGCAAAAGCACCTCAGTTTTCTCTGGATGTGCAGTTAGTTCTGTGGACAGTCAGACCTTTGAGAAGCAGTTGTTGACCACTTCTTGTTGCTTATCAGACCTGAATATCCAGGAAGCATGCAGAACATCGTGACCCAAAAAGTTACCCACCTTCTTTTCTGAGCTTTCCTTAGCTTAAGAAAAACAATCTGAACAAGGAAGAAGGTTCTATGATAAATTCTACTTTAACCTCAGAGTTGAGGCAAAAGAGCAGGAAATTTTGGCATGAAACTAAATGAATTATAGAAATGGGCAAGAAGTTAAGAGGTAGCTGGCAGAGTTAATGAGAAGGCAAATACTGTTTAAGACCATATTCCATCTGAGTTCCTGATCATCTTTTACCTATTCATTCCCTTTTGGCAGACCTTGAAGCTTCTGTGTTGGTGGAAAGCTAATTTCTGAGGAAGTTCTGTTGAGAGCAGCTCTGACTGTAGGAATTAAGTTACTTCAAATCCATTCCTGTTCCCTGAAAACCCCAAATTACTTCACCACAGCATCCAAGATTCCTAACCTTCGTCTCAGGGGAAATGTCTAGATTTAGCTGCAGCTGTGTATAGGTTCAAAGCATAGTTCTTTTTTCTTTATTTAAATTTGCATTGTTGAAGTTTTCTACATCTATGAAAACATTTTAATTTTTCTCCCCTCACCCAAGGCATTACTCCTAGTAAAACTAAGGTATAACTAAAATATATTTTAAAAGTCTCTGTATAGACTTTGACCTGTCCAACTTAGTTTGTTCATTCAAACTGGCTGGGTAAAATTAAAAATTAAAGTACACAACTGACACAAGAAACCTGGCAAGTAACAATAAACCTCATCGACTTAATATGCAATCGTCCTGCTTAAAACCAATAAGCATGGCAAACAGGCAAGACAGGTTGTGTTGAGAATGATTCTAGATTATCTTGTTGTAATGAATGCACTATAGCTGTAGTTTGACCAGTTTTATTTTAAAGCCAATATTACCACAGAAAGGAGGAGTCCCATGCTTGTGAACTTGCTTTTGGTTTCTACTCAGTCCTGGTTTCTATATCCTCCTCCACCCCCTTTCCCTGATCCTTCTTGCACTGGGATTACTGGGTGACTGTAGGTGAGGCATTTGAGGAGCTCATGTACATAAGTGGGGGGAAGCAGAAGGAAAACCATCTGAGGGCTATTTTCCTACCCAGTGCTTCAATGTTGTTTACCACATTCACCTGTGATGTTTCCAGTGCTACCTTATACTTGAAACTAGGACGGGAAGAGGCAACTTAGAAGTGTTAAACCAGACACACACCAGAAACATGACACCCTTTCTTCCCTGTACATCCCTGTGCTGAATTCATGGGCTTTGTGTCCAAATGAGAATGTTTAGCTGAAATATGCCTCTTGTGCTTTCAGTTAGTGGTGTGCAAATAAAACTTGAAAATCGGTATTGTTTGCTGCCTCTGAGCTACCAGGGAGCCTTACCTTTAAAACCCATACCCTATTTTCTTCTGCTTATCATGGGTGCAGTTATTCTTTCTGTAATTAACATATCACAGCTAAAGGAGCCTCTTACTGGAAAAGATGAACAGTCTTCTGGAATGAAAGTGGACAGGCTGCTGTTGTTTAAAATGTAGGTAGTTTGTATGTACCTAAGTCATTATGTTGATTTCAGTTTTAAGTTAGAAAGCTGAGGAGTCTTAAATTCCTGGAACACAGACTTTCCTAAGCTAATCTCCATAAATATGAATAAATTTGCCATGGGGGTAATTCAGTGTTTTGAGAAATACATGTTTTCTATTTATGAGCTGCAGGTACTGATGTAGGAAGAAAATGAGAGCATAATTTCCATGAATACTATCAGTATGTGTGTGGGAATGCCCAACTGCAAGGAAATTCAAAGGATTGGCAAGCCTTACACTATGTTAAGAGCTCCTTTCTAATAGTAGCACACATCTACATAATGCTTGACAGATGGGCTAGTTGGAGTACCAAGTTAAAAATGTCCATAGTCCTGCATTTCTGAAAGTCAGAGTTACTGGTGCTATGCAGTTGCCAGAGAAATCCTCTTTTTCCTGCTAACACTCTACAGCCACTGGTGACACTGTGGGTGAGGTGATCCCCTCTGCAAGAACCTCTCTGCTTTGCAGCAGGGGTTGGCAGGAATGCTTTCAGTCCCCTGGATGTGGAAGTTGGATCATCATCTATTTTCAGAAGTAAACACTGAGTACCTCCAAAATCTGCCCCATAGCTGTAAGCAGCAGGTCCTCATATAACACATTCTGTGAACAATGACTGCAACCACTGCAGGGGGAAAAAAAAGGATATGGGTGGAATAAAGATAAATTTCATAGGTCTTGGAGTGGGAAACTTTTTTCTCTGTGGACAAACAGATGGCTTCTTTCACTTGTACTAAAAAGCTGATAGTTGGGTGTTTTTCAACTTCTGAAGCTTTCTATCATCCTGAGTTGCAAGATTCTCTTGCAAATGCCATTTCACACTTGCATAGTATGCTTATAGAAAGTCATCTCTGTGACAAAGGCTGCAGAAATTGATGTATGGATCACTTTTGTCATGAAGGATCTCTGCATTGCACTACAACAATACTGTTCTTCAGTTTTTAATTTCATATCCTTACCATTTTTTGCTTCTATCCAATAGGTAAGGCACAGAACTTCAGACCAGGTGATGGCTTTGAAGATGAACACACTGAACAGCAACAGAGCAAACATGCTGAAAGAGGTTCAACTTATGAATAGACTCTCACATCCAAACATCTTAAGGTACACTAGCTTTTTTCTGAATCATATAGAGATAGATTGTCTTTAATAGGGCTCTCCTCTTTCCCATTTTTGTTCAGTTATTTTTTATTGTAGGTTTATCTATTGTGAATGTGTTAGGCTTAATTCCTAATTTAATAGATGAATGGGAGGAAGAAGAAAAGACTTAAGAGAAAAAAAAACCCAAATGTGGACATGATTTTAGTATCTGGAATTTGCTAGTAATAAGTAATTTATGTCAGAGAAAAGCAGGTGCTCACATTTAAAATTTCTGATTAATCAATATGAAGAGTGAAATTTGGCTTCTTTTTGTGAATTTGTTTCAAATATAACACTATTCAACTAACTTATGATTACTAGTCTTAAAACTAAACAATGCAAGGTGCCATAGCTGTTTCTTAGTCTGCTTCCTAGTATTTAGGGTTTTCTTATGGCAGTATTGCAAGGTGGGATAAGGAGGACTCAAGAAAAGAAGCTAGAATTGAACTAATCTAATTTATGTGGTCCTGGAAGGAAAAATGTAGCTCTTGTTTTGCATTAGATTACTGCATGCAAATCCGAAATGTTCCAATGTGTATCTTGCTATTTCTTGAACCATTTTAGTCTTGGTTTCTCTTCTATGGTGATGTGACAAGCAATTAACATAATTGGCTGAAGCCATAGCATTGTGAAATTTAAAGATGTGATGACAGTGCACTAAATGACCAGTTCTCCTAAACTGCTCTTGCACACCTGGGATCCATTTCTGACCTCAGCTCTTCTTGAAAAGCTTTGGAGACCTGTGAACTCGGTTATCTAACTTCCTTTTCTTTGCCATTCTGTTACATACTACAGACCTAATACTGATTCCTAAAATCCTTTATAAGCAAATAAAATTTGCTTATAAAGCAAATATATAGAATTTGAAATTCTATCTCAGTTTTCATCAACTGATTTGTAACAATATTATCCTATATGTTTCCTTCAATATTTGAGGACATATCAGAAGCACTTGAAATATCTGTAAGGAGCATTCCATTAATTCATGTCTGTTTTCTCTTATTCTTTTTCTTAAAACCTCAAAAACCTGTGAACTTAAAGAATTCTTACTCATACTAAACTGTGTAGATATTATTCAAGTTTTGTAGTAACCTATCCCTAAATACCATTCCTAGTCTATTTTCTCTGCTCCAAGGTGAGGTGCTTTTCAAGCAAACTCCTCCTTCTGTTTTTGTTGTTGTTCTCTCTCTATCTCTTTTTTAATTTTTTTTTCAAATTTTATTTTATTTAAATTATATCATCTACCTCGTTATTTAGATTTCATAAAGCTGTTTTTTTAGTAAGGTTATGGAAAGAGTAACTTTCCAAAATAAGATTGACATTGTCAGAATCATCAACTCAGTGTCACTTTATCAGTTTCTTTATCAATTTTTTGTGGTTGGTAAATCTTATTTAAAAAAAATCTAGCTCTACAGATCTGTTAAAAATCAATAATTTGATTTGGGTTGGGATGAGGGAAGGTAGGAAAAGGATATATTGACAGGCCAAAAGCATTCAGTTGTACCTGAATGTAACCCTGCCCCCTCTTGAGTGGCATTACAGAGGTGGTGCTGAGAATAAAAATTATTGTGATCAGTCCTGAGTAATTGCTGAAATGTAGATGTCTTGTGAGGTGAAAGAGATCATATTTGGTCCCCTCTGGCCTTAGAGCCTTGGAATAATTTGAAGTCAGCAGTGTTACACAGATGGTCCTGGAGAAAGAACAATAATGTATTGATTTAGGTATGATGTAGAAAAAGTATTTCATTTGTTCTTCCAGTTATTACCCAGGATTGACAGAGGAATTTTTCTTTTTGTGCTCAAGTAAGCAGTTATTAGTGAATACATCAGAAACAAATTACCTAAATAGAAATGGTCTATCTTTGCACAGTTTGTTTGGAAGAATAAACTGCATTTGATTTACGAATTGCTTGATTTGAAGCTTCTTAAAAAAAAAAATAGGCTCTCTATTAAAAAATACTGCCTTTTTCTTATCTTTAGGTAAGTCCCCTTGCTACAGGGAAAAGAGTTATTCCTACAGGAAATGCAAATGAGAAAACAGTTTTAGTTTTAGTTGTTTTTTTCACTGAATTTTAGTACGCAGTAGAAGCTACTACTTTTCTGTGAAGGAGATGACATGATGGTTTTGTGTGTTAATGATGAGTCATTTAAGTTTTTCTTTAAATGTTACTGCAGTTTTCCAGTTTCTTTGTCTGGGAAATTTTGCCCCTCTAAAATGTTACCTGCCTGTGTGTCTGTGTATACCTGTACATAAATCCATGCATTCATATTTAGGTTTCATAAATGTATAAATCATTGGTTCTTCTAGTAGCCTTGTGAAACAACCTGTTTCCAACTTTAGAAACACATTAAAAAAATAATTAATAGTAATTTGCAATTAAAGTGGTAAGAGGTTGTGTTGCTTGTTTGACAACATTGTGCTGTTAGATAAGAGCAGCTGGAGTTGTATTGCTGAGAGGTTTTTAGGAAAATGTTCTACAGTTATGTGTTCCCATTGAAACATTTCCTGGGATTATTTTTGGAAATTTTAAGCTTGTATTAGTATCTAAAGGGAATATGCTCTTCAAAGAAGTTCTAATATAGAACTTTTCCAGGGGCCATGAGCTATCTCAGTTGCTGTTAAATATTTTCTTGACTTAATTTCTTTCCTTTGAAGTTGTTCTGTGTTACTGACTAAGGTGTTTTGTCACTAGCATCCAGTTCACTTCTCTATTGATCAGCCACTGAATCTCTTCCAAATGCCTTGAATGTGTCCTCTGATTTTTACATAATATAACTCTGAACTTCTTCATCTCCTCTGAGTTCTGGGACTACCTATTGTGAACTTCCACCATAAACAAGTTTCTTTCCTTCCTGTTGCTAGCCATTACTGATAGTAATGGGTTCTTAGGCTGAAATGTTGAGATCATATTGTGCAGTGGTTAATTGAAGTAGGTGAGGGCTGCAAGGTATTCTACTATTCAAATGGCTTTTAAAATTATGAAACTGGAAAAGTACTGGCTTTACAGCCTCCAAAATCTGCTCTCAAACCATTTCAACATGTGTAGGATAGCAAGTTAATGTTTTAGAAAGTAAATGTCAGATTGAGCAATGAGGCATTTATTTTACTGCACTAAAACCTTCCTTAAGATGGGAGTGTGGTTGTGTTTTTTGAACATCCTGGTGCATAATACCCCAAATTTGTTATTGAATCAATGTTTTTGTCTGACAGCTCTTCTGTAGTTTATATAGATAGGTGTTATGGAAAAGAGAAGATGTTCTTCTTCTTTGTAGTGCATTTGGTAGCCCAGGATCATCATTATTCTTTGGATAATTAAAAAACCCATCCCTTTGCCAGTGCTCTAAAATATATAGGAACTTTTTACAAGCTGTCATTTCTAATGTGCCCACAGTTAACCTCAAGATGTTATTGTGAAGACTTTGATATTTTGCTGTTGATTACACTGGTGTGACTAATAAATATTGCTGACTATATGAAACTGCTTTTGCTTCTGTGCTGTCCATATCAGCTCCTTTTCAGAGTTACAGATGCCTTTTGAAGTTTTTATCCAGACTCTAGTCACTCTTCTGGAGTGTCAATAGTTGCTGACTTTCTTCCATTCCTTAGCTCAGTAGAGATTACCTTAAGGTTTGTCTGTGTTTTTACCTTACCTTTTTCCATCTTGAGGAGATGGAATTGGGTTAAGGTGCTTCAGTTTCTCTTGGTGCATGTCAGTTTTACTTGGTGAAGTCCTGATCTGGGTATTTAGGCTTTAAAAGCAACAGGCTTTATTCACCATGGAGTGAAAGGCTAACTTTAAAACTCCACACTTATTTTGGTATTTCTGCACTCCAATTCTGCTCTTGGCCAGCTACATAGATCCATCTTGATTAGAAGAGAGATGTAAGTGAAGAGCTTAGTTTTCACTTACCAAGTCCCCAGTAAGTCTATGGTCCCCATGGTAGGATCATAAAGATTCCAGTGGTCAAATATAAGTGTATATGTAAGTTTCTAATGTATTTTCCATGAAGAAAATGAGAGACTGGCCTCTATTAAAGGATTTATTTTGGCAAAAAATTGAACTTCTTTTTCAGTCTGTTAAGGATATTTTAGAATATAAAACTCCAGCTCTTGCAGCTACACAGGCATGATGGTAAAAAATAGGGGATTTGGGAGGTTTTATGTCTCCTTTCCTCTTGTTTCCTATTTCAGCTAGCAGATATGATTCTAGAGGCAGAGTAGGTATTAACTACAGTGTACTAACTTTTTGTTCAGTCACTGTCTGATGTTTATAGCAAACTATGTATGAAAGCTACTTACCTTTTTTGTTTGCTATTTTTTTTCCCCAGAATCCAGGTTGGGGACATTTTGGGAGTGGACAGGGCAGAAGCAGAGGAATGGTGTTCAAGGAATGTTTTCTGTTTCTACCATCAAACTCATCTCCTGTCTCTATCTCACTCCTGCATACAAGTTAAACATGGAGAATTAAAATGCTTTTCTACCTCTGATTTCTTCCTGCCTTTGATGTGGGATATGCTGGTTTTATCACATCTTCCCTCAGACAGATGGTGAGAGGAGGTGTGGAAAAGTGAGCTGAGGTTGGGGTTTGTACCATATGATGTTTACTACAGCCACTTTAATACAGGTTAACTGATACATGGCAAGACTGTAATTGCTGGGGTTAGGGAAAACAGGGCTTTGGAGCATTTCTCCACTTCCTTATTAGCTTGTGTCCTATTTTTAGTGCAGTGCTGTTCCAGGGTTGGGTTAGATCAAGAACCATGGTTATGGAAGTTCTGGTGTATGCTTGTGGATGTGTTCTACCATTTTGCTATTTTTCTGAACTCTGGTCTGCTTCTGTAGCCATGAGGTTTTACCCAAATCAAAGTAAGAAAATAGGTCTGGAAAGGACTCAAGAAATCTCCATCTTTGGGTCCTGAGCTTGGGAGCCTTCAGGCTACAGACTGAGAGGCCTGATAGTGTTTTTTGGTTGGTTTTTTTTTTTTTTTTTTTTTTTGTAATGTCTTACAGATGTGTTTTTCTCATACAAATGAAGTGGTGTGCTACCAATGATTCTCCATCTCTTGTGCTGTCTCTTAAATTAATGTATCTTCAATTTTGAGGCAGAATTTCAGTCTTTAGTATCAGTATTGTTTGGATGAAAAAAATATTTCTTTATTTGATCTGTACCTTGGGGACTTAATTTAAAACATTCTGTACACAGAAAGTCTTAGCTCATGTCTTAAGTGTTCTCGTGGGAGCACTTGGAGGTATTGCTGCATGTTTGGCTGTGAGCATGCAGGCAGATTGACTCATTGATTAAATCCACCTTCTTGTGTGTGCAGGCACACAAATAAGCACACTGTGTGCATATTCCATGAACTCCTTTCAAGGAGAATTTTATTTCATTCCCTTTGAGACAAATCTATCACCCTGGGAACACAATACCAGGGATTTTATTTTTTTTTTTGTATGTAGTTTTACCCTTTCAAACCTTCCTTTTTGTAAAATTGCTTGTAATGGACTTTGCTACAATAGCTAGAAGGATGGATTTTGTCTTTTAACATCCTTTGTTCTGTACTGAAAAGTGCTTTAACAGGAAAGAAAATTGCTTTTGCTTCTCTTTCTGTAACATAGTTATCAAAAAGGAGTATTTTAGAAATGCAGTGTACAAGGCAGCAGAAGAGAGACTGTATGTGTGTTGTGTATAATACATTACAGAAATGATAGATTAAATGCCTTACCTCTGTCTAGAATCAAGATGCAACTGTAGAAAACTTAAAATGCATTTTTAATCTAGCGTGGTGCCTCAACCATTAAGGAGAGCCTTAATATTTTTATTTGCCCTCTTCCTTTTCCAACAGTCAGTGCAGTGAAATAAGCATGTGTATTCTGACCTTTTGTCTCTGTTACTGAGCTTGTACTAGAGGCTTTTACATTGTGTGTAAACATGGTTTGTTTCTTTTGTTTAATGTTATCAAAGTGCTGAATTTTCTCATACAAGCAGTAAATTTTGGAGGGCATAGATTTTTGTTGAACTGTAGCTGCCCCAGGTTTTTCCACAGAACAAGAATGTGTTCCAGTGAAGTTCTTTTAACTGAAAGCATGTGTTCAGTGTCTGGATATCCACAGAGGCTGTATGATCTGGATATTAGTTTTGCTTGATAAATTAAGGCAAACATTGGAGACTGAGGCTGCAGTATTCAGTCTCCCCTTTTCTGTCAAGGATTTTCTCCCTTGCCATCTTACTGATCTGAAAGTGGTTTGTGTAACCTCTGTGAAGGACTGAGAAATATCCAGACTTCTCTTGGTTTTGTTTAGGACAGGTTTTCCAGTTTGGTTGGTTTATCAAATGAGATTTCCAACATATGTATAGATTGCTGACATTTGTTAGAAAGCATTTGGAAATGTGCTGCACTGTATTTAGTTGGGTGGACTCGAGTATCATCCTTTCTCTTTGCAACTTCTAGGAAAACTTTTCCAACCAGATTTTGGAAGCATTTCAGCATGCTGATAAGGGCAGATACACTGTCTTGAAAATAAACTTCCTTAAATCTGCAAATGGTCTCCTGTTTTGTGGATGACTGGCTTATTGGAGCTCCTTCCAGCTAGAAATGCTTATAGGAAGTGTAACCTTTGGCTGACAAGATATTCTGCTGAAGTTCACCTACGAGCACATTTTGGCTCAGGAGACAGTGTGTCTGGCCAACAGGAATAATCTCAGCTGTGCTGGACCAGCATGTCAGCTTCATATCCACAGAACTTGCAATCTCATCTGGGGCAATCTCAGAAATTGAAACCACGTTAAATCTTGCTTGGTAATTGTATTTCCCAGTAGCAGCTGAGTGTATTATCATATAGTGAAAATCCTTTCCAACAATGTTTTGTAGCAGTTCTTGGCTTAACCAAGTGGTTTATTATTGCTTAATAAAACAGCTAAGCAGAAGTTTTCCAGGAATTTGGATTGCTAGAGGTCTGTTCTATCAATCTGTTTTCCAGAGCCTGAAAACTGAGATTCATTCACACAAAGTTTAAATGGCTTCAATATGTTGCTTGTAAACTCATTAATTCTGTCTTTCAGTGTATTTGGTTTCTCTTTTCCTGGGTAGTAATTTCTAAATATGTGGGGTTTATAAATGTATCTTTATGTCCACCTTTTTTCCATGGGATCATGATATGGAGCTTTGTTTTTTGATTTTTGATTCTTAATAGAAGTCCTAAATATTTGAGAGTTTTTAAACTCTTACTCTTGGTAACATGATTTGATGTGTCTTTTCTGCCTTAAGCATAGGTTCACAAAAGTAATGAATATGTTTCCATTGAGACTTCCCTTGACTGAAACAGGTTGGAAGAAAACATTGGGTTCTCCCAGTCTCTAAGTGACAGTGATGTTTTTCCTGTTTGGTAAAGATGAGGCAAAAAATTAAACTTTTCAAAAATTTTGACAAATTCTTAAATGCATTTGTATTTTGGAATTGAATCAAATATGATGAATTCTTAATTTGTAAGTAGTGTGATACATCTTTACAAAGGAAGAGTTGATCTATAGATGAAAACATTGTTTTTTTAATCACTTAATTGCAGTTTTTATTGAATGGAAATATTGCCATAGGTTAATTTTGTGTAATTGATAGAGAATACTTGGAAAAGTTGTCTTGTAGAGGAATTAATGTATTTGGTTTGTATGCTTTGCATTTTTGCTTGTGAGTAAAGCCATTAACACCATACCTGATAGCTCTGGAGACTTTGCACTAAGAAATAGATTTCTGTTCTGTAGAGGTCTGGGTTTATTCATCTTAGGATTCTCTCAAATGAAAATCCCCAAATTCAGAGAATGTTGTTTGAGTGTTTGAAGTGAGAGCAGGCAGTAGAAGTTCTCATACAAGTCTTGCTGCTTCTTTGGTTATAAAAACAGATTTCCACAGCTCAGCTTATGCAAAGGACCTTACCTATATTATTTTTCTTTGGCTGCTTGTAATTTACTAGTCAGCTGTTAGACAAGAGAACAGTGAGAATCATTCATTTCTTCAAAAGCAGCTTAGCTAAACTAGCACTACATGTCTTGCATCATTTTGTTTTTAAATTCAGAACTGTTTCAGGATATAAAAGGACCTTTTCCTTTGAGTTTTTGTCCACAAGATTCCCATCACATTTAATGAGATCATACAGGTCTACCTCCTACTTGCAAAATGGAAATTTCTGAACATTATGGAAATGACAGACAAATTGTTTTTGCTTGCTGAGACCAAAATCTAAATGCTAAAATTGAGAATTAGTTGATCTATAAAGAACAAGCTCTTGAACTGTGTAGGGAAGACTCGAAAGCATTTAAAATTTCAGTTTTACTGAACTTCTAATGGGGGATGTTTTGTAGTAGTATTAATTTGCATTTGTCACTTTTATGTTCAACTTGTATGGTGGTAAAAATGAGCTATCAGTTGTTTATAGCACATTCTGTTGCTTTCCAGACAAAACAATGGTGGCAATCATCCCTATTAACAGCAGGGGTCTGAAAATGGTGCAGTGTAGGTAACACTTGTGGAATGTGTGTATACTGGATACTATTGAAACTTGCTTCTATGCAAGTATTGCAAAGAGGAGTTTGGGGAGGGGAAGTTTACATTGCATATGTGCCCTCATATTCCTGAGTGGTTAAGAATGGAATAGGAAGAAATATCTTTATGCTTAAACAGCAAAATGCAAAGGGAAGTAATTTTCTGTTTATGCAGACCAACGGTAGATTACTTGGCTTAAACTTCCTTAAAATAGGACTCTGAGACTGTTCCTTTCTGCATAAATCATTATGTGCTGGCCTTTGCTTATAGTCAAATCAGTAACTTTCCATTTTGAGGTTGAGCTGTCTCCTGTGCTCTCTTGGAACTGCTAATTCAAATTGTAGTGTAGATACATGATTTTGTTTTGTACTGAGAAGTTTAAATAATCAATAGTGAGGTATGCAGTATCTGTAAGGCTGAATTTTTTCTCTTTCCTCCTTTTTTGGTGAATCCTGTATTAGTTTCTTTAAAGAACAAAAAAGAGGGGGGGAAAAAAGCCCAAACCACTTTTCTTTTCTTGTTTCTTGTAGGTTTATGGGTGTCTGTGTGCATAAAGGACAGCTGCACGCTCTTACTGAGGTAAGACTATTTCATAATATACATACTGAATATAAAATGCTCAGTTCTCAGGACAGATTCTGCAATTGTCATTCACCTTGAGGGAAGTTTCTTTTATGGTGACTGGTGAGTTAATCACTCACTAGTTGCTATGTTAAGACTGCAGAATCAGTCCTCAGAAGTTCGCTCACAACTGTTGTGTATCTTTTCTCCTCAGAAGCACTTATTGGGGTGGAAAAAAAAATCAATGTAAGAACATAAACTTCACTGATAATGTTCTAAATGAGAGGTGTACATTACCATTGAGCTGCCTTGAAATACATTTTGTTTCAGTGACATTGCATTGTGTTTAAGTCTTATTTATACTCCTCTTGTACATTTCACAAGTGAATCAATAACATTTCAGCTGGGTCACGTTATTGTAGGCAGTCCCTACCACTTTACAGCTTAATCTGTATCCCATAAAAAGGAATTATTCCATTGCCATGTAGCCTGGATGAGATCTAGGTATCAAGTGTGAAGCTGAAGTTTCCATTCATATGAGTTCCCATCCAGCTTTATTGGGCTGTTAGTTTAATCCCCCTCTAAACTGCTCCGGAAAAACAAGAAGAGAGTATTCTCTTGTTAGGAGTAATGTTGCCTGTTTAGAGTCAGAATCAATAAAGTGCTTTGCCTATTGTATTAGTTTGAGTACAGACTGAAAGGAAACTCATGGTTTGTAAAGTTAATGTGTCTTATTTACTTCTCTTCTGTAGGAACTGCTCAATTAAAAGATTAACCCTTTCCCACCCTCCCAAAAACAAGTCTGTTATTAATCAGCAATTTCAGCAGGTTCCTGGTGTGGTGTGCTTGCCAAGAACTGCTATGAAATGAGGAGTTTGGGGAGCTATATGCCAATTAACAGGATATGTGTCACCATCACTTTCTGTAACTTACAGATGCAATTCTGAGACAAAGATGCACATATGTGGGCAGTGAGTTTCTTCACCTTCTGAGGTGACAATTTTGCAGTTCTCATTCTAGCTGCTGTTGGAGTGGTGCACTCTGGTTCAGTGTCTTTATTTCTAGTGGAACAAAGAAAAAGACACTTCCAGAAATTTCAAGATATAGCATGTGTGTGAGCACTTTGCCATGAGTGGGATGGTTTGTTTGGTTTATTCTTTCTGGGTTTTTTTGTTTTTTTTTTTTCCCTCCCAGTGCTCAGTAGAGGAAACATTTCTAAGATGGCTGATCAAGTTATTCAGACAGTCTTTCCTAACATTATTGCTGATTTCTTTTGGATATCTAGTCAACTAAAACAGGGAAGTTTTGGTCCATTCCACTCATTAAATGTTTTTGTAGAAGATGTGGAGCTTCCTAATGCTTTATCTTACTAAAACTTGGAAGATTTTGCTCAATGTGGGTTTTTTTTTGTTTGTTTTCTTCCCTTCCTTCACAGCAGTTGCTTACCATTTAAATAACCCTCCCCACCCAAAAAGCCAAGAAAATGAAAACAGCACAGATGCTTCCTCATAGTGAGCTAACTTTGTAGCTGCTGCTTTGTTCAGCTATTTTGAGTTCTTGGCAAGCAAATAAATCTAAGAAAGACTTCAAAGAATAACTTTTTATAGTTATAATTCAGAATAACAGAAGAGATTCCTGAAGCATCTTGTGAGCATCAAGGAAGAGTTTTAGATTGAAGATGTTTGCTGCAGCATTTTGAGAAACAGAATAGCTTTAGTGACATATTATAATAAGTATAATTAGTGATTACTTCTTTTCTTCTGTGGACAAAGGTGAGCATTTACTGCCTTTTAATAGGAAAATCCCTGACAGAAATTGATGTTGTAGGGAATCCACACATGATTTTGCCCAGTAACATAGCTATTCTTTGATTTTAGGGAGCTTTTAAAAATTAAAAACTGTATGTGTTCCAAGTGGTGGAATTGTCTTTTCTAGCAGCTGTACTAGTGTTTTTCATCTTCAAGTATGTGTAGAGTAATAGTTGAATCCTGAAGACTTCTGGAGGTTGGAGAAGGGGGATGAAATGATGAGCTGAAGGAGTTATTAGTAAGACAGACAGGGTGAATCACCTGTTCAAATATAGCCCAGGAGGATAAACAAATTAGCCACTGTCTCGTGGCTTTTTTCAGCTTGTGGTCCACAAAGGTGGTCTCCTTGCTTCCAGTGCTCAGCATAATTGACACCAGCCTGGCACTACAAGTGCTCAGAACTTCTGCCAGGGTTTCACTTCTTTGGAGATGAAACTGTTGATTCAGAGGCCCATTGGTCAATAGGTGTCTGAGTCACTGCAGGGAGAACCCTCTCACACTTGCCTGTGCTGGACCTGTTCTCAAACGAGTTTAATTATCCCCTCTTGTGTTTTGAGAGTGCAGTTGATGATATGCCTGTGTAGGAAGGATGCAGCATCACTTAGAGCTTATGTCTGCGGGCAGCATGATGGGAAATCATGTTTATTTTATATATGTATATGTTTCCATAACAGAAGTTGACAGCTTGTGCCAAATGTTTGGTGACTGGATTTAGACAACTTGTGCTATTAACAGACAAGGCAACCTCAAATGATGTTAGAAGAGTCTTGAGGATTTTGTAAGCCTGTAAGAGGCTGCTTTGGGAGTATGCAACACAATTGGAAGGCAGAGTTTGAAGCATTACAGATTTCTTCTATGTTTACAGACACAGGAGGCTTAAACACAGGAGTGGATCATGCAGAGCAGGTTTTTTGCTTGAGGAAGGTGTTGATCCTGTGTATGCCTTGGGATTTTCCCTTTTGGCAGCATTTTGTGTTGATTTAATTTTCCTCTCTCAAGTGGTTTTTGTTTTTAAAACTCTTGAGCAAGAGGCAGTTTCTGTTTGTTTTGGTTTGTTTTTTTCAAAATAAGAATGGAATTGTTTAATTATAGACTGCACTAGAACTTTGGCCTTGTTCTGAATCCTCAGTCTTATCAGTTTTGATAATCCAATAGTTTTTTTTAAGTTCTCAAGCCAGAAGCTATGGCATATGCCTCTTCTGAAGTAATTCAGTATCCTTAGATTGACAGAACAGCTTAGGCTGCCAAGGACCTCTATCCCAGCAAGCACTAAGTTAAGAAATATTTAAGGAAAGCAAAGTAAATGCTTTAATAGGTGTATCACCCAGATGAGCTGGCAGGCATTAGACTGCCTCACTAATGTTGAGCTCATGAACACAGATTTGCCATGCTTGTTTTCTCTAAAACCAGAAACTGGGTATTCCTTTCTCAGCATTCAGCTCTAATCTGAAGCTGCTGGTTTGTTTCTTTAGCTACAGGAATCTGCAGTGCTTCCTGCTGTACTCACATGCCTCTCCAAACTCATTTCAGCCTTTCCCTCAGGCTTCTCTGTGTTTTCCAGCAACTTTCCTAATCTGACAACTCTCTTCACTTCCATTTCCTGGCACACAGCAGTATCCTAAGTCTTGGAGAAACTTGCATAGTAGTAGAGTCTCTGGTGTGAGCATGGGCTGCTGCTGAGCATTCAGAGGCCAGATCAGGGCTGCTGCCAGGTGAGCAGAGAGTGTGTGCTGTGGGGACATGGAGCCTGAGCCAGTGGGGAACAGCCATGGCTCAATAGCAATTGTGTATGATTTTATCCCATACACATCTACCATGGAATGGCTGCATGAGCAAATAACCATTTTAGATGGCAGGCAAACAAATTTATTTGTGTGTTGTAGGTTTTATAGGCCTGTGCTATTATACTGAAGCAGATAACATAGCAGCATAAAGTCTAGCATATAAAAACCATTTAATACCTTCTTGCAGATCTTGAATTGTTTGTTGAACTCAGTTAAACAGGTTTATCTGAATTTCCAAGAGACAGGTCAGGCTAAAATCTTGTTATAATTAGATGTATATTTATATATGCACAGAATGAGTCATACAGCTTGATAATTTCTTCTTGGAGGAAATGAAAGCCTTGGCAGTTGTGTGTATTGAAGATGCGAAATGGAAAGTTATTATGTGTTGATTGGGATATCTTGAAATTGCAGTGCTTCAGGGACAATAGTTAATTGTTGCAACAGAAGTTTTATGACTATTAATTCATACTGGATGATAGTAAAAATGTGTGCAAGTGCACTGCTGCCACAATCTGATTGCTCAGTGTGGGATCTGACATGCACTGGAACTTTCTGAGGCGGAGAGCAGGGCTGTTGCAGTGTGACAGGAACACATGGTAGGTGATGGAGGGCTAGGACACTGTTATTTCAGCCAGCAGCTATGTGAGCTGAGAGCTGCCTGAGCTGCTCTCCTGAAGTCTTTCAGATTTGGTCCTGGCTGGAGAGCTGCAGAGTTAAACTCATGGAACACCTGATAGCACATCAGGTGCTTGGAGTAGAATAAGAAGCACTGAGTGTGGCTGGGCAGCCATGGTTTTCAGATGCTGTTACCTATGGCAGTGGGACAAGTGCCAAAGCTCATCATAATGAAAATGCCAATGTCCTTTGAAAAGAGAGGGTTTTTTCAGTAAGTTCTTTGGTGATAACTGAAAACTTCCCTTCTCTGCTTTCCCTCCCAACAGCAATAATTTAGGTAAATAATTAATGAAATTAGTAGGGTTTCAGGGTTTTTGGAGACCTTTTCAAGCATTTTTTTCCCTTTTTACTTTTGAAGATAGCAAAGAAAGAAAAGAAAAAATTAGAAAAAATATTGAAAGCTTTAAAGTCTCAGAATTATTTAGATTATGCTGAGTTGCCCTTTTACAAGGAATAGAAACTCTTGAAGTGAAAAGGTTCTTCTGATATGCAGCTTTCACAAGCAGAATAAATTATTAAAAGTTCTTAATTTTTTTTTTCTTCCTCTGAATTCTTTGTTATCTTTCTGTGGACAGCCCTTGACCCTAGAATGGAGAAAAACAGACAGACATCACTTATGTCTCCTCTTGTAAAGCTTCATGCTGCAGCTAAAATTGTAGTCTTACATTGCCTTCCAGAGGGCAATTGCACACTTGTGAGAACTTTTAAAAGGCCTGAAATACCATTCCTTCCCTTCTCCTTCCTTTCCTCATCTCCTGTAAGACTTTCTAATCCCTACTTTTGTTCCACCAATGTGATTCATGTTGTTTGAATAACTTCAGTTTTGCTCGTGTAGCGTTGCAAATATTTAACTCTGCTTTGGTGCTGGCAGTAGGCCTTCAACCTTGGAGAGCTTGGTGTCTTTGGAGCTGTAGTTCCTATCAGCAGTCATTCTGCAAATATTTCATGCAGCAAAGGAATTGTTCCTGCTTTAGGTATTACCTGTTTAACAGCTGACATTTAGTTCCTGGATAAGTTTGCTCTGGTGGTTGTTTCTCAGAGAAAAAAAAAAAAGAGAGAATTGCTGTGGTGTGAAGTTGATCAACTTGAGCTTGGAGACAACTGAGGAGAAAATTTCAGTTGTGCTTAAGGTGACACTAAGCAGAAAATTAAAATAAATTAAAGAACTGTTATGTTTTCATCTTGTTAGAAACTATTATTTCTTGGATACTGCCATCAAATTTCTAGTGAAAAACCTCAACAATTCAGATTTTTAGGAAAGACCTTGAATTAATGTAAGAGAGGCACTACCTAATGTGTTCAGTGTAGCCATACTGAATAGAGACTCTCAGATCAGTTTGTATTCCTTAATGTCTTGTACTTAACTAATGCTTGTGCATTACTTCTCCTTGCTCAGTGAAATCTTTATTGGACACTTTCTATAGTCCTTCTAACTGAAGTATTGAAAAAAGAAAATTCAAAAGGTTGAGGAAAAAAGCAAAGGGGTGGAGAACTCTAAAGGTAATTTTGTCCTGTATCCCCCCTCAGATTTGGGCCTAATTCTCCTCAAATTTGGTCTCATTTGCATACATAAAGCATATTCCTTGAATGTGTTAAGGTCTTGGGCAGTATATAACATTATTTATGGATTTGTGGCACTGGTCGCTGCTTTGACTTCCCGGAGGAGCAGCATGAGCAGTGGTGCAAGCTTTCTCTTGGATGTTTCTGTTGACAGATCAGAAGATACAGAATATAGCTCTTAATTCTAAATGTATTTGCTTTGAGGAATGAGTCTTGATACAGGAGACTGTAAAGAGGGCAATTGCTTTGGAGTAACTTTAAAAAAAACAAACATTATGTGATGATGACTTCCAACAACTGACAGAATTTTTAAGTGCCTCCTGGCTGTAGGATGCAGCAGAAGTACTGTGGTGAAAACTTTATAAGAAGTCTAAGTACGCGTAAAATTCTGCAGATTAAATTTATCCTTGTGATCTCTCAGCCAATGAATAGCATGAGCTGTGTATTAATAAACCTCTACCTGCAGGCTCTGTCCTGTTTGTCCATGGTTCAGATACTTTTTGTAGCATTAATTGGAGCTACAGCTTCACTTTAAGAATGAAGAGTTCTTTCAGTGATGCTGCACTAGTGCTGGAAATTAACATGCAGAGGCAATCTGACCTCCACAGGTATAATAGTCAAGCACCAGAAGAGTAAATTTAGCCCTATTGAAAGTGTGTGGGTGGTATTAAGTCCTCTGCTAAGCTAAAGTTACTTTGAATCTTTCCTGGAATAGAGTTGAGTTTTAGACCTGGATATGTTTGGTTCCAGGAATATATGCTCTGATGGCAAGAATGGTTATACGATGTAAAACTGGAAGTATTGCTATTATTTACTTGGCTTTTTTGCTGCTTTTATTGTAAGAATTCAAGTCCAGCCAGCACATTTCCTCTGTTAATTTGATTGTTTGGGTTGTTTAGCTTTTCCCTTACAGGAGTCATTAAGAGTTAGACCTTGCATGTACTTGCCCCAGGGTCAACAGAAAACCATTCACTCAGAGCTCAGGGATTTGACCTCTAGAGAAGAGTAATGGTAACCTTGTCTGATGCAGTAGTAGTTGCACTCCCCATTAATGACTGTGTGAGGATTCACTGTAGGACCCCAGAAGAGCAAGGTCATGGCAGCAGAAGTAGAGTTTAGAACAGAGTGAGGAAATAGCTGAAGTGTTAGGAAGACTAGGCTAGTCTGCAGTGTAGAAGGTGAGAAATCATTCCATTTCATTGGTGCTATTTTTTCCAGTGCTAAACTAGAATGAATAGATCATGAAATGTCTCTTAGGGGTGTTTGCTGTCTCTGTAGTGCTTTTTTCACAGAATCACAGGATGGTTGTGGCTGCAAGGAACCTTTGGAAGTCACCTGATCCAACCTCCCTGCTCAAGCAGGGCCACCTAGGGCCAGCTGGGGCTGGTTGCCAAGGACCTGGTCATAGAATCACAGAATGGTTTGGGTTGAAAGACACCTTTAAAGATCATCTTGTTTAAACTCCCCTGCCATTCAAAGCCCCATCCAGTCTGCTCTTAAGCACTTCCAGGGATGGGGCATTCACAGCTACTCTGAGCAACCTGTGCCAAGTGTCTCAACACCCTCACAGCCAAGAATTTCTTCCTAAGATCTAAATCCAAACCTGCTCTCAATTTGAAAACATTCCTCCTTAGTCTTTTAAAAGGTCTCTATCTTTCTTGTAGGTTCCCTTCAGGTACTGGAAGGCTGCAGTTAGGTCACCCTGAAGCCTTCTCTTCTCCAGTCTGAACAATCCCAATTCTCTCA
This sequence comes from Erithacus rubecula, assembly GCF_903797595.1. Lineage (NCBI taxonomy): Eukaryota > Metazoa > Chordata > Aves > Passeriformes > Muscicapidae > Erithacus > Erithacus rubecula. The sequence goes on along the minus strand of NC_136662.1, from coordinate 18,373,877 downwards.
GCCTTTCCTCATAGGAGAGATGCTCCATCTTTCTGGTCATCTTGATGGCCTTTTGTTTCTGCTCTTGAGAAAAATCACTTATCTCACCAAAGAAAAATTGTTGCAAGTTAGTAGGTGCTTTGAGATATCTTTCAATTTTATGAGCCTCTATTAAGTTAATAAAAACTGTGGTGAATAGACATAAGGTAAACCTACAAGATGCAAAAAGCTATTACTATGTGCCTGCTTGCTGGCACATCTGAATATTGACTTAATCTCTTGGGGTTAAAAAACCCAACCAACCAAACTTGTACAGAAAGACAAGCCTATTGCCTGTGCTTTTTACTACATTGCACATGAACACCACGACTGAGGAAGAACTCCAAATTTTATCACCTTTGTTGTTGCATGCAGCAGCTGCCTGCTGAAGGGAGAAAGGCATAGGCAATAGGGACTTTTCTTACAGCTGAAAAGTTAGGAAGCTTCTGTTTATATTCTAACATGAATGTGATTATAAGATGACAAACCATCTAGCAATAGATGCTAGCAAAGTTTCTAGCAATATCTTTTTGAAATGATAAAAATCCTGATTCTTTAAAGTTAAAAAGCTTTGGATTTCTTATATCAAAGTATAACGTTTAGCTTTTGCTTAAATTATTGTGACCTAAAAAGAGATGTGTAAATGTTATTAAGTAGATGAATGTGTGTATATATCTGACAAGTTATTTGTTTGGTACTACGTGTAGACCTTGGGCTTACTTGTTCCTGTGTCACTTATGATTTCTACATCTTTGATCATTTTGAAATGCAGTTATAATTCTTTTTATAAACTTGGTTTGGTACTGACTCTTCCCTTCATCTCTTGATTGTTCATAATAGAATTTTAAAAATACTTGTCAACACTTGTGCCATATTTGGTCTTATTTTTGCACTCTTCACAGCATATGGACCATCAGTTTCAGTTTTGCTGGAACAGTTCACTCAGGTTCTCAGTTTAATTTAAAAAGTAGCTGAATGTGCTCTTAGCAAATGTAGTTTGTGGCTTGACAACCAGCTCTCCCTCATCCTTTCTCTGTACTGTGGAAGGCATTCTATTGTTCCATCTTCAAAGCAGCGTCCTTTTTCCTCTGGCTTCATTGTCTTCAGAGAAGTACAGCATGTTTCTCTTCAGCCTGAGAGATCCCCATATGAAAGACACATAGGAGTTTGCAGAACTGGAGAGACCCATTGCAGTGCCCTTGATCCTGTCAAGAAGCACAGGTGCCTCTAGGAGCAGCCATGCCCTGATTAACTGGAGAGTGCCAGACCAAACCAGCTGTACTGGCTTGGGGGGAGGGGTGTCTGCCTTAACTATATTGTTTGAAGGGCTGCATAAGAAAACAACAGAAATTAAAATTCTGTTTTCAGTGAAGGTTCAAAATAGGTTATCATCTCTGAGAAAGCTGAGTGGGAGTCAAAAGAATGTGAACACCCTCATCTGTTTTATCAGCTAAAGAGGACTCATTTTTGTTGAAATTATTCCATAGACACTTGCACTGAGTTTGTTCCAACAGCTGAAGAGTTGCAGACTCTGGTACCCATGTGCACCTTGTGTGTGTGATCTGAGTCAGGCTGATTAATGATAGGTGTTAACCTGACATCTGTCTGCACCAGTGGATGCAAAATCAAATCTAAACATAGCACATGTAATAAGTAAATTAGACTGTTCAAGGTAAGTACAGTTTATAAGCTTGCAGAGAAGGGAGGGGTGTGGTGGTGGTTTTTAGAAAATGTCACACAATTTAAACCTTATTTTGTAACGTTAAGGCTTCGTGTATTATTTTGTAATATAAAAAGCAATATGTCTAAGACAGTGAAGTTATTTTATAGAAGATTAGACAAAGTACATATTCTTTGCTTTTATATGATTATCCTCGGGAATTTGATATTTTTGTGAATTTTTTAAAAAGAAAAAATTCTTCAGTCCCAAGCACAGCTTGATGTGCTGCACATACCAAAAAAGTCCATTTAAAATCACACAAGGGGGTCCAATTTTCAATGGCAGGAGGCAGGAAATTTAGTGTTCTGACTGAAATTCCATCTCAGGTTCATACTCTTGCAGCTTCATGTTGTGGCATATGTGGTGTGCTTGACCCTTTGGTTCTTTCTCCAGTAAAAATGATACAGGTCTCCACAGGAGTTTCAGTTAAGTCTCTCTGATTTGTAGCTTTCCAATTTTGAGTGCTTAAATATCAAAAGTGAGGTTTTTGGAAAGCATGTAAAGGACCTTATTTAAGTTAGATAATATTTCAAATTTTTTCCCCCTACATCTGGTGCTTAATTACTTTTTTTTTTTTTTTTTTTAAAGAATGAAAGCTAACCATCTTGCTGGTTGCAGTGATCAAAGACCTGGGCTTCCAGAAAAATACTTAACAGAGCATTTTTTAAAATCTATTTGGGTAGGTTATACCTGACCATGCAAAATGCAGGGGCCTTCATTTTGGAAGGAAATTCATACTGCTCTACCTGGTCATGAATTGATTCTCAAAAAGTTGCAGTAGAAAGCTCTGTTATAGGAAGCAAAAAGCTGACAAAAACGTTGGCTTCTGGAGGACACAAGCTGGCATTGCAGGCACTCTCTGAGAAGGGAAACTGGCAGTCAGTTAAAGGAAAAAGTTGCTGTGGGCTGTGGTGACCAGGTAAATTAAACACATGGGGACAGCTCTCCAAGTCTGTGCTTTTAGCAAAAGCAGATAAGCAGTGAAAGCTGTGTGAGCCCTGCATTGTGCTGGAGCTGTGGGAAGCTGCTTAGATGCATCTGCACTGTGTGGTTAGGTGAGAAGGGTGGGTTCTCACCAAAAGAAAATTCAGATGTAAAAAGAGCTGTAATCACAGACACCAAAGAAGTCCTCATGTAAAGGCAGAAGCCAAGAATTTAAAAGTCTAACTTGAGGTGCACAGTCTATATTATGCATGCAGGTGTTAGATGACAAGTGATGAGCAACCAGTTATTTCAGTGAGAACTCATAGTTAAACCTCCTTTGTTCCCTTCCTCCCCTGTATTTAAAAAAAAAATCTTGGCTCTGCGGGTTATTCTTTGACTTTAATTATTTTCCCCTCCTCTCTCACAGGATGATTGACTTTTTATTACTTTAGAGCTTGTAATAGTACACAGGCAACTTTATTCATTATTTTATTTGGGATAGGTGCATCTAAATGTGTTGTATTCTGAGGAAGGTTTGCTGAATATCTTGCTGGTGCTAACCTCTTCCTCCTTTTTAGAATGTTTCAAGGATAGAAGAAAGATAAGAGTCAGATAAATGTTCAACTGCAAACAGCAAGTTCCATTGTCTTATTCCTTGTCTCCCTTCCCCCCCGTGTGTGAGGCACACACATGCGGGTGGGTGCTCTGTGTGTGGGTTGTGTGGGTTTTTTTTTGGGAGGGGTTTTCAATATCTCTGTTTTGACACTCACTGTAAGCCAACTGGACGATTTACCATTGCCTCAAGGAGAAAAAAACCAAAAAATTCCCAAACATTTTTCAATTTCAGCCTTTGAATTCTTTTATTGGTGGCTAGGTTAACAAGAGTGAGAAGATGTAAACTTCTCAGCAATCACGGTATGGGGGGAGAGAGAGGAGGAGAACTGAATACTGTCTTGAGCACTAGAATTTAGTTTTAGTTCTGTATATGAAGAGAGGCAGTCCAGACAGGTACTGTGATGCTGGCCACTTTAACTTTTTGTCTTGGAATTCTTTTCTTACATATTTTTAGTAAATTCAGTTTGTATATAGTGCTTTCTCTTCTTTCCCCATTTTTCAGCCTGAGTCCAAGGAAACATACTCTCCAATTAACAAGAGTTCTGTAGTTTCACTTCTTCATTTTGCTTTATTTATCAGCCATCCTCAACATTCAGAAACTGAGTTGTACAAGAAAATTCCTTTAATGTTTGCTTTTGCACACCACTATTAATAGAGTATCTTCGTGCCTTCTGTAATTGCCAATAAAGTGTTTGAGCTCCCTCAAATATAAGTGGATGTGGGAGTGTTGAGACTTGGAAAAGTACTCTGAAACAGCTCAAAGAGAGTATTCCTTGTGCAGAATTTAAACAAAGTTTGTACTATGAGAGGTGTTCATGTGCTGTAAGTTTTACTCTCAGTATATCCTTATAGCTGTTTCACAGACTTCAAAAAGTGAAGCTAAGGGGTTATTTTTCTGCCATCCTGCAGGCATATAATCTGTGGGCTGCTACTGCTGGTATTTATGTGGGGAAGGTGAGAAAGACCTTATTTAAATGAGAGGCTCCTTGTCAGGGACTGCAGCTTCTCAGCAAACTGAGTCTAGTATGTTTGAAATGCTGTCAGTGTGGATAGAGCCTTCTGCTCTTAACAGAAGTGTTATTGTAGAGATGCTGTTTCTCTTGCCTGTGTCAGCAACAAGGTACTTTCTCTTCTATGCCTTTGTGCTAATTTATGCCATATCCCAGATTCTTATCTGCACTGAGGCTGGGCTCCACTTAGAATCCAAATGGTTGTGACTTCATTATAAATGCAGGGGTTTTTGTTAGACCTTCTTTGGCTTTCTGGTTTTTTCTGCTAATATAATTACAGGAAAAATGGTTATCAAGGTCAGTTTGTATGGATATACTGGGAGTGTTTTCCGGTTCCAACAAAATAAGCTTATTTCCTGCAGTATTTCAGCCCTGAGTATGAGTGAGCTTCCATAAAACTTTCTTCATCCATATGGGTTGCAGCAGTGCATTGTTGCTATGTGCCTCAACTGAAGCTTTACCAACAAGAATGTGTTTGTAGCAGCAGGCAGCCAAGTGAACATTATATTTTGATTGAATGAAATGACAGAAAAGGGCTAAATTCAGCATAATGACCATAAGAGCTGCTGGAATTAGAGAATTAAAGGAAGACAAATCTTGCTGAATTCTTTTCCATGCCAACGCTTGAATGTTTGGAATGCAACAAGTGGTTTTCATTACAGCTCCTTCCTGAGTTAGTGCATGTTAATTCTTGTTTGCCCTTATAAAAGAAGCCATGCCTGTACATGCCTTTTCAGAAGGAGGAGCCAATGAATTAATCAATACCACAATTGGCACAGAAGAAGAAACAGATCTGTTGCATTTCTTGGCTTTTGGTTCTGGGTTCTGATGAGTGACCAGGTTATGGCAATTGACAAAGCTGACCCTTTCCTCTGTGAATAGCTAGCACTGTTAAAATTTATTTGAATCTTGTAATGGCTAACACCTTTAAAGAAAAGACATAATTTTTTATTAAAGAACAGGATTGTTTGTATTTGTAGAAAAGCAGAAGAGAAATTGATTTTAGGTTAAAGATTCTTTTCCTTAGGTTTTCAGGAACTGAAGAGCAGAATTATAAGGGGGCCTTCAGATGAAGACTTTTGGCTTTGCTTCTGTTCTTTCTTTCAGTCAAGCTGTTTTTCCAAGCCACTTGTGCCCTTCTGATCCCTCATGAAAAACGTTGAGCTTTTGTTCTGAAATGTGTTTGCTTCACCTGTGTTCCCTTTCAGTACTTGTATGTTTCTTCCTGGCAACATTAGTTGACCTGGCCAAAAGTATACTCACACAGCCCAAATTCAATATCCAACTTGTTCTGTTTCAATGATTAATTTATTTTGTTTCATACAATCAATGAACATGGAAGGTTACTGCTCAGAGGTACTTGGGTCTGGTGTTTTTGTAGATTTTTAAATTGTGGGATTTTTAACAACTGGAAGTCTATGAACCAACTTCAAATTTTACAAAATGTGAGCTTGATGTCTTAGTCAATCTCAGTGTGTCAACTTGTAGCATCTCATGTTGTAGTTTTGAACATAGTGGTACTGTCTTTCTTTTCCAGTTCTGCACAGCTGAAGCTAATGAAAACAGTTTGGGGAAAGGAGTAAACTTCCAGTCCTTCCATGGTAGCTAATTATGTCAGTTGTGACAGAAGGCTTGTACAGAAGGCTTGTACCTTGGCTTGTACAGAAGCCTTCAGAGCAGTCACTTAGAGACTGCAGAGTGTGACAGATGACTGTTAAACATATGAGAACTGAAGGTGAGGTTGTGTCTTCCTTGAGACAGGTGGTTTAAAACTGTTTCTAAACTTCTGGAAAAAAATTGAGGGAAAAGCTCTCAACTTCCTTTTTATTAGGCATGAGAGTTACCTTCTTACTTCCAGCATTAGAAGTGATACAAATATGTAAGCTGAACAGTGTCTATTTTGACACTGTTCAGTGCATCTGTCAATAGTGTCTGCAATACTTTATTTTGCTTTCCAGGTCTCCCTTCAGGGTACAACTACTTATTTTGGGTTTTGCTCTGATGTCTTTCTTGCATCTTCATGCAGGAGGTGCTACTGTCAGAATTCTAGTTTCTTTTCTTCTGCATCTCTACCTGTTTCTTCAATTTGTTTTTGCAGTATATTAATTTGTTGCTATCTCAGTGTTTGTCTTGTAGTGTTCTGGGTCCCTGGATCTTTTACTCTTTACTTGCCTGGTTTGGTTTGCCACCTTAAATGCACTCTCCACACCTATTTTTCTTAACCACTTAATACCTTGTCTTTGGCAACATTTGGCCAACAGAACAGGGGTATCTTGTCGTTATTTGTTACTTTTTAAATGACTGACAGTGACATTTAAAGTCATCTAAATAGCAGGCCAATTTTTTTTTCTGGCTTTACTGTGCAATATCTGTTGGCTTAGTTATATCAGACCTACACACTGAAATAGGATTGGTTTTCAAAATAGCATTGAAAACTTTGCAATTCCCTTCAGTCTTCCTGCTCAGACTTGGCAATATTTGGAGTCTTTCTTTTTGAGAAATAACTGCTAGAATTGTGTGAATCTGATGTGCATTTTCTTTAAAAACTTCTAGTTCTCATATTAGTGTTTAAAATTCTATCTTGGATTTTGAAGCTAAAAGCTGACAGCTGAAGTTGGGTATTATCTGACAGCTGAAGTTCATTATTAGTCTTTTGAAATGAAGCGTGTCATGCTGTGCTTAAGTACTATTGTATGCTGAATTTCTATCCATTCTTCATTTCATATTCTTGAGTCTGATAATGTGACTGCAACAGAGTCACAAGGTAGCAGTCCTGTTATGCTGGTTTTAGGTTAAAGTAGCATTTCATAGCAGTAAATGATAAATTAGAAATCTCTTCAAACTTTGATCCAGAAGTCATCTGTGCTTGGCTGGGCTTTTGAGTAACTTGTCCTTCAAAGAAGCTACTGCCCTCTTTCTTCATAACATTTGGGAGGGGTAAGAGAAATGTAGTTTAGCTGAACTTTTGTTTTCACAACAAAGGTATGAGCTCTTACCTTGGATATTTCTTTAAGAAAGAATATTTTTGTGGACTAAGATGCCACAGTCTTTTAAACCGGTGTTCAGCTTGCTGTGTTAAGTTGTAGTAAATGCAAAAATAAACAACCTATAGCTGTTGCTTTCAGAATGGCAACCAGATAAGCTGGCTGTTAGTGTCCAGTTACATGACAGAAAAGTAGCATGAGGAATAATGGGTGGCTGTTTCACTGCAACCTGATGATACAAGGTTTGAAAAGGTCTGAACACTGCTCCATTTAGCTATGATGTCTCTAAGAAGTGTAATGCCCTTTGCTTTCATTGTCACAGCCCAGTCAGATCTGTGTTCCAATTGCTTGTAGACTTATGTGATGGCTGTTGTTGTTTTTGTAGTTGAATAATGCTTTGACATAATGTGTGTGCTGTAGCCTCACTGTACCAGTACTGTGTCAGGGACAGAATAAAATCCAGTGTTCTCTTTGGGAGGAGGTGCATTTTCTATCCTTCAGGATATTCTTACCACACAGAGCTGATTTGTGCCAGTAAGAGATTGACAACAAGTATTTTTCTCATTCAGTTGCACTGGCAATTAGGAAGTAATGTACATAGTTTTGTGTCTGTCCTGAAAAGGCATTGTTGAACTCCCCTGAAAAAAATAGGCCATGAGGCTGGCTATTTGCATTATCAGCCTGAATGACTGGAAGAATTGCATTACTTACATGACACTGAGGGAGCACTGTACAGTGCTTGCTTGTCTTAGGAGCAGTTCAGGTCTCTGCATGCAAACATTACCTGCTAGCCAGCTAAAACCTGAGATCAGCTAAAGCCTTTAAGATATCTAGGAAAATCTTAGTTCAGTTCTTCACTTGATGGGTAAGCTCATGTGCTTCATAGGCATAGAAATCAGAGCCAAAGCCAGAACTCACATCTCTGATAAATAAGGGCTGTGCACTTGCTGGGTGGCAGTTTTGGAAAGGAGGCCTGGAAGGCTTTGTAGATGTGCTGGAAACAGGTTTTACTGTTGCTTTTGTAGCTCATGGATGCTGTGTCCAATGTGTGTGTCAGCTCTTGCCCAGCCCATGCTAGAATCTAGTCCTTGCAGTTAAGATGGGTGAATGACCCAGCAAGCGTGCTGCAGGAATGGATATATTGGATGCACTTAACTAATATGGCAACAATGGATCAAATCAGTAGGCTACTGTAATGAAAAGGAAAGCAAGAGCATGCTCGATACAGTAGCCAGCTATTGTCCCATTTCATTGTTTGTGTCAATACTCTTAGGGGCTGCTTGTTTATTAGCATTTCTGGAGCAATTTGTGTCATGGAATGGCACAGTTCAGAGAACAGAAAATGGAAGCTAGGTCAGTGATTCCTTCCTCCCTCGTATTGTCTTTCTGATGAATTTGAGTATGGTGGTGCTTTATGGATGGTCTGTTACTGGCCTGTCAGAAAGGTGAAATGGTTTGGGATAATTGCTAAGTGTCACTTTAAAATTGGGTTATTCAGCCAGGTGCTTTCTGTTCCAGGTTGGTCAGTATTCTTCTGATTTGAACATGACTGGATGGGAAGTACTGTTCAGTCTTTCAAGGAGGCTGGGACTATACAAGAGGTTACTGTAGAAATCTTAGTTGCTGTTTTTTCCTTGAGCATGGTAGCAACTTTGTTTTTTTTTTTTTTTAATCAAATGTCATTGATCATGAGTTGTTTTATTTTTTTTTTTTTTTTCTCCCCTGTGTGCTCTGTAAGGTCATCTAGCTCCCTTAGGGGTTTAGATAAAAGAAATGAGAAAGATCAAAGCTGGAAAAGCTGAAGGCAGCATTGTTTCCAGCACTGAACCAGGTTGGCCACAGCTCTAGTTGGTCTTGAAAATCTCCAAGGATGGAGATTGCATAGCCTCAGTGACCTGTTGCAGAGCTGCTCTGCTCTCCTGGCACACGAACTCCTAGCACAAGGAACAGGTTGTTTTGGAGAGAAGGGAGGTCATGTCCTGGAGTGCCAGTGAAGGTGCTGCTGTGCATGGGCTGGGATGAGCCCCCCTCCCGAGGGATGTGCACAGGAGCCCCCGGCTGCTCTGAGGCTCCCCCACCCCATGGGCTCTGTGCCAGGTAAAATCTCTTGGTGCCTCTGCCCCCACAGTTTTGCCTCCTCAAATAGTTACCTGTGAAACCTGTGAATATGCTGAAAGCATTTTCAGAATTCACTGGTGAGATCAGCAATGGGTGGACCCAAGCTGTAAGGAAGAAGCTGTTTCTTGCAGACTGTTCAGGAGGTGACCTGTGACCCCCAGACTTACGAGTAGAATCCAGGTTGTGTGTTCCTTCTTTGCTGTAGCACAGCCTTAGATCAGCTACATCCATCCACACTTTTTTTTTTTTTTTTAAATTTTTTTTTAGCATGAGAATGGTTCCAAAAGCTTTGTCCAAGTGAATGACACAGTAAAGTCATTTGAAAGATAGTTGGAGACCTGTGTGGCAGGGAGAAGTGAAGTTGGTGCAGGGTGGTGCAGGGCTACATGGAGCAAATTGTCCTGTCTGCTTCACTTAGGTTTCCTTGACAGAAGTCACTGCATTGCTGCCAGGCTTTCCTTCTCTTTGCCTGGTCACTTTTGGGGGCTGGGAGTGTAACAAGAAGCTGCTTAAACCCTGCATAGCTGCTGGTGTGGTATAAAGGGTCTATACATAAAGCATAAGCTGTGCTGCTGTCATGATTATTCAAGGACTGGAGTTGCCATGTCTTAACCTGGCTATATTACTTAGTATCACTTAGGTGTTGCTTTGTTTCACTGTCTCTTGTAACATTTATCTTTTACCTAATGTGCTTGCCTTTTCACGAGGGCTACCAATTGATGGGGTTGATGTAATACTGAACACAATGGGAATCATATTGCTGATTAGAACTCTTAGATACAGCAGTAAAAAAAAAAATTTAAAAAAAAAATAGAACGTACAGCAGCACACTGTAATATTTTTCTTTGATGCTGTTTCAGTTTAAGGAAACTGGGAACTTGATCAGGCTCCATGACCTACACTTGGATACTTAGCTCTGCTTTGGTTGATTAATTTTATACGAAAGTCAGCTCTGCATTGTTTTTGCCTTAATTTTCCTCAAGCTGAAATGGAGGGTGATATGATATAGTAGGTGTTTCTGAAGGGTCTGTTTAAATACCATAGAGTATTTACTCTAATACAGTGGTGCCTGTTGCATCTTTAACATAAGGGCATTGATACAGGTGGTAAAGGGAGGCATTTTCAGCTTCTCTTGATCTGCAAACTTTGTGCCTGCCAAGACAATATGAAAAAAAGGTTTTCATGTATAACTGAGCTGAGATCACTTCTTGTAATGATGAATTTTACATTCCTGGCAAAATATTAAGTTAAATAATGAATTTAAAATGTTGCTTTGTCTTTTCAGTACATCAATTGTGGTAACCTGGAACAGCTACTAGATGGCAACCAGCATCTGCCCTGGACAGTGAGGGTGAAACTGGCATATGACATTGCTATGGGAATCAGTTATCTTCACTATAAAGGCATTTTCCACCGTGACCTTACATCCAAGGTACTGCTTATAAAATTAAGGGAACTTCCTATTGATAATACTGTAACTGATTGATTGTTGGGTTTTCTCCTGTCCTCAGATCCATGCAGAGAATTGCTATTATATAAGATGTAATGTAAGACATTTTGAGAAACAAATTGAAATGCAGTTCATAGAATTAAAACTTCCCTCAAAACATGTTCATAGGTTGCATGGAAACTAGAGAAATTATCATGAAGGAAGATCATCCCTTAAATGAGTTCAGATTAGGATTTCTCATAAAGCAGCTGCAGAGTTTTTTTACTTCTGAGTTGTGGTTCAGTAAAGCATTTAAATCCCTGAATAATTAAGCCCAACAATCTAACATTTGGAACAGGTTAATCATATAAAGAACCCAAATTGAGTGGATTATTACAAACGCACTTCAAAATCTCCTTGTTGTTTTTGTTTGCCCTTGTATTTCACAAATCTTCTGTAGGAAGAGTGACCTTTCATTACTAATTCTGCATTAAGTGCTGTGTACAATCCTGGTTTATGTTTCTTTCATTCTTAAAGTCAGTAAGATCAAAATAGTTTGTGTAAAACTTTCAAATTTTGAAATTTCTTCCAGAATAATATATCAGTGGCAGACTTTTCAATGGACATAGATTTATTTTTTCTAGTTCCTTTGGTGACAACTTGCATGAATTTAGTTGGCTGAAGTAGCTGGACAATTCAAGCTCAGCTAGAGATATTGAAATAGGAGCACTAAGCTGTGTGAGCCAGTTGTCCCAGTATTCACACTGGCTCTTACCACCCATTGCAGCCTGTGCTGAGGGCTTTGCTGTCCTGTCTGTCCTGTTGTCTGGTGCTAATGAGCTGGTTCAAACTCACTGGGGCCCTGCAACATGAAAGTCCTTCAAAACTGTTCCTGAGTAGGCTTCATCATGTCACTTCAATCAGAAGCATCCAGAAGAGTGTTAAATTAGTCTAAAAGGGAAAACAGAAAAAATGAGATTTTTTTAAAGATAAAACCACAAGAGTGCGTTTGCCAATGAGGCTACTAGTCCTTCACCAAATTTTAGGGGGTTTTTTAAAGCTTAGTGCAGTGTTAAACAGATACAGAGTGCATTTAATCAAGGTGGAAAAAAAATGTTCAACTGGTAAGTAAAAGTAGTATTTTGGTGAAGGCATAAAATTCTTTCTTGACTGTTCTTTCAAGTGAAAGGCACTGAATTCTGTAAGGAAGAATTATCAAATTTATGGAAAATCCCCAACCTGGGAGTCATGTCACTTTGACATGATAGACTCAGAAAGCTCCATTTCAGTCACCTTGGAGTGTACAGATAAGAGATGCATAAAAGTATCTGAAAAGACAACTTGGTGTTCCCCTTTCTTTTTCAGTTCAGGATGTATTTTAGTGCATTTAAGAGTAGAGTTACTGCAAGGAACCAAAGTAACTAAGGAGAACTCAGTGCCAGCAGCTTTTATTACAACAGGTTCTGTGATGGGTAGTCATATGAAAATCCAGTTCCTGGGATCCTTGTGAATGCCTTTGTTCCAAGCTT